>NC_132991.1:80210000-80835000 GCF_048564905.1 Vicugna pacos | reverse complement strand
TCACAGAGAGAATCCTACAAAAATGTTCACAGCAGCTTTATTCATAATAACCACAAATTGGAAATGGCGCTGTTCAAGCGCCTTAACAGAGCAATGGCTGAGTAACCTGTGGTCCATTCAGACAATGGAATACCACCCAATAATAAAAGGAAAGAGCTACCGAGCCATGCAACATCAAGGAAACTCAAAAACATTACCTGAGTGAAGTTCCAGAAGAAGCTAAATTTGTCTAGAGTAAAAATAAAAAGGAAAAAAAAACATGAATAGGACAAGGTCTGACTGAGAAAGGGAATAAGGGAACCTTCTGGGGAGATGGTAATGTTATGTATCTTAACAGGGGTTTGTATTCCACAGGTGTTTGGATTTGTCAAAACTCATTGATAGCATGCTTAAGATTTGTGCATTTCACTACATATAAATTTACCATAAACATATAACAAGTTGGAGCATAAACAAATACTGAACTCAGGTTAATGACATCCATATTGAGGTACATAGCGGGAAGTATACTGGTGTCTTCAACTTATTTTGAAATGCATCCAAAAAGAAAAAAAGAGAGAAAGAGAGAGGAACTGATGAATGGCTAGAAAAATGAATAGATCAATAGATGCATGATAAAACAAAATAATAATCTTAAAACATAGGTGGTAGTTTATGGCAGGCTGATTAATGCTCCCCCCAATCCCACAAAAGTCCACATCCTATTCCCTGGCCTAGCACCTCTATTTGAGAATATGTTACATTATGTGGCAAAAGGGACTTTGCAGGTATGATTAAGAATCTTGACATGGGAAGAGTATCCTGGACTATCCATGTTGACCCAATGTAATCATGAAGCCCTTAAAGAGGGAGGCAGGAAGGCTAGAAGCAGAGAAGGTGATGTGAACACAGGAGCGGAGGTCAGAATAACATGACCACAAACCAACTGATCAGTGCATCCTTTAGAAGCTGGGAAAAGCAAGGAATAGATCCTCTCATAGACCTTCCAGAAGGAACACAACCCTGCTGACACCTTGATTTTAGCCTTATAAGACTCATTTCAGACTTTTGACCACCAGAACTGTGAAATAACATGTTTGAGTCCTTTTAAGCCAGGAAGTGTGTGGTCTTTTGTTACAGCAGGCAACAGGAAACTCATACATAGATACAAGGCTGCTCTCTGCACAATTTTTCAACTTTTCTGCATATTTGGCAATGTTCATGACAAGAGGTTGAAGTGAAAAATAAAAAACCTCCCATCAGCCAAAGGTAGGAATTAGGTTAAAGGTGAGCAAACTGAACTATTTAACATTAACATCTGATTGCCTAACAACCTCCCAACTCTTCCAGAGTTATTTACAAGTTTTAAGCAGAACCCCGATTCTAGTCATTAGAATTCATAGTTGCCCATATATTGGTAAGATTATAATAGGTAGGGGGGAAAGTGAAGTAAAATTTTCTGGAAAATGTAGAAGAAAGCAATGTTGTTATTTAAAGAACCCACCACATGCAGAGGTCAGCCTGGCCTGGCAGCTCTTCTGCGTCCCGTCTCTAACGTATTACACTAGTTTATTCTTCTTCTACTTGTGAACCCACAGGTGCTCCAGAGCTTTCAAGTTCCATAGTTACTATTCATTGTTTTTCTCCCTCTGAAGAATCCAGGAACCGAAGGAAGAATGTAGGATGCGGGTAGCGATAGGCAGCAACTGTTTGAATGACTGGATTAATAATTAACAATATATATGTTTAAATTGAGTGCATATGAATCAGGGACCCGCTGTGTTAGAGAAAATCAGGCTCTTCTCTACCCCGATAAAAACAGGCTTTGGTCTTGGGGATTTTTTAATTGGTTTTCTGGGGGGGCGGTTTTTTGAGATTTTGATTACCCAAATCTGGAAGTCAGTCTTCACTGCATCATTCTAAAAGTGCAAACTGCCTTTGAAAAGAACAGTAAAAATGCATACCAAAGAGAAAACAAAAAAGCCGGAGAAGCTTAAAGTCGATTTTGAAATGTATGGTTTCAAAGTGGCAAACAAAAACTTAAACAAAAATTTTAAAGCAAGTTTATAGCCCCAGCCATGGATAAAAATAGAAATCAGAGTCATGCACGGAAGAAACTCACACACAGCCTCTATAGAGCTGTGTTCTCAGGAAGGGAGAGATCTGATTTCTCAAAATCTGTTTTTCAAGCAAAATGAATACAATATCTCAAATATTTTATCGTAAGTGCCAAACATGGCAGATGGCATTTGCATGGAGATTATATAATCACACTGAAAACCAACCATAAAGTTCTAAGAATATCCACAGAGTGAAAGCACCTCCACCTCATCCCCGCCCTCATCAGCATGGCTCTCCTACAGAGAGGACCCATGGTATTCGAAGCCCAGAAAGAAATGCAATTGGGAGAATTCCATTCCTCTGGCTCAAGACTCAAACTTGAATCAAGAGTTCAGTCAGTGCCAGTGTTTTCTCATTATCAGAGACACCCAAAACTCTTTGGTTTTAACCCAACATAGCCACTGAATTTGAATACAAAGGACGTAAAGCCAAGAAAGGTCTACATACTTTGTAGAAACTTGCATATCATTCTCATGAAACACTCAAATTTTCAATTCGATTTGATATTTTTTAAGCACCAATTATATCTTCAGCATTCACTTTACATTTTGGTTACAGCTTGGCTTGAGTAGTGTCTCAATATATGTTCTGGATAAATGAATTCATGAATGAGTGAAGTTATGTTTTAAGATGTGGTCTTGTTCTCTAATGGAACATGAGGGAAAGTCTTTTTCCCTCAAAAAGATGACAAGCTGCTTCTTTTTCTAAGGAGCCAACCTTCATCCCACGGCACCTAACAAAGGTGGCACATTGAGCCACCTCTTATTAAATCAGCTTTATGGAGCTGCAACTTAACATCAAATAAAATTCACCAATTTTAAGAGCACACTTAGATGAGTCTAATAAATGGTTAGTCATTGTTACAACCAAGATCCAAGAAACTGCCATTATCCAAAGTTTTCTCCTGCCCCTTTGCCATTGACCTCATCTCCCTACTCTCTGGTCCAGGAAACCACTATCACTACCATTTCACCTTTTCTAGAATTCATTTAAACTTGTTCATACAGTAGATAGTCTTTTGTGTCTGGCCTCTTTCCCTCATCATAATCTATTTGAGATTTATCCACATCATTGTATATATCAACAGTTTATTTATTTTTATTTTTGAGTAGTATCCCTTTGGGCGGATGTCCCATAATTGATGGGTACCTGGAATGTTTTCAGTTTTGAACAGAATGAATAAAGCAGCCATGGATATGCTAGCCCAAGTCTTTGCACGGACATATGTTTTCTGTTCTTTTGGGTTAATTCTTCGGAGTGGAGTTGCTGGGTCATATGGTAAGTGTATATTTGACTATAAGTAGCCAAATTTTTTCCCAAAGAGGCTATAATATTTTGCATTCCCACCAGCAGTGTATGAGAATTTCCGTTGTTCCACGTTGTCATCAATACTCGGGATGATCAGTCTTTAACTTTAGACACGCTGGTGGGTGTAGAGTGGTATCTCATTTTGTAGTTTTCGTTTGTATTTCTCAAGTGACTAATGACATTGAATACCTCTTCAGGTTCTTGACAGATCAATTCTGATCACTAGGTTTTGTGTGGTATATTCCTAATAACAGAATCAGAAGGATCATTGTCACCCTGGACAGAGCCACATGTAAATCCAGAGCTAGGCAGATTCTTGAATGCCTATCTCAAGATAAGACCACACCAAGAAAGGATACACACCTTAACAAGATCTGCACTTCAGAAAAATCTTTCAAAACTGAAGTCGAATAGTTAAAGGCCAGATTAATTATCTGCCTCTCCTTCCTTAGGAGAAGAGGAGGGAAAAAAAGAAAAAACATTCCGTCTCACAAATGGAAAGATCTGGAAATGATACAACAGCTCCTTCTCTAACAGACACCCCCACACAGTGTATCACCAGCTATCAGATGGCCATCCGAGATCTGAAGGCTTCAGAACATTAAATTTGCTTCTCAAAGGAACCAAATGTTAAACCACACCACACATGTCGTTAGTCTCCTTCAGCATTCAATTTTCTCTTCATCTTATTATTTTTAGGTAGGATTCAAAACACCCACCAGGGATATATTTTTTTTATAAGCGAGAACATTGTTTTGGAAGAAAATGTGTTCAACTCCTAATCATTTGTCAAAAATTTTTTTATATGAGATGTAGCTTTCTATCTTCTTAAAGTACAGTAAATTACTCATATTCAGGACATCAAAAATGTCACCCCTTTACTTAGGAAAAGAATAAAATCAGTCACACAATTATCCTCTCCATCATTCACAGTCCTGAAAAATCTTATAAAACTTATCTCTATAACCCTTCCAAACCCTCTGCTAGAAACTGGTGTAAACCCTGAGAGTGTCCCCTCCCCATCTTCCACCTTTGTTCCAACCGTATACTTAAAACATCTGCTCTCCAGCCTTTATGGTGGAGAATCAAACTCAGTTAAGCTGGATTTTTTTTCAAAAGCTGAAAGTCTCTTCAGAAGTAATTTATAGAATAATCTGCTTTTTTCATCAGAAAACGATAAAAGAAAAAAAGGCATGAGGCAAAAATCTACTGACTTAATCTGCATCACCTTTCTGTAACCTTAACCTGTACTCGTATCAGGTTGGAAATTAGGAATTTAGTTGGCCAGCCTACATTTGAAACAGTGTTTCTTTCAGGGACACTGGATGGATCCATTCTCTTTTATAAACCATGGGTTATAGTAATTACATCTGCCACAACCTAGACTTTAGTTTCCATCTTTAGGATAAGGAGAATTTCCGTAGATACTTAAGACTTATTTCTTTAACAAGCGTATTTGCCAATGTAAGATACGCCACATTAAATCCAAATATAAATTTAAATGCCTGAGATTTGGCCAAGAAACAGATTGGGTATCAAATGAGAACATCATGGTATTTCACACACTTATGTGTTAATTACTCCAACTAGGATTGATTTCCCCGAAGGCATTTTGCTTGCCATCCATCAATTAGTCCTTTTGTGGAAATCGAAGTCATCTAATCAGCTGCAAAATTCAGAAAGACTGATAAGCATAATTACGGCTGCTCTCTCTCTTTTCTCATGGAAGACCTTTGCCATAATCCATCTCTATATCCAGCCTCAGGATCTTTTAACTCCCAAATAGATGCCCCCAACACCACCTCCAACATACTCTACAACCCCAGCTCCCACACCATCTCTAAACCTACGTTTACTCCCTTAATCTCTGCAGTCAGCAGAAGAAGAAAAACACAGGCCAATCCATTTCTGCAGGTGGACCCTGTGGTGACTCAAAGGCTGGGTCTGCCTGTAGGCAAATGCACAATGCAATGAGCAGCAGAGGGAATGAGGGAATCTGCAAACAGCATCTCTGCATCTCCTAACACCAACTTAATAAGCAGAGGCACTGATTTTGCCTTTTTTCAAGAATTCACTACACATAGTAATTATTTAAACCATGTCATTACGAATGTTTTCCCAATATCATTTTTCAAATTGGTCCACCTGTAGGTATACCATGGGGGGAGGCAGAGCGAACTCCCCTCCACTCCATCTCCATGCACGGAGGCTAATGCCACCCTAGGGTTGCCGATGCAGAACCCAAGAAGGGCCACAGCCTGAACACTCCAAGGGTGGGCCAGCGCTTTGGAATCCTTCAGCCCACATGTGCCAACAGCTGCCTTCCCCCTCCTCACCCCCTCAATCCCTAAAAGAGTAGGGCTGTGACCATGCCACTTTGGAACACCTCTTACATCAAGCTGCTGCCAATAAACCCTTGCTGATGGGCCTGATGACTGCACTCTGAACCCTGGAGGCTCGCAAAGCCCGTCTCCTCCTCAGCCAGACTTTGCTCACCACAGAGTCCGGGGAAAAGATGTCTGAGGTCACCCACCTTCACTCTCCCTAACTGCTAAGTGCAACTGTCGAGGAGAAATTTAAAAAGAGAAAGAAAAACAGCACAGAATATGACACTTCCAGTAAGACTGCTCCTCAGCAGCTCCCCCAGGATTCACGGCTGACCATACACGAGTCCTTCCCTCCACTGGGCTCCTTCTGAGTAGCCGTGGGTCCCACAAGCTTAGAGATGAAGAGAGAAAGCAGGAGGCCAGGGAACATGTAACACCGAGGCCCAGATTCTAAGAGCCAGAGTGACTTAAAAAAGGTCCTCTAACCAGCCATTTTGTTTTACAGATGAAAGCACTATGGCCAAGAGAGGGTAGGTGTGGCTTACCCAAGATTAACCTGGTACTAAAACTGATTCTATGCACCTTCCTTCCTTTATCTTCCAAGATACATAGCTCTAAATTACCAAACCAATACTACCAACAATAATAATAACAAACTATTTGTTGTGTGCTGTTTACAGGCACTGTGCTGACTGCCTTTCACAGGTGAATTCGTTTGAACCTCACATCCTATAAGATACATACTCTTTTATTCCCATGTTAGAGATGAAGAAACTGCAGCGTGTTTAATCCACTGGCTGGAGGCAAATAGCACGTAGATGAAAGAGCCCACCCCTCTAGCCATATATCCTATACACACTGACATTCGACATCCCTGTTGTGATGCTGGGCACATCCTGAATCATCACTATATGCATTACTTTCAGGATCCTTGCAGATCTTCGGTGGTTAGAGAGAATCAGAATAACCCATTTTCCCAAAATATCAGAAAACAGATTGCAGCTACCTTCCCACGAGTAGGGTCTGGTCTGATAGACTAAGTGCTTCCGTCCTCCAAGCTCCAAGCAAGACAGATTGTCTACAGAAAGGTCAAGTCCACATGACATAACCTTGAAAAGACAAACTCTTGTTTGGTATTTAAAGGACATCTCAATATTTTCTACATACATTTACATTGCCTCCAAAACGCTTTTCTCCCTATCACCTCCAGCAGGCATGGGCAGCCAACTCTGCCTTTGAGAGCCTAACACCAATACATTCACCCAGCTCACAGCATCCCAGGGCCGGGTCCATGTGCACCAGCAACCCCCAGGGTCCACAAGGGATCCAGAGCAGACTTTCCACTCAGTTGCACGTCAGCCCCACCCCTTGCACCTAGAGAAAGAGGGCATACAGATTTTCTGTTGGAGAAGTCTGTTCTGGGATGCTCTGAAATGTATGAAGTTGCAACAGAGATAACTGAGCTGGGTTCTCCATACCAGCAATACTCCCTGTCTGGGAACATGAAAGTGGCTGGATGGAAAGACGTTCTTCCAGAGGCAGGAAACGGTAGTGGTTAAAGAAAATGGGCTTTGTAGTCAGACCTCAGTTTAAGTGTTTTCCAAACTTAGAGATCTTGGGCAAGTTGTTAACCTCTTTGAGCCTGAGTTTCTCCATCTATAAAAGGGGAACTAGTGTGCATTAAATGAGATAAAAGACTGTGTCTAGCCCAGTGCCTAGCACGTAGTAATACAATTATCATTCTTCATGTTTTTGTTAAATTCACCCCACCTCTTTCCAGTGGAGAGAGAATTTCTCCTCATCTTCATTCCAGAAGAGGAAAGAAGGATAAGTTGGGGGGAGGAAGGTAAAAAAATTAGGCAGAAAATTCTACTGCCAGTGGATCCCAAAGCCAGGAGAGTCTAGGGAATGACTCTAAGTCTGGGCACAAAAAGAGAATCCAGCCAATTATACCTACTTCCCAGTACTTTTCAAATACATATTTATAGCATATGTTTAGGTGTTTATGCCATATATATAATTAGCCATTTTTCTTTGGTGTATCCAGTAATTATTTTATCAAATGCACATCTGTTTTAATTAGGCATGTACACACTTTACTATACTGTAAAATGTCAAACACACTGTGAAATAGCTCAGAGTACATTAACACATAAAAACAAAAACTCATTTGACATATCACAAACAGCTGCAAGAAGCTCAGACCCAACCAGCTGCTACTCGACAACGTCCAGCCAGCGGCTGTGCCAGCGGGTCCTTCAGAGATGGCTCCCAGGCCAGAGCCGCACTTTCTCTTTTCAGCTCTCTTGCCTCAGCGAGACAGTCAGATATGGTGTTTGGGGAAGCATGTGCGGCTGGGCTGGTGTCACACGTGCCAATCTGTCTTTAGCTTGCTGAGCTGGAAAGTCTCGCTGCTGCTGATAATACCAAATCCCTCAAACGCAGAGGGGCTTCAGCTGCCAACTGGTCGACTGCCTCATTAGACAGATGGGGACACCAAGAACAGAGGGAGGAGCTGAGTTAGTGAATAGACTGGGGTCATCCTTAGGTCATTCCATGCCCAATCCAGTGTGCCTTCTACTCCAGTGGTTTCCAAACCTGACTGTGCATCAGAATCATTGGGTCACTGGCATAAAATGCCAATTCCAAGGCCCACTCTGACCAAGAATCTTGTATAGGAGGTCTGAGGTGCAGCCCAGGAATATTTTAACAAAGACTGCTGGTAATCCCAAAGCTACTTTGTATGAAGAGTCTGTAAAGAACTCCTACAATTTAATAAGAAAAAGGTAGGCAACCTGAGACTTACATAAACATTCTAGAAAGTAAGATATAAAAACAGCCAATGAGCATATGAACAGTGCTCAATTTCATTAATCAGGAAAATGCAAATTAAAAACCACAATGAGATATTTCACATCCACTCACACAACTAGAATTAAAAACATCAACACCAGCAAATGGTGGCAAGAATATGGAGCAACTAGAATTTCACCCACTGCTGGCAGGAGGGGATCATAGCCCAGCCATTTTGGAAAGCCATTCGGCAGTTTCTTATGAAGTAAAATATGCATCTGCCCTATGTCCCAGCAACTCCATCTAGATATTTCCTCAAGACAAATAAAGACATATGCCCAAGAATGTTCACAGCAGCTTTATTCATATTCTCCAGGAAACAACTCAAATGGCTATCAACAGAATGACGGATAAACAAATTGTAGTATATTTGTACAAAAGAATACTACTCAGCAATAAAAGGAACTACTGATATGTGCAAAATAATGGATGAATCTCACTGACATCATGCTGAGTGAAAGAAGCTGGACACAAAAGAGCACACCGCTTATGCTTTCCCATTTACATATGATTCCATTTATATAAAGTTGTAGAATGATTGAAGCTAATCAATGGGGACAACAGTCAGAACAATGATTGCCTGTGGAGAAGGATGGGTTTGATTGGGAAGGGATTTTCTGGAGTGATAGAAATATTCTATACTTTCATAGGGATGCAAGTTACATGGATGTATACATTTATAAAAACTTATCAAACTGTACATTTAAGATCTATGGTTTTCATTATACATATACAATACCTCAGTTTAAAAGGGAGGAGATACATATATAAATACATACATACATATATGCATGCAGAAGTAGCAATTGCTACAGGAACCTATTTTTACCAAATTATTGCTGTCTTCCCTCCCTGATTCCTTTCTTTACTCCTTTACTAGTATTGTATTCAAATCCTTGTCTCAGGCTCTGCTCCTGGAAAACTCAATCTAAGACAGTCACCTTGCCCGTGAGTTTGGGATCTGAGATTTGAAAACAGGTCTTTTTGATTCTAAATTCTCAATACCTCATGCTGCCTCTGACATACTCTTACAATGAAAGACTTGATCATACCGTTATCAATCTATGATAGATCAAGTAATCAAAAAACAAAAAAAATATTTTTTAATTCATAAGGTCAAACTGGCATATATTGGAATATATATATAAATATATACGTTTTCACATTCTCTGCCTTACAGAGAACACAGCCCATTTTTAAGCATTGTACTGAAAACCCTTAATATAGTCTAAAAATTAGAAATGATTTAGGCCACATTCTCTTAATACAATACAATAAAACTAGAAGTTAATAACAAATATTTAAATAAAAACAACCCAAAAGAAACCTTTCTAAATCCTGGGGAATTAAAAAGAAAGATGTCTCTTCTAAATAATGATAAGGTCAAGGCAGAAATAAAAACTACAATAGAGATAACTGTATACACATACATTTAAAGGATATGGCTAAAGCTGTACTTTTTTATAATATGTAGCCTCAAATATTTCATACCATTTTAAAAGAAAGTAAGATGATAAAGTTTTTTAACTCAAGAAACCAAGAGAAAAAAAATGACAAAATGTAACTCAAGCAAGGGGAAAAAGATAATGAAGATAAATAAATACATAAATGAATTTAAAAACAGAAAAGCAAAATTGATAGATGATACCAAGAACTGGTTCTTTGAAAATTCAATAAAACAAACAAATCTCTGGATAAGCTAATCAATAAAAACAGAAGGTAAAATCATAAATAAATATATTTAGTAATGAAAGATGATAGAGGAATAGATACAGAAAAGGTTTTTAAATTATAAGTGAAAAATTCACCAGGTATGTAAATGGATTAGCAAATCTCAGGGAAATGGATAACCCTGGCAGGGGCAGGAATGGGTGAGGAATAACAAATTGACCCAAGAATAAATCAGTTCATTTTTAATTATCCCCAACGAAAATTCTGGAGCCATGTAATTTTATAGGTAAGCTCTTAAAAAATCCTCAAAGAGCAGAAAATCTCATACCATATAAGCCATTTCATTATACAACAAAAAAGAATTATTCAATTTATTTCATAAAGTTTTCTTAACTGTGATACCAAAACTGATGAAATAGTGCATATACACACATGCATATACACACAAAAATAAAGACATGTTAACACAGCAGGCCCAAGGCTGCTAATTTTTAAAAAGGCCTATTTACAAGATTGGTCCTTGGCTGGCACCCGGGAACTTAGAATTCTGGAGTTTCCCATCCCCCTAACTGGTAAGAGTGGCTGACTGTACCTAAACTGCTTATGCAAACAATACGTTTTATGTCGAACACCAGCTTTCCACCTGGCAGTCCGGAATTCTGGTACATGCCTAGCAGAGGCTGCCCTCCTGATCAGCCTCTATGGAAATCCTAGACACTGACTCTAATGAGCTTCCCCACTAGACATGATGTCACATGCTTTGTGACACTTGCGGGAGGAATTAAGTGCATCCCACGTGACTCCACTGGGAGGGGACACTGGAAAGCTTGTGCCTGGTTTCCCCCAGATGTCACCCCATATGCTTTTCCCTTTGCTGATTTTGCTCTGTTCTTTCACCATAGTAAGTCATAGCATGAGTGTGACTATGCACACACTGAGTCTGACAAGTTCTGCCCTCAAATTAACAAACCTGAGGATGGTCAACACAACAGGCAAAAGCCTTTATATGTAGATGTTAAAAATTCTAACTAAGATAACAATGAACATTAAAATAATAATTTTCCAAAGCCGAGTTTCAGCTTAGTAAAATGAGTATTAAACATCCAGCATTAGAAAGAAAAGAATCTAGTAATGTAGAAGCTCGTATCAATCTGGTAAGTCTGAAAACCAATGGTCTTATCAGAAGAGGTTGAACAGACATTTGATAAAGTCTAATACTGAATCCAAACATATTATTTTAAACTAAAAAATTAAAGGCTATTTTATTGAGTTTCCTTTATCCTGAATATGATGAAGAATATCTTCAAACATTCACCACCAAAATACAAAACAATATAGCTCCTAAAGCCAGCCCTGCTTAAAACTGAAGCCAAAATAAGAATTCCCACCATAACCACTATAATTAACATTGTCTAGAAACTTTTCAAGATGCAACAAAATCTGAAACAAAAATAGGAAGTATTAGTTTTTTAAAAAAGGAGGAGACACTTACGTGCCTAGAAAATTCGAGAGTTTGGAAATTTTTCTGAGTATCAGAAATATATTTTAAGAAGTGATCACCCCTACTTTGTACCATGTATCAGTAATCAAAAATACAGAACAATGAAATAGACTATACACAAAAGCCAGAAAAACGACACAATACCTAGAAATAACTTTTAAAAGCAACATGAGTAGTCCTTAAGAAGTAAATTAAAAATTCTTTTGAATATATGAACAACTTGAGGTATTTCTTGCATGAGAATACTGAATAAGTATTAAGCTACCAATTCTTGAGTTAATTTATAGTTCTTGTATAATGAGACACTGAATATCAAAAGGACAACGGCCAGATCCTACGTAGAAACACAACTCTGACTCACAATCTACAGCAAACCTGCCTAGGAGACCTAACCCTCATCTAAAACACGGCCCAGGAAGCCAGGCTGCTCTAAATTAGACTTGTAGGAAATCAGACTATTATCTCCAGTAACAATCCAAGAAGTTAAACAATAATTTCTGTAACAATCAGCTCCAAATGGCCAGGACTTAATAACTGACAGCTTCCCTCATTGTTGCCCCCACTTACAACTTAGGACCAACCAGAGAAAGCCAAGTACGTACCCCTCACCAATCACACAGGACGCCCCACTTCTAGCTCATCCACCTCTAGCTTCTCCAGGCCAACCACCTGCAATCCGGGCACACCTGCAGCCTTCCTCTTTTTCCACTATGAAGTTTTCAAACTCCTCTGCCTACCTTTGAGGGTCTGCCAGAACACAAGCAACGAGAGCTGATTCCCATGCTGTAAAAAAATCTCTGAGTAAACAGCCTTTGTTTGCTCTCATTTGGTTGGTCTTTGTTTATGTCCACAATAGTATCAAACAAATCCCAGTAAGACTTTTTTTAACCTTGGCAAAATAATTCTAAAGTTCATCTTTAAGGATAAACATCTGAGAATAATCAAGAACATTTTTTAAAAATGAAAGTAATGAGAGGGTACCGGCTCTCCGGTGTTTTAAAACAATCAATTAAACAACACATATATTTAGCCTGGAGCCAAATACTAATATATGTAAATTTTCAGTAGCTAAAAAGGGTCATTACAAATCAGTAGAGAAACGAAGATCTGTTCAGTCAATAAAATTGTGACAATAGGCCAGTCAGGGGAGAAAGTTCATATAAAACAGTATCTCATAAATGTTTCAAACCAAATTCTAGATAAATTAAAAAGTTAAATATAAGAAGTTAAATATAAGAAGTTAAATGATTAAAACAAAACTATAAGAACATGCAAGTGAACAGTATGTAATCTCTAAATGTCTAAAAGGAATGAAAAAAATAAAAGGAAACAATAAATTTATAATTCATGATTTAAAAACAGAACAAAAATAGAGTAAATACCATACAAAAATTGTGAACATCATATATATGTGGGGCATTGGTGAATAGCTCAACAGATAAATGGACAAAGTGCATCGGAAGATCACAAGCAAAAACAGAACAGCAAGCCAACGAGGAAAAATAGGGCAACGATTTAAGTAATAAGCTGCAGCTTTTTAGCTCTAAAATTAGGTATTTTCTTAAAAATAGGATAACCCAGTGCTGATGAGGTAGAGTGAAAAGAAAACTCACTGCTGGGTGGATTGCAAGTGGTATAATCTTTTTGGAAAGTGTTTTGGCAAGGCGTAGGAAGAGCTTGAAAAATATTCCTATCAGTCAAGCCATCCAGCCTAAAAACAGGAAGAAAAAAAAAGAATCATGTACAGAGATGCTGAATGCAGTACTATTTATAATAACAAAGAGGTTGGAAACAACTGAAATGCTTCAGAATGGAAGACTGGATAAGTAAATTACCGTACATTCAAAAGAAAATGTCATTCGCTTATTCTCAATGTTTATAGAGAGTTTTGGGTAATATGGGGAACTGCTTATGTCAAATAGAAAGCCAGAACGCAAAAAGCATATTCGTATGTTCCATTCCATGTGATCTCAAAAATGTAAACAATTTAACACATTTAAATGCTATACATGCACATACACATATGTATGGACGTACAAAATGTAGCTTGACTGTGTCAGAATGGTAGAATTATGGGGGACCTTTTGATTCTTTTTACTTTTCACCACACTTTTCAATTTTCTAATTGAAAAAAGATGGGGAGGAGGCTTTTGTTCTAAAAAAATGAAAAATAGTTTGTCCATGATTCTTGTACCAATATTAGAAGAGATTTTGGTTTTGTTTTTTTTAGAAAATGATACAATACATGTTGGTGCCTGGGGCAGAGGATTACCTGATTAAATAGTGCTGAAGAGGAAGGTCTCCAGAGGTAGATGCACTCCCTCCCCATTCAGGCCTAGATGACATAATTACCTTGGAAGAGTCCCCACAACCTTCCGGAAACTGCCGGCTCTTCCTATGTGTAGCCAAAGGTGAGCTTTTAATCCTAGGGCACACCTAACTCTAAAACAGTTGTGAGAAGTTTTCGAGTTCTCATTTTTTTTTCTGACTTTTGAAACCACTTGTGTGGAGTTCCACCCATGATTTGCAATGATAAAGACTCTTTTAACCCTCTGGTTTTAGCCACATGCTGTAGAAATTAGTATGAGAGTGACAGCCTGTAATGCAACTTCACCAGGGGAAAAGCCCATGCAGTGCCACATAACGCAGAACAAGGGATGTTTCCAATCAATAACCTTGGCATCTCCCTAAATCTTTGTGTAGCTGTTCTTGTCTGGGCCTGGAATACGTATTCAGTTCATCATCTGCAGGAGGCAGGCAGCATGTTTAATCATAATATAACTGATCAGAACTGCTCTACAAATGTCAAGTGCCAGCTCCATTGTCTGCTATTTTTCTAATCAATCCCTCAATTCCCCGCATGCCTTATTAGCAAGGAATCTCTCTTTTGAGACTCCTCTCACCCTCTGATTAATCCAAACTGGCTGAGAACATTCCCCCCAGAAGGCGATTCCAGTGCAGGTGACCACAGCTCTTCCCAGGAGTCCTCAGGGCTCAGCTCCTCTGAGGGAGCACCCATGCTGGGGCCCAAGGTTTAGCTGTCAATGCTTTGTTTCACTAATGGGGCCACATCCAGCTAACACTTGGGTCCAGAAAGCAGAGTTCCAAGGCCCCTTTCACCCGCTAGGATCCTTGCCCAGAGGTATGGACTTTGTCTTCTGAATCCTAAAAATACAAAGAACATAACTAGACAACATCTCCCCAAAGAGGCTGCTCTTTCATCTTCTAAAGTGAGCTCCCAGGACCCTCCTCCTAACTTCTTGAGACCTTCTAAGTGATTCTGGGTGCCCATGTACCACCTGCTCTTCTGAGGGTTCCCCTGATGGCTTTTTGGCAGAGGAGAAGAGAAAATGCACAAATGTACCTCTGCTCCAGTAGAAGTCCTTCCTTGGCCATGGGATTTTCCGTGGCCAGTCACTGCTGCCATCTTTCCCCCATTCGGCAGGAATTTGAAGCTCAAAACCTGGCCTGAGGTCACACGGCTAAGCTTCTTTTTATAGTTTTCTTTCTTCCTGTCCAAGCCCTTGCCCTCTTATTTCTTCCATCTCCTCTCTCCCAGTCATCTTCCTCTTCTCTATCTTTTTATTCATCAGCAATATTCATTGAGAACAAATATAAATCCAGTATTGTACTAGAATGCAAATGATAAAGGAATAAGACATTTATTCATGCTCTCAAAAAGTCTGTAACCTAGTTATAGAAAGAAGATTGGCAAAAGACATGAAATAATTGCATGCTAATTTTATTTCTATTTACTGTTTTTTTCTCTACCATGAACTCCATGCTTTCCCTTATCTCTCCTGTTATAAAAAGAGTTGACTCTTTTTTTATATCTCATTATTATATACATCATTCAAAAAAAAAAGCTGAACTGTAACTGCAGTTTACAGAACAATAATAAAGTAAACACCTACGTACTTTCCATTCTACTTAAGTCATACAAATATTTCCAGCCAATGGCTGCCCCTTAGTAGGTAAGATAATTTATTTCTATGCGTGTTTCAGAATGGACAAATTTTGCAAGACTGAGCATTCCTCCAATTAGAGAAGAGGTGAAAAAAATAAAACAGTGCAGTCAGACATATGCTTTCTGTGGGCAGCCTTATGGTTCAGATATAGCGTGTGACAGATAGCCAAGAGCTACAGGGCTTTGATTGTGACATATTGTAGAGTGTTGGAGGAATGAGGGCTGATCAAGGGAAAAGATATAATCATGAAAGGCAGGAACACACAAGTTTTACTGGGAAGCACTTGGACAGAGCTGCATGAGAAGGGAGATCCCTCCCAGCATGAGACTGTCCACAGGAGGCTGTTACTTGGAAGGGGAGGAATAAGGAAACTCCTGGGAGAGAGGGGTCTGGAGGGGGGCTTACATGTCTCGGTGGTGTCTAGGTTCAGCAGGATGTCAAGTGGTCTCTCAGTCAGAAAACTCCAGAGGGCCTTCACAGCTTGATGTCTTATAAACACAAGGCTCTATCTTATCAACGGCCAGCAGATGTGGTGGGAAGTTTCTCGTGATACGCAAAGCAGGCAGGTCCTAAATGGCTAAAATATGCTTGTTTGGGCTATTTTTAAATTGTTTTTAGCAAATAATTTTTTTTATTTTATTTTTTACTGAAGTGGAGTTGATTTACAGTGTTGGTTTCAGATAAACAGCAAAGCAATTCAATTATACATATACATGCATGTGTTTTTTTTCAGGCTCTTTTCCATTATATGTTATTATAAGAAACTGAATATAGCTCCCTGTGCTATATAGTATGTCCTTGCTGTTCATCTATTTTATATACAGTAATGTGTGTTTGGGCTATTTTTTAAATTACTGGATATATAAAAACTTGAGTTTGGCACAGGAGGGCTTTTGAGCTAATGGGTATCAGTCTGCAATGAAGAAATAAACAACCTAGGGTCCAACATACAGAAGCCGTCTTTGGCCCATTTATATAACACAAGCCTATCTACTTGGTACAGCGGTATCCATCTCTTCCCTTGGAAGAGACCCCCATCATCCACCTGTGGTTGCTGCCTTCATGCTAATTCCTTGCGCACCCACGCTGTCAATCTGACTGTCAGCCAGTGGGTGATGCTGGGGCAAAGGGGTGGTTCTTACCAAAGAAGGCGCCTGGGCAGACCCTGCGCCAGAGTGCTGGCAACAGCACCAGCTCTGCACGTCAGCCCCAAGGATGCTCTGTATGACAGGGCAGAAAGGACAGGAATCTTTGCCTCTTTCTGACCATCAGGGTTTGCTGAGAACAGGCAACCTAGACTAATGGCCTTGCAGGTATCTGCAAAAATGGACTCATTCTCTCTATTTCTACACACACACATGTGCACAAACACACACACACACACACACACACACACACACACATCTGTAGGCAGACTCTCTTCATCAACTGCAGCCAAAAAAGAGTAAGCTAAATATCCAAAAACTAACATTTAACTGTGAGATGTTCCTCACCTTACTCAGGGAGAAAATGTACAAATAATGGTAAATTTTTCCAAAAATTTCTCTTGATATAGTACCTTTATGTCTAATGCTAATTGGTAACCAAAAAAATCATTCAGCTGTAAAACATTTAATGGAATGTTCAATAATCAACATGTTTTTAAACAAATAATTCTTTTGGCAGATCAGATGCAAGGATTAAAAAAATAAGAAGTATCTAGTCAGCCAGTAAACCTTAAGATGTAAGATTATTCCTATAATGTATTTACAAGGACTTACTTACTCATCTAGTGGACCCTCCATGGCATCCCTCGGAAGACAACTGCATAGTTTTATAGGCAATATTCTCACAAAGCTTATTCTGATGATAGCGTGAAAAGTGCCACGCTTAGAGAAAGGCTGAACCTCTGGGGTTGAGACCATTCCCCTGCACAAAGTGAACCAGAGAACTGAGGCAATTATCTGAGTAATTGCATCTCACCTTTCCTCCCTCATCTTATCTCAAGAAAAGCTGCAGAGAGCTCAGACAAAATGTTTTTTGTTTGTTTTTGCCTTTGTTTTTCACATTCACTTAATTCTCCAGATAAATACATTATTTGCCCCATTACGCTGAGAAGGGCAAATGATCAAGTAATGTCTTCATATCTTTACCAGCTACTGGGGAAAAAAATAATCTGCAACTCTGCACCCAGGCAGTGTGACACATTTTTGTCAGTTTTCTTTTTCCCAGTGGGTGAAATTTAACCAATACTTTGTTAGTGAAGGTCTAGTCATTCCCCAGAGGAAAATTACAGGAGTGAAGATATAACCTCTGCCATGCCACACATGCGCTTAAAAGGATAGATTTCTAGGTCTAGCCACCGTTTTGAAATTAGGTTTTAAAAGGAATAGGTTTGTTGCTATGGATTTAAGGGGCAAAAGGGCCAACAATCACTTACAGTTCTCAGAAATAACAGTGAGCAAGAATATTTCCATCCTATTACAGCTCTGAAGAAAGATTTAAAAAACAACAACAAAAAAAAACCTCCCTGTTGGACAAAAGTGAAGTAACAACGGCCACAAATGCTAACATTAACTTTGCATTATTGAGATTCACACACTCACGTCATTACCAAAGCAACCTCCAGATTAAAACAGACATAGCTGGTAGCTTGAAACTAATAGCAAAGAGCTGTCTGGCCATCACTCCATCAATTTCATCTCACGCTGATTTCCCCTGGCAGCTTCTTCCCGTATATTTCAACCAGCTGTAAAATCTGCCTTCTCCATCCTTTCTCCCTTTAAAGGAAAAGCCTGCCAGAGGATTCGGTGCATTAGGACAGACTTTATTAAACAACTTAATCCGTCTCTGCCTGCCTAGCAGAGCCTGGGGAGTCCTAATTAATCAATAAGCATTTATTGAGTGCTCCAGTGTGCATCGTAGTCCTGAGTCAGGCACTGCGGACCCTTCAGGACCTAGTTAGGAAAATGGAGCACACTGCCTCCTAGAGGGTTTCTTAACAGTGTGAGTTAGTATGTGGGGAAAAGGATGGAGCATCTGTTGAGGGCCTCCTGGCTACAAATACTGTGCTACGTTTCCTATATACATGATTATTTCACTTAATCTGTATTCCTCTGCTAGGGCTGCCATAAGAAAGTATCATGACTAGGTGGCTTACACAACAGAAATTTATTTCCTCACAGTTCTGGAGGCTAGAAGTCCAAGATCAAGGTGTCGGCAGAGCTGGTCTTATTCTGAGGCCTGCCTCCTTGGCTTGCAGGTGGACATCTCCTCCTTGTTTTCACATGTCCTTCCTGTGCACACTCATACCTGTGTCCAAATTTCCTCTTCTTCTAAGAACACCAGTCCTATTGGATTAGAGCCCCCCTAAAGACCTCACATTAACTCAACTACCTTTTTAAAGACATTATCCCCAAATAGAGTCACATTCTCAGCTACTGGGAGTTAGGACTTCAACATACGAATTGTGGGGCACAGGGCACAACTTAGTCCATAAGTCCATAATACAATTCTACCATGGAGGTGAGAGAATATGTCAGATAGCACTCTGTCAGTTCAAAACACAAATGAGCCAACAAAGAAAACAGAAAAATCTGACTCTTGACTCAAACTACGTTTTAGGATTAAGTTTGGTAGAAAATAACAACAAAAAATAACAGTGGCTCAAATGTAACAGAACTTTATTTCTTACTTGCAAAAAGACAAGAAATAGTCCAAAACTGAACTGGTGATCCACAGTGGCAGGGACCCAGGTATCTTCTGCAGTTTCCATTCCCAAGATCACCTCATGGTACAAGAGGGCTGCTGAAATCCCAACCATTAAGTCTATCATCCACTTTGTTGATTCTGTTCTCAGAAAGGCTCTCCCTTCACAATTGTAAGATAGCTGCAGCACACTCAGGCCTTATCTTCCCTAAGCTACAAATCCAGTCGGAAAGAGCAAGAACCTCTTATTTCTAGAAATACAAGAAAAGTTACACTTGTGACCCATTGATCCTAAATTGGGTCACATGTGGTGGTCAAGGGAATATCATGTACTGATTGCCGTGAGTCTGGACACCTACCTACCCCGGGCTGAGCGTGTGGCTGACATGAACTCCTGAGGGAAATTTCATTCAATGTTTTACTAGAAGGACAAACGGATGCTGTACAGGACACTGTACACAATGTCCACAGAGCACTACCCACACTTTTCAGATAAATACACTGAGACTCAGAGACACTGTTACCTGCCCAGATACCCACACAACCGATGCAGCTAGGATTCAAACCCTTCTGTCTGACAGCAAAGTCCTTCCTCTGTTGCCTTAATAGATTTAAAGCCAGGGGATGTCACTATGG
Source organism: Vicugna pacos (assembly GCF_048564905.1). Classification (NCBI taxonomy): domain Eukaryota; kingdom Metazoa; phylum Chordata; class Mammalia; order Artiodactyla; family Camelidae; genus Vicugna; species Vicugna pacos. The sequence continues at coordinate 80,814,949 of NC_132991.1, read as the reverse complement.
GATGGAGCAAGGGGTGAAGACTTCATGGAAGAGGAGAGATAATGAATGATAGGAAAGACTTACATGCCAGGGAAATCAAAGTAAAAGCACCACAGGTGAGACTTTCTTTATATGAGTCGATGCCTGGAGCGATGCCAGGGCACATCCAGCCACTGCGCCTAGGGTCAGTCTGCAAATTCCTTACATCATTAGTAAGTATTCTGCAGAAAAATGGCTTTCAGAGCCAAAAGGTTTGGGAGAAACCTGTCCCTATCCTCTTGGTAAGTCACAGGAAGCAAAAAATACAGGTTCTAAGAAGTCCTGAGTTGTCTCATTTGGCTTGACCAAACAAGGTTTATTCATTCCTCAAAGCTTTTATTTGTTGGTTGCTTAGTTTTGAACACCTATTAACATCTTTCATATTCAAGATATCAAGGTTCTTTAAAATGCACTTCAGGAAACGAATTGCTCATTTAATCCAAAGCTTGAGTTTCCAGAAGAGGAAACCAAGGTTCAGGGAAGTTAAGGGATGTTGCCAAAGTTGTCTAACAGGTGAGCAGCAGCTCCAAGACAAGGACCCAGGCATCCTCACTCCCAAACCGTTTGTACTAACGTGCATGTGGGTGGTCGCTTTCAAAGTCCTTTCATATGAAATTATCTTATTATTTTGAGCATGACGAAACTAAGCTTAACGTTGTTCTCATTTAACATTTCAGTTTTCATCTAAGTAGATAAGCAGTTCCCGCATTTCCAAGAACTGGGCGGGGGGGGTGTCCATCCACAGGCTCTTGCATGCACTAACATCAGAGACAAAGGCACTCAGAGTTAAATCACTCCTACGGCCATTTAGTCAATATAGCGCTAGGAACTATTTCTGTGTCCTCCCTTTCCTCTGTAGGTTTTGAGTAGATATATTAATCGATCAAGAAAGAAATGTTTATTGAGTGTTTACTATGCTCTCAGAACTGTTTGAGACCCTGTGGGGCACACAAAACAACTATAAATCAATTCAGTGATTATATATTGAATATTTACTATGTGAGAAGCCCTGTACTAAATATTATGGGAGGTACAAAGTTAAACAAGCTGCTGATCCTTTCTCAAGAAGTTTACTATCTAACAAAGGATGTAAGTGCTCATATAAGTGCTCGAATAAATACAATGAATAGCAACATATGATCATAGAAAGAAACTTTGTTTATGGAGGGAGAAACATTAAGCTGAAGTTGAAGCATCAGATCCAACTGCACTGGCTCCTCTCTGCAGGTGAGAAACGTGAAGTTATAAAAGCCGCTGGGCTCCTGATTTTGCAGCTGAATGCAGGAAAGCCTCTAACAGAGGTTCTTAACCCAGACTGCAAATTGGAATCACCTGGGGGAGATTTTCAAACACAGATGTCTGAGGTTCCATCCCTGACTAAATGAATCAGAATCTTGGGGCTTCGGGCATTAGGACTGTATTTTCTTTTTAAAGCTTATCCAGGTGGCTTTGGTGTGGTCAGGATTGAAAGCTGCTGGCCAGCTTTGCAGCAGGCAAGGTGTGTGGGGTGGGGGGGAGGACCAGGCAAGCTGGGGTAGACAGAAACAGGGAGGTAGCTGGACCTGAGGACCATGGCAGAGGAAGAATCAGGGTCCTGATGAGAGGCTGGGTACTCGGAGTTAGCATCAAAGATGACTTCAAGACATAAGCAATAAAGCCTAGAACTGGAGAGTGTGCTGGGCAAAAAGGTAAGGGTTCAAAAGGAGAGTCGAACAACATGGGTCAGGTCTCCTTTGAGTCTTTTACAATGGTTTAGGGAGCAGCCTTCTCCAGGGCACTCATCCTGATCCCCCAAATAGTTTTTGACTTCTGGTGGGAGGTAATTAGGCTTATTTATTTTTTAGATGGAGGTGCTGGGGATTGAACTCAGGACCTCATGAATGCTAAGTACACACTCTACCACTGAGCTATATACCCTCTCTCCCTCCCCAGATAGTTTTTAGAGCACCTTACAGGCCATAATTGTGTAGAGATTCCACAATCACTGCTCTGCAGCATTTTCCTTTTTTTCAGTTGAAGCAACATTGGTTTACAACATTACATAAGTTTCATTTGTACAATATTATAATTCACCTTCTTATATATTACTTCTGTATATGTTCCAAACATAACTGGGAATCCTGAAATAATAATTGCACAAAAGGCTATGAGCTAGTGTTTACTGTGCACCAGGGTTGCACGAACACTTTGGCTATAATATCTCATCTAATCCTCCCAACACTCCCACCAAACAAGCATAATTGTTATCCTTTCATAAATGAGGAAACCGAGACACAGGAAGTTAAGGAACTTGCTGGAGTTTCCACATCTCATGACTAAAAGGACTAAAATGTTGTGAATTGATCAAACGAAAGTTTGAGTCTCCTTATTTGCCTTTGTCAAAACACACTGGATATAGCGTCTTCGTGGCCTAGTGTTTGTTGACTGAATTTAGAAATTTCTACTGGGGCCAGAAACTTGAGCTAAGTAGGATCCAAGATCCAGAAGACGTTCGGAGCTGGTGAGATGCAAACAGGGAGCCCCAGAGGATTCTGAACGGGAAACATGTATAATATCATTTCATTTTCACAACTCTGAAGTTCAGAGAAGTGAAAACTCTTGCCCAAGCACCACTGGAAAAAGAGGTAAAGGTGGGATTTGAGCCCGGGTTGATCTGAATCTGAAAATGTGTTTTTACATCAGAACCGTGCACTGCCCTCAACATACCTAGGACAAACCTAGGACCCTGACCTCATGAGCAAGTGTCAACCAGTAATCCCCCTGATATGTTTCTCTATCCCTCCCCCTCCACCCCACCAGCCCCAGCGTAGACTCCCAGCTCTGTCCACTCCCACCTGCCCCACCCTATAGGGGCAGAACCCTGGCTCTGGTTCCAGCTGTAGGACAACCTCACCTTTCTAAAAAGGCCAGTAAATGGCTTCAGGTGGCAACTGGGACAGACGGCCTCCCCAGGCATGTGGAAAATGTAACTGGGAACAAAAACCTGAGAGAATTCCTCGGCAGTGCTGACAGCCAGTGGGCACACAGAAGGCACTTCACGTTGTGGAAAAGGATTAGACTTCGTCAGCATCCACACGCCAAGGTGTAACTGACTAGTCTTGTTGTGTGGGGCAGAAAGCAGGGAGGCCCGGCACCCACCAGCTGCTCCATCATTCCCGGGTTCAGCCATACACGGGCTGACTCAAGGCCAGCCAGGCAGTATCCAGCCTGCCACCAGCTGCTGTCAAACCAGCTGGCTGCAAGAAGAAGGGACTGGCCAGAGCCTTCAAGAAGAGGAAACATACCCATCTCATCTCACCAGTGCCCTACAACAGATGCAGTTGGGCTACACACAGAAACAAGTGCAGGACCCCTCTGCCAAGGTATACATACGGTGGAGCAGGCACGGGAAGGGATTGTCCCTGGTGTGCTTACAATGGCATCTGCAAAACAGCTCATTAATCACCCCACCGGGGGACACCAGCAAAACCATCTGGCCCCCTGCTACTCAACGTGTGGGCCCCAGCGCGGCGGCAGCAGCTTCACCTAGGAGCTAGTTAGAAATGCAGGCTCTCAGCCCCTTCCCCAGACCTACTGAATCAGAATCTGCATTTCACCAAACTCCCCAGGTGGCTGTGAGGCAGGCTGGGACCTGGGGTCTGGGACCCTAGGCTGCAATGCTCGCAGTGGGACTGAACAACAGAACACAGAGAAACTATAAAGGACTAAAAGTAACAGAGCATGCCCAGTTAGGGGGAATTATGAGCAATAAGATACAAAAAGGCCAAAACCCAACTGCCGCTTCTGAAGTGTCAGGAGCAAAAGCAGGGTACCCAGAGCAGAAGCAGGATACTGCGCATGATCCCTGCACACAGCACCACCAAGGGGGGTGGGCAGACCATGAAGCCACCCCCGGACCTGCCCCTACCCTCACCCCATTTAAGGAGCCAGCTTGCCCCACCTCAGGGAACAAGCAAGGGAAACTTACTTGCTTTCACTCCCTCGTGCTGCAATACCAGTCTCAATAAAGCCTTGCATGAATTTCTCATCTGGCCTCCTGTCAATTTCTGGTGATGAAGGAGGCCAAGATCCTTGGTCGATGACAACTGTATGCACATGAAACTTTGAGAAGCACTGATCTAGAGCACTGCTCATGTTTAACAGATGAGGAAACAGCTCTAAAGAGGTGAAGGGGCTTTCTCCGTGGTCCCATGGCTAAACCATGGTAGACCTCAGATGGGTAATATCTCACACATGCACTGCTTTCCCTTATGGTCAATCATTTAATTCTCAAAACAGCTGCATGAAGTGGGCAGGGCAGGAATATTATCCCCATTTTACTGATAAGGAAACTGAGGTACAGAGGTATTTAGTAACTTACCCAAGGATACACAGGAATTGGCAGAGCCAGGATTCAAGCCAGGGGATTCTACCTTATTTTGTTCAGCATCCTGGGCCAAGGGTCCACAGATTTTTTTTCTATAAAGGTCCAGATACCAAATGTTTTAAACTTTGTGGACCATTCAGTCTCCATCATGACTATTCAACTCTGTCACTGTAGCAGGAAAGCCATCATACACAATAAACAAATGGGCAACCTAAATGTCCACTGACAGATGACTAGATAAAGAAGTTGTGGTATATTCATACAACGGAATACTACTCAGCCATAAAAAAGAATAAGATAATGCTATTTGCAGCAACATGGATAGAACTAGAGATCATCATTCTAAGTGAAGTAAGCCAGAAAGAGAAAGAAAAATACCATATGATATCACTCATACGTGGAATCTAAAAAAAAATAGAACACTATGAACTCATCTACAAAATAGACACAAACTCACAGACATAGTAAACAATCTTATGGTTACCAGGGAAAGGGGGTGGGAAGGGATAAATTTGGGAGTTTGAGATTTACAAATGTCAGCCACTATATATAAAAACAGATTTTTTAAAAAGTTTTTTCTGTATAGCACAGGGAACTATGTTCAATATCATTTAATGAAAAAATATGAAAATGAATATATGTTTGTATATGCATGACTGGGACATTGTGCTGTACACCAGAAATTGACACACTGTAATTGTACTTTAATTAAATAAATTAAGAAACAAATGGGTGTGACTATGTTATAATAAAACTTAATTTATAAAAACAGGCAGTGGGCCAGATTTGGCTATAGTCTGATGAGACTTGCATCATATTACTCAATCTACAAGACGGTAATCTCTATGTCAGCCTTCCTATCCTATTGAAGAGTCATTGAAGGGAGGAAGGAGTGAGGGGGGGCTTTGTCCCCTCCAGGGAAAGCATCTCACATAGCACAGGGAATTTGTCTGGGGAGAGGGAGGCTTTTATTCTGGTCCAGAGGAGGGTTGAGCAAAACTAGGTAGACTTTACCAAGGATGCTATGTATTGTGCAGGATACACCCTGAGGGAGCTTCAGGCGGCCCAAAATCCTGCCTCCTCTCTGCTCAGTGAGCTAAGACCCTCGCTTAGGACATACCAGCTGGAGAGAAGCAAGCCCTTTGCTAACTGCTCTGCCCAGAGGGGGCCCTTTCTGCAAACTCCCTCCTAGAGGGGGTGCCTTTTCTACTCTGTGTGAAGGAACTTTGGGCTGGCAGCAGACCCCAGTACCTCCAGGTCCCACTACAGGCTGAGATCCCTCCCCAAAAGCATTCTTGCAACAAAGGCCTGCCACAGCTGCTTGGCAAACACGCTTGTGTTGCAGAAAAGGGCAGAGAGACAAAAGGAGTGAAACCCCAGTAAGCAACGTCTGACTCGGGAAACAAAGCTGGGGACCATCCTTTAATGTGTGCGTTCATTAATGTTCCCGTCAATTTTAAACACTGGGGTAGAGTTTCCAGACTTTGCAGATCATTTAAAAGCTTAAGGGATTATCAAACCAGTCATTTAAAATGACATTTTCACTGCGCAAATATTATTCTATTAAAGAGCGTGCATGGCACAAGCCGGGATCAGCTTTGGCAGGGGTACAGGGCCTTCCTCCATTGCAAACCCCACTGCTTCCTCATAAAGCTGTCAAGCCCCCGCTTAATGAAACATACATAAACGCAATGATGTTAGCCATGTCATAGCAAGCTAATTCATTTTGGCTTTTTCCCCGTTGCGCTACCCTATTAAGGCATTTATCAATGTATCCTCTTAAGATTACCCCCAGCAGGTCTGCCATTGGCCTGAGGAGAGGAAATCCAAGAAAGTGTTTAATTTCCAAACAGGTCAAACATCTTAAATAAATAAATAACCAACGGACCTGGTTTGCATGTAATGGCACCATGCACAAGGCAGACCGTTGGGGTTTTATTAGGAAAGAGACACTGTAAGCTTAATAAACATGCCTGATCTCTTCCCAAGGTCCTTTGACCTGATAGAGAGCTGCCTTCAGCTCTTGGTGGCTGGGGAGGTTTTCTTCTTTAACTACCAAGTTACTAAAGAAGCAGCTACCTGGCGTGGGCAGGGTTTAGGAAAACCCTCGTTCAGCTCAGTTTCCAGTTTTTCACAACGTGTATCTGTATGGCCTTCCTGGCTCTGCCATTCCCAGCGTTCATGGGGCTTGCCCGGGTAGTCTGGGAGGAACAGAGAGGCCTTTTAGTGTAGGTTTTTCCCCAGTCCAGGGAGACAAAAATGATTCTGATGGAAAATGTGGAAGCCTTCACAGACCCAGAACCCTCCAGGGCTCAGATCCTGGGAGACAGCAGTGCGAGAGGCCTGGCAAAATGATCTACCCCTGGGAGTCCACAAAGCCAGGGAAGAGGATTATTCACCACCAGTGTCAGAGGTGCTGGGCTGGAGCCACCCCGAAAGGTCCCATGTCCTTTTTAAGGGTAAATAAGAGTACATAACTTCTCAGGAAAACAACTATTTCCAGAGACATTTTTCTTGCAATAAAATTACTTCCCTGAGGAAAATTCACAAATTGGCCCAAATGACTGGATGTCACTATTTTCAGCCACAGAAATCTGCTTACGTCAATGACAAGCTATAAATACCGAGCCACTCGGGAGTAGCTTTTACAACAATTCCACCCCTGACTGGGCCTTGGCAGTTGGGGCCTAGGAAGAAAGAGTTCTGGAGGAAATCTGTAAGCCCTGGTGTTCCCGAGGGGACAGGACAGATTCTCATCAATCTTTCACCTTCCTCTCTCTTCTGTCCCCATTCCAGCCACCAGCCCAGACATACACACACACACACACCCACCCACACACACACACCCACCCACACACACACACCAATGCTGTGTGCTGCGTATGACACCTGACTCGGGCCTCCTCTTCAGGGACAGCCTGGCATCTTGGCAGGAATGCTGTGGATCTCAGGGGAAATGCCTGCTTAACCTGCTCATCGAGGGGCCACTCCTGCCCTTTTAGAGAAAGAAGTATTTCCTAGGATGCACCTGTGCAACAAAGGGTCCTGTAATTGGGGGAGTAAAAGCCTATCTCTTTCCAGGTGGTTCAAAACAAATTCGCTTATTAAAGGCTCTGTAAAGTCTTGCAGTAAAGATACTTGTTAAATTTTGTCTGACCTAGCACTTGGCGATTTTATTTGACTACCGAACATTTTATTTAAGGAACGTTGCTTACTGCGAAACACAGTCTTAGCAAACACTGATAGAACGTTGATGAAACGCCAACTACCACAAAGAAAGAAGCTCTAATGACATCAAGTCTGGAATCCTCAAACGGAATATTTTCAAGTCAGCATGGAAGCTTCTAGAAAAGGAGGCAACACATTTGTTTGTAACAATTCTGATTTTTCAAAAACCAACAGGCCACCCTGCCTCCACCGTACCGTTTGCTAAAGCAAGTGCCACATGGCACGTGCAGCTCCGTAGAAGGGACACAAAGGCATCTGTGTCCAGCCCTTCCAGGCCATCTAGGGGAGAGGGAAATCTGCTGCTGCGAAAGAACCTAAGTGCACGATGCCAACACCAATCGCCTTCCTCCACAACAGACTGGGTGCCCGGGCCAAAAATCACTCTCGGTTCTTTTTAATTCTGCCCTCCTTTATCCACTAAGACTGGGGGAAAATTATTGTGATTGGAATTAGACGGCCACCTGCAGCTAGATCTTTAGCTGTTATTAGGATTCTGTTTAAGCCCTTTCACAACAAGCTCATTGAAAAAGTCAGTGGACTTTTGAAGTTGCCCAATACTATCTCTGGTGATTTTCTCAAGTTAACAACCTCAGTACTAGCCAATTGTGCTGGCAGGGGAAGGTGATAATCTCCTCCCCAGGGTCGTGGTCAGGAATTAAAGGGTCTGGGATAAATTACAGAAGTGATCTCTGCCAAAAACTCGTCTCCTTGATCTCGCCCCGTGTTTCCTCACTGTATTTTTATTTTAATACAATGTTCAGGTGCTTTTCTACCCTTCCTTTCCTAAATTCCTCCAATAATTCAGGCCTTGATGTCTTTCCCAAGCATCACACCCGCTCAGAGCTGGCCTCATGTGTGCACAATTTGGAGCGATGCCTCTAACCATTGCTTACTCACAAATTATTTCTGTGCAGTTACCTAACATTTCTTTCTAATGGAGAATGCACACACTTTCCCTTCGTTTTTAAACCCCCAACACTCCGACCTCCAACATCTACTACACATGTAATCACAAGCCTTTATATTTGTTTATTCCTTTCCAGCTTAGGAGGAGGCTTCCTGTCCAAATTCCCCAGCTACAGTCACACAGTACTGTCACTGGGACTTGGGAAGGAGCCCGCCAGCTGTTTATTACCCAGTTCCCAGACAGGGAGCCAACTTTGGTTCCATTTTTCTGGATCAGTAGCTCAAAGAACTCAACCAAGTCTGAGCTGGTCTCCATGATGAATGACAAAGAGAGAGAATTCAAGCTTATCTCCAGTGGCCCAAGGCAGAGACCACAGAGCCAAAGCCCTAAGACTCAGAAGAGCCCCTTAATTCCTTGTAATGCTTAGGATGAAACTCAAAGGGCAGCCCCAGAGAACAGTCTTTGATCCCTCCAACTTTGCTCTCAGTTTTGCTCCTGCCACAGCTGAGACCCATTCCACCAAATCCACGTTACACTGCTTTTCTTTGGGGACAAAGGAAGGGGTGGGTTTCTCTTTCTTTTTTGGTTCAATTTTTTTTCTAATCAGTGGGTACCTAATCCTCTACTGTTAACACTTTTCTTTCCACAGAACTTAATATTAGGAGAGTTAAAACAATGGAAGAGTTCAAAGAAAAAACTCCTTTAAAAAAAAAAGAAGCAGCAGCCAATCCACCAGGATTCAAATCCTGGCTTCACCACTTATGGGCTGGGTTGCTTCAGGCAAGTTTCTTGACATCTCTGAGCTTCAATTTTCTTGTCTCTAAAATGGAGCTAATAATAGTGCCTCCTTCACAGAGTCCTTACAAGGACCAAAGTAGTGAATAGACGGTTTCTAGCACCTAATAAGCACTAGATGGTATTCTATTATTCTTTTGCCTGAATCACTAGGATAAAAATAAATAATAAATGAGCAATTTATTCTCCTGAGTACAATGAGCACCCAGCAGAGCCTAAGGGCTGTTGATGAGGTCCTACAGCCCTCCTCTGTAACGTGAGAAGTCTGCTCCTTCTCCTACAGAAGCTCCAATTATTAGAAAACCCACAGAAAGTGAAGGCTATATTCTGAAATATAGTAATGACACACTGGTAAGTTTGGAAGAGCTAAGAAGGAAATCTGGATGCACCCTGCTCAAACATCAAAGGCAGGGGAACTCACAGGGCCTGCATGTTTCTGAAGGGCCTCTCTGATATTGACTACATCATGGGAGGATGGCACTGCCACCCCATCTTACAATGACACAGGCAGTTTCCAGCCAAGATTCCACAGCCTGTAAGTGACTGAAGAGGGATTCGAACCCAAAGCTCACTGACTCCAAAATCCATCCCTTCCACCATTCCCCTACCAAACATATCAGAGAGAGGAAAGTAACCAAAGAAAATTGTTACTCTTTTATCAATGGCTGAGAGAAAGCAACTATCTAGTAACCCCAGAGAGATCTTCTGACACTGTTTTCATGCAAACTCACCATCCCCGAGCCCCCACCCTGGCCCCCAAATCATTAAATTGGAAATCAGAGAGCTAACAGGAATAAGGGAGGAGGGAAATCAAACTGGAGAACAAGCTAGACAGGTATACCATGTCTGCTAAAAATGCACCCTACGATGCTTCAGAAGCTTCTAGAACACTGAAACAGCCCCTGGATTTCAAGAACCAGGACAGTAACGAAGGCTTAGCTGAGAAGTAGCCCGTACGGGGCTTGAGTTTGGTTTGGATTTCTGTTTTGGTTGTTATTGACTCTGCGACTTGCAGGGACGTGAGCCTGCTTGCTACATCTAGGAAAATGCTGGGAAAACCTTTGCTCAAATGATCTGCAGATGCCACAAAGCACATCGTCACAGAAGAGTATGGGCCATAGTGAAGGCTTCTGGAAACCTAACTGAGGCTCCTCAGAGACCAGGACAGGGCCTGAGAGCTGGACACGGAGATGAAGTGAGCTCCAGATCTGTCTACCTCATTCGTGTTGGCTTCTGAACTGCCTCACGCTGGCTGCTCACAGTGAGCTGGAACCAACAGCCTGGATCAGCCAGCGGGTGGGTGGATCTGTAGCTGGTTTCAGGGGTGTCGCCTGCCAGCCTGACTCTGCATCTCCACAGGGAGCAGATGTAGAAGCTGCATGCTTAGCTCAGGCCAGCGGGTACCCGGCCTCAGAACCAGCAGATACAGCCTTGGATCAGGGCTCATCTGCTTACTCCACTCCCCCCTCAGTTTCTTCATCTGTGAAATGGGGCAGCAAGATCTACCACGGGGGTGTCTTGAGAATTAGATGAGGTAACCTTCATTACGCTTATTAGTGATGGTGACAGTAACAGCTGACATTCACTGAGAGCTTACAACCAGCCAGGCTACACATGACATGCTTTGCATTATGGTCTCATTCAATCCTTAGAATGGCCCCATGTACTGTGTTCCATTATTTTCCAATTTTTACAGATAAGGAAATTGAGAGGAAATGCAGACCTGGCTCAAGGTCACACAGACAGCAGGTGTCAGAGAGGGGAGCAGCGCCAGGCATTCCCCTCCAGAGCCGGTGTGCTCAGTGACTGGGATGCAGATATGGTTTCCACTCTGCCAGGCTCTGCACCACTCTCTTCATAGACATCCATCCTCCCCACCAATACTCTCCACACCGAGTGTCTTCTCCACACCAGGCACCATTCGTGGGACTCAGAGGGACACGAAGATGAATAAGACATGATTTCTTCCCCACAGGGAGTCAGAGCTCAACCAAGGAAAGAGTCTAGGAGGCAGGCGGCCTTGATAAATGTGATGTGTGCTCTCCAGCAACACCAGGAGGGGGCGCTCGAGACCCAGCCCGGCAGCCGGGCACCTTCCTGAAGGAAGACCTAACATCCGTGCACTTGGAGCACGTCAGGCACTAGTGGACACTGCCTCCTTTCCTCCCACCACAACCCTCCACGGATGGCACCATTACTAAGCTCATTTGACAGATCAGAAAACTGAGGCTCAGAGATGTGTCCTCACTTGCTGGGGTTATGCAGTCAGTGTGGTAGAACCAGGATGCTCGACCGTGCGGCCTGGCCCCGTGCACGTGGTGCGCTAACCATTATACACACTACCTCCCATATGGGCCACATGTCATCTGCTCCACACGTCTTCCTGTCTCTTGATCCTCTTATCCACCACCAGATGTTTGGAGAGTAGGAGCTACTACCTGACTTGGACAGGTAAGCCCGAGTCACGCTCAGTATCAGGCAGTGGGTTTGCCATGACTAGTGCTGCAGCAGGGGTCTCCCCTGACAAGGGCGCCTCGTGGCAGGAAGGTAACCTGCTAGCAGACGAGAGGAGAGCGCAGCCCTACCAGACACCCACTGACCCACTGGGCAGCCACGACTGAGACTCTCTCTCCGGGGACCCCCACTAGGCCCTCATGAAGTCAGAGGCACAGAGCTTCTCTGTTTCAGCCATTCCACTCCCCCGTCAGGGGGCATCACACACAGAAAGGATGCGTTTCCCGCTCTGTGCTGTGGACCACTATTCAGTGGTGTCCTCTCGGCCCCGAAAATGCACGGTCATTAGCAAAGGGCCAGGATGAGCCACTGTGGAGAAGAGAGGTGGGGGACCTGCGATGTGCACCAACTTCTCCTGCCAGGGTCTGCTTAAAGTCAGAGAGAGGAGCAAGAACCTTCCAAAGGGCCCTCCAGGAATCTGCGGTCTCCCTGAGGAAACCACAAAACTCACAGGCGATAGTCGAAGATAGTTCAGTGCCAAAATGAGCACCCACCAGGCAACCCTGAGTATGTCAAGATTCTGAGACAAAAGGAAGCCCCATGGTGCTGGCTGGAAAGATGCTATGAACTAGGTGCAGAGTGAGCTGCACCCAGAAGCATATGGTGCAGTTCAGAATTTTCTAGAGACCCTGCTGAGGGCCTTCAACACTGCTCCTCATCCGAGGACAAGACAACCGTTGTGTCAGCTACAAGTCTCTCTGCAACATCTCCCTCCATCTTTTCTGTCTCAGACACTGCCCCGTAGGGGAGCCAGGGATGCCATGAACCCAGACAACTCCCAGCATCATTCTGCTTCCTCTCGCCCTGGAAGCCAGTTATCTGGTGTGGATTTATCATCCAGGTACCCACAGTGATCAGGGGAACCAGGCCTTGCCACATGAGGGCCTGGTACTGTCTTAGTCCTGTTTCAAATCAACATAAGCAATATTCAAGGCACATCTTGTAGGAAACTGAAAAATAAAATCAAAAGATATCTACCTTATAGCCAATAAAATATGAGGCTCCCTCTTCAAAATTCAGCCTTTTTCTGCACCCAGTTTTACTGTGTAATGGACGCAGCTTCTTAACAGGGCAGACAAAAGGGATGCTACTGGCTTCCCTGCGTAGTACTGAAAGTAATAGGGGCGGGAGGAAAGGCACGTAATTGTTTCCCCCATCCGAGCTCGGCAACCTCACTTAGAGCTTTGCTGTTCTCTGGCGGCTGGAATGTGAGCTTGATTTCTAGCCTGGAAAACAGAGCCCCATTCCCGACAGCAGCTCGGCCCTCAGCAGCTCCTCTCCCTTTGTTCACCTGGCAGAGATGCCGGGTGCAGAGCCCTGGGGTCCCACTGCAAGTCTCATCTACAGTGGTTTGCAGGATGAACATAAAGTGAGTGCTGTCCCCAAAGAGCCGAAGGTCACGGTACAGGAGACGAGATTTATAGAGTGCTTCCAACAGCTCCATTGGCTCCCATGCAGGAAAGAATGCCTGTGTCCCAGTGGCACATTCTAGTCGTTTTTCCTGCTGAAGAGATGTATGAGATGGCAAGCAACCACTGGACACTGTGCCAGGACTGGGACAAACGAACAGTTCCTGCTGCTCCTGCCTACATTTTCTTGGACTTTAACTGTTTGTCACCCTGTTAAAAAAGAGACAGCAGGCCCACAATGGGGTCATTTATGCTAAGCCCACATCACCAAACCAAGACTTGATACCTAACTTAATTACAGTTTCAACTTCTCCCGGGAGTAGCATCCTAAACCAGCCTGGAATGACCTGGTCAACGCTAGAAGGGTGACCTGCCAGATCAGCCCCCTGCCATCACCTAAATGAAGGTGACCTTGCCACAGACAATCCACTCTTTGTTGATAACTTCCTTGCCCTGCCCCCTTCTCTCTGTAAAGTCTTTCATTTGGTACAGCTCTTCAGAGCTCCCTTCTATCTGCTGGATGGGATGCTGCCCAGTTCATGAATCAATGAATACAGCCAACAAGGTCTTTACCATTTACTCAGTTGGATTTTTTTAACAGCCTTAAATTTTATTTCTATGCTCATGACACTTCAACCCTAGCAAGGTAATTTGGTGGGGAATCATATTTTAAGAGATCTATCTAAATGCTCCCTGGGTTTCCACACATTTCTGGATCACTTTTATCACTGGTAGATGGGACCAGTATGTGAGCAATCATCCTGATTCATTAGCACCCTGAAATTCAGACAAGCTGAACAGAACAAATTAAGTTGAAATCATAGCTGTAAAACAAAACCATGTGTTGCATTCCATGCCCCAGGCTGACCTTTGAGAAAAGGCAGCACTCGAATCTGGGTACCCAGCAATCTCCTTTCTCCTACACCCTGAGGATATCCTCACCTCTGAGGTCTGTTTCTTAAAAACTCTGGTTCTGGAATCCCAAGATCAGCAAACTGTGACCTTGGGCACATCATTGTATGCATTAAGACACAAATTTGACCAAATCCAAAGCAACTAAAAATAGGAGAATCCATCAGAGGTCTCCCAAGTGACACTCACTAATTTGTCCATCTTACTGGTTTCTATGTAGAAGACTATGTGAAAACCTTAGAAGAGACAGGAACCAGAAAATCAACTTTTCTTCTCTCAAAGGCCAGCACAGAGTGTAAAACACATTCAAAGAAAAGCCTGCCAGCCAAGGGTGCTGGGCTACCTCCCTCAGGTCAGGGAGCTCTTTACTGAGACGTTGGGGAGGAGGCGCTCACACCTCCTGAAGGTGCCCCGGGCACCTCATACACATCTTCTTACCAGAAACTCTATTAAGTCGGTACCACTGTCACCTCTCCTTATTTTGCAAATGAGAAAACAGATTTAGCTGTGCTGAGCAATTGTGAGAGTCACTTACCAAGAGGAGGAAGGGTCTAAGGTCTGCCTGATCCTAAAGTAGATGCCGCCTCAGATTGTGACACCAAAGAGCCAATTTCATATTAAAGGGCTGTCAACAGAGGAATACAACACAAATATAAGGGATGTGGCCAGAAAGGATTTTACATTTTTTGCACCAGCTACTATTTCAGTAGTATAGCTGACTCAATTTCCCTTTTGACAATCCTCCATTTAACAGTAAGTGTTGCTGAAAGTAGACAGTGACTACACTACGCAAGAAGTCAGATTTGCCTTCAGCAGCAGCTCCGTGTTCATAAACTGGAAAAATAAATAAATAAACTGGCCCAAGAGCACCATCCAGTAGACCCTTGACCTCACAGTGAACTTGGTTTTGTGGAAGAAGGACACACAACCTGGATTCTAGTCTCAACCAGACTGTGAAGTTCCTGAGGGCAGGACCCCTACCTAAGCCATCCACATGTCCCCAGCACCCAGCAGAGTACCTGGCACACAGTGGATCCTCGATACACATTTGTTTGGTGAATGAATGGATGAGTGAATGAATGAATGAATGAACAGAGATTCTGATTACATAGAAGGCGTTTATGTGGAATGGAAGGAATGGAAAACGCTGGCCTAGGGATCTGAAGACTTGTGTTCAAGCTCTGGCTCTGATGTGAATCAGCTGAGCAGTGTCTCTGCAAGTCAGTAAACCTTCTCTGAGTCTACATCCTCATCTGTCCCAATGGGGTAAAAGCACTTCGGCATCCATCTTATAGGGAGGCTATATTAAACAAAGCAATATTTACGGATGAACGTGGTTTAAATCTATTCAAATACAAGTTATACCACTGTATGATATAGAGTCAAGGAACCACAGTGTGTCACAGCCAAAGCCACTGCTTTACAGATGGAAAAACTGAAGCCCAAAGAGAAGAAGGATAAGGCCCCAGGCCACTGGCCTGATAACATATTGTCTAAGCTTGTGGTGCCAGAGTCAGCAGATCTTCTTCAGGCTGAGTCTACATCACCCACTTCACTGGGTGGGCCATAAGCTTTTCTCAAATGGGATACACCCTAGAAGCACACTGGGGTGGAAGATCCTTCCTATATGCCTGTCTCTGTCTTCTGAACCCATTTGGGGCTGTTGAGCAAAGTTTTCCAGAACATGGGAAATAAGTTCCAAGCACAGCCATCAGCTCTTCTATGATATGTGAGCAGCTTCACAGTCTGGCCCAGTTTCTCTCTCAATGTCCACCCCTCCCCAGGGGACTCCTCTGCTCCTGCCAGGCTGGTCTCCTCACCATCCTCTGATGTGCTCCACACATGCCAACCTTTGTGACTCCAGCCACATCATCCTTCCCTATTTCCCTCCCCAACCTTGGAGCCCAGCCCTCCAGTTCTCCATCCAGGTACCACACATCCTTGAGAAAAAGCTCAAGTCCCACCACTGCCAAGATGTCCACCCTGACTACCCCAACCCACAGTCTTTCTCTCCTTCCTCCAGCCAGCCCACACATTGATGTCTGCTGTGGAACGAATCACGTCCCCTAAAAGGATATACTGAAGTCCTAACCCCGGCACCTGTGAATGTGACTTTATTTTTGGAATAAGGTCTCTGCAGATACAATCAAATTCAGATGAGGTCATACTGGAAGAGGGTGGGCCTTAAATCCAATGACAGGTGTCCTTATATGGAGGGAGATTTGAAGACACAGAGGAGACACAGGGAAGAAGGCCATGTGAGGACACAGGCAAAGACTGGAGTTATGCCATCACAAGCCAAGGAACACCAAAGATAGCCAGCAACTAGTATAGATGGAAAAGGCAGGGAAGGGCTCATCCCTAGAGCTTCCAGGAAGAGCATGGCCCTGCCAACACCTTTATTTTGGACTTCTAGTCTCCCGAACAGTGAGAAAATAAGTTTCTGTGGTCTTAAACCACTGACTTTGAGATACAGTGTGATATCAACCCTAGGAGACCAGCGCAACATCTCAGGCCATTCCCTGGGCTTGTGCATACCTGGCTCACCATGTCCTCCTGGTCATCTTCTTGGAAGCACATCATAGGTCTGTGAACTGCCTGAGGTTAGGAACTGCTTCTCAAACATCTCTGTAGTCTCCCCACTGCCTAATGCCCAGAGGCTTGACAGATTTAATTTCGAGCACAGTAACCCTCAACATTCCATCAGGAACAGGGGCTGCATTAGAAAGGACACTTGCTCTCTACTTGGATTCAACAAGTTCTAGCAACGTGACAAAACAGAGTTTGGGTGCCCATTTCTTAGAGAATACAACCCTGCTTTCCAGCTGCAATTCAGTAGCTCCAACTGATTGAAACAAGCTGACCCAAACCTTCCCTTCCACCTAATCTCACCAAGCCGTAAACCAAATGCAGTCCAAACTGTCGGCCCTTGCCCCTGCCCTCCAGCCTGGCCTAGCTCTGCCCTTACCTTCCATCATCACTACCAGCATGCACACCCCTACGCACTCTCACTCACCTATGGTATAATTAAATTGGACTTGACTCTGCGTTGTGGTCCCTCTCAATCTTCAGAGTCAAATCCTATGTGGAGTTAACTTTGAAATTCAACGACCCAGTCTCAGCATACCTAGACAGAGAGATGACCACAAGTACAATAGTGCTGGCCACGCTGCCAGCCATCCCACTCTGGTCCCTTGTACGTGAGCTGAGAAAGGAGAACCTGCATTCCCCTCAGCAGGTGTTAATTAGAACAGGCCTCTGATTTTTCCAGCATCTCACCACACTGAACATGCAGCCAGTGTTTAAAGATCAACATGTTTCAGGCAATGTGCCCCAAGGGCAAGCCACTACTGCCACTTGTGCTAGACACAAGAAGCAATACGAAGAGCAAATTTGGTTATACATGATTTTTGCCTAAACCCCTGAGTAGTGTGTGACTCACAGATATTGTTTCCCCTCTTCTCTGCCCTCCTCATCCTCTCCTACATCTGGATCATCCCCTGGCCTGCCTCTCTTTGAATCTAAACCCTCCCCAATTTTCAACATTCAGTTCAAACATGGTCTCCTCCAATAAACTTTCTGTCATTCCAGGTAATCACACAGTCTCTTAGCTCCCACTGAAACCTCTCTTTTGGCAGATGATCATAAGTACCTTACTTCATGGGTATTTGGATATATTTTTTATCTACTAGTTAGCCCCAGACTTGAAGGCTCTTGAGAGCAAAGATCAGGTCTTAAAATTTCTCCCTTTCAGTTCTCGGAATTAAATAAGAAAATGTACTTAAAGGGCCTACGTGATGCCTGGCATGTGATATGTGCTCCACAAATCCACAGTTGTGCATCTTCATAACCCCTGGAACACCTTGAAATTCCGCTGAATCTTGCAGCTGCCTAATAAATGTTTGTTGAACACACAAATCAACACGTATACATGGTGGTCTTTCAACTATGATCACTGAGTACAATTTGAATATTTTCATTTTCCTCCGTCATTTTTGTGGACCCATACAGATGATTTCTGATACACATCTCTTAGGTTGAAAGCAATATGGTGATGCCAGCAGCACGCAGTGGAAAGCCAGCATCACCCAGTAGTCAGGCCAGAAGTTATCATCTAAGACCCCTGCCATAATCTGAGACCTCAAGCACAGGCTGGACAAAAAACAAGCAGCACCCTAGCCAACCACTACGCCAGTTAATGAATTCAGTCCTTGTACAGAAACACTGTGCAAGTCATCCTTACTTTTGCACCCATCTCACACCTTTGATAGTCTCTTGTTAATGTCAAATGTCTTCATTCATATCTATCACCATGTTTCTTAGCGAGTTTAAATCCACGGAGGTTGAACCCAATGGGCACATTGGGAAGTGTGCACAGAGCTGGCATCTCTTGATGCCATAATTATCAGAAGCTGAATGAATTCTAAATGTTTCTGAGAGGGGTAGCAGAGAACAGATATAAGAAGTCGCCTCCTTCATCCCTACTGATGACAGCATAGTATACACTTCCCCTCTCTTGAAAAGGAGTCTGAAGAGTCTCCAAACTCCACAGACAGCTGGTCACCCCAGAGCCTTTCCACTAACCCTTCAGATGCAGCAGGCTTGCCCTCAGCATCGGGTTACCCCTGTTTACATTTACAAAAGAAAAGCCAGCCCAGAGCCCAGGACCCCCCTGGCAGAGCCCTGATTTCACACACATTTTCCCCAGATTCCTATTGGTTTGGCTGGAAACCACATATTAAAACCCACCAATCTTTCCACTTGAGCCTGATGAAAGCTTCAGCAGAAACAGCTGCACTTCACATGTGGTTTAAGTTAATATCTTATCCCGACAGTTTAACTCTAGCTGGCTGGGCTGCTTTTGTAATATTCACAATCCTCTTTTGTTTCACATTAAGAATATGTCTTTCATTACTCGCCAGAGCAGAGGAACACAATGAGGCTGGTAGCACTTCATTTCTGAAATGTCTGAAATAATTGTTTATATTTTGTGTGACTCGAGGAACCCTCCACATTAGGGATCTCAGATGCGTATGAAAGTGTTAAGCAACGCTAACGCGAACACTGCACAACCTATGTGGAACACTTTCCTATTAAAAAAGTAAAGCCACAAACTAATAGCTCAGATTCAGTTTCTAAATCTCAAAGCTCGTTGAGTCGAGCAACATGATAAGTTCATTGTTTTGTTTCCCCCAGTGGTTCTCAAAACTATCCCGTCCCTTCAGCATATAGGAAGGTTGATCAGTACGTGGCTAATTTCACAAGCAGGCGCACCACACACATATGCACACATGTACTTCATAACCATACGGGGTACAATTAACCTTCAAGTTCACAGAAATCACGCCACTCTGGTCTCCCTGGCAAAATACATCTCAGGTTCTGAGGTTTTTCCATAGCGGCTCCTCCTTGTAGGATGTGATATAATCTAGGTGCACCTCTACCGCATGACGTCATTCACAATGCAGTGGTGAGCTTGAGGTGCTGGGAATACTCCGCGGGTTCCTCTTTGTCCCAGCAGTTGTCTCAAAAAAGTGGAAACTGGAAAGACTTCAACAAGCCTTTTTTGTACACACTAGACATTAAAGATGTTGCTACATTTTTTTGACAGCTCTTGAACTTCTCCCATGTTTTATTTCTGCGTTTCATTCCTGATTTTGAATCAGAAGAATTAATAAGCAGAAGAATAAGAAGAAAAAGAACTGCTAACCATTCACAAGTATCTTAATATGTGCCAGGCACTGTTCTAGAAGCAATTTTATTTAAGCCCTACAACCCTAGGAGTGAGTTACTATTATTATTCCTGTTTTATAAGAGACTTCAACAACCAGGGTGGTTAGTAAGTTACTGTCGCAGAGACCACCAGGAGCCCCAAAATCCTTTTTCTCTTTCTTCCCTAGTCACAGAACTATAGAAATCAGAGTTGCACTCCTTACCCCTACACTGTTATGGGAACAGGACATAAGCTCTCATCCTGCTTGCTGAAGGCTCTGTTATTTTGTGACTGAGTTATAGGAACTGAAGCCAAACCCTCCGGAGCAGAGGCAGAGCTCAAGCAATCCAGGCATCTGACCCCAGGACCCATCCCGTCAGCCCCTGCACTACGCTGCATCCCTGGCAACAGAGAGTGTCACAGGAGAATTGGAATCAACACCTTTAGAGCAAGATGGGATTATGCTGGTTACACAACTCATTGTTTTGACTGTTTTGAATGCTTTTTCCGGTGAGTCAAACTAGTTAAGCAGATCCCCTTGGGTGATGGGGGTTTATTGCAAGGCTACATAGGAAAATGGGGTGTCACAGGAAGTTGCCTCATCGACTCTGTACCCAGTTCTGAGACAGACAGCGACCTCATGGAGACTCAGCTCTGACTCAACATCTTTGGGTGGTACAGATCTCAAGTGACCTGCCAGGTTCCTTAGCATTCGCTTTGAAGAGACAATCTGGACAGATTCCCACCAGTCAACTAAGCACTTTGATTAAGCAGACGCTTCACCAGGCACCTTCAACATCCGTGGTGTCAAATGCAAACATGGCTGCGTGGGGCTTCAGTACCTCTATCTATCCAATGAGCTGTAGCCAGAATAAAAGTTCTTTCCCTCAGACCCATGACCTAAGTCCTATGTGAGATGCAGGAAAGAAGTGGTCGGAGGTCTGTTATCTGACGGAGGTGACGTGCTCACATCTGCCACTCCGGTACTGAGCATGACTGCTCTCCATTTCAGGGAGAAAGATCCCAGAAAACGGAAGAGATTTGCTGAAAATAAAGGAACCAGTTACCTTCCCGCTGACCAGGACTGAGGCTGGTCTGCAACCCCTTGCCCAGGCAGTGCCTGTGGTCATGCTTCTCCCCTTCTAGAAGCATCCCTTAGATCTCCTGAATTTTGACCTTCGGGTATCTCCAGTACAGCACCTTGTCTTCTGTTTATCCATGACAGCGTTTTCAGCTTCTCATCACTTCTGCAGAACACCATTCAGAACTCAACAGACACACTGCATCATACAAAATGAAGAACTGAGGCAATTAGCAGGTTTCTAAAATCCATTTCTGGTTGAATAGCTAAATAACTCATTGAGTCTCTGTTCTACATGTGCTCTTTTGATGTAAATTTGACTCTGGTGTATCTACTTTTCAATAAAGTCCAGAATTCAAAACAACCCAACAGAGAAACCCCTCCTGGTATTTCATAGCCTCAGTAATGAAGCTCCTTATTGGATCTAACTTAAATCTCTCTGGGGTTGGCTTAAGTCCTTTTGTGCCATGCTCTGGAAATACAGAACAGCCAGTGTGCGTGTGTATGTGTGCACGTGCACAAGCACTGAGGGTAGGGGAGCATGGGAGGGAGTATTATAGTGAAACAGGTACACAGATCTTGATATTAAAGTTTTCTGTTTCTCCAGACTGTCCAGGTGCTTGCTTTTCAAAATCGCACATGGCTTATATCATTATTCTCGTAATTTAAGAAAAAAATGAAATAAAAGCATAAAGGAAAACCAGCAGCATTTTAAGAGATTTCACTTCTTTTTGATGCTTGTATCCATTTGCTGGGGGCCAGGAGGAGGTATGAGATTATACAGGGACTCTGGAAACACTTAAAGTTCAGAAAGACCTGCAGTCTCAATCCAAGCTTCTGGACAGAGCAGTGAGGGTGTAAAAGCAAATGCTGACGGTATTCTCTCCCACATCACACCGGGGTAAGTGGTTTGCCTCCTCCAGGCCCAGCCACCCTCAACCTCTGTGCCTGGGAGACTGACCCCACCCGCACAGCATTAAGAGGTTCCCACACCCTCTGGTTTCTGTCTGAGATTGACCGATGGGCAGTGTGGTGGTGAGTTTATGTATCAACTTGGCTGACTATGATACCTAGATTTTTGGTTAAATAGTATTCTAGATGGATCTATGAAGATGGTTTCTTTCTTTCTTTCTTACTTTTGGGGGGAAGGAGATGAGATTAACACTGAAATTGATGGACTTTGAGTAAAGCAGTTTACCCTGCCTGATGTGTGTGGGCCTCGTCCAATCAGTTGAAAGGCCTAAATAAGACAAAGACTCACCTCCCACCAGCAAGACTGCCTTTGGACTCGAATTGCAACTCTTCCCTGGGGCTCCAGCCTGCTGGCCTACCTTATCGGATTTTGGACTTGCCAAGTCCCTACAATCATGTGAGCCAATTCCTTAAAATAATCAATCTGTGTGTGTGTGTGTGTGAGTGTGTGTATACATATCCCACTGCTTCCATTTCTCTGGAGAACCCTGGCCAAAACAGGCAGCAATGGCAGGAAATCAGAGACAGGAAGAGAAGCAGGTATTTATTCCCAGCTCCTCTCCTGTGGAGTCACCACGAAGGTCTTCCCTGGGGACAGGCACTGTCAGGACGCAGCCCTGGCCACCTCTGGGTAAGGCGACCTCCCCCGCCCCTCGCACCATCAGGCCTGGAGGTAATAACCAAGCCCTGTCTTACTCACCCTGGGGATGCCACTAAACCTTCACGGTTTCTCTTCACTCTGCTCACTGCTTCACAAAGAGCCCTTTTATTAAACTCTCTTTTATGGATTTTTTTATGGTTTTGTATGTATATGTATTTTATTGAAGTATACTCAGCTTACAATGTTGTGTCAGTTTCTGGTGTACAGCATAATGCTTCAGTCATACATGAACATACATATATTTGTTTTCATATTCTTCTTCACCATAAGTTACTACAAGATATCGAATATAGTTCCCTACACTACACAGCATGAACTTGTTGTTTATCTATTCTATATATATATAAGTTAGTATCTGCAAATCTCTAACTCCCAATTTATACCCTCCCACCCCAACCCCTGCCCCAGGTAACCACAAGTTTGTTCTCTATGTCTGAGCATCTGTTTCTGTTTTGCAAATAAGTTCATTTGCCTTTTTTTTTTTAGATTCCACATATAAATGATATCATATGGTATTTTTCTTTCTCTTTCTGGCTTATTTCACTTAGAATGATAATCTTCAGGTCTATCCATGTTGCTGCAAATGGTATTATTTTATTCTTTTTTAAGGCTAAGTAATATTCCATTGTATAAATATACCACAAGTTTTTTATCCAGTCATCTGTCCATGGACATTTAGGTTGTTTCCATGTCTTGGCTATTGTAAACAGTGCTGCTATGAACACTGGGGTGCATGTATTTTTTTGAATTAAGTTTCCCTCTGCATATATGCCCAAGGGTGGGATTGCTGGATCATATGGCAAATCTATTTTTAGTCTTTTGAGGAATCTTCATACTGTTTTCCATAAGGTGCACCAAATTGCATTCCCACCAGCAGTGTAGGAGGGTTCCCTTTTCTCCATGCTCTCTCCAGCTTTTTTATCATTTGTGGACTTTTGAATGATGACCATTCTTATAGGCACATCCTGGGACCCTGACTGACACAAGTGTCACCAGAATGGAGGCTCCTTTGCAAAGCTGGTGTGGCGTTCAGAGCCTTCCTTTGACCCCAAGCCCCTCCCCAGTGTCATCTTCCCCCATGTCTGTTCACTCCAAAAGACATGCGAGGCCCCACACACAAAGCCCTCAGCAATGGCGCCCCACCCGCAGGCTGGGCAGTAACACCCCCACACCAACACGTCCACTTACTCTCTCCGGATGTCAGCAACCCCACTCCCTGTTCATGTGACTCAACAAGAACAGAAGTGTAAAACTCATCTAAGCTGGGAGCCACAGCCCATGATAGCTCTGCCCTATTTCATCATATTTCATCATAGTCCCCACCTTCCATTCTAGAATCTTCTATCTTCCATCTCCTCAACCAATCAAGCGGTTTCAGTTTGTTTATCGCTGGTGTTTTTTAATCCAAGACTCCCAAGTCCCCTTCCTCCCCTGCAGTCCTATTTGCAGCCAAGTAGCGCAGTATCTAGGAAGGTACGACTGTCCACTGGAGGGACCACTTTGCTTTGTTTTCCTATGTCTGCTCGAGCATATTTGAGCAGGTGTGGTGTTTTGGTTGCGTTTTGTTATGTTTTGTTTCTAGATTTTTTTAAGACTCTCCGAAGGCTGTGATTTATTTTTTCCTAAAAAATAAATAAATCCCACAGGGAAAGTAAAGAATGATATAGGTTTCAGTAAAAATGATGCTTGCTTCTTCTCTTCTGGATTTTCATAGATTGTGTTAAAAATCTGTCTTTTCAGCCTGCCACCGTGTCTGCCGCAAAAATAATGAAAAGCAATGAAAAATGGAAATGAGCAACATGACAAAATCGGTCCCCCTGAGGCTCCAGCTGAAAAGAGCAACATGGAACAAACAGAACCAAGGCTGGGGCAGTATCAGCCATAGTCAGCATCGATGAGGTGTCAAAATATTAGAATTAATAAGCTCAGGACAGTCACCCAGGTAGCAGCCACGTAGTCCAAGTACACAGGAACGGACTCACAAAGGGGAGGCCTGCAGTCAGATGATGGATTCTGGAATTCTAAAGGCAGCAGACAAAAAGCAAGGTAACAAACCAACCAAAAGGCAAACTGCACACATATGTACTCAGGAAGTTAATACCAGGAAATGGGCTTTTTGAAAACCAACACATGTTCCTAGCTTGGTCCAGCCAAAGAAAGCTCATGAAATTTACCATAGGTGACAAAAGAAAAAAGGAGGAAGAATCATTGCCTTGTCTCCTACCACCTGGGCAACTCACAGTCTGACACCCCCACTGCCACCACGGTCTGCGGAAGGTTCCACAGAAAGCCCTGCTCTCTGTAGAGGTCTAATGCAAAATGCAACAGCTCATAATGACATCAGCCTAATAATGCACACCTCTCACCACAGAGGAGGCTGACCCTGATCCTGGCCTACTGGGTTCCTCAAAGCTGGATCCTAAGTGCCCACGCAAACTTTGTGTGCCATCACATGCTACGTGCGGGTGACTTTTCCCAGGAAAGAATACTGTGCATTTCTTACCAGGTAAATGGCAATCTTTTCTGGGGCAGGTTCTATGCATTATGTGGAGCCCCTGGGCGCCTCCATCCCTGTTGATATCACTGCACGTGGCACTGGGAAAGGCACAGGTTTACAATGTCAACCCTCTTGAAGGTAGTTGTATCTCAGTAGAACCGGAAAAACTAAAAGAGTCAAAGGAATGGCATCTCTAGTGGCAGAAAGACCATCAGTTGGGCTAATGCTTTGGAGAGATTTCCCCTGTCCACTCCTCTCTGCCTCCTCGTTGATGTGGCTCCCGAGCTAGCCCTGGTCCTAGGCTACCTGAAACTATTTTTTTCTCTCTTTCAAGCCCAGGAAAGGTAGGCAATGAGTTGCCCTTCTTCATACAGGGGAAACAAGGAGCCCTCCCCCAGACCATCTTCCGACCTTCTCTGAGCCTCTCTGTGGCCTGGTACAGACTGCCTCAAGATCATCTCCTCCATTTGGGTTAAGGCTGCCTGCCTCATGCCTCAAAATTACCAAAACACACAATGAACAGAAGGACTTGGAAGGGCAGGGCTGACAGGACCCATTTCTTAGAAGCATCAACCATCGCTTACAGCTCAGTAGTTGGTAAAGTAGCACTTATGCCAATTATCTGCCCATACCCTAGGAGTTCCTGACAGCAGAGATCAAATAAATGTTTAAGGTCAGTTAGAGCAAATAGAAACTCAGTGAATGGTGGCTTTGTGAGAGCTTAATCCCAACCCCTAAGGTCAACTCCCAGGATCCCCTCCAATGCTGTCACAGGGTCATTTATGGAGTCTCCCATGATCAGCCTATGACAACACCTGCATCAGTCTCAAATCAGCCCTGGTTCTGGTCTTTCTCCAGGAAGGGGGTCCACCAGGATGGCTGCGCCCTGGCCAATGCAGGTTGTGTCCCCATCCTTGCCAACCCGATTCCTCTGTGGTGCCTTCTTTACCACCATGCAACCCCTGGGCTTCAGAATCAATTTTTAAAGATACTCCCTCATCTCTCTGCATTGGGAATGAGAGATCCACCTCTAAAATGTGTGAGATCTGTCACAGGGGCCTCAGCTGGGAACTTAGGTCCTGCACACAGTCACCAACTTGGGTTTATTTGTTTGTTGAGGGGTTTGATGTTAAAAAGCATTAATTTGTTAAATGCAAACAAGTGAAATTGCTACAATCTTTATAACTCGGACTTGGCTTTACTTCAGTTGCTAGTAGATCAGAATGCTCATAACCGGAAGTTATGATCTTTCTGAAGAGCCTATTTTCCTAACTGAACCTGCAGAGCAACCCACGTCTGCCATGTTCACAGCCTCACAGTACCTGGCTGGCGGCAGGGGGTCAGTGAATACCCCTCAATTCAACATCTCTCAGATGGCAATCAAATCCTCATTATTTCTATCTCAGGTACCAGCTAGCAAGTTCTTTCTTCATTAATTCACTCCAACACCCTCAATCCTAAATGATCTCTCCTCTTCTTAGGGAAAAGCTACTTTCATTCACCTCCCCCATCCTCACCCCCTAATCAACACACACCACGGCTTTTTCCCACCTGCTCACATGATAACCTTCTCTGCCAACCATGCAAAGGCACCACGGCAAAATAGCAATTTTTCAAATGTGTCAGAGGATGAAAAACATAAAAAGCCCACATGGCAGAATATAACCCACATTTAAGTGATGAATGCTTTTCAGATACAAGGTAAATTCAAAAACTATCTTTTTACCTAAAGAAGAGGGATTGCCTACAAATCCACAAATCCTTGCCAATTTACCAAGTGTGATAGCTTGTCTTCAAGGCCATGGTCAATCTCTCCCCTCCTTCAATCAGAAAGTGGAG
Source organism: Vicugna pacos (assembly GCF_048564905.1). Classification (NCBI taxonomy): domain Eukaryota; kingdom Metazoa; phylum Chordata; class Mammalia; order Artiodactyla; family Camelidae; genus Vicugna; species Vicugna pacos. Next base: position 80,788,037 of record NC_132991.1, on the reverse strand, counting down.
TCTAAACCTCTACTCCCTTCAGTCTGGGCAATTCTGAGCAGTTGAATAAGGTAAATGTGAGATCCTATTGGTTCTGAGTACGGCCTTTACAAAGACTGGCAGTTTCTGCTTTCTCCCTCTTAGAGCCCTGAGTCCCTGTGCAGGAAGACCAGCTGATGCTGCTGGAGAGAGAGGCAATGTGGGAACAACATTAATGTACCAGATCTGTGAGTCAATAATCTACCTTGGATGCCCCAGCCCCCAAGCATTCAAGTCATCCCATCTGAGCCTCAAACATCCTGGAGCAGAGAGAAGCTGGGTCGCCTGCGCCCTGTCCAAATTTCTGCCCCACAAATACACACATGAAAAAAAAAAAAAAGACTGATGTTGTAAGTCACTGAGTTTTGCAGTGTTTTGTTATGCAGCTGTAGGTAACAAGACACCAAGAAAGCATCCATGTCAATGAAAGATTTCAATTTTTGAGTTAGAAATTGTATTTATATGCAAATAACAAAAACCAGGAAACACTGGTTTAAACATATTAGGGTTTTATTTTCTCTCATATAACAAGAAGGTAAGGCCTCCCAGCAGTATTCTGGCAGCTCAGAGCCCAGGTCTCTGCAAATCTCTTGGTCTTTCCCACACGCAACTGGAATGTCTGATCCAGCTCCAGTGACCAGCATTCCAGGCATCAGGGAGGAAGAAGAGATGTGCCTTTATCACAAAACCAAAACTTAACTAGAACTCCCCAGCAGGGATCTCTGTTTATATCTCATTGGCTAGATCCATGTTGCGTGGCTACCCCATATAAGGGAGACTGAGAAGTACAGGTCTTTAACTAGCAATGGCCACCCTGAACAAAACTGGGTCCTGGTTAGTAAGGGGAAAGAGGAAAGAATAACATTGGAGAGGCAACTAGATGCTTACACCAAGTCAATAAGAAATTCAGTTACTTTAGCCAAAGTCCGGAAGCAGAGCAGGCTTCTGGGTCGATCCCATGATGTTATCAAAGACCCAGAAATGTCCCATCTCTCCACTCTACTATTCATAGCATTGGCTTCAGTCTAAGGCCAGCTCTCTTCCACTTTGCAGGAGGGACGCCAATACAATTGGGCTATATGCCTCTTTGTTCACATCCAGCAAGAGTTTCTGGTTTCTTGTCCATCTCTCTCAAGAGCAAGGAAGCAAGGGGCCACTTTTAAGCACAGACACTAAACTGCACTTGATACGCATTGAATACCTTTCCCTGTTCCAGAGCCAACAAGAATCTCATTGTCAACGAGGGCTTTCATTCACAACTTTGGGGGAGGCTGAGTGAGGGCTCTGCAGCCAGTCTGCCTGGATTTATATCCATCCTCTCACTTTTCCTGGTGTGTATCCTTCAGCAAGTTACTTAGCCTCTCTAAGCCCGTTTCCTTGTGTGTAGAAATGGGTAAACTTATAGTATTTACTGGCACAGGCATTTTATTTAATGTAAAGAATAAATAAGAAAATACATGCAAAGTACTTAGCATGGTGCCTAGAAACTAGCTAGCAGTAACTAGATGTTGGCAATGATGACTATGCGGAACAGTTTCACATAGACCCTGTGCGAGTTTTGCAAACACAGAAGTAAATGTAAATCAATGATGCACAACCCCTCCCATCTCCTCTCTTTGCAGTTTTAATGAGATCAACTTCCATGCCTGGGAATATCCAAAATATTTGTTTACACAAGTCCCTCTTCAGAAATGACCTATTCCAGCCCTCATGCCACTGCAGGTAAACTTGACATTCAAGCCACTCATCTAACACACGGACTTATCTGAAAAGATATCTGCAAATCTACTACTAAACAATCCAATGAAGGACCCCATAATTAATCCAATTCAGTGATTATCACATCTCTGCTAAACATATCATTAAACAGCTGAAACAGTGCTTTCAGTTTTTTTCCCACAATTTATTTCAACAAGAATCTAAACACCTAATAACCAAATCAGATTATCCTTGCAATAATCCTATCATTGTACCATATTCAGCACTTACAGTTACCCCACAAAGTAAATCTACAATTTTTCAGTTTGACGGAACAATACAGACAGAATATAAAACACATTCTGTAACAAAATCCATCTGCTGAAGATTATTAATAACAGTTGACATTGCTTAATTTACTAGCTCCAGGCACCACGCTAAATGCTAACTTTTTAGAGTTACTACTATTATCCCCATTTTACAGATGAGGAAACTGAGGATCAAAGAAGTTAAATGACTTAGTCATGGTCAGAGTTCCTAAGCAGCAGAATCAGGATTTGAAAATCCAGGTCTGTTCTGACTCCCAGAGCACAAGCCCTCAAATAACAAACGTACTAAGATATGATGCCACTTCTTTAGAGAAAATTTTGACAGATCCTGAAATTTTATACCTGACTAGAGAACATAGTAGGTATGAAAATCACAGGTTTTGGAGTCCAACTTGAATCTGAATTGACTCTGCATTTAGTCTTTGTTAGTTACATGACCTTGATCAACTTAGGCAGACTTTCTGAGCCTCAGTTTCCCCATCTCAAAGGCTGAGAACAGGATAAAGCAAGTACAAATGTGCTAGAATGCTCTAACATCCACCGCAACAATATTGGTCCTCAGCAAGCATTAGCTCCCCTTTCCCCTGCTTCCTTTCTTCTTCCTGTCTAAAATGCGTACTCTCCTTTGCGGAAAATCAGTCATTAAAGCAAGAGTTAGTACTGTTTCAGGCCTTTGTCACCTTCTAAAGATACACAGTACTCAAAATGTTGTTGAAATAACAAATGTTGATAAACAGTACATGTTTATCCAAATCAATGCATTTTTTCTAAAAAAATGCCTTATTAAGGACTCTCACTCTAATTACTCAATAGTTAAATCCAGCATCAGACTTCAGTCATGTCCAGTATCTGCAGTGCCTTCCCCCAGGGTTACACCGGTCCCAAAGCCAGGCTCAGCGCCCTCTTAGCCATGCACCTTTAATAATGGAACTAGGAGGAAATTCTCCTGGGACAATAGCCCCCGAAGTGCCTGGGAATACAAATGGGAGATGTAATCGCCCAACTCAGGAACAAGCCAGTTAGAGTGAACATTTGGTCACTCTTTGAACCCTCCTTCACTGCTGAACACCTCTTCCATGTCAGAGGAATTCCCCACCTTTTGCACGCCCGTCTCCCACTGTAGAAGTCAGATACGTTCTGAGTCAGGTTATTACAAAAGGCCACAATAATCCTCTCATCCCTGTTGCCCTTCCCTTTGCAATGTGGCTTTGCTGCTCTCCCCCTCAGGAACTGGGATCTATCTCCCGACCCCTTGAGTCTGGGTGTAAGTGGTGTTTTGGTGCTTTGAGCCTGTGCTTTGAGACACTGTGACTTCCATGATCACCTTCTTGGAACTCTTGCTGCCCTGAGAGGAACCCTAGGCTATTTTTCTTGATGATGAAACATCAGTCAGAAGAAAGGGATGCCCAGCCAACAAGACCAACCAACAGTCATTTACAGAAGACCATCGTAGACCATCCAGGCTGATCTGAATGTCCAGATGGTACAGTCACATGAGTGACAGCAGGCGAAAGCAATTAAAAAACTGTCTAGTTCAGCCCAGCCCAATCTGCTAGTTATACAATCATAAGCAAAGAAAATAGTTGTTTTAAGCCACTAAGTGTTTGAGAGAGTTTCTTACACAGCAATAAATAGCTGAAACACTTATTTGCCAGCATTCCTTCAGCTGGAAGGAAAACATAGGTCCTAGCATCCACCAATGAGACGTACACACTCACTGCAAGCTTTGAGCAGAAGTTAATGGCTTGACTTTTGCACAGCAAAGGAAACTACAAACAAAATGATAAGACAACATACAGAATAGAAGAAAATATTTGCAAATGATGCAACTGACAAGGGCTTAATTTCCAGAATACATAAACAGCTCATACAACTCAATAACAAAAAAACAAACAACCCATTTCAAAAATGGGCAGAAGACCTAAACAAACATTTCTCCAATGAAGACATACAAATGACCAATAGACACATAAAAAATGCTCAATATTATTAATTATCAGAGAAATGCAAATCAAAACTACAATGAGGTATCACTTCACATCAGTCAGAATGGCCATCAATATAAAGTCTACAAATGATAAATGCTAGAGAAAGTGTAGAGAAAAGGGAACCCTCCTACTCTGTTGGTGAGAATGTAGTTTGGTGCAGCCCTTATGAAAAACAGTATGGAAATTCCTCAAAAAACCAAGAATAGACTTATCATATGATCCAGCAATCCTACTCCTGGGCATATATCCAGAGGGAACTCTAATTCGAAAAGATACATGCACCACAATGTTCATTGCAGCACTATTTGCAATAGCCAAGACATGGAAACAACCTAAATGTCCATCAGCAGATGGCTGGATAAAGAAGTTGTGGCATATTTGTACAATGTAACATCAATGGAATACTACTCGGCAATAAAAAAGAATAAAATAATGCCATTTGCAGCAACATGGATGGACCTGGAGATCATCATTCTAAGTGAAGTAAGCCAGAAAGAGACAAAAAAAAATCATGTATCACTCATATGTGGAATCTAAAAGAAAAGAAAAAAAGAGGACACTAATGAACTCATCTACAAAATAGAAACAGACTCGCAGACATAATAAACAATCTTATGGTTACCAGGGGAAAGGAAGTGGGAAAGGATAAATTTGGGAGTCTGAAATTTGCAAATGATAACCACTATACATGAAAATAGATTTAAAAAATTTCTTCTGTATAACACAGGGAACTATATTCAATATCTTGTAATATCCTTTAACAAAAAAGAATATGAAAATGAATTTATGTATATATATGTATGACTGGGACATTATGCTGTACACCAGAAACTGACACATCATAACTGACTATACTTCAATTAAAATAAATAAATAAACAAATAAAATATGTAAGTTAGAAATGATAAAAAAAAGAAAGAAAAGATACATGCCCACCAATGTTCATAGTAGCACTATTTACAAAACATGGAAGCAATCTAAATGTCCATTGACAGATGACTGGATACAGAAGATGTGATATATATAGATATAGATATAGATATAGATATAGATATAGATAGATACACACACACACACACACACACACGCACGCACAATGGAATACTACTTAGCCATAAAAAAGAAAAAATAATGCCACTGCAGCAACATGGATGGACCTGGAGACTGTAATACTAGGTGAAGTAACTCAGAAGATGAAAGAAAAATACCATACAATATCACATATATGTGGAATCTTAAAAATGACACAAATGAATTTATTTACAAAACAGACACACAGACATAGAAAACAAACTTATGTTTACTGGGAGGAAAGGGATAGGGGATGGAGGGATAAACTGGGAGCTCAGGATTTGCAGATACTAACTACTATATGTAAAACAGATAAACAAGAGGTCCTATATATAGCACAGGGAACTATATTCAATAATTTGCAATAGCCTATAATGAAAAAGAATATATATGTATTATTATATATTATATGTATTATATATATATTATATATATAGATAACTGAATCACTATGATGAACATCAGAAATTAACACAACATTGTAAACTGGCTATACTTCAATTAAAAAAAGAAGTTAGTGGCTTGAAGAAGCCTTCTGTAGAGCAGAGACAACTATGTCTGGTTTCCAAGGGGCAGTGGCAAAGTGGTATTGGCAATGAACCAGGTCTGTGGATGACTTTGAATATCATTTCTGGCTATGTGGCCTTCCAGCCAGGTCTCCTGACCCTCCTAAGACTCTCTGAGCTATCTGAGTTCCCTCAGAAGCAGAGCCTTTGACAACAATTTGGGTGCAAGCAGTTCGTTGGGAGATGATCTCAGGAATCAAGAGTGAAGGAAAGAGGAGAATAAGACAGAAAAGGAGGAAAAGTTAGTAAGTGTAAATAACTGGGGCTCCATCCTACCGGGGAATACACTGAGGAATTGTGCATAATACAATGCAAAATTAGCTCTCTCTCCAAAGTATGGGTGTCTGAGGCATCCATCCTCTGGCTTCCAGCCCCCATTCATTGAGGTTTGCACCTGGAAGCACTGCCTCCCCCATGCTCCTGGGCTGTCCTATGTAAGAGCTGGTTAAACTGTGTGCTTCAGAAGAAGCCCTGAATCAAAAAGGAGGATGGAAACAGAGACTTGAGGTGGGATGCAATCTGGGTGCAGTGGAACCAACCACTACAGCCCTAGCTGGGACCAAAAGTGGTCCAAGAGGATGAGACATGAGCACAGAAAGCTCAACACAGTTGTGTTGCAGATGCTGGTAACTATTTGACAACTGGTTCCCCAGGGGCTCTGAATTGTACTGTTTGCTAACTCGCATGGTGTAAATCCTCCAACCATGTCTGATTTCCAGCTATCAACGTGACAACGACCAGCTCACAAAGTTCCTGAAAATTTAACTAGCCCCTAAGAACCAGTATGAGCTGGCTCTGGCTCACCCTTTCTTAAGATCTTTTAAGAAAGTCCTCTTCTGCTCAAACTGACTTAAGGTTTTCAACTAAAAACCTAAGCAACTAAAATCAGCCACAAGAGGGAAGATTATGTAGGTTGGGGATTAGGAACTGAGCAAAGACTAAGGCCTGGCACCACAGATATGTCTTCTGGCCTCTTTTTTTTCCTCACCAAAATGACATGAAGCCCTCTGCCACATCTCAGAACATAATGCCTAATCCCCAAACTAAGGAAGGAAGATGGCCAAGGGATATCACTGCAGTCTAGGGAAGAATTTTGAGCGGAAGGGCTAGGCAGACATTAACAGAAACTCTTCCAATAATAAACTGTGTTCAGTGTCAAGAAATTCTTCTTTCCCTGAAAATCAAGTCCCCCATGAAGAGGTTTAAATGTTTTTGCACCAGTTTTATTCTTAGCGGAGATACAGCAATTATCCAACCTTCTGTAGAGTAACCTTTTGCATACTTGAAGGCTTTTCTTCTCTGGAGGAAACAGTCCACATTAGGTTGGATTTTTTGTCAGAAATTCAATTTTCTGATGCTTTAGCTTTCTCTGGGGCATTCTTTCTAACCTTGTCCAAGTTCTACATGTCCTTATTAGCTGCAGAACCCAGACCTGGGTCCAGGCTTCTTGCTGAGTTTTGATTGCAGAGAAAACAGGGGGGAAATGGGGGGGTCTCTTAGGATCTGTGCATTCTATGGTTGTTTATAGATTTCATCATGCTCAGTTCTCTTTCCAATCCAGCCAATAGCCAATATGGGGCAAGGAGACAACTGTAGGAACAGAAGCAGTCACCTTTCTGATTGTGTCTCCCCTTTACAGATAAAGCAGAAGGCCTCCTGAGCAGGAATGACAGCCTGATCACTTCTTATACCTCCCCAGTGGAAGTCCTTGCTTTTCACAGACCGCCCTACTACCACAAGGGCACACCCCAAATTCTAACTGCATCAAGCACCAGGACACTGGAATGAAAGTTACACCCAAGTGACAGGATTTAGTGAATCTTTGAAAGGACACTATACTCAAGAACAGATCACAAAAGTCAACCTCTCACTAATTCGTGGATGCCCACATTCAGACCCAAGCTATGGTCTAAAACAGCACCATCCAACAGAAATATAATACAAGCCACAAACATAAGTCCAGATGTAATTTCACACTTTTTAGTAGCCACAGTGTAAAAACAGGGGGAAAGAGGTAAAATTAATTTTGGTAATAATTTTATTTAGTCCAATATATGCAAAATACTATCATTTTGACATATGATCAATATTTTTTTTTTCATTCTGACTTTTTTTTATTTTTTTAATGGAAGTATAGTTTTTTTTTAATTATTTTATGGGGGGGGGGGCTTGTGGATAATTAGGTTGATTTATTTATTTTTAGAGAAGGTGCTAGGGATTGAACCCAGGACCTTGTGCATGCTAAGTACGCACTCTACCACTTGAGCTATACCCTCCCCACAAAGTATAGTTGATTTACAATGTTGTGTCAGCTTCTGGTGTACAGCGTAGTGTTTCAGTTATATATACACATATATATTCCTTTTCCTATCCTTTTTCATTATAGGCTATTATAAGATATTGAATATAGTTCCCTGTGCTATACAGTAAGACTTTGTTGTTTATCTATTTTATATATAGTAGTTAGTATCTGCAAATCCCCAACTCCTATTTTATCCCATCCACCCTCCCTTTCTCCTTTGGCAACCATAAGTTTGCTTTCTATGTCTGTGAGTCTTTGTTTTGTAAGTAAGTTAATCTGTGTCATTAGATTCTACATATAAGTGATATCACATGGATTTTTGCAATCAATATTTTAGAATTACTAATGAGGTATTAGACATTCTTTATTCATACTATGTCTTGAAAATCTAGTGTGCATTTACACACAAAACACATCTCAGTTCAGACAAGCCACAGTTCAGGCACCAGTGGCCACCATTCGGAAGAGCTCAGGTTTATGCTCTTGATTCCCAAAGTGTGGTCCCCAGACCAGTAGCATCAGCATCTGGAAACTTGTTAGAAATGCACATTTTCAGACCCCACCCCACCTAGTCAGAAACTCAGGGTGACGTCCAGTAATTTATTTTTTACAAAGCCCTCCAGGTGAGTCTGAAGTTTGCTATTGTTTGAGAACCATTGGTCTACATGCTGCCAAATCAGAAACGCTCAACCTGCTTTTAATTCATACTACCACCAATGTCTAATGGGGGGTATAAATGTTTGAAAAACGAACTCTCCCTGTTTTCCTTTGCTAGGGAGCCTAAAATAGCAAATTTGGTTCCAATGAGATATGGTTTTTATTTTTATTTTCATGCCAATTAAACGAGTTTTCCATTGGTGTGCTCCTTTTTCAAATAATCCATTTTATCCTTCTTTCCCCCTCGTCTTTGGCTTTGAATCCTTCACCTTCTTGTTTTTTTACAGTAACCACAACTACACCTACCTTCTCATAGATATCTAGGGTTGACAGATTTAACAGATAAAAATACAAGATGCCCAGCTAAATCTGAATTTCAAATAAATGAAATATTTCCCAGAAATTGCAAAGGACATACTTGTACTAGAAACTATTTGTTGTTTATTTGGAATTCAGATTTAACTGGGCCTCTTGTATTTTATCAGGGAAATCTGTTCATATCCCACCCCCAACATCCTTCTGATTCCAAATTCCTCCAATGACCAGGCTGTGAAGTCCCCTGGGTCACCTAGAGAAATAGTACCAACTCCGAACTACGGGCTTATGGTCTCACTCCCCAACAAAAAATAATTCTAGATAAAACCAGTCACCCCAATGTATTCTTTGGCTTTCCAAAGATGGGTCCTTTGGCTTCCAGTGAATGCCAGCTGCCTCTCAGGATCAAGCTCTCATTTAAAAAAAAAAATCAAATCAAACAAAAAGCTCACTGTCAGTCAATCAGAGCCGTACAAATGCACCCACTTAGCTCTCAGCTCAAATTGGGCCTCCAGATTTGTGCTATTGAAAAGGAAATTGGCCTCACTTGCTTCGAAACAGCCCCAAAGTGGGGAAATTAATACAGAAAATGCCAAGTCATAATGAAATCTGGCAACCGTAGTGGGTTGTGTGGCATCACCCAATTACGACAAAAAAAGACACCACTGGGAGGAGAAGCCAGTCTGGACACCGAGCAAAATTAGGACCCCACATAGTAATTACCAGCGGAGAGAGGAAATTTATTAGGATGTTATAAAAATTGGAGAGTTGGATGAGTGCAGACACCAACAAACGCCCAGGATGGATACTCCACATGGCTTCAAAATAAATGTTCTCAATACATGCCAGACTCTGAGCTCCGCCTGTGACAAAGCCCTCAGAGAGCCAGATTTGGGCTTTTCTACCACCTCTTCCCTGGGCCCATTGCAGTCCAGCTAGAAACCCTCATGTTTCACGAACGGACGCATGACTGGAGGGAGGAGGTTTTCTTCCCTTTCACTGACTTGGTTCTTTCTCTTCCTCAGTCCAGTAGACTCTAGGGAGACACAGCCAGGATGGAACCAGAAACAACATCCCAAAGACCTTAACCTTGCCTGGTAAACCAGGATAACACCAAGACCCTGCGGTGGGAGAGAACTTAGGGGTGGGCATGAGGGAGACAGGGAGGAATGGCATGGAGACCAGACAGAGGAGACACTCAGACGCTCATCCAAGAGAAACCCACATGAACTGAAAACTCAACTGATGGCGAAAGTAAAGAGATGTCGTACCCCACATCCTGGACCCCACATGGGCTCATAATCAGATAACACTGTTTTATTTCCCCCTGCAATTTCTTCCACGCTTGAGGGAGCATAATATAGAGCTGCAAATGAATAAAAAGGGCTATGAAACCTGATTATTTCCATTCATAGTTTCATCTTGGAGTTATCTTTCAGATGATTGGTGCAGATTTCAGCCTAATATTAAGAGAAAAGTGATTGTGTATACTTCTCTTGTTAAAAGTAGAAGAGTTCATTGGATTTTTCATAGAAAAACACAGTAAGGCACAAATAAAGGTTAAATATAAACTGAGTAAAAATATGTTTATACCATCACGTCACCTGATTTCCAGTGGGCAACAGAAAATAAAATAAAGATACAGCATGAATATGGGTCTTATACAGATGATGTAACAGGAAAGAAAAGAGTTATTTTATAAGCAGAGTGCATTTTGAGCCAGTAAACTGAAGAGGAAGACAGCATTCCTCTTAGAAAACTTTTCTTTTGGTTCAAAAAAAATACTAAAATATTTGATTATGGAAGATGAGACCCCCGGAAAGATTTAGACAAAGAGAAGATAAACTGTCTTGGCTAGGTAAGTAATAGATATGGGGGGGGGGGTTATCAGTGGCTGCTTACTGGTAACTGAAGGAAGAGGCCTGGGGAACATGAAAGGAGAAATAAGTTATGGGGGGGAGGGTACTGAATGAGAGAGCCTGCGGACCTAAGAAGGAAGGTTAGAAAGAAATCTCCATGATGGAAAAAGCCAAGAAATTTGAGGATGGGGGTGTGCAACATTCAATAAAACATCTAGTCCTGCAATGTGATCCCAGACCTTTGGTAATATCTGCTGTGGACAAGATCCTTGGGTGGGAGGAACCGTGTGACTAGGAATAGGGGCTTCATGCTATGTTCAAGATGATATAGAGCAGGAGAAGAAAGAGATTCGGGAAACAAGACATGCCTGCGAGCAAGAATTTCAGCTGGAACCAGAAATCAGAGTGAGAGGCAACCACAAGAACATAAGCCCTTAAGGAGTTTGAAAAAAAAAAAAAAATCCCGGGTAGAGCTTCGGACTTCCAGCAGGACCTGGGATGAAGGCTTGAAACAATGGTTTGGTTTTTTACTATTTTAGATAAAGCTAATCCTGAAACCAAGAGACAGCTGACCTATACCTCCAGAATTGAAACAACTATTGGAAGGAAAGAAATAAGGAAGGAAGAAGAGGCAAGATGGCGGAGTAGAAAGACGCTTGTAAGTCACCCTCTCCCACAAATACACCAAGACCCACATCTACAGACCCACATCTACAGACCCACTCAGCCAACCAGAGCACCTGCGGAACTCCGACAGATCATCGCCCTCTTCAAAAGATAAAGACGCCAAAAATCTGGTAGGAAAAAAGAAAGAACAAAAGGCAAAGCAGCACGGGAAGGGTCCCGCGGGGAGGGAGCGGCAAAGGAGGACTGGCGCTCCCTCGCTGGGTCTTCCCTCTCCAACTGAGAGGCCAGCAGGACGGAGAGGGAGCCTCCGAGGCTCGGATCTGTACAGAGCAGCCCTTGTCTGACAGAATTAAGTTAAACGGGCACAGAGCGTCCCCACGACACCCAGCCTGAGACGCAGGCCGGCAACGGTGGGCAGGGCCAGGCTGCACAAGCCAGGCGGAGGACGGGGGCGGCTGCACGGAGGCAGCTCCGGGGGACTGCGAGGGGCTGGGCGCCGTGGCTGTGGGTGTACAGGACAGAACAACCTGGGCCCTCCATAAAACAGCAAGGTTGATGTGCTCTCGGGGAAGGGTGCATACCCCCATCTCTGAAAACCCGCGGAAACTTTTCAGGGGAAGAGAGGCGGGGCCCAGGCACAGCCGCCATATTCTCCGGCGCTTGGCACCCAGGCGGGGGCAGGGGCGAAACCTGCATCCGCACGGAAGGGCTTGGCAGCCTCAGGGCCCAGACTGGGACGGGCCTGCAGCCTGGGGCAGATAGGACCCTTCCATCCTGGTCCCTCAGAGAGCTTGCTCCACGGAGACGGACAGGGAGCTGGGTCTTGGCTCGCAGCAGGGACGAGGCTGCCCGCGGAGGGCGACCAGGGCGGAGCACCGACCAGGGCGGAGCACCGACCAGGGCGGAGCACCGACCAGGGCGGAGCACCGACCAGGGCGGAGCACCGACCAGGGCGGAGCGCACAGCTGCACAGAGCAGCGGAGCTACCGGCAGCGCAGGTAGCGGGAGAGCGGCCCCCCGCCGGTGGGGCAGGAACACAGCCCCTGACTGAGGTGCTGGGAGGGGGCACGACCCGCCCTCCTGCCTGGCCAGTCTGCAACATCTGACTGCAGCATCCGGAGGGGCAGTAACCTGCCCGCCCACAGCAGAGGAGAGCTGCATCTGACCCCGTGTTAGGAGGAGGCGCGGTCAGCTTGCCGACAGGTGCTGGGAGCAGCACAGAAGAGGGCGCCAACGGAGGGCCTATGAAAACAAGCTGAGCTTCCAAAACAGGACGAAGACAAAAGGACTTCACATTAAAAGCACACAGACGCCAGGAGAACACCGACAACCACTTTTGTTTGTTTGTTTTTGTTTAAATCTGTTTTTACCTGTTCTATTTTCAATTACTCTCTTAATTTTTACTTCTTAATTCATTTCTATTTCTCTTGGGTTTTGCTGGCCTGTTATTGATTAGACACAGGCTTCAAACACATATATTCATCTCCCCACCCCCTTTTTTTTTTCTTTTTTTTAAAGGTTTTAAAAGGACGTCTCCACCCGATTAATACTCTGCTTCAACCTGCTCTTCTATTATTCATTATACACTGTTTTCAAACCCTCTTTCTCCCTTTTTTTAAAAATCTTTCTCTCTCTCTTTTTCTTTTTTTTTCCTAAGTTCTATTCCTAAATAGGCATTAGATAGATAAAATCCTTAAGATCCAAAATAGACAACTGATACTCCATAAACCACAGTGCCAGAGAGGTATGAGCAAGATGAAGAAGCAGAGAAACCTTTCCCAATTAAAAGAACAAGAGGAATCCCCTGAAAGAAAAATCAATGAAATAGACATCGATAGCCTACTAGATCAAGATTTCAAAAAAGGAGTGATCAAATTGCTGAAGGAATTAAAAGAGATAGTACTTAGAGAAATAAAATATGTCAAAAATGAAATTGAAGCTATAAAGAAGAGCCAAGCAAAATGGGAAAACTCAATGACAGAGATGAGGAATGATCTAACAGCTGTGCAAAGCCGACTAGTTAATGCAGAGGAACGAATTAGTGATCTAGAAGACAGGGCAATAGAAAGCACCCATTCAGAAGAACTACAAGATAAGCAAATAAAAAATAATGATAATAGCATAAGGGACCTATGGGATAATATAAAGCGTCCCAATCTTCGCATAATAGGGGTCCCAGAAGGGGAAGAAGGATCAAAGGGGATTGAAAAGGTTTTTGAAGAAATCATGACTGAAAACTTCCCAAACTTAAAGAAGGAATCAGATATCCAAGTACAGGAAGCTCAGAGGGTCCCAAACAGGAAGAACCCAAATAGACCTACACCAAGACATATCATAATCAAGATGGCCAGAGTCAAGGATAAAGAAATGATTCTAAAGGCAGCAAGAGAAAAGCAAAGAGTGAATTACAAGGGAACCCCCATAAGGCTCTCAGCTGATTTCTCTACACAAACACTACAGGCCAGAAGGGAGTGGCAAGATATATTCAAAGCCCTGAATGAAAAAAAGATGCAGCCTAGGATACTTTATCCAGCAAGGCTATCCTTTAGGATAGAAGGAGAAATAAAGAGTTTCACAGACAAAAAAAAAGCTGCAGGAGTTTAGCAACACTAAACCCATGCTAAAAGAAATATTGAAATAGAAAAGCAGCAGGATGCTACAAAAATGAGAAACTCACAACTGGAAAGGTGGTAACTCATGAATTACAAATAAAGAAAACACGAAATTATAAAAGAAGACATACAAATCACTGAGAGTGGGAGAGGGAGGCAGGGAAATACAGAATTTTTTTTTCTTTCTTTTTTAAATTTTTTTACAGTAGGATGGGTTTGAGATCATGTTATTATCAGTTTAATAAAAACGGGTATAGGTTAATAGATTTACAAAAAAGGGTAACCACAAGTCAAAAATTTACAAGGGAGTCACAAAAATTAAACAAAATCCATGATAATACAAAGGAAAATTACCAAACCACAAAAGGAAGAAGAAAGGAACAAAGAGGATATACCAATTCAACTGCAAAGATAAGTTCAAAATGGCAATAAACACACATCTATCATTAATTACTGTAAATGTTAATGGACTAAATGCTCCAGTCAAAAGACATAGAGTGGCAGACTGGATAATAAAGCAAGAACCTTCAATATGCTGCATACAAGAGACCCACTTTAGGGAGAAGGACACATATAGATTGAGAGTGAAAGGATGGAAAAGGATATTCCATGCAAATGGAAAAGCCAAAAAAGCAGGTGTTGCAGTACTGATTTCAGACAAAATAGACTTTAAAACAAAGGCCATAAAGAAAGATAAAGAAGGACATTTTATAATGATTAAAGGAGTGATACAAGATGAAGATATTACACTCGTTAATATATATGCACCCAATATAGGAGCACCTAAGTACATACAAGAATTACTAACAGAGATAAAGGGGGATATTGATGGCAATACAATCATAGTTGGAGATTTTAACACTGCATTAACATCACTAGACAGATCTTCCAGACAGAAAATAAACAAGGCAACAGAGAAATTAAATACTACAATAGAAAAACTAGATGTGGTGGATATTTTCAGAGCATTACACCCCCAAAAAATAGAATATACATTCGTTTCAAGTGCACATGGAACATTTTCCAGGATCGATCATGTACTTGGACACAAAAGAAACCTCAACAAATTTAAGAAGATAGAAATTATCTCAAGCATCTTTACTGACCACAATGCCATGAAACTGGAAATCAACAACAGAGAAACAAAGGAGAAAAAAAGGAAAGCATGGAGATTAAACAATATGTTATTGAAAAAACAATGGATCAATGAGGAAATCAAAGCTGAAATTAAAAAATACCTTGAGACAAATGATAATGAAAGCACAACCACTCAAAACCTATGGGACACAGCAAAGGCAGTGCTAAGAGGGAAGTTTATAGCGATACAGGCCTTCCTCAAAAAAGAAGAACAATCTCAAATAAACAAGTTAACCCACCACCTGAATCAATTAGAAAAAGAAGAACAAAAAGCCCCAAAAAGCAGCAGAAGGAAGGAAATAATAAAGATCAGAGAGGAATTAAATACAATAGAGATTAACAAGACCATAGAAAAAATCAACCAAACCAAAAGCTGGTTTTTTGAAAAAGTAAATAAAATCGACAAACCTCTGGCCAAACTCACAAAGAAGAAAAAAGAGAGAGCACAAATTAGCAAAATAAGAAAGGAAAATGGAGAAATTACAACAAACAAAATAGAAATACAGAATATCATACGAGAATATTATGAAAAACTATATGGAACCAAACTGGATAACCTAGAGGAGATGGACAAGTTTCTGGAAACATACTGTCCACCAAAACTGAATCAAGAAGAAACTGAACACTTGAACAATCCGATCACTAGAAAGGAAATAGAAATAGCAATTAAAAACCTCCCTACAAATAAAAGTCCAGGACCGGATGGCTTCACCGGGGAATTCTACCAAGCATACAAAGAAGAACTCATACCAGTCCTTCTCAAACTCTTCCAGAAGATTGAAAAGGAGGGAATACTCCCAAACTCATTCTATGAAGCCACCATCACCCTGATACCAAAACCAGGCAAAGACACTACAAAAAAAGAGAATTATAGGCCAATATCACTGATGAACATAGACGCCAAAATCCTCACCAAAATTTTAGCAAATAGAATCCAACAACACATAAAAAAGATTATACATCATGACCAAGTGGGGTTCATCCCAGGGACACAAGGCTGGTTCAACATATGCAAATCAATCAATGTAATACATCACATCAACAAGAGGAAGGACAAAAACCACATGATCATCTCAATCGATGCAGAAAAAGCATTTGATAAAATTCAACACCCATTTATGATAAAAACTCTCGCTAAAGTGGGTATAGAGGGAACATATCTCAACATAATAAAAGCTATATATGACAAACCTACAGCCAGCATAGTTCTCAACGGTGAAAAACTCAAAAACTTCCCACTAAAATCTGGGACAAGACAAGGATGCCCACTATCACCACTCCTATTCAACATAGTCCTGGAAGTCCTAGCCACAGCAATCAGGCAAGAGAAAGAAATAAAAGGGATCCAAATTGGAAAAGAAGAGGTAAAAGTGTCATTATATGCTGACGACATGTTACTATATATAGAAAACCCTAAAAGGTCCACACAAAAGCTACTAGAGCTGATTGAAGAATTCAGCAAGGTAGCAGGTTACAAAATTAATGTTCAAAAATCAGTTGCATTTCTTTACACTAACGATAAATCAACAGAAAAAGAAAGTAAAGAAACAATCCCCTTTAAAATAGCACCCAAAGTAATAAAATATCTGGGAATAAATCTAACCAAGGAGGTGAAAGAATTATACACAGAAAACTATAAACCATTGATGAAGGAAATTAAAGAAGACTTTAAAAAATGGAAAGATATTCCATGCTCTTGGATTGGAAGAATCAATATTGTTAAAATGGTCACACTGCCCAAGGCAATCTACAGATTTAATGCAATCCCTATCCAATTACCCAGGACATATTTCACAGAACTAGAACAAATCATAATAAAATTTATATGGAACCATCAAAGACCTAGAATTGCTAAAGCATTACTGAAGAGAAAGAAAGAGGCTGGAGGAATAACTCTCCCAGACTTCAGACAATACTATAGAGCTACAGTCATCAAGACAGCATGGTATTGGTACCAAAACAGACATATAGACCAATGGAACAGAATAGAGAGCCCAGAAATGAACCCACAAACTTTTGGTCAACTCATCTTCGACAAAGGAGGCAAGAATATACAATGGAATAAAGACAGTCTCTTCAGCAAATGGTGTTGGGAAAACTGGACAGCAGCATGTAAAACAATGAAGCTAGAACACACCCTTACACCATATACAAAAATCAACTCAAAATGGATTAAAGACTTAAACATAAGACAAGATACAATAAACCTCCTAGAGGAAAACATAGGCAAAACATTATCTGACATACATTTCAAAAATTTTCTCCTAGAAGAAATAAAAGCAAGAATAAACAAATGGGACCCAATGAAACTTACAAGCTTCTGCAGAGCAAAGGAAACCAGAAATAAAACAAGAAGAAAACCTGCGGAATGGGAGAAAATTTTTGCAAGTGAAACCGACAAAGGCTTGATCTCCAAAATATATAAGCAGCTCATATGACTCAATAAGAAAAAAATAAACAACCCAATCCAAAAATGGGCAGAAGACTTAAACAAGCAATTCTCCAAGGAAGACATACAAATGGTCAAAAAGCACATGAAAAAATGTTCAATATCACTAATTATCAGAGAAATGCAAATCAAAACTACAATGAGGTATCACCTCACACCAGTCAGAATGACCGTCATTCAAAAATCCAAAAATGACAAATGCTGGAGAGGCTGTGGAGAAAGGGGAACCCTCCTACACTGCTGGTGGGAATGCAGTTTGGTGCAGCCACTATGGAAAACAGTATGGAGATTCCTCAAAAGACTAGGAATAGACTTACCATATGACCCAGGAATCCCACTCCTGGGCTGTACCCAGAAGGAAATCTACTTCAGGATGACACCTGCACTCCAATGTTCATAGCAGCACTATTTACAATAGCCAAAACTTGGAAACAGCCTAAATGTCCATCAACAGGTGACTGGATAAAGAAGAGGTGGTATATTTATACAATGGAATACTACTCAGCCATAAAAACCGACAACATAATGCCATTTGCAGCAACATGGATGCTCCTGGAGAATGTCATTCTAAATGAAGTAAGCCAGAAAGAGAAAGAAAAATACCATATGAGATCGCTCATATGTGGAATCTAAAAAAACAAAAAACAAAAACAAACAAACAAACAAAAACAAAGCATAAATACAGGACAGAAATAGACTCATGGACAGAGAATACAAACTTGTGGTTACCAGGGGGGTAGAGGGTGGGAAGGGATAGACTGGGATTTCAAAATTGTAGAATAGATAAACAAGATTACACTGTATAGCACAGGGAAATATACACAAAATGTTATGATAAATCACAGAGAAAAAAATGTGACAATGAGTGTGTATATGTCCATGAATGACTGAAAAATTGTGCTGAACACTGGAATTTGACACAACATTGTAAAATGATTATAAATCAATAAAAAATGTTAAAAAAATAAAATAAAAATAAATAAATAAAAGTATGCCACCTCTCCAAAAAAAAAAAAAAAGAAAGAAATAAGGAAGGAAGGGAGAAAGGGCTAAAAAAGAAAAAAGAAAACAAGAGAAGTCTAATGACTAAAAATCTGGCCTGGCATCAATTTAGTCCTGAAGGATACACATAATTGAGATAACATGGATAGG
The DNA here is from genome assembly GCF_048564905.1 of Vicugna pacos. Taxonomy (NCBI): domain Eukaryota; kingdom Metazoa; phylum Chordata; class Mammalia; order Artiodactyla; family Camelidae; genus Vicugna; species Vicugna pacos. The sequence continues at coordinate 80,769,257 of NC_132991.1, read as the reverse complement.
ACAAGCAACACTGGTATTGATAAAAGGGAAAAGGAAAATGTAAAAAAAAGCAAGTGAAATAAATACAAATAAACATTGTCAATTATAGTGTTCAGAGGCAGTATGTTTTAAACAGGTTAGGAAGGGGCTCTCAAGTCAGACCGCCCAGGTTCAATTCCCATCCCCACCACTTTCTAATCAAGTGATCTTAGCAATTCACCTAACCCTCTCTGAGCAGTCCTCCCCTATAAAAAGATTAATAACAACACAGGAAGTCCCACTTTTTGAAAGTTCATTTTACACCCCTTTGCTTTTACACAAGACCTACGTTAGTACCTGTTTTTGGTAACAGAAAGAAATCCGACGAGGATTTTCGCTTTTACTAATAAAGGCAAAAAGAGAAAACGGCGTTCAGCGTTTGTTTTGCAGCAGCCCTTACAGAGGCAGCACGCACCTTAAGCAGTGAGAGTGGCACCGCCAAGCTCCTTCCCCAGGAACAGGTACTAGACTCAGCATCTCAGCAACAAGCCACCAGAGCTTTGAATTGTCTGTGAGCATCCGTGCCCTATCTTGATATTCTGTGCATCTATTAGCAAGATGCGTCCTAAGGTAATTACTTCTTCACTTTACATCATTTCTCCTTAGGAAAGGTTTCGCAGGAATGCTCTACTTTCTAACAGCAAGAAAACCTGTATCACCTTCCTTATAGAGTTGTGGGGGAAAGCTGGGATGACCATCTATGCTGTGAGCCTTCCACTTCTGGCAACAACAGACTGGACTGTTTTAGACCACATTCCCCACAAATTAATTAGAAAAACTGAACAATTCCTTTCACAGCAGGAAAAAGACCCTGTGGATCTTTGGGGTCTCCTCCTAGCCCCAGACCCACATCTCCTCCTTCCCAGCTCTTCCCTGAGTTCAGCCATCAGAAAACGAAGAAAAACTAAATCAGTTCCCTCCCACCTGCCCCACTATGAAAGCTGGGCACCACCCACTGCACAGCTTTAATTGCAAAAAAAAAAAAACAAAAACCCACTCCTTTCCATAATTCCACTGGAGGAGAAAAATATGTGCAGTTTGTTTCTAGATGTCATGACTGTTTTCACTTTATTTTCCCTTTTACAAAAACTCTATTCTATTTGAAATTTGTTTATTTTTATACTGGTGAGTACGTTTTAGTAATAAGGAGCCTGGCAGGTATCACTTATTTAATGCATAACGTAATGGTGTTTTACTGGGGGGGGGTCAAGGTCAAGGAAGGAAAAAGTGTAAAATTAAGTGGAGGGTTGGGAGAGGTGGAGGCAGAAAGATGAAATGGAAAAAAGAGGCAAAGACTTGAGAAAGAGTAAAATAAGGCAAAAAAAAAAAAAGCAGAAGAAGGAGAGAGAAAAGAAAGAAAATGAAGCCATGGGGCAGTAGCCTGAGAGTTGGTGCCAACTGCCCACCCAGGAGGAGAGGAAAGGATGCAGTCCATTCAAGGACAAGGTACAGAAGGCACCAGGTTTATCATCATGCCTCTGTTTTTCGGTCTCAACTCTTGTGAACACTCAGATCCTCAGACAAACACGTATTTATATGTAAATATAACAAATGTACATGGAGTACTTAGTATTAATAATGCCATTCAAAAGGAAAACCCCAGTTTTCCGAACCTGTTTCTGTATTTAGCGGGTTTTTTTACCAAGGATATAAAATCGAGGTTCTGGCAGACTTTGTTCATCCTTACAATGACCCTGGGAGAAACACGAAACTCATAATGTTCACATTTTCTGCTCTCACACTGGAACTCGTATGGAAAATAAGAGGCCTTGTCCAATAAACATGACCCCAAATGTAGAGTGTATCACTTTAACCACAAGATAACCCTGTTTATCGTAGGGTGATTAGAGAGAAAATTTGGGTGTACTTCTGTGTTTTAAAACACATAAACCTCCTCATCTGCTCCCTCAAGATTTCTCCAGAGCTCTAAGCAGCACAGCAAGGTGCTTTACTGGACAAATGAATTCCTGATCTTTATACCTAAAATCATCCAGTCTAGTCCAGGGAAAGGTAGGAATTCTGCAAGGACAGTCCTCCAACCCTGAAACCTGGGGACCCAGAGTTAAGACTGCGGCTTCAGTGGGTGAAGTCGAGGTGAAGTGGTGAAGAGGTGAACAGCGGTTCTCTCAAGGTGAAGATCAAGGTGAAGATCAGGTGAAGAGCTGTCAAGTGTGTTAAGTCCTCTTCCTGAAGCCACTCTTTTCAACAAGCAAGACCTAATGAAGGAGACTTTCCACTTTCCTCATCTGTTTTTCCAAGACCTTTGTGCCTACCGCTATCAACTTCTGCTGAAATCTGTGGACTAACGTTGGACTTTATTGTTTCTCATTAAAATAGAGTTTGCAAGATAGAAAACATGAGTATGAGCTCAATGCAGGGGTCTCTTGCTAGAGTATAAGCTCCTTGTGGGAAGAAACAGATTCCATGGTCTAGGTGACCATTTCGGAGTGTTTAATGATGTGTTGTGTTCCTGGTTCTTAATCTATGCAGAGGAATATGATCTGTACTTGTTGTGAAGCCCTGTTCTGGACATCGTGGGAGGCTGTAAAACATAAGACACAGTTTCCCTCCTCAAAGACTGTAAAGTCAAGTTGGGACAAATAAGAAATAAAGATGTGAAGAGTTAATTAAATAACAACAAACACTAATTAACAAGACAACAACAACAAAGGACAAGCCATGAAATGATGCATTTTTAATTTCCATATGAATTGCACAGCTAATAAATACCTCAAGAGTACACAGAGATTACTTCAAGCTGTGGTGGAAATGAAAACTTTCTTGAAGGGGAGTAGGACTCAAGCTGGGCCTCAAAAATTTGCATCAGATTTGGATAATAATCAAAGCTCACAATGTGCAACGTGCTATGTGATTCACATACAATATCTCATTTAATAGTCCCCAAAGCTCAGAGGTGGAAATGTCATAGTGACCAGGGTGCACTGAATATACTGGTCCAGCACAGGGAGAGGTCAGTTGGAGCCCTCAAGATCCAATTTCTGGAAAATAGAGTGATACAGCTGAACAGGTAGATGGAGCGAGATTTTTCTATATTAACCAAATTGTGAATTAGGACGGACTTAACTATTTAACTCAAAATATTTCTACTTCATGTGATTCAGCAGAACTGAATTCCTATTTAAGAAAAATGCCAGACCTCCAGAACTCTTCATTCTGAACCCAGGATAATCTACATATGATTTTGCATAAGTTTGCATATCAAGTTCAAGAACGCCTCCTCCCCTTGGCTATATGATGTTAATTAATTGACTTGTGTGACCTCCAGCAGTTTCCCCCTCTCTTGCCTCCTCTGCTCGCTGCCCACCAAGGTGCAGGTGTTTCACTCTGGTGAGAATCAGGGCCATTCTGGCAGAAAGCAGTTGGTGTGGCTGCCCCATATCAGCCCCAGCTCTGAGGCTCTGGAGGAGAGAAGCTGCCCCACCTTGTCTGGAAGAATGACAGTGAGCACTTGCCCTTGTGATCCTTGCCCGCCCTCCCCGCAGCCCAAAGGCAGCGAGGAGCTGTCTAGAAGCCCTTGGACTTCAAATAACAACTTGGGAGAGGAAGAGGTTGGGCGAGAAAAGTCAACCTTGGTTTACCTCCAGAGAAGAGAGAAGAGCTAACGTTTAAAAAAAAAAAAGAAAGAAAAAGTAAGAAAATCACAGCCAGACTGGGCCCTGGGTAAGACTTTCAGCTGTTTGTCCTCTTTTGTCTTCAGGCGATGGAAAATGATGGGACTCAAAGCCCCACAATATCATGGTAAATAAATAATACCCCTTCCTTCAAAGAGATGAGCAGTCACCAAGGCCTGCAGGACACCCACAGACGTGGGATGCCTTGGCAGAAGTCTCTCTTGCAAGTTATAGGAAACATCACTGAAACTCCCTCCCCTTACCTGTCTACCAGCTTGATCTGACCACCTACACAACCCAGTGTGGCAGCTGGAGCCTTCCGTGCCTATATTTCAGAACCACCCAAAGCCTGGATTTGGGGTTCCTAGAAAGCCAGTCATGAATGTCCCTCTAAACCCTTTGAGCACCTAAAATACCTCCCCAATCAGTTTTTCCTTGGAGAAGGGCGAAAGACAAAGTGTTTTCTCTCCTTGAGCTAAGAAAATGGAATGCTCAGAATAGTGAAACCATTTTAGCAAACAGTGAATTTTAACAAATTGGAAGTAGTGATGCAGGGGACAAAAGGACCTTTTTTTGTCCCCCAAGTCACATCACATTTGTAGGTCACCATAAGGTTGATCTTAAAAGCAAATCAGCTTTAATTACTTTAAGATATTTGGGGAAGAAAAAAACATTTGCTCAAGAACCTACAGCTCTGAGCAATAAAGGATTAGTAGAAGAATTACTTGAATCAATATTTCTGAGGAATCAGATTGAAGTATTGGTCTTTTGACAAGTCTGTGTCAGTGAGTAGTGTTTGGTTTTGGGTCCCTCTGATGAGAACTAAACTATATCCCTGGTGTCAGACAAAGAGTTGACACCGTGGCCATTATTTTTATTTAAAAACAACGAAGAACTCACAAAGCCGGAAGAGAACAACTATAAAAACACAGTTTCTTCCTTAAAAATAAATAATAAGCACTATCATTTGCATAAACCATTACCATTTATTGCCTAATTAATATACAACAAAACAATAGTCAAGCACACTGCTGGATTAACTTCCAACATTTATTTATTACAACCCTGAAATGTTTATGTACTCTTAGTCTTTCTCTTCCCCTCCTACAAAAAGCACATTCCAAATTCCCTCAGTTTCTGCCCCTCCTCTCCTTTTGAGGCGGGCTCTGCCATCGCCAAGTTTGTTCTATGGAGTCTTTGTGAAGCAGAATCAGGGAGACAGGAGGACTAGCAAAGGCCAGAAGGAACAGAGACAGCATCAAGGCTAGATCTCCAGGGAGTGATTTTTTCAGAAAGTTTAGACGAGAGTCTCTCTGGATAATCAAGGGAATGTGAGGGAATTAATCAAATAAGGCAAATTTTTAGAACTTTTACTGTGGACTTTATATCTAATTCATGATGTTTAAAAATTATAAAAACTAGAGATATTATAAAATTGCCTTTGCTTCCTAGGCTACTACGTCTCTGACTACAACTTTGAAACTGGACCACATGTGGCCATAGCTTCAACAGGGTTGCAGATGCCATTCCTCCTTAGCTTGTACTTAAACCTTAAAAAGCAACTGGAAGAAAAACTGCTCTTTCGCTGCAAACTCTACCCTTTCCCCCCACCTTCTTCAACCAAGAGCCTTGCACTGTGAGTATGCCCTTCCCTATACAGACACTGGGTTGAGTATTGTGCTCGCATATACTAGTTAAGTCAGTTCATGTGCGCAAACTGTAAGTTAATGGCAGTAAATCAATGCTGCCCAGGGTGACTTGGGTTTCAGCTTCCCTCCCAAAGTGGTTATGAAGATTAAGCAAAATAATGCAAAGCACTTGTAAACTGTAAAGAACTGTATGTGATATGTCTGGCCATTGATCCTGGATGGCAAACTCTGCAAAAAGATGCAGAGGTCTGAAGCAACAACTGTAATTGCTGAATTGATCATTCGGACTTCTAGAAAACCTTCAAGAAAATGGAAACAAATATACTGTGTCTAGGTGAACCTCTGGGGTCCCATTTCCTTTAAATCTGGGAGGAAATCTGACTTAAGCCCCATCCCACAAATTTAAAGATTTGGGGTTGATTCCCAGGGGTCTTAGGTGGTCACCCCTCCCTCGTATTCCCTGTTTCTGGTTGTCTCTCAAATGGTCACATCTCCCCTTCTGTGGTCACTCCCTTCTTTCTGCCCTGTGCCCAGCTGAATGTGGGGTGCCTCCCTTTTCCTGTTAAATCTCCAAAGTACCACCCACACTAAAGCCACTGCATACTGCAAACAGACTTTTTATTACAACAGTTAGGGATTCCAGAGGGAACCGTATTACAGAAACACAAGCAACGTAAAAGTAAACCTCCTGAGCCATGTCCACCCCAGGGTCTCCCTCACTGGACAACAGTCTCCCTTAGCATCTCACTCCCACACCAACTGGCACCACTCCCCATCTTTTACTTTCCAGTTCTCTCACCTTTATTATGCAGAGAACTTCTGATCTCCCTCTGCCTCACTTCCTTACCAAACCATCCTTTGGGGGAGGCTGGGTAGGGAGGCTTCACTTTTCACACCAAAGATACCATTAGGGTAGTTTTCTAAACCAAGAGCCATCTCCCCTAATGTGAAACATGCCACTGCCTCATCTGATGGACCAGCTGCAGTCGGTCCCTGTTCTCAATAGACATTTTCCTTCTCCCTGCCCTCTATGCATGTGCTGGGGAAGGAAAGGGAGAGGCTTGAGATTTTCTTGAATTATCCAGACTATTCCTTCTACTTAGTGCCTGATTTTACATGGCAGAAGAAAGCCTGCATGTGCTACAGCTTTTTTTGCTGTTTTACATGTCTGTGTAGTGAGGAGACAGCTGATCCCTGTTTTTAAAAAAATCCAGCAAAATAGCCAATAGTTTAAATGTGTAGATTGAAGCTACTACACTTGAAGTGCAAATTGGGCAATGGCCATTGAAATGGCTCTTTGGAGGCATGTGCCATTCTCAAGTTAGGATCCCTCAGCTGAGAAAAATGGGAAGCAGTAAATGTGATCAGCCACGAGGATCCAGCTGAACCTGATTCTTGACAATCAATCACAAGAGTTAGGACATACGATCTTTGGTTTGGATTTTTAAGTGATTACAGAGAATCAGATCTGCATTCAAATCTGCCTACTGTCTCTTGCCAGCATTGAGACATTCGATACTTTATCTGGAAACCACCTTAAGTCATTTCTGGAAAAAGACAGAAGATGGTTGGATGGATGAATAGATGGAAGGATGGATGGATGGATGGATGGATGGATGGATGGACGGACGGACGGACATTCATCTGTAAAATTTAATAATGCCCACCCAGCCAGTTTTCAGGGGTAACTGAACATCTGAAAGAGCTGGCTATTGTTGTGGACTGGCCTTTTTTTTCTCTTCTACAGCCAGAAGAGACACTAATGTTAAATTTTTCTGGAAATGCTCATATCAGTGCATTTGTAAAGAGCTACTACCAAAGGAGGTTCTGCTGTTGCAGTGACACCTCTTCGGAACAAGGCAGAGGGCAGTAAACAAGTTCCCTCCCCACTTCCCCAGCTAGTTCCCACCCCTCTAACCCCTCCAATATTCCACATGTGCCATCTATCATTTCTCACCCTGTCTTTTTTTTTATCATACAGCAGTACTTGTTAAAGGCTCTGTGACCACTCCAGCTATTTCCTTTGAGGATGATAACACTACAGCCGAAGCTTCATTATTATGCTAATCGAGCTTGGTCTGAGCTGCTTTCATAACTGTCACATTAAAGCTCCCAGGAAGGAGAGGCCTCCAGAGCCATCTGCCTGGCACTGGGTGAATATTAATGACGGGTGCAGTCCAGAGGAATGGTTTCGGAACCCCCACCCATCAGGTAAAGGGGCCCAGCTTTCACTGCCACAGACAAATAAATAACATCCAAACAAACAGGTAGATTGTAAAATAAATGCGAGCGAGCAACGCTGCAGAGGAAGGAAATGGAAGGTGATCCTTGCACGGCACTCATGCCCTCCGCTGTGTAGCACACGGTGCTCTTTCAAGGCAGGCATAATTATCCTGATATTAGAGCTGAAGGACAAGGCCTCATCAAGGTCAGAAGACTTACTCAGGGCCTCACCCTTCCTCGGTGACCAGGCTCTGCCCGTCTTCTGCAAGCAGGCCAGCCAGTGACAGAGCCTGGTGGCAAGCTGGGTAAGAAATGAGAAGGTGCTGGACTGGACACTTTGGAGACAAGTTGGAGGCCTTTGAGCTTTGAGCCCCAGGAAGACGGAAAGTGCACCGCTGTCTTATACCCTGATGAGAAGATGTTATCAACAGCCCCCCACTTGCCTTGGCTACTTTTCAGTGATCTCTTGTGGAAAAGTGAAGGAGGAAAAATCTGTAGGTCCCAGAGGCATTTCTAGACAACTCGGAGGGAACAGGTGAAGAGAGACCCCTGGACTGGCAGCGTCGGGGTGTGGGTGTTGAATCTCCTTCCCTTCCTGACTGTACATCAGGGAGTTGGGTGACCGGAGGAGGTCTGTACCACTACCAGTCCCCATGCGGCAGAGTTCCACCAGGGAGTCTCACGAGCAGCTCTCCCAGTAATTCATGTATCCAGAAAGATACCCACTCCTCTCTGCTCCAAGCCCCGAGAAGAAGAAACCCTGATCGCGGCACTGCTGGTTGCTGCTCCCATGAGGTATCCATGACTACTCACGGAGGAATATGTGGCCCCTAAATCTTTCTAATCAAACATTAACACTCCTCATTTATATTAAGTACACAGTTAATCCTTCCAACTAGAGAAATAAAGATTCTCAAGTGTAGTGGGCTACCCAAGGGTCTCCCCAGCCTCTTCTCTCCTTGCTGGCAGCCGTCCACATGCTCTCCAGATGTCCGTGGCCACCCTCCCTTTCCCCCTGTGCCTTCAGCCAAAGACATCCCCCTGCCCATCCAAGGCTCAACAGTAAGTTATGATTTGTTTAAGCCAATCACGTTGACCCTGTTTATATGCCAGTGATAGATTAAGGCCCAGGCACAGGCTGTAACCCTGGCTTACAAGATACAAGGATAAGACTGTTGTGGGTCATTGGAAAAGCTACCAGTGTTCTAAAAAAGGGACGTAAATCAAGGACTTTGCCCTCTTCCTGCATTTGATTGTGAGCAGAGTTCTGAGCCATGGCAGCCACAGTAAAACTAATCATCCTGATAAAACCAGGAGAATTACGGAGAGGCCGACGTCCCTGAGCTGCTGAAGCCACCAACTCGGGGACCACCTAGTGCTGGTATTCTTGGTATATAAAATCATGAACTTTTCATTACTGCTTAGTTCATATTTATTTGGATGTCCTGACACTTGTAAACAAAACCTGTCTTAATAGACCCCCTTGTTCCTTTGGGACAAGGCCAATTTTGGGGGGTTTCTGTACCCCCCATGCTGACTATGTGATTAGCTAAGCTGATGGGGATATTTCCTCACCAGGGATTGGTTTAGGGTACAAATGCAACCCAAAATCTGCCAATCAAATGGGAGGGGAAGTCTTCTGGGGGCTTCGAGGAAAGGGTTCTTGCTTTAGGGGAGAAAAAAGACACAAGGAAGAGAGCTTGCTTCCCCTGCTGGATATCCTCAGGCTCGGATATCCCCTGCATGGAGCTACCGCAGCCAACCTGCAACTATGAGGGACACTGTTCTGAGGACAAAGTCAATGTGCTAAGGTTGGTAAACCCTTGGTGTCAAAGGAATTTCAGGTTGGGATTCTATTATGTGGCCATGTAATGATGAGCTTCAGCTTTACAGTTTAAGAATGGATTGCCTGCAGTTATCTATCCAGTCATTTGCCTTCGAAATGCTCTCTTGAGAGGAGAGGGATGCTACAGCAGCAAGATAAAGGAATTTGCAGGCACATATCCTGTCCTATCTAAGCCACAGGAGTCATGAGTGCCAGGTAGGGAGTACCTTATACCTGTGGCAATTACAAAGTACCATGGTACTTGTGTGTTTTAATTTTATTACGATTTCCATTTTCTTCATAATTTAATCATTGCTAAAATTTTTATAAGGAAGAAGGAAAGCAAGGGTAGATTAAGAAAGCCTGTAAAATGAACTAGATCTTTAAAAGATGGATTTTATTACTCACATGCTTGTAAAATGCTTTCATGAATATCAAGTTCCCCTTCATACCCCAACCCCACCAAAAAAAAAAAAAAAAGAAAGAAAGAAAATGAGAAAAAGGAAATGGCTGTGGTGCCACTTACTTCATTTTCCTGCAAAAATGGTTTGCATGCTGTGAACACCTGGGGGGATTCACTGGCATTTATCAGGGGTAAGGCCATGGTCTAAGGTATGTGTCAGGGCTGGACTGATGGAGGCCCACTGCCCTGGCCTGTGGTCGGTCTAGTATTCTGACCTTGGCTGCTACTCACTGAGTTCTACCAAATGCTTCTAGCTCATTCAATCAAAGACAGAGCAGGGGAAATTGTCGATTTAATTTACAAAAGCTTGAATGCTGCCACTGAACATCAACAAATGTAATGTCAGAGAGATACAATCAGCTCAGCAAAAAATGTATTTTCTGATCCTTTATCTTCTTTTCCAAACTGAGAGAAGTATCACCTGCACAAACCAGTGTGATTATTAGTTTGACTAGACTGGTCTGGGCCAGCAGAAGCTTGTACAGGTCATAAAAGGGGCTCTACAGCAGAAAAAAAGCTGTACGTAACTGATGCCTTCAAAGCCAAAAGTGTATTCTTTTGAGAGACAATATAGTAGAGTGAAAAGAGCATTTGCCCAGGACCAAAAGATCTGAGTTGTAGGTCTGATTTCATCAACAAGCAGCTGTACATCTTTGGCAAGTCACTCTGCCTCTCTGGACCTCACCGTCCAGTCTTGTGTCCCTCAGAGAGATATGTCCAAGTCCTAATCCCTGGTACCTGTGAAGGTAACCTTATTTGGAAATAGGGTCTTTGCAGACGTCATTAAGTTCAGGAGCTCAGGATGAGATCATCCTGGATTTAGGATGAGCCAATGACTGGTGTCCTTCTAAGAGAAAGGAAAAGGAGATTTGAGACACAAGGCACAGAGACACAGAGAGAAGCAGGCCAGGGGAAGACAGGCAGAGACTGGAGTGAGGCATCTACAAGTCACGGAACACCAAAGACGGCCAGCAGCCTCCAGAAGCCGGGAGGGAGGCATGGAACAAATTCTCCCCGGAGCCTCCAGAAGGAACCAACACTGCTGACACCTGGATTTCAGACCTCGAGCCTCCAGAACTGTGAGAGAACACATTTCTGTTGTTTTAAGTCACTCAGATTATGGTACTTTGTTACAGCTGCCCTAAGAAACTAATGCAGATTTTCCAGTTCAGAGATTACATCGCCAAAGCATCCGTTTGTTTAGAGTCAGCTCTCTCCAGTCTGTTATTTCGGGTGGAGTTGCAGGAAAATTAAATTTACATTAAAAAAATGAATACATTTGAATCCTTTGTTCTAAGATTAGAGTAAGAAACGGTACTCAAATTTTCTATTTTTTTTTCCCTTTTTTTAGCTAGGTAAGGTACTAAGGCACTCAAGAAAGGACTACTTTAAAAAACAATCTCAGCCTGTCAAGAATAAAAGCAATCCAAATCTAAGTGGAAGATCTATAATTTGACCAAGACAATCAGGGGCCTGCATTTACGTTGTGATGAGATTCTAGTAAAACACCATCCTGTTGGGACATGGAGAATAAAGAAAGCAAAAGGGATGCTCACTTCAGCAAGACTGTTCTATCTTTAAAAGTTTCCACTAAAATCTGAAGTTTGCAACTCAAGAATGAATCTTGTATTCAGGTTGATGGACAGCTGGAGACAAATATGCCACTGTGTTCGTCCATGCACCCATTTGTTCATACAAGTATACGGCGAAACTTCGACATGCCCCAGGAGCTGAACCTCGGGCTGAGGATATACTGGAGACCAGAGAAGACAAACCCTGGCCTGATCGGGGACCAGGAGGTGGGAAGAGGCAAGATAAGACAGAGGGAGGTGGGGAAGACAAGGGGAGACAGAAAATAAGCAAGTAAACAGATAAACAATTACAAATTGTGATCAGCAAATAGTTAGGGTCAGACAATGATAACAGGGAATCTGAGAAGTGGGAGGGCCTCTCCATGGATGCAGTATATAAGCCTATATAATTCTTAACGTCTGAAGATGGGAAGGAGCCCAGCCAGGCAAAGAGCAAGGCAGAGGGAACCACATGTAAAAGCGCAGCGGGGAGAAGGCCATCACGTCCCAGGAACTGAAAAGGAGCCAGTGCGGATGAGAGTAGGGTCAGGGGAGGGGAGGTACAAGATGACCCTGGAGAAGTAAGCTGGGGCCAGACAACATGTCTTATTACATGTGTGATGCAGAGTTGCTGAAACATTGTTAGCAGCTTGTGCTTACAGGGGCAGGAGTGAATGTCCGGAGAGCATGAGGAGGCTCTGGCTGTAATCCTGGAGAGATATGACAAGCTGTGCACAGAGTGGGAGCAGATGGAGCGGAGAGGCTGCACTGAGCGGCATCCCCACTAAGGCAGCGAGGAACGGCTCGTGTCAGCCCCCGGCATTCACTCATGGAGCACTCAGACTGCCCTCCGGGTGAAATCACAAAGGAGAGAGGCCCAGTTAGCGCTGACGTGCTTTTCATCCAAACAGCCAGGGAGGGACAGGGAATATTCACACAAGTCAATGCTTGGAATATGAACTTGGACCCATTTGGGAATCTCATGCGAAACCCAAATTAGTGCCTTTCTATGTCAAGATGATGGCGCCTTTTCAGAGGCCTGGAGCTACCAAAGAGGCCTGGGGAAATTTAATCAGCATTCAAAGAACAAGGCGGGGGTGACGCTGTCTTGCCAGAACATTCCAAGAAGGACCATCAGATGTGACGGTGTGGAAACCAGGACGTACAGGAGGAACAGCAGCAGAAATGGGTGCTCAGTCTGGAAATGAGAATGCACAGGGGGCCGCTGAGAGTTGAAGAATCTCCCAAAGAGGAGTCCTGTTGTTCTGTGCAGCTGCCGAGCACCCAGCTGGGACCAGTGCCAGAAGCTGCAAGAGGCAACGAAATGGAGAAGAACTTTGGCAGTATTAGGGCAGCCACAGTGCACGGGGCTGCCTTGTGGCAGGGAGTTCCTCAGGCCAAAGGGAGAAGGCTCCCATCAGGAATCTTGTAGGAGTCATAGATCTGGAATGGGCTGGGTGGTCCCTCGGGACCTATTAATCTTCCTTTTAGCAGCTGTTCATGTGTATGATCCCAGGGAACCACAGGCTGGAGGAAGAGCCATCCCTCTGAAACATTCCCCAGCCCTGCGAAAGAAGACCGTCCAAGAAAGAATTCTTGCTTTCCTCTCCTGAGCATTGCCCCAGCTGACGCTGCAGACTCCATAATAAACAGAGTTTCTGCCAAAGAACTCAGCAGTATTTTGCTCTCTCCATCATTCCTTTCAACCGCTTCCTCTGCCGAGAATCAGGGCTCTCGCTGGCGTGGGCGTGACTGCCTCACGACCCTTGCGGGCGAAGGACCACATCAAAAACCTGCCACATTACAGTCCTCTCCCCAAACGAGGCTGAGCTAGGCCATGCTCCTGGTGCACATGTGAGGCATCATTAAATATCATGACAGGATGTGAGCGAAACATCAGGGGCCTCCGGGGATCAAAGAAGTGCAACACAGTCGAAAAGCAGCTCCTTTTAGAGGGGTGGGAGAGGAAGTCGCCCTTTGTTAAACAGCGGTCCTAATGACTTCTCTCTGCTTTCCTCATAAAGGCTGACTAATTATGCCACACATGTCTACACCTCACATTCAAGGCCCCTTCGGTGTTGGGATCCCCTACTGTCAACCTTGCAGCCCTGGAGGTCATAAAAGCCAGGGGAGTCTGAGGCCAGAGAGCTGGTTTTGTGGCTGGTTTTTCTGGCTTTAGACATACAAACACTCATTATGTTTCAGTGGTGAAACTAGGGAGTGAAGAGGAATAATCCTTCCTCAAAAGAAGCCTAGCTTATTTCGTCTTCTCTCAGTCCTACAGGATCATCACACTGGTATTTCAGACTCAAGGTGGCACCTCATTTTCAAACAGAGAGCTGCAGAGACCCAAACTGTATCTTAGCAGTGGGTAGACCACATAACCAATCTTTCAGCTCAGCCTATATCAAGACTGGAACTAACCAGATTCCTGGCAGTCTCATGGGTCCCACAATCGCCCCAGAAGGCAATCAGTAAGGCCAGATTGGTCATATCACATCCTGAAAGACCTCCCTCTCCTAGGTCCCTGGAAAACACCCAGTATCTGGACCACACATTTTGATACTTAATTGGACACCTCATTGCCCTGTGGTTTGTCTATTTTTGCATCTGTCTCTCTTCCCAACATGACTGAAAGCCACTTACAAAGATTTGGTTTGGTTTGGTTTGGTTTGGTTTGGTTCAGTTTGGTTTTGGTACAACTCTTTAGGCTCCAATATGGGTTATGCAGATAGCAGATGATGGCTGGCTGGCTGGATGGATGGATACATGAAAACAGACACTGCCACGTTTCAAATCATTAATTACCATTTTAAGTTGTGAATCCATAGCCTCCCAAGAGGGTTGTGTGATTGCTTTGATCACATCTGCCACATATGAACCTTAATTCAGAAGAGCCCTTGCCTTAAGGTTAATTTCTGTCACAGGAAACTTTTCTCTCTAGTACTGCACACTGCGGCAACTCATGAATATTCCAACATCATAAATCTGAACTCTGGCCTTTGGAAAAGACACATGAAAAAACTCCCTGGTAGAATTTTTTTTAACTCTTACATAACCTATTTCTTCAGGCTCCCCTTGTGGCCTGCAGCCACCCATCACAACTGCCACCCAACATCTGCAGACCTGGCTTTGGGGGCAGTGCTCTGTAAAGGGCAGTGCAGCATGATGGAAGGCACCCTCTTTGGAACTGGACAAGTCTGAGTTTAAAATCTGACTCTGCTGTGGGGCTTTGGATGGAATACGTGATCTCTCTGAGTCTCAGTTTCCTCCTCTGTAAATTAATCTTCCTCACACTGCTGTTGGGAAGGTTTAAGCAGATAATATGCCTATGAACCTAGCACACAGAACTCTGCTCACTAAACAGTCACTATGATTACTCTCGGAAAAGCTGGAATCCTCAGGATTCACAGTGACTCAGGTCGGTGCCTCTCTACAAAAGCGCACCCAAAGCACAAACCTCATGCTAAAAAAAATACATACACACACGTTAACGCAAACCAGCAAGCAAGCATCAGGTGTTTGTGAAAACGTTAAAGAAATGCCTAGATGCAGCATCCCATCAGGATCTAACCCCTAGTCCTCCCGAAGGTCCCAAAATGGTGCTGATTTACAGCACTTTCATCAGAAAAACAAAACACAGTTGTGAATTTACTGCTATTTACTTAGGGAAAGGTGGGCGAGCCCCACGCCATCCCTCCCCAACAACAAGGCAACTGGAAGCAGGACGGGAAGAGACAGCCTGACACTGGAGGTTGTCATTGCTCCTGATCAAGTTTTTTTACCTACTCTGCCTTGGTTTTCTCACCTGTAAAATGGGACCACAGACACCATGTTAGCTGTGCTGTTCGGCTGCTAGCCCAGAAAAGGGCACTCAACTGATGTTTGTTGAACTGTTGCTGGTCCCAAGTGTGACTGAAGGCATGCTTGCTGGTATTATATAGAATTTTAAGTCTTAAATTTGTTTCAACATTTGAAAAGATATTAAAACTCCAACTTGTTTATGATAGAGTTGTTGGTAGACTGGCTAGGGGCGGGGGAGGGGGGCGCTCTAACACCGAAGAGGCAGGAATATAAAAACATCTGATGTTTGAAATTGCTCCTGAGAAGAACCCCTTTTTGGAGTTTGCTTGTTGCGTTTGACAGGTTACTGTTGTTAGGACAATCACAAAAGCTCCCCAGTATGTGGTCCATTTGGGAACAATAAAAGAACTACAAGGGCCAGAACCGGTTCCAAGAAGAACATTTTTAGTTTCTCCTTTGAAGCCAAGATTAGATTGTTGGCGCTGGAACTAAAGGCTGTCTCAGTCTGGAGCTATGTTTTATCTTGAGATGCAAATTCGTCATGCAAACATGATTACAGCTCCTTCACGCCGGGGCAGCTCTGTGCTGCCTGCTCCAACGCTGCATGCTTAGAACACCAGCAGAAAGGAGAGAGGAGTCTCCTTCTGGAGCCCTCCCTGCCTCCTTAGCTATTGATGGGGGAGCTGGGGGTCACTTCTCCTTGGGAAGCACGATCAAGTTCTGGTCTCCAGCTACACCACTATCACCAAGTCAGCACTGAACTCTGCAGGCACTGAATCCAAATTCTCTCCCAATGCAAGACTGTCACTCTGACTGATGGTCCTACAGTCTCTAAATGAACCTTCAACTGACAGGGAGCTCACTCCTTTGCAACCAAGGTCACACTGTGTTGAGCAGCTCCAAGTGGAGAAATATTTTTATAGTGAGCTGAAATCTGCCACCATATAGTTCCCACTTACTGACCTTGGTTCTGCCCACTGGAATACTAAGAATAAAATAAATTCATACTGCATTTCCCACAAATGCAAATTTTATTCATTGGAATATAGAAACCAAGTTCCAAAACCCGTATGTCCCTCCCTAGCCCCCTCTGTTCCTCTCCCTTCTTTAAAAAGTATTTATTAGCTTCCTTCCTTCTTTCCTCTCTCCCTCACTCCCTTCCTTTTTCCTTTTTCCCTTCCTTCATCCAAATGCCATCACACAGGCCCGAATGAGACAGGAGGCCTGAGGGAGGCAGGCCCAAGCTAGTTGTCAGCATCTGCATACAAGAGGACAGAAGTCAGAGGGTCCACAGACTGACTGCCTAGAGGGGACTGAGACACAGGGAGCCAAGCTTCTCACAGTCAAAAAGGAGGTACAAATATGGAAAGGGAGAAAAGTAGAATATACTCTGTGATGTACTAGAATTGGAAGCATCGATGTGAACTCATGGTTTTCAACAAATACAGATATAGATGTAAATTTGTGTATATTACATAATGTGTAATTTCCCAGCTCTGTCCACTCAGAAGGCCAGAGCAAGGACATCCCACTAGCAGTGAGCACAACTATTGTCCAAATCTGGGTTGCAAAATACTGTTTGTTCTCCAGTAACAGGAACCAGAGCTTCTTGGAGAAATGGCTGATTCTAGGATTAGGGCAGGGAAAGCTGGCGACGTGTCTGGAACACCCTGTGTGGCCCAAAAGTAAGGAAGTGCTCAAAGAATGATCGAAACAAGTCAAAAGGATGTAGGAGCCAGTTTGAATGGGTTCCCACCAGCCAAATCTGGAAACATCAGGACATCAAAATGAATTATGAGAGTAATAAAGTACAGCCATTGAATAAAATGAGAACCCATAAAGCCACACATGATATAAAATTTTAAATGAATAAATGGGGAAAAGGAAGTTTTTCCTTTGGTAGAAAGGCAACTACTATATGCAGGGGTCATGGAATTAGAAATTCACCATTTGGCAACCACCATAGTAACAGTTAACTCAGGCAAGAAGCAAGAGATGCTACAAGCAGTGGGTGAAGGTGGAGAGGGGAACAGGATTCCACACTGTGTCAAAGCACCTCCCCACGAAACATGTATAAAATACAAAGAGGGAGAGAGTATCACCTTAAGTGGAGAAACCTGCAGACACCAGGTGATCAAAGTTAACACCACGAGGAACAGGACAGACAGTGTGCACATACCATCCAATGGGTTTTCATGAAAGGAACACGGGATTTATGATATTCTGGCTAAAAATACACAACCTGGGTCTAATGGAGAGGAAACAATGGGCAAACATTGAGAAACATTCCACAAAACAGCTGGCCTATTCACTTCAAATTTTTCAAAGTCACGAAAATCAAAGAAAAGGAGGAACGATTCCAGATTGAAAGAGCCCGGAGGGACGTGGCAAGCAAATGCTATGTGTGATCCTGGACTGGGCCCAGCGCTATCACAGAGGTTACTGAACACTGGCAAAACCTAGCCAGGTCTCACAGTCAAAGGTATACAGGAGTCCTTTATCCTATTTTCACAAATTTCTCTAAGGATGAAACAGTTTTAAAATAAAAAAATTTTAAGTCATGTAAGACAGTAATTCAATGCTTTTTGAAAGTTCCCCCTCAAGAAACTCTCTCCAGCTAATGATCCCTAAAATTCTATGCGCTCCCACCCTCTGCTTTCTGAGACGTAAAACTCTGAACTTTGTTTAAATGCAAGTATTCCTGGGAGAGGTAATACTTTAAGCCAACACTCATTTTCAGTAGTGTTTCCCAAAGCAGCGTGCAATATGTTGGATCTATGAGACTTTTGTTAATTGGTGTTAAGGAAAAGGAAAATTTTTTTGTCAAAGAAATTTGAAAAACAAAATATAAAAATGAATATAATGTATGTATATGCATGACTGAGACATCGTGCTGTAGACCAGAAATTGACACATTGTAATTGACTGTACTTCAATTAAAAAAAGAAAAAAAAGGAAATTTGGAAAACACTGAGTTACACCAAGTTTCTTTGCTGCGTAACTCCTCAGTCTTTAAGAGGTTGATGTGTATTTTTAATTGCCCTGAGGGGAAAACGCATTTGGAGTTATTGAGTCATTGTACCGTAGGTTCCAAAAAAACATTATTTGGGAAAATGCTGAATGACAGATTCCAATCAACAGGCAAGAGAGCACCGAGAGTTTGGGCTCTGGTGTAAGACGGTCTGTGTTCAAATCCTGGCTCCCCCACTTAGTAACTACGTGGCCTTGGGCAGGTCAATTAAATTTTCTGTGCCTCAGTCTCCTTATCTATAAAATGGCAGTGATAAGAGTTCTTATTTTGATGCTGTGGAGATAATTGGACATGATTAATAGAAATAAAAACTAGAGCAGTGCTGGGCACATGGAAGGATTCAATGCAGGTCTGCACTGCATGCTACTGTTATTCCTGTTATTACTCTTTCTTGGGAGCCTGACTGGACCAGAACAGAGCCTCCGGGAGTGGGGGTTTTAGAAAATGCCACCAAGGTCCAGGGAGGAAGGAATGAGCAGCAAGAACTAAAAAGCGGAAGGTACTCAAGACAAACTCCCCTCACATCCCAGCTTTGAGAGCACTGTTGTGAAAGCCCCCTCCTACACATCCATCGAGACCTCCCCTCAGAGTCCCTGTGACCTTTGGGGGTCAGACTGCTCCATCCTGCACCCCGACCAGGGGACCCATCCTCCCCAGGGAAGCAGAGTACCAGAAAATATCTTCCCTCGTGGTAAATAATCGTGGCCACTTTTCTCTCTGTAAATACGTTCATTTGGTCCACTGATTTAGCCCCTGATCACCCACCCCCGCCCCTTAGCCACCCCCTCCTGTGCCACAGGAGGAAGGAAGAGGGGTTTGGAGATCATGGCTACCTGCCAAATGGGGTGTCCCAAGCTATCCCCCCATGCCCCAGAGTCACCACGGAGGGACTGACCCCGTGGGGCTGTCAGCTCACCACAGACAGGCTTCACCCGCGCTTCAGAAAATGAAAAGCTTTATTAAACTTTCAAGTCCGGAACAGATGTGTCCAGACATAAATATTCAAAAGATCCCATCTGTTAGGTAAATCGTCTTTCGATGTAGTAACGGAGGGACCGAACGTTAGTGAGACCCCATTGCTCTGAGAGCCCGGGAGTGTCAGAAATCCTGCCAGCAGATGCTCCTGGAATCAAAATGAAAGGAGCCCGAGTAACAAAGAAAACTCGAGACAAGACTGTGGCAGTGGGGAGTGTCACTGCCACGCCAATCAGGACTTCCGCTGGGTCAGGAGCCCCAGGAGAGATGAGGCCAATGATGAAATCCCAAAGACAGCACTGGCAGGGGGTCAAGGAAGAATAATCAGATCCACATACGCATACACCCACACAGAGCGGCAAGCCAGAGCCTGGTTAGAGACACAGAGGTTCTCCTGCCATGACAGAGATGCTTATTCAGTTCATGCCTTAGGGGAGACACTTAAGCACACGGCGGGCGGGGGATTCTTCATTTGAAACGCTACATTTCTGAGCACTCATTTTATGCAACAGTCTACACTGAGGGTTATGAAATAGAATGAACAACAATAAAAATAACAATAAATAGTATACACTTACTCAGCCTTCATCTGTGTCAGGCACTGTTCTCAACACTGTGCATTCACTGACTCACTTTATCTTCCCAGCAACCCTCAGAAGTAGATACTACTATCATTCCCATTTTACAGATGAGGAAACTGAGGCACAGAGAAAATGAGTGATTTGTCCAAGGGGTCATGGATGGTAAGTGCTGGGCCAGGGTTCAAATCCAGGCAGACAGCATGGAATCACCGTGCTCAAATGGTACAAAACAGGGAGGCAGGACTGCAAGGGGTTCACGTTCTAATGTAGAAAAGTGAAAGATATATTGGAAGAAGGAAGAAAAACACAATGTGGTGCTTTGGTAACAGGGCTGCTGAGGAGGGAGGTACTGACCCCGTCTTCCAGGTCCAGAGCCCCAGAGCCCTGGGTGTTAGCCCCGGACCGGTTTGCCTGCTCTGCGTCCTCTCTCCCTAACCAGCCAGGCTGCTCCACTCCCTTTGTCCTGAATGCACCTTAAGTTGCCCTCTGTTGCAAAATTGCTCATCTGCTACCTACAGCACCATCCCCTCCTCCTTGCCACCAGTCTCCCCAGCAGGCTCAAGTCTTCAGCCCCCTCCCTCCTCTGAAGTCCTCCAGCACCCATCACAAGCCCCACTCCCTTCATGCACATTTTTGGGCTTATACAATCAGCCAGCCAAGTGCCTAACGTGGCCTCAACTCCATACATCCACACCCCCTGGTGCTCCAGGTACACGAGCTCTCCACCTTCCTAGAACTAAGCATCATTCTAATCAAAATTTCTGTTTGGGTCAAAGAATACTTTCCATTGTAAAATATAGAAGTCCAACAAAAATCCATTTAAGCCAAAAAAAAATAGTTTAAGTAAATGGATTGGCTCCAGTAACTGAGATGTTCAGTAACCAAGATAATGAAAAGCCCTGGGATAAACAGGTACGGCTGGATTCAAATGCTCAAAGAAGATCCAGTGTCTCCCTGCCAGCCCTGCTCCCAGACAGGTGCTCAGGACACCACAGCAAGATGCCCACCTACTGCTTCAAGCTCACATTCCACCCATTAGCAGCCCCACTGTGATAGGGGTCCTCTTTATAGCTCCTGCAGGCTGGGGTCAGGGGCCACCTCTGAGCCAGTCACAGGCACCAGCAGACACAACGGTCTCACTGGCCAAACCTGGGTCATATGCCCATCCCAGGGTCCCCTGAGGAGGGGCAGAGGGAGCAGCCCCATCAATGTGGACTGACAGTGGGAGAGGTGTTTCTTTAAAGGGAATTTTACCAGGAAAAGGGGGAAAGAACACGAAGCAGGGAGACACCGACACCCACAACCACCAAAACTGATCTTCAGTCAATGTATCTGCTTGTTGAGTGTTTGCTATGTGCCAGGACTGGATTAGTGGTATGACAACTGAAGACAACATGATGTATGTTAAGCACGTCGCCCATGCTGAGTACACAGCCAATGCTTAGTAAGTGGGAGGAACGGGTGACTAGGTAGTTTCTCTTTAAGGGAAAACCTGTTAAGTTAGACAGAGAAAGACAAATATCATACGAAATCACTCGTATGTACAGTCTAGAAAAAAAATTTATTTACAAACCAGAAATGGGCCTGCAGACATAGAAAACAAACTGGTTACCAAAGGGGAAGGAGTGGGGGAAGGGATAAATTAGGAGTTTGGGATTAAAAGCTACACAGTACTAGATATAAAATAGATAAACAACAAGGACCCACTATATAGCACAGGGAACTATATTCAATTTCTTGTGATGAGCTTTAATGGAACAGAAACTGAAAATACATATATATGTGTATGTATATATATATAACTGAATCACTTTGCTGTACACCTGAAACTAACATTGTATATCAACTACACTTCGATAAAAAATTAGAATTTGAAAAAGGAGGGGGCAGAACTTTGCAAAAAGAGATGAAGTCTCTGGTCTCAGGCCACACAGCTTGGAAGGGCTCCCAAGGACCTGGGTGTTCAAAGCCTACTGATATTTACCTCCCTCCCAGTCTACCTGGGTAACTAACCAAGACCCAGCTCAGACTGATTCAACAGCATCCTTCTGTGGCATTCTGTATATCCCTCCACTATAACTCCTAAAGCCCCATACTTTAATTTGTTCATTCTAAGATGCATATTTTTTCACATTTCAAAGTTTCTGAGATTAAAGATCAGCATACATAGTGTAGCATTAAAATGGGAGTGTTTCTTTTATCCCTCAAAGCTGTTTTTAAATTAACGTCACATCTTACAATCAGTCTGTCATATAATCAAGGAAATGTGGTATTTGTTTATAGGTCTAGACTAGATCGTGAGCTCCTTGAGCAGGAGCGTCCTAAACACTTAGCATAAAGTCTTTCATATGGCTGCTGGTTAACCCAAGTAGTCTTATTCAAGAAGAAGTGTTTTAACATTCATTAACTCAACGAACATTTACTGAGCCCCTCCCACGTGACAGGCATTGCACAGGAGGTAGG
Organism: Vicugna pacos; assembly: GCF_048564905.1. NCBI lineage: Eukaryota > Metazoa > Chordata > Mammalia > Artiodactyla > Camelidae > Vicugna > Vicugna pacos. Next base: position 80,747,022 of record NC_132991.1, on the reverse strand, counting down.
GACACAATGTCAAACAATCCTGGTGAGACCCTACACCTCTGCTGTACATCTCTGCTGTATCTTAATGGGCACAGACATGAATCTGAGGGGCGAGGGCACAGCCATGCCCCAAAGCCAGCAAGTTATGTGGGTTGTGTCAGGCCAAAGCAGAGATAGGAAGCCGGGAAACAGCAGAAGATGAGGGCAGTTAAATGTGAGTTTGCAAAGGTCTTAAAACACACGCTGAGGAGATTAGATTAAAGGTGGGAGGCAAATGGGAGCTCCTGCCGACTTCTGAATGGACGAGTGACAAAACCAAAATAGCACTCCAAGAAAATTAGCCTAGCTGTTGGGTAGAGAATGGACCAGGAAGGGCGAGGCTGCAGGTGGAAAGGCCCACTAGGAAGGAGGCTGCAGCACAAATCAGCATGTGAGGCGATCAGAGCCTGGACACCAAGGAAGGCTCGGCTGTGTCAAAGGCTCAAGAAAGTCAGATCCCAGAGACAGAACTGCCAGCCCATTGTGGGAGGGGCAGACCTAGAGAGGAAGCAGTCAAAGGAGACGCTGAGGTTAATGCTTGGGAAGCCAGGATGCGCCCGCCGATGCTCACGAGTATGGGAGGGCAGGACGCTTAGGCGACTGGGCATTGAGTGCCCTTGGGAGGCCCAGTCAATGAGAGAGGGTCAAGGTCAGGCTGCAGAGCAAGAGAGCACATGAGCCGCACCCTCTAAGTTGTGTGGGTGTCGGGGACGGGCATGCGTACCCAGAAAGCAGAGAAACCCTTCTCCCTTCTGGACCTGGAAAGGCAGCTCCATTTGCCCTTCCTGACTCAAGGGGGAATCAGAATCAACTCACTACTTAACAGTTTTGTCTGAAGTTGAGTCAACAATTAAGCAGAAGACCCAGGCTAGGAAAGGACTAACTGACATCACCTTGAGTCTTGCAGAAGCAAGATAATCAGTGAAGATTCATTAAACAGCAGAATAAAAGGCACAGAGCCTGGGGTCAGATAGAGCCCAGGCTCGGCCTCCAAATCTTCATGGAAGTTTACTGTCCCCCTATTGTCACATTCTCAGAAACACTCATTAAAGCTTTTAGAGCTCATTTGAATGTTTGGTCATGCTCTGCTGCACTTTATGGGGAAAGGGGGTGAGGCTACAGTGGTACTGCTTAATTTGGTGATAATCGGGACATAAGTCTTCCAGATGTTAAAGAGGACTAATGAGCAAATGAACATAAAATACCTATAAAATGCCAGGCACATAGTGAGTGCTCAAAAAATGTTGGGTCCTGGAGATGTGTTGGCTCTTAGGGCCTGGAAGAGAGAAGAGAAACCCAAACTCTGGTACCTACCCTCAAGAAGACTTGTGAAATCTACAAATCGTGCCTTAAATGGCTGCAGACCCTCCTTCAACCCTGATTTCTAAAACAAGAGCAAAAACCCACATCTCCACGCATCGACCTTTGTAATGGTGACTGGATCCTTCCGGTTAAATGCTGAGTTCAGCCCAGCGACTGATCAGAACTGGCAATTTCCAGGGCTTTGTCTATTTCCAGCTTCTGGGCATTTATGAGTCCAGGCAGTTGGACCCTCCTTTCTTCTGCCTTTTGACGAGCCAGGCTGGTGTGAGCACAACGGCATATCTCTTGCTTCTTCTGTGTGCCAGGAGACTACAAAGAAGTGACTCGCTAAGAGTAGAGGCACTGGCCCCTCGTGCATTGCTGGTAGGAAGTTAAAAGGATGCAATGGCCATGGAAAACATTGTGGAGGGATTCCCCAAAAAATTAAACATAGAATTACCACATGATCCAGCAAAGCTGATCCTAGGTATAAGCTCAAAATAATCGAAAGTGGGACTCGAACAGATATTTGTACACTCACGTTCATCGGAGCATTATCTGCAATGGCCAAAAGGTAGAAAACCACCCAAATGTCCAACAAGTTGGAGGAGGAATGGATAAACAAAACGTGCTATATACATACAATGGCATTTTAGTCTTAAAATGGAATGAAAGTTCGACATATGCTACAACATGGATGAACCCTGAAGACATTATGCTCAGTGAAATAAGCCAGTCACAGCCAAAGGACACATATTGTATGATTTCACTTCTACAAGGTACTTAGAGTAGTCAAATTCATAGAGACAGAAAGTAGAATGGTGGTTGCCAGGGGCTGGGGGAAAGGGGAGAAACTGTTTATAATGGATGTGGAGTTTCAGTTTGGGAAGATAAAGTTCTGGAGAGTGATGGCAGTGATGGTTGTACAACAGTGCAAAAATGTACTTAATGCCACTGAACTGTACACATGAAAATGATTAAAATGGCAAATTTTAGGGTATGTGTATTTTACTCCCACAAAAAAATGTTGAAAAAAAATCCTAAAGAGTAAAGACACTTAATGCTGCCCTCTCTCCTGTATTTCAGCTTTTGCAAGGCAATTTCGGCATCACTGCAAAACTTCAGGGTCCTCTCCTCCGGCCTCTGCCAAGTTCATCGGTCATCTTAACACACTTTCTTCCCCAGAGTCGCCACCCTGCCCCTGCCTGAGCACTGCTGAGCCAGGAAGCTCACTCTGACTCTGGGCAGCCTCTTCAGCTTTCAAAGGGCTCGGCTCTCCGGGTGACAGGTATGGATGCAGAGAGGATGCCGGACCCCTTTTCTTTCCCACACTGCTCGACCTTCCCTTAATCAGACTCCCCAACCCTCTCTGCTATTTTCCCACAAAAAAAGTGGAGACGCCGACCGTTTTATAGGGGATGTGACTAGACCGGTGGGCACCTGTTTTTCTTTACACTGTCTTAAAAGGGGGAAGCCTGGGGAGCTGATGCTTTCGCCAGACTGCAAAAGCCGTCAGAAGGCTAAGTGTAGGAATTTGCCTCTGGCTTGTGGATCAGTGGCACTGTGGATTTCAGTTTGGGGAATGGCCATGGACTATGCACTCCTATGGCTTTCGGAGAAGACCCCCAGAGCGAGCAGAAAATGCTCCTGCAATACAAGCCTGCCCACAGCAACTGAGAATGACAGCGCCAGGAGTACAGCCAAGAGAAAAACGAAAACAGTTGGCCATGGAGACGCTCTGCAAGTCGAAAGCTGCCTTGATCAGACCCCTAAGGAGAAAAACAACAATGGCTGTGCCCATGCAGAGGGCCAAGGTACCCGTCGGTCACTCTGCCCCTTGATCCCCAGTGTGAGCCCCAGCCAGCTCTCCCAGCAGGCTGAGCTCACACCCCTCACCTGTCAGGACAGACCTACAGACCCCACACCCCCCAACAAACACAGCCCATGGTCAGAACAATGGGGCTGCTTTCACGCAGCTTGAATGTGGGAGGTCATGGCTCTTGCAGAATTATCCGTTTGGGGGCCAAGGAGACCATTCGACTTTGCCATAAGTAAAATCCTTGTACCTCCGAGCATCCACTTATGTCCATACTCTGGATCTCAGAAGCAAAAGATCTGAGCTGGCACAGGCCAAAAGGGAAAGAGACCCCTAGTGCAATTCCTCCCACCCCTTCTTTTCGTAGGTGAGGCCCAGAGAGGGGGTGCCCCGCCTGAGTCAGTAAGGGGCAGAACAGGACTAAGCTCGAGTCCTGGCCGGGTGGATTACCACCCCAGGTTGCATAACTCATCCACAAACACCCCTAACAGCTCTGTAAAGTCGTTCACATCTGTTAGTTCTTTAAGGATAAAGGCTGAGAATTAACCTTGTTCCCTATTCCCCAAAGTGTCCGACCCAGTGCAGAATGTGTGGTCAGAGCACAGTAAATTCTTTCCAAATGAGAGAATCCCTGAGCTGGGCCCAGAAAGGACATGAGGCAAGGATAAGGGTTCCCTCTGATGGGGGTGGGGGGAGTCCATGGGAGACTCCCAGAGTCAACCAGGACATGAAGGGTTGGGTGAGCTCCGAGTCCCCAGTGATGACGTAGTGCAGATGATGTCAATCTCATGTACACGTCATGTAGCCCCATGTCTCTCATGAGCTCGGCAGGTCTCGAGAGCCAGGCTAAGGTCCCCTGCCATCTCACAACTTCATGGCTTACGATACCCAGACCTCCCTGTCCATGCACATCCTCTCCACACGGCCAACGCCCCAACTCAAGTGTGACAGTTGTCTCAACAAGTATCATCGCCCCTGCTCCACTTAACGCATGAAACAAGGCAGGATTCCTCATCTCTCCCTAACAATGCCCCTTCCTCTTTCCAGCTTCCCAAGTATTGCTGGAGCCCCTTTGATCATGAAATGATATGCAGTTGTGTTTGTTGGTGGCATTAAAGAAGCAGTAAGTTGGTTTATACATACTTGTCCAGATAGCCACATTCTGTTGACTGCTCTGATGTGGAAACACCTTTCTCAGCAATAATAGATTCCTCAAAGGATCAGCCAGAAAATAGCCAGCCTGGTGGCTCACATGGTCCCAGCACAGAGGCAAATCCGTGAGTCTAATTCTTTGGGAAGCTGGGTTTTAACAAGACAGATTTTCCATTTCATCATTATTTATTCCAAAACATATCTCCACTATACTGATCTCATTCCTCTCCAAAGGTCTATGAACCTCACTGGACAGATTTGTTGTTTCCTTTCGCCTGTCCACCTGGCAGCCTCTCAGCACCCTACCCTAATCTGTCTTTAACGCTCTCCCCGGTCCCTATAAATGGGTGGAACCTTTTTACTATCAAAATCCACCGCCCCATGGTCAAGATCAAGGACCACACGTGACAATCGCATTTGGCTGATTTCATTTGTTTGGCTTGTTTTGGAGAAAAAAGAAAATTTTCAGTTTGCTTGGTTTTTCCATTCAGAACAGGGAACGTGAAACTTTATTTTCAGTAAATCGAGCCCACCTCAGGCCAGCTTGTAAGATATGGGGACATCCGTCTTGTGTTCTAATTTGACTTTATTTTCTCTATTTCAATTTCCTCGGCTACTTATCCTGTGGCAGGTACCTGGGGAAACTATCTCAAATCATTTCTTTTAAGTCAGGCTGTAAAAAAAAAATCCATAAATAAATTTGATTCATGTCACCAATAATAAGAAAATACTGTATTTTTATAATATATGTATACATAGGGCCAGTGAAAGGAGAGGAGGGAAGATGGAAAAATAAAGAATGAGTCAGTGAGCAAAGGGGAGGGAAAGCAGGAGAGAAAGACTGGGATGGTGGGAACCAGGGCTTACTAGCCGAGCCTCCCTGGTAGCAGCACGAGAATCCACACGCACAGGCACTCACTCCCATCACCATCTGCTTCTCTGGACTGAACAGTGAGAATTGCTACTTTTCCGTGAAGGCCTGCTCTGTGGCAGGTGCCCTGCATGTGTTATTTACAGTCTGCACAACAGCTCCAGGAAGCAGGAACTTTACCCTTGAAGAACTTGAGCTCAGAGAAGTAACTGAGATTACATTGCTAAGGGTGGACTGTCATGGTCGTGAGCTGTTTTTGTCTGCTCAGCATCCACCCCCTCTTCTTTGGTGACCAAGTCTCACTTTGCTTCTGGGAAAACCCGCTCCTGGCTGTCAGTGTACTCTTCCTCAGGCCACCCGGGCTGGCTCAGGGGCAAACACCTGATCTCATCCAGGGCAAGGAGATTCAACCCCGCGAATTCAGTTCAAAACAGTCAGAGAGAGGATTGCTTTCTACTGGTGTAGCAAATGAACTAACATCAAAAGAGGAGGAGCTACGGGTGGGGGAACAAAGAAAGAGACTAATTAAGAGGCAAGTCCCTTGGGCTCTGGGAAGTGGCTGAGGTTGCACGTCCAGCTTGGAAAGCTGGTAAGTCCCACGGCCGCCACCACCATTTTTAACCTTTTTCAAGCCAGTGTGAATTCCATCACTTGCAACCCAAGGAGTCCTGGCTACCATTGCCTGTATGTGAGAGGCTGATTCAGACCAGGCCCATCTGACTCCAAAGCATGTGCCCTGCTACCCACCACTTGGCTTCCCTAGAACATGGTGGGTCTGGGGAACCAGCCATCTTCACCTGGGAGATCCACGCTCCTGGCTGTTGCCTCCCCGCAACCCAACATCAGCCACTCTTCCCTGGAAAGTGCTGTCTCGGAGCAAAACAGAGAGTCACTAAGCAAGGGCCTGACATGGCCAGACAGTGTAGTTAACACGGCTGTGGGAAATCTGAGCCACTGGAGCCTACACATAATTGTGCCCACTGATTGTAGCAGGAAAGGTCAGAATGCTAAAAAGATAATTTAGACAAATTGTCGAAAAGAAATTAAAACTGAGACAAGAGTTAGATCAAGCTCAGGGTTCAAGGCTCCCCATCCCTGGCATAGAGATTTATAAAGAGGGAAAAATCTAAGAGGATTCAACCTCAATTCGATGGCAGAGTTCAGGGGACACAAATCTAAACCTAGAATTTTAGACATAGTGGGAGCTTATAAGTCATCTCACCCAGCGTGACCCAGAACCAGAATCCCTTCCTGATATCCTGAGTACTGACCATCCAGTGTTTCAGTTATCCCCGCAAAAGGAGAATCACTACCTAATGAAGACAGTTTATTCCATCACTGAACAGCTCTGCCTATTAGCAAAATCTTCCCCAGATGATGAAAATAAAAATGACTAATGTGTGAGTGTTCCTTTTAAAGGAGAATTCTGTCTCAGCTCAGTTTCTAGGACAATGTGTAAAAAAAGGACAGAAACAGGAATGCCAAAATGGAACACGTGTATGAGAAGCTGGCATAAAAGCCATAAAGGCAGAAGAAAGGGGAAGAGAAGGAAAATAGAGAATTCACAAAGGCGGGGTGATAGGGGAAGTTCTCGGTTCAGGAGTGAAGGCGAGAGATGCTGGTGGGGCAGGGAGTGGGAGACAGAGAGAATATAAGAGGCGGGGGAAAATTTACCACATCTTGCTATCCATTCAAAATATGTTTACTTCCCTTGACCTTATTCCCAGAGTTACCAGTACAGTTTTAATTGTATTTAATTGCTTTTGCTTGCTGGACTGTATTCCTCAGAGTGCAATTCTCTACAAGGCCAGACCACATGAAGTCCAGTTTGGGCCTGAATTACAACTACATTCATTTCAAGTCTATTTCCTTGTAAATCCCACCCAGGTCATAAGGGCAGAGAGGCAGGGATGAAGACATAGACCCGATTGTGGACCTGAGACATAGGATAAAGGCTTGATTATAAAAGAGATAAAAAAAATGAAGTTGCTAGAAGTAGAGCTTGTGGTCAGAATGGGAGTAGTTGGAAGATTGGCCAATTTGATGGCAAATCACCTAAGCTAAGTACATTTCCTAAGGACACCCTCAGTCTCAGCCAACCACAGGCTGAGTCGAGTGTGGAGAGAGGCAAGCCATGGAGATGGGCACCCAAGCACGTTGTGACAGCAGGGGTCTGTCAAGGCCCCTCATTGCTGCCTCTTCAAAGCATAAAGGACTGCAGGCCAATCAGCTCCCCAAGGAAAGAAATTTGACCAAAGGAAAATGGGAGAAAGGAGGAGGCTGGCCATTAAACTCCCCATCTTTGACCTCTTCTGTGGATAACGCTGAGGTGTGATTTCTCCTTAGGTGGGATTTCTCTTTGCAGTCCTTCCTAGAAAGTCCCACGTGCCAAGCAGACACCCGTGCGTGGCCAGCTGTTTCTGAGCTTCCCTGGGAAGGGATGACCAGTGTAATCACACACTGCATCCCAGTGTTTCAAATCTTTCCGTGTCTCACGTCCTCTTTCTCCTCAGCGTCACTGCCCTAAGCTTGCTCGCCCACGTAAAATGTCAACACTTCAAACCCTGCCTTAAGTTCTCCTTTCTAGAAAACTCTAGAGAACTCCAGGCTAAGACAGCCATTATCTGGACTCCCAGCTCTAATGCTTTTTCCACCTAACACCAAATGTTCCCTTTTCTCCCCTCGAAAAAATATTTGTGAACGCACTTGGTTCTCCCTGACCCTGAAGCCCAGTTCTTTAGCTGAGCTCACGCCTGCCTCCCAGGAGAGCTGGAATCATTCCTCTTGGGGTCTCAGCCTCTTCCTACAGAAGTCACATTATGAAATCTTAAGTGGAAGTTGTGAAGTCTTCTTTCCTGACTTGTCTGACATTATGATTCCCTGTTCCCAAACTCCACACATGTTCACAAAAAGATACCCAACTTCAGGTCCTACCCATCCCCTCTCTCCTTTATCTTTACTCCCCACCTTCTCCTTCACTTGTCACAATCACTCCTGCTCACTCCCTTATTCAAGTCATTTCCCCATCACACACTCTCTTAATGCCATTTACCTTTTCCTAAGCTTGCTAAGCCCCTCTTCCCAGCTTTTCACACATCTCTGGAAATTCCACCTTTCTAAAATGTATTCCCTAAAAGGCACAGTCAGTGTCTGGTCACGTCCGACACTCCAGTTCAGAGGTAATAGAGTATAACGTTCCCAACACCACATCTGCACGAGTAAGTCATACCTGGTAGGCCCGGTGCACCCACCGCCCCCCAGACACACCTGGTTAGAGCGCTGATCACTGAGAACTGTAACTGTTTGCACATCTGTCTTCCCAAGGAAGCTATGCACAGCTTGAGTATAAGGAGCACGACTTGTGTTTTTGTATTTCCAATATCCGACACGTCAGAACACTTAATGATTGTTGAGTAAATGAATAGATAAACAGAAACATGTACTTATATGGATCAACTGCTGTTGTATAAAGTTCCAAAAAATCCATTTGGCTTGGTTGGTCCTCCGGAGTAGTTTCCTATCAAATACTGCTTGAAATATGTAAGATACCAGTTAGGAAAGAAAAAATATTACAACCCAATAGAAAAATGGGAAAGGATAGTTCGAGGCAATGCATCAAAATGTAAACATAAGGAGCCATAAGCTTGAAAAGATGCTCAACCTCACTAGTAACCACAGAAGTGTAAATTAAAATAATAAACATCGTTGAGAGGTATAAATTCGTGTAGACTTCTGAAAGGGCAGTTGGGTAGTATTTATCAATCCTTATGTGTTTTGATAAGGCAATTCTAATTCTCAGGATCTATCCTGCTGAAAGGCCAGTAAGGTATAATACGTACAAGGGCGATTATTACAGCACTACTTGTGATCATGAAAAACACAGAATATCTTAAATGTTAGTTAAACAGAGGAACAGTTCATGAATTATGGATATTTTTGTTATAAAATATTAAATGAGTTTTAAAGGATCAGGTAGAGCTGTATATTCATAGAAAGGCTGCTAAGACATGTTGTTAAGACAAAGAGAGAAGAGAGTCGCAGAACAGTGTATATGGTATGAGATCATTTACATGAAAAAAGAAATGATCTACACGCGTATATACACGTAAATGCAGAGCAACAGGAAGGACCCAAGTGCTGAGAGTAGTTTTTGAGGAAGAAAGGAAGGGAAACAGAGCCACAGGGGGAGATGGCTGAATGGGAACTCTTACTTTTAATTCCATATGCCTCCCTGTTGTTTCAATTGTTTATATCATGCATATGATCACATACTACTTTGCAAGTTAAAAAGATGACTGACATATTATGCAGACATCACCCATGTCAAAGCTCAGGACGGCTGAACACAAGTGCTGCAACTCTAGCGCTGTCTGCCTATCTGCTCTGGGAGTCTGTGAATTGGTTTCCCAAGGGTTCCACAGGTGCAGCCAAATGTGGCAGAAGCCACTCTTAAGCCCACTGCCCACTAACTTGTACTTCAAGGAGCTCGTGTTCATGCAGTCCTCATACCAAAGCGTCCTTGTTTAACTAAACATCTTCTGAGACTGCAAGATACACGATCAAAAAGAATTACCATTTGCAACTGCTTATGCATATGAAACAGGGCTTTCTCCTTGATGTACATCCAAAATAATATGCAGAATTAAATTTGATACTTAAGCCTGGATGGCAAATGTTACCCGTAACCCTGATTTCAAATGTTTATATTCATCAGAGTAGCTCCATTGTTCTCTATAGCTGAGTAAATTCATGCTAATAAAATATTATTTATTTTAAGTTGAAGTCCAAATACAATTTTTGTTTTTCAGATGTCCAGAAGAAAAATAGAAAGGTTTGAAAGCCTCAGCTCTAATCCAACCTGCTCAAGTTTCAGATAAGGAAATTGAGCAAAAGTAAAGGGAGACCTAAGAAAGCAATTCTCCAATGAAGACATACAAATGGCCAACAGGCACATGAAAAAATGCTCAATATCGCTAATAATCAGATAAATGCAAATCAAAACTACAATGAAGTATCACCTCACACCAGCCAGGATGGCCATCAGTAAAAAGTCCACAAACGATAAATGCTAGAAAGGCTATGGAGAAAAAGGAACACTCCTACACTGTTTGTGGGAATGTAGTTTGGTGCAGCCCTTATGGAAAACAATATGGAGATTCCTCAAAAAACTAAAAATAGACTTACCATGTGATCCAGCAATCTCACTCCTGAGCATATATCCGGAGGAAACTCTAATTTAAAAAGAAAGATACATGCATCCCAATGTTCATAGCAGCACTATTTACAATAGCCAAGACATAGAAGCAACCTAAATGTCCACTGACAGATGATTGGATAAAGAAGATGCAGAATACTACTCAGCAATAAAAACGAATAAAATAATGCCATTTGCAGCAACATGGATGGACCTGGAGATCATCATTCTAAGTGAAGTAAGCCAGAAAAAGAAAGAAAGATACTGTATGATATTGCTTATATATGTAATCTAAAAAGAAGAAGATACAAATGAACTTATTTACAAAAGAAAAACAGACCCACAGACATAGAAAACAAACCTATGGTTACCAGTGGGTAATAGGGATGGGGAGTGATAAATTGGGAGTTCTAGATTTGCAGATACTAACCACTAAATACAAAATAGATAAGCAAGTTTCTTCTGTATAGCACAGGGAACTATATTCAATACCTTATAGTAACCTATAATGAAAAATAATATGAAAAGGAATATATGTATGTATATGTATAACTGAAATATTATGCTGTACACCAGAAACTGACACAACATTGTAAACTGGCTATATTTCAACTAAAAATAAATTAAAAGTAAAAAATACATTAAAAAAAAAGCAATAAAGGGGAGTGACTGTCAAGATCCCACAGTTCAAGGGTCAGAGCCAAGCCACCCAGCCAGCCCCAAGCCAGAGCTCAGGCAGTACAAGTGTAATCATGACCTTCCTACACCCCTGTACATGCCAAGTTCTTTTCATATCTTATCTAATTTGAACTCACAGCCATCCAGTGGACTGGGGGTTGTGAGTTTGTCAGTGAGATAAATGAGGCTCTGATATATCAAATAACTTTTTCTAAATCACACAGTTAATAGACGGAGTAGCTCAGCTTCCAAAGAGAGACCTCTTCCCACAACATCAGTGGGTCAGATCACTACAGGGCCTGGGGAGGTGGGGTGGCTTGTCTCTAGTCCAGATTATAAATCCCTTGATGGCAGATACTACCTCTAATATTGTCACTTCCACAGAGCTGCTAATAGAATGCAGGGTCACATGACAAGAGGCTCACTAATCAGCTCTCCAATCCAGAAAGATCTACTCACCACCTGCCTTGTGTCTAGCCTGTACTCAGGGCAATGGGCATATTTAAAAAGAAGATACTACCATCATTATAAAGTACTCTTTATAAATACCTGTGTACTTGAGTGCTGTGCAAAATAGGGTTCCTGGCTGCATAAAATACAAACTAATTTAGTTTAATTTAAATAGAATTCACTGGAAAAAGATCAGATTGTAGGAATTACTATGAAGACAAGAGAGGGCACTCTGAAAACAGAGAGAAACCAATGGGGGCCAAGCAGGCAGAATAACATCCAAAATCGTGCCATGGCAAAAATCAGGCTACAGACACCACACACTCCCCAAAGGTGACCAACTCATCCTTCACTGTGGCCCCCCAAACTGGCCAGTCCAAGGTACAGAAGAATACTGCTTGCTCTCATTGTCCCCAACAAAAGATACTGTTTGCTGCTGCTGTTGCTGAAGAAATTAATTCTAAACTGGGCTATGCTTGATTATGACTGTCTTCAGACCCAAGGTGTAGGTTGCAAGTCCAGACATAGCACCTGCCTGGCTCAGGGGAGGTCACATGCCTAAGCACAAACTGCCAGGAATCTGGGAGAAGAAAAGTCTACTCTTCTCTGGTTTCCACTGTGGGAAGCAGGATTTTCCTCCCTTTGTGTATTAGTCAACTATTGCTGTGTAACAAGTAATCCCGAAACTCAGCAACTTAAAACAATAAGCATGTATTATCTTACACGATTTCTGGGAGTCAGGACTCTGGAAGCAGCTGGGTGGCTCTGGCTCCATCTCCCATAGAGCAGCAGAGAAGATGCTGGCCAGAAAGCTTGACAGAAGCTGAAGGATGTACTTCCAAGACAGCTTACTCACATGGCCAGCTAGATACTGGCAGGGGGCTTCACCACATAGGCGTCCTTCAAGCTGCTTGAGTGAGCTCATAATAAGGCAGCTGGCTCCCCCCAGAGCAGGGGATTTAAAGGAGAGCAAAGCAGCAGCTGCAATGTGTTTTATGACCCAGCCTCATAATCACACACTATTGTTTCTGCATATTCTATCGGTCACACAGACCAACCCTAACACAATGTTGGAGGGGACTACAGAAGGACATGAAGACAGACAACAGAGACCATGAGGCTGATAGCTATACTTGGGTATCTCCAAAACAAGGAAAGGTGTTAAGAGACTAGAAAGCTCCTAACAGTTAATGGGCACTGCAAATACCACCTTGGCACAGAGCCTGCCTTCTAGGTAGTTGGCACTTTGATAAAAGAAAATACTAATAACATATGAAATAATGTTATCTCAGTTTAATATAAATGTGTCAAGTCATATCTGCTGTGAGTGACATCATTCACTACTTTTTTTAATTAATAGACTTTATTTTTTAGAGCAGTTTCAGGTTTACAGCAGAACTGAGCAGAAAATGGAGAGTTTGCACATAGCCCTTCCCACCCACACATATATACTCCCGTACCTCAACATCCCTCATCAGTGTGGCATATTTGGTACAACAGATGAACCAACATGGATACATTATTATTATCAACCAAAGTCCATAGTTTACATTAGGGTTCACTCTTGATGTTGTGCATTCTATGGGTTTTGACAAATGACTAATGACATGCAGCCACCACTATAGTATCATACAGAATAATTTCATACGTTGAGTTTGATTATAGTAGGATGTTACTAAAGACAATTTCACAGTTCTACTTAAACTTAGCCCTAGAAATAATCATTTGCACATAGAAAGCTGAGATTCAATAGGAAAATAAATGCCTCCATTTTGAATGTGTTCCTAGGTGTGCTCTGTTCCCCTGGCAGCAATAATCCCAGCTATGGGGGGTAACTCGTGACCTGCTGAGGGGCACCAAATCTTCAGAATCAAGCTCATTAGAGTTTTGCTTTCATGATGGACTTTTCTATATCTGGTTGCAAACTGAAGGAAGCAAATATCTTGAAGACTGGCCCAAGGCACAGAAGCATAAAGTATGTGCTCCTTCCTTTTTTCACATCACTTTTTCCTTAGTCATGCAAACACCCGGCCATCCTCTCCTGGACTTGACCACTTAGCTCCACTTCTATTTGTTCTATTTCTCCCCTCCAGTCTCCAGTTTCCATCTCAATACTTTCTTCTTATCCCTTTATTCAAGATGAGATTGTCAAAGTACTATGCTGTACGCCAGAAATTGATACAACACTGTAATCTGACTATACTTCAATAAAAATATTAAAAAAAAAAAAAGGTGAGATTGTCTCTCTGTATTCCCAGAGAAGAAAACAAACAGAGGAGTGGAGTGGACACTTCTTAACTGTTTTGTTTTCCCATTCTAGACAACTAAGGTCACTGTCATAATTCTGAGCCAAGTGCCAAAGAGGGAATGGAGTCAGTCTGAAAAACTGGGGCATCTGGGGTCCCTGGTGAACTAGAGTTCACAACATTTCCAGCCTACCCCAAGCAAGAAACAAAACGTGTCTTTAGGTTTCTCAGCAAACGAATGCACATGTGACAAGAGCTGTAATCAATAAGTAACTTGATAAAGTGGATAAAAATTGACCCAGGAGAGGAGTGTAACATCCTATTAAGCAAATTCAGCCCAGACCACTTTCAATCAGCCACATCGAGCTGCAAAACTCAGAGACAAAAATCTCAGTGGGAGAAGCTAGATCAATATTTTAAGCCCAAATTCCTTAACTTCGCACTAACAACAAACCAGAAGGAAAAAAAAGTCATGCCCTCTAAATTTAAAAACAGGAAGAAAAAAAGAAAAAGGCTGAGGAAAGCAGGGGAGGGGCGAGAAATATGTAGGTTGTAAGTTACACACAACTCCCAAGGAATAAATCTGTCTTTCCTGAACTAGACAAATGCTTAAATCCACCAGCCCGGCCGCAAATGATCCTTCATGAATACTGAAAGAGCAGAAGAAAATATTCAAGTCACAAATTTACCTGATTGAAAGTCAGGAACTAAGTGGAGCCTGCAAAAGTTTGATTTCTTTTTCATTAATATTGGGGGAGGAAAGGAAATACTCCCAGATGCCGGCTCAGAGGCAAGGGAGGCACCGCAGGCTGCGACTTTTTTTTTTTTCAAATTGCATGAATACCGTCATATAAATATTTTCATTTGTGAGGGAAGTGTGATTTTGTGGAAGAGAGTTCTCATGAATAAGTACCAAGCATCCAAAGCAGACCTCCATTGGAATTCCAGAAGCATCTCTGCCGCCCCACCTGAGCACCAGTCTCTTCTTACCTAGTCACAATAGCCAATCAAGAAAGCAATTCTCCAAATTATAGTCTGCTGGGAGACAATATCAAAGGGCTGAGTTCTGCAGCGCTTCGACTGGATTCTAACTTATGGGGGCCATCAAATGTCTACTCATATAAGGTCCAAACAAAGAGATGAAAAGAGAGACAATGCCAGGATGATAGGCAGGGTAAATTATTTGACAGCCATTTCTCCTCCACCTTGGCCCCAGTGGAAAAGAAATTACCTAATCGAAACTGCCTCCCATAGCTCTATTTGCGACTCAATTTCCTGTGGATTTATGAGCACCCACTATGTGTTAAGCACATTTTCCCCCTATAGACCCTAGGGGTAACCCCCGGTAATCCCCTTGCAGGTGGGGAGTGAAGAGCCAGCCCGCAAGGAGAGTTGGTTGTTCTTGCCGTATGTGCCTGGAAATGTGGCTGAGTAGAAACATGGAAACAGCAAGGGTTTACAGCCACAGAAATGAGAGTCGCAGTCCTGGCTTTGAGAAAGGACTGTAATTTATCTGAGCCTCAGTTTCCCCATCTGTAAAATGGGGAAAGCATTACCTATACCATACAGTTTCTTGTAAGATTAAACGAAGTAACAAAGAAACTGCTATCAAAGTGCCTGAAACCAGGTAGGTATTGATCAGTGTCGGCTACTCCCTGTTCCCTTCACCAAGAAAGTCTTTGGCAGGGGCTCGAAGCCGGCACAGAGCAAACATGAACTCTCTCCTCCACCTCCTTGTTTCTGGTAGGAGGGCACCTGGACACAGCAAGGAAGATAAGCTCCCCAGCCCATTCTGGCCATGTCAGCTTACCTGCTCACCGTTCCAGGGCTGGGGAGAAAAAGAATCACCTGGGAGCGGAGAAAAACTGGATCCAACACTGAGAAAGATGATTGAGGCATTTCAAAAACTGAAGCAGTAATGTGAACAGACATTGCAAAGCCATTCCTCCTCCCTGATAACTGAACTAGGTGGCCTGCTGATCCTCTGAGGTGGGGAGGGTCTCTAGAAAGACCCCCTCGCTCACCTAGACTCACCAAGCAAAGAACTAGTCTTGACACTTGGGTGGAGACAAAGGCAATCAAGACATGGTCCTGGCCCCCACGGAGCCTACAACTAAGTGAAGGAGAGGAGACAGAACTGGATGAAAAGTTCTATGTCAATCACAGCATCTGCCATGGCCACTTCCCACCTAGTGGGAGCACCCCCACCCAGCCCTGACCCTGCACACCTGGTACCACAGGATCCCTTCCACCCTTAGCCACGGGAAACGGAACTGAGAGTATTTGAAGAAATGAGCCAACTTAAAAGTTTGCCAGGCACAGATGATGTGGCCCAGATATAAGAGCAGACTCTGAGCCCATCTGATACTTGCTCAGAAATGGTAAATGACTAAGGCCCTCTGCAGTAGGAACTAAAGCTGGAAAGTTGTAACACAGAATAGCGCCATGGTAGATCGTGTGCAAGCTAAAGTTGGGAGGCTGTCAAAAGGATGAGTAAGATGTAAAAAAGATGAGTAAGAAGGCTGGAAAAAAATTAGGCAGTGTAGGTTGTATCTGTCAACCTACCTGTCAAGGTCCTGGAAGGAAAAGGACTCTATGCTCAAACTGAGTAATTTGAGAAAGCCTGAAAAAAGAGATTATGTTCAAAGTTGGGGGAAGGGTTTGTGGAAATTAACAAAGGATGCTATGGTACCTGAGAGCTGGCAACATTGGGACTGTTACCACCACTGGGCCTGACGTCATCAGAACCAGGAGTGGCAGCTGAACAGAGAGGTGGCCATGGGCAGAGGTGGAGGCCACCCCGCGCCAAGCCACCCAGCAAGCAGGGAGCTGAGGGGTAAGTCCTCAAGTCCACCCTTCTCCTGCCCTGAATTCTCTCTCCGGTGTTCTCCAGCCCCACTTCCACTGGCCAAACCAAACCAGAGCCAGCGGGGGATCCACTCAAGTAGAGAAGGAAAGAGTCCTCCCTGCAGTGCACTTTGCCCCCAAAGACAGCAACAGCGAGTCTGTGCGGTGTCACAGGTGACTCTGACCGGCCGAAGCTGTTCACCAGCTGTGAACTCTGAGTGGCTCGGGGAGGCCAGGCCCTGACGGAACCCTGCAGGCTCCTCCCTCACCAATTAACAGTGAATAGCACTTGTTTAAACCAATGGGGCTCGGACCTACTGAGAGGGCTAGTTTCTGATCCTTAATTGGCATTACGATCCCAATGGACAGAAACCCTCTGAGTCTTTTTTTTAAAAAACCTAACTTTTCTTCCTGTGGAAACATTTCAGTGGACTTATTCACTGGTGTGCTGTTCATTTGCCCAGCAAGTTTAAAAAAAAAAAAGAACCTCAGTTTGTCTTCTGTTTTAATGGCCTTTGTCAGTGCCTCTCAGGACCCAGAGCAGGTAGGGAAGAGTGGAAGGTGGGTCTGGAGGGGTAAGCAAAGTTATTCAGAGTGAATGTTGGGGGAAAGTCAGGAAAGAAAGCAACCAAGGAGCAGACAAGCACAGAGCAGAGTCCCTGAAATAAACGAGGGGACAAAGAGCCAAGGTCACAAACTCTTGTGTTCCCCAAAGCTACCTGTGGGACTCCGAGTCCAATCTCCAATTCTGCCCTCCTTGAGGCTGTCTCTTTGGCTCTGCCTGGCTTGCCAGGCAATTGTTCCCTTAAATATAAGATGTCTACAACCCACAGGCTACCTGGACTGCCTCTCCTGAGTTTCCCATTGAAGGGCTCTCCTCCCCATCTGTGGTCTTTCTCCAACTCACCCCAGGGACTCAGGGGCCACCCGGTGGTCTTGCATGTAGCATTCAACAGTTAGGATGGCCCCTCCCCACTGAAGTCACCAAGGAGGTGGAGTGGGGCAGCCCCTGACCCCTTCCCACTCTGTCCATTCAGTCTCCGGAAAACTGCACAGGGCTGGGCAGCTATTTAGAAAGCTCTGTATGGAAGAGTTGGGACAATCTGCAACCGGGAATGATAACATGGGAGCAGGCCAGTTAAAGTCCTTAGTAACTTCATCCTTCCCCAGCATGAGCTGCCCCCCACTCCAAAGTGCAGTATGGCTTCTTCTAAGCTTCATCTTGGGGGCCAAATTCAAGACAAAAGGAGCCTTCTTATCTTTTCATGGCTGCTTCTTGGTGACTGTGATAGATCATTCTAGAAAGGTCAGGATTAAATTTCGTTGTTCTCCTGCCAGGGAGAGGGATGCGGAATGAAGAGGGTGTAGTCTGCTTCCGCTAGTTACACTAATAAGAAGGCCCAGAATGTGTGGGTCACCCAAGGGAAGCTTGGCCCTTACCACCAAAAAGCCCAACCCAACCCCAAGTCCCAAGGAAAGAGAGATCACCGTGGGCCAGTGAGTCCAGTCAAAGGCTCGGCTAAATGTGCCCTCTTAAATCAGCATCAGCACCCAGGCAGCTTCAGTGACACGGTACAGCCGACACAGGACTGAGGGCAAGGAGGGGTTAATTTAAGTAGACACATGCACCATTTAATCTGCAATTGGAAATTCTACCGCCAAACATGTGGAAAGCAGCTCTGTGAGCAATACTTTACAGAAGTTTTCATCAAAGAGACTCTGCTGCCCACCTCTCTGGGGCTCACTTCCCAGGAGAGAAGAAAGGGAAAGCAAGTCAGGATGCCCCCCTGCGTCCTTGACTCAGGTGTGTAAGAGGTGGGGTGAAGAAAGTGTGAATGTGTGTGAGTGTGGTGTCTTCATGTGTGTGTCCTGGGACGTGTCAGGGAAGAGTGAGAACCACTCTAAAGAAGACAGACCCAAGAGAAGATGTATCCAAACCCTGCTGGAGAATAAAGAAGAATGACAGGAAGGGGGTGTTGGCAGCGGGTGAGCTGTGCCGCCTGCTCCTTGGGGGACCCCCTCAAGGCTAGAGTAACCCTGTTATCAGCAGCAACATCACCTACCCAAGGCCAACTTCACTAAAGATGGCCAAGGGTGGGTCTCCCACATGGGCAGAATAGGGAGACCTCCAAGAGGCCTAAAGCGGGGGCCCAGCTACTCCCCTAAGTTTTGCCTCCTCCTCTGACTTGCCACAGTTCTCCCAAATTCCCGCCAGGAAATTCACCTCTGTCCACAGATGACCTCCTCTGCTCTAATATACACATGGCTCATAAAAGTCTGTATCAGCAGTTCTCATCTGAAGGGAAATCGCAAGGTGCTGGCCCCATCCTCCAAGTAGATCTAAGATGGGGCCTAAGAATTTACCTTTCTACAAGTTCCCAGGAGATGTTGCCACTGCTGGTCCAGGACCACTTGCTGAGAGCCACTGCTAGCTTCACTGAACTTGGCATCTGTCGTTTGGCAGGGAGCAGCTACTGAAGGGATCGGACACCAGAGCTGTAAATTTTGACAGTGGAAGACAGGAAAGGGAGCCTGGGGTAGGGGGTGAGGGCGGCCCTGCAGCGAGCCAGGTCCCACTAGAGGACCAGCCTGTGCCAGCAAATCCTGGGAGCTGGAAGAACTCCATGGAGACTCAGGTGGGAAGTGAGGGGCCTTTGCTCCCTTCCTTCAGGAGGGCACACTGCTAGCCACCCCCAGGTGGGAGGACAGCTGTGGCTGCTGCCTGAAGTCTCGGACAAAGCAAATGCAGAGCAGGCCTGGTGGGGCCCCACGGCCACAGCTTCCTTCCCTTCTACATTTACTGTTCACGTCCAGAGCTGCTTCTCCAGACTCAGCCCCGTTTACCCGAACACTGCAGCTGAGGGGCCCTGCATGTGACTTTGAAACATCTGTTTTCCCTTTGCAAGTTTCTCATTCTGATTCTTCTCTCCCCCTCTCCTTGTCTTTCTCTATCACAATGCAGTTTCCCAGAAACAGAATTCTGACAAGCTTCAGGAAAATCCGAAGGGTCCACGCAGTTTAAACTGCAATTCAAAATCTTCCTGCTTGATTCACCCACTTTGAGCCAGAGAGCATGTTCTTTGGATCAGAGACAAAAGGGCCGCCCCTCCCCCCAACCACACAGCTCTCCAGGCTAGTTTCAGGACTGCAATTAGAAAGGGCTCTTTGGCTTTTAAAGATGGATTTCTAAATAATACATACGGGACTTTTTTTTTTCAGAGAGAATAGCTTTCAAAGGTCCGGTTAGCTACTCCTTTGCATATTAAGGAGTTCTTTTTATCTATCAAAAGGATCCTATGGGTCAGGCCAGGAGCGAGGACAGAAACTTAAAAGATGAGGGATACTTGGTTGACCACCGAAAGATACTACTCACTACTCGATACCTCTACAAAGAAGGCAGCACTACCCTAGGTATCCACGCTAAAATGCATAATGCAAAAAGAGCATGGCCTCATAGAGCAAGGGAATGACCTGGAACAGGGATGGCCAAAGATGCACCTGCTTCAGTCAGTGGCTTTTTGGACCCAGTTCTGGTTTGGGCAGCTCTTTAAGGAGGACAGTAAAGCCATGAGCTTAAACTCCCGAGTCCCTATTCCCAAACCCCCGCATTGAGGCCCTCGGTGACCAAATGGTCAGTCTGTCCCTGCTCAAGCAGGGGATTTGTGGGGATTTCCCTTGGCCACCCTTCTCCCCATCCATCAAATCATTCTTGCTCAGAGCTGTGTAAGCTAAACTAACGTGCACACGCACACAAAGCAGCTATCTTTCTCCATCCGCCCAAAGCTGCAGTCCTCATGAGATGTGTTCAAATAACAAAATCACTGTTCTGTGTATTTCTTGGCATTTACAGCAACACCTTGTCAGGTTTCCCCAAACCCATAAATACGCTGTCATGAAGGTCCCCCTTTACAGCCCAGCGTGGAGGAACTCAGCCATCTGCTTTCAGGTTTCAACCGTTTTCACTTATCTTCCACTTTGTTTTATGGGATGGGATTAGGCCTGGATTTCTGCAGATAACCGAGTTTCGCTCTACTGCCTGTCAGTTTTTCCATCTCAGGCCACATGTGTAGGCTGATAATTGGAGCTCAGACGCTCATCCTGCCTCAGGAATGGTCCTTGTCAATGAACTTTAACCTCCTCAGTGTTGCCCATTATGAAGCACATCTTTCACTCTTTCAGGAATAAGGAAAAGAAAAGAAAAGAAAAGAAAAGAAAAGAAAAGAAAAGAAAAGAAAAGAAAAGAAAAGAAAAGAAAGGAAAAGAAAAGAAAAGAAAAGAAAAGACAAGACAAGACAAGACAAGACAAGACAAGACCTGCTCTGGAATGATGCAGCCAAATGTTGCAATTCAGCAAAACACACAGCTATAGAAGCCCTCGGCATGAAGAACACTCCATCTGTGGGTGGTTCTTAGGTTCTGAGTGAACAGAAGAGCTTCATAGGCTTTTGAGGAAACAAGTAGAAACCACAACATACAGCAACTGTGTCCCTGAGTGAGGACAGAAGAGTCCCAATCTATCCCCTGGGTGCTAGGCCGGTGAGCTTGTGTGCGGAGGGATATGGCTTACAGCAGTGGTTCTCCAAGTGTGGTACCCAGACCAGCAGCAGCAGCAGCATCACCTGGATTTAATAAGATCTCTGATGACTAGGAGACACATCAAAGTTGGAGAAGCACTGGCTTATAGGTCAGAGTGGGGCACTGCACATTGACCCTGTGTAGCCGGGATCCTGTGTGACTTAATGGGGAAGAGGCCAGTCTGGTTTAGAAAGTCCTAGATTACAGTCCTGGTTCTATACCAACTGGCAATCTGACTCAGTTACTTTACTTCTGGGGAACAGCTATAGAAGAAGACCCCTGGTTTTCTAACTTGACCGCCCACTGTAATCTCCGGGAAATTTGTTTAAATTATAGATGCCCAGGTCCCACACCCAGAGATTCAAATATAATTGGTATGGGTGCAGCCTGGACATCGGGAGCTTTAAAAGCTCCCCAGGTGACTGTAATGTGAAGCTAAGGCTGAAAACCTGTGCACTTGATGGTCTGTAAGGCCTTATTAGCTCTAAAATACAATGACTGGGTCAATTCTATGGCTCTAGGTAAGTATTAGAGGTAAAAACAATTTTTAAGCCTAAAGCTAGGACACTCCCAAGGACTTGATCTGTTTTATTATGTCCCTGATTTAAACAGGTTTAAGAATAATCATCGTTGAAAGCTCTGATTAATTAGGTTCCAGTTCATTGAAGTCTTACTCTAATATATTTCTTTAAGTGGATTTCATATTTCACATGGGGAGTTTCAGAGCATGTGCTCTAGTCCTCATCAGAGCCTCCACTCAAATTTTATTTATGCAAGTTGATGACTTGCCTATCTATTTTTTTCCTTTGAAGTCAAGTTATAAATGTACAGTGAGTTCTGTCCTCTTATACTAACCTATGATCTTTTTTAAATCCACATGTTCACTGAAGTTAGAGGAAGGTATTTAAAAATAAAGAGGAGCTGTTTTCAGTCTTCCTTCTGAACAACTGCATTGCATTTCATCCCCTCCTATGTGGATTTCTTGCTGTTTCATTTGGGAAAAGACATTGTGGTTTTGGCTTCCATTGACTGACCTATTTAGCTTCCCCACTTTGGGTAAGTTTAGCTAGGTGAATCAATTTATATAGTGTCCTCTAAGTTGTCACTCTTAGTGACAAGCAGAAAATTGAAATTTGCAAGCCGTTAGCTGTTAAGATGGTACCTGAGACTTTAAGGTTTAAAAAAAAAAAAAAAGCAAGTTCAACTGGTCAGATTACGAGTTCTTTAAAAAAAAAAACCTCTATATGTACATGATGTATTTTTAATAAATTTAATAGGAACAAATACATCTCAGCCTTATGAGAGACTGAATCACTGTCCATGGAGCCGCCAGAAATCAGCAGCCCCCTCCCAGTTCCTCTCTCAGGCCCCACAGTGTTTGGAGCTGTTCTCTCTGAACAACTGCCGCATCCTTCTCTGCCTGAGGACTGGCCTTCTCTGATTCCCCACACTCATGACAAAAGATGGGTGCCCACCACTTTCAAGCTTGTAACATTTAAGTTCAAGCAAATGGCCCCTCATTAACATGACCCTCTCAAGGGAAGCTCTGAATACCCAGGAAAGAGAATGTGAGAGCCCAACATATGTCAGGTGTCCACACCTGCTTCAGTCTGTGGCCACGGATGGGGAGGACATTACGTATAAACATGGCTGCCACCACCCACCATGTTGGAGAACAAGGAGCAAAGCTCAGAGAACAGGAAGCATCAGAACTAGGCAGATTCCCCAAAAAGGAGTTTCCAACCATTGCCCATTTATTTGAATAATAGAGCTTGAATGGCAGGTTGTCTGAGACCCAATTATTCCCCCAAGTTGGGCTTTTGTCATGGATATCAGACACATCCCCACCTGAGCCCTCCTGTGCCTCACTAAGCAGTGATGGAGGTAATAGATGGATGATGCTGTGTACTATACTGTCTCAAGCATGACTCGCATGACAAAGGCTGACAGTTATTCCCAATATCTATTTCTTCTTCTCCTATAAAACTAGAACTTGTAGTCAGGCAGATAGCCAGCTGGAAAAAAGGTTACATTTCTTAGTTTCCCTTGCTTCTAGGTATGACTATCTGACTACATTCTGGCCAACAGGGTTTGAGCAAATCCTCGTAAAAGGGAGGGGTTCTCCCGCTCCTCTTCCTCAATCCTTCATTCTGCTGCTTAGAACGTGGTCGTGCACATGGGAGCCAGGCAACCTGGACTGTGAAGATGCAGAAACACTCTAAGGTTGGCAGAGCAAAAAGATAGAAGGTGCCCGGGCCCCTGATGATGTCAGAGAGCAAAGCCACCACATCAGCTTGACCTTTTATGTAAGAAATACATGCAGGTCTACCCTGTTTAAACCACTGTTACTTGTTTCTGTCACACACAGCAGAGACTACGTCCACTGCTTGTACAATCATAAAGCTCCAGAATTTCGGTCTTATAATGTAATTTAGAAATTGTCTAGTTCAACCCTTCATAGTACAAATGAGGACTTAGTGACCAAGAAGAGAAAATGACTGCCTCATCACATATTTGGGGTTCAACCTAGGTCTTCGGACCCCAACCCACCCGACTCCCAGCCTCAGAGCTTTGTCCGTCATACTGCACCAACCATTTCCACTAAGTCACCAATGAACACTGACATGCATGATCAAATTTGGTTTTTAAAAACTTGCTCCCACATACAAGATGATGCCTAAGTGAAACAACAGCAACTCCCTCCTTATAAAAGGAACAAAGTGTTCTAGTTCTGGGTCTCCCTTCTTTCATTTTTCTATAGCCCACACTTTGGACCCTCTCTAGATCTCCACTCCCTCAGAGTCACATTTAGGAGGTGCTTTGGGACATGCAGGAAGACCCTGAATCTCCCCGGGCCTCCCATCCCCCCTTGGAAAAATGAAATTGGACAAATTCATTTGATTCTGAAACTCTTAAAATTTTGTTAAGGCTTCCATCTTTGGAAAGTGGGACCTCTAAGAGCAAAGGTGGAAAGGAAAGACTAACGAGGGTTTTCCTTCTGTTTGCCCTTCTTGGGGGAGTTTACATTAATAGAACTTGGTTTTGGAACTCTCATTTCCACCCACTTTGAGGGGGAAAAAAGGCACATATAGAACCCCTAAACACACACAAACTGATTGTACCCAACCTCGGACCCATCGTTTGCTTTTGGGAAAAAAAAAATACATGGGGAGATGAAATCAGAAAAAAAAAAAAGGAGAAAGGACCCAAAAAGTTGTATGCCTCTTTTTACCAATAGGAGTAAAGAACAAAGAGGACAGGAGGAAAATCAATCAGAACTCAACAGTATACATATAATCATCTACCCCCTGCTTTAACAAGTAATTTAAAATTGAGCCTTTACGTATTTGACTCCTGCTTACTTCTTTGCTGCCCCCACTTACGCTCCTCCCTATACTGTCCTTGTCACTCACTATAAAGCAAAATGCAGCCTCCATTGTGCCCTCACAGTGAGGGGGGAGGGAGGGAGTGATGCTAAAGCACCAGCTGGTTAGGACAGGTGATCATGCCTCCACCAGGGGGAACTGATGAAGCCTTCAAAGGGGGCTCCGAATCCCTCCAGCAGAACTAAGGAGCTGAGAGATGCCACTCAGTGAGAGGCAAGTGGCAGTGAGAGGTGGAGGAGTGAGAGGTGAGAGGAGTGAGAGGTGGAGGAGTGCTCTCTATCTGGCTCTGGGGCAGAAGCAGCCCCTGGATGAAGCCACGTTCCACCTCTACTCTAGAGAGTTGCCCAGGAACTCGGCCATCTCCCGTGTGCTTCCTGTTTCTGAATGTTCCACCTTTCCCAGTTCATCTCCTAGGCCCCAGGGAAATGTGAAGATCTGTCTGCTGGACACAGACAGGGAAGCTGAGCACTACCACCTTCCACAAATCTCTCTAAAATGCCCCATCATATTTATGCCTCCTAGATATTGAGCCTTGCCCTTAAAAATATAAATGCAAGACCTCCTTTGCAAAGGGCAGCTCAAGTTTCAAAAACACACCAGGAAGGTTTTTCTGTTCACACACTGGATCAAGACTTCGGTTTAATGAATTAGCCCAACCCTGCATTTGCACCAGCAGGTGTCTCCAGGGAGAGGTGCAGCGCCCTACTCACAGCCTCTACTCCAACCCCTGGCCCCTGTTCCATCCATTAATAACAATTGCTAATAACTGTGAATTAGAATCTTTCCCATGCAAGAAACTGTCTTTAAGAAAACAGATTGTTCTTTACGCACTGGAGATGGCTGCTTCAAATTTCCAAGCTAATAGGTTAAAGAATGCTAAGGAGGCAAAAACAATCATGAGACAATGTTAATTAAACCTGAATGGAATTACTAATTAAGAATAGACCCAGGAAAACAAAATTTTCTTCAGCCAAACTGAAATCTATATGTGAGTTACAGGCTGAATTCACGGCATTTAGCCTTTCAACTGCAAGTTGTAACAATTTTGGGAAAGTGCCTATTGAGAACAAGCTATTCCCAGGATGCCATTCGCGGCAGCCGAATTCTAACATCTCCATCAGCAGCAACATTTTAAACTGCGTGGATAACATATTAAAATAGCCTCCACTTTCATAAATTCAACCTTGCCAGTATTTGCGAACACTGAATTCTGAAAATCATGTCATAAATAAAAATTTCATGAGCCACCGCCTCTTCTTTAAACTCAGCCGCAGACCATAAAAAAATTATGAAGTTACATCTCTCCAAAATGTGCACAGTCTCTGGGGCCAAGGGAGACTTCCCAGATGAAAGAGGAAAGTGTGTGGTCCCTGGGGGCCTGGGCAGCCTTGCCCCGCAGCCCAAAGATGCCTCCACATCTTGTAACTCCTGCAGCTTCGCCCTTAAAATGAACCTTAGTAGCTGACAGATACCAACAGGTACTCAGACTCAAAGAGAATGAAGGTGGAATAACCATTATCACTAGTTCCTGGTGCTCAGCCTCGATCTTGGAGACATCACAGTCCTTTCCCAGCTGTCCTCCAATCAGCAGTGACTTAGTGGCTCAGGGTAGAGGATGGGGGTGCCTGGCAGGACTAGCTCAGTAAAGATGCTATAAACTGGACTGCATTTATTCATTCTTTTAACGCTGGTCTATCAAGGTCTCCATTTTATCAAGGTCTATACAGTACTGCATATAGTATAAGGACCTCTGAATAGCACAGAGATCCAAACAGGCTCTTAGGATCAGCCCTTGGAGAACAGAGCAGGTGGGGAGCAGCCCAATTTCCCTTTGCTGCCCCCCAACTTGGGACTGGTTCTTCCTCCCTCTTCCTCCCTCTTTGCAATGACTCAGAACTCTCTGTCCCCATCAAATCTGCTTTAGAGTGCCTGATGTCAGTATCAGGCACTCAGGATAAAATGTCTGACTGCTGTTGTTCATTCTGTTAGTCCTTACTCTGCGTCAGGCCCACCCACGCTGGGAACTGTCCCTACACTGACTCATTTCACTCCCATCACTATCTGTGTGGGGTGCAGCTCAGATCAGCAAAGGCTGCTCAAGGCCGTGGGCTTCCTTCAAAAGCTATGTACAGAGGCCACCACAGGCTGCCCACGTCCATCAGAGTCAAAGCCCAAACTTTCACAGCAGGTCCTGAAGACCCTGCCCCATTGGCCCCATGGCTGACCCCCGACCTCATCTCTGCAACCCACCAGCACACGTCTGCTTTGGGGCCATGATGCTGGCTGTGTCCTCTGCACTCGCTTTCTCAGAGACCAGCATGGTCACTTTCTCATCTCCCCTAAGGCTTTACCCAAATATCACCTTCTCGGTGAGACTTTCCCTGATCACCCCATTGAAAACTGCAACCCTCCAACCCCCCTGCCCCACTGCCCACACACACATCCCCTACCCCACTTCGCCTACTTTATTTTTCCCCATAGCAATTATTACTGTCTAAAACACATGATTTAGTCATTTCATTTGTTTATTTTCTCTGTTATATTCCCAGCTGTAAGCTCCCAAGGCCAGGGTTGTCTGTCCATTTTCCTCACTGCTGTAACTCCAGTATTTGGAAAGTAGGCACTCAGTAAACATTTACTGAATGGATAATGAAGAACTTGTTTAAAACTACATTCCCTTCATAATTCTGTGGCCTCTTAGGGCATTTCTGATGGGGCATAACATGGGTGGATTTTAGTGAAGCAATAAGACTGGATTAGACAACCAATTCCTTCTTTTCTACCCAATCTTTTTATTGCCCCATTTCTCCTTATATGAATTTAAAAGGGTCCACATGAAAGCAGAAGAGTGTGGAGTGCTGGGAAATTGCTGTGGCCCCTTTTCAGAAACCACCCACAACATCATGTGATTTGAGGGACAAAAAGAGATCCCTGTCACCAAAATAGAACCTCTCTTTGCTCTCTCTGACTCTTTGTAATAGGGTGAAGTTGGTTCGCAGAGACATTAAGCACTCAATGTCGTCTACTTTTCTTTCTGTAGTTTTAGGTGGACATCATTTCAGCTTATCGATCCTAGAGGAAAGAAAGGCCTTTCCTGCCTGGTGGCCAGCGGAAGGCCCAGAGAGGCATTTTGATTGGCTCAGTGTTAAAACATCATGACTAATCAGGCCTGGAATGTGTGTCCACTGCTACGGCCAAGAGCAGAGGCAGCATCCCTAGAACCATTTGACACAGAGAAGCAACAGTTCTCCTTTGGGAGGTGGGCCATTGAGAAAAGGAGAGAGAATAGAAAGAGAGGATGAAAGGGAGAGAAAACTGAAGGAAACCAGAATATGTCACTCCAAATATGCTTCTCTGACATAAAAATTATCTTGAGCTAAAGGCACTTAACAGCAGGTGCAAGAAGGATGCTCTGACCTTCCCCCTTTTATTCCTGAAAGCAGGAGATAAAACCCCATGTGGAAGATGTCCTCCCTACACGGGAAAGAAAGTACCATTACCATCATCTGTCTCCAAGGACAGGAAGTTATGACTGAGAGAATTCTGTACAAACAGGTTTTGTTAAAATAATTCTGATCTTCCTTTAGTCTCCCCACATAGTTTAGTTACTTTTCCACACCTGTTTCTTTCTGTTCAACCTGGAATAAAGCATTTAGGTTTTCCTTGGGTCTTCCTTTCCTTATGAGGGCTCCTGTGTCACACAGAACTCACATTAAATAAATGTGTATGCTTTTCTCCTGTTAATCTCTCTTATGTCAACTTAATTCTAAGGCTCAGCCAAAAACCCTAAGAAGGTAAAGGTAAGATTTTTGCCTCCTCTACAAAACCGACATGCAGCCCATAGAGAACAGAGGTGCCAGGTCCACCCTGCTTGAGGGGACAAGGAGAGGCCTCCACAGTAAAGACGAATGGTCCCCACAGTCTTGGAGGAAACCTAAGGCATTCACTCTTTCTTCTCTTCCTTCCCAAAGATGCTGCTTCAAATCCCAACTTGTAAGTGATCTGAGAACTGGGTGATACCATAATCACATCCGTATATTGCTTTCTTATTACTCCACATGACAATATGTGAGGTGTAATTATCTCCCTTGATCCCTCAGACTAGGTTTGTAACGTAGAAACAAGTTAATCCAAAAGATTAACTTCAAATCACAAAATAGCAAACAGCAGAAGCAGAACTCACACTCCAGCTCCTAGTCTGTGCTCTCTGCACAAAATCACACTTTGCTCTTATCACAGAAACTTCAAAATGATGTGCACTTCATTAAGCAGGATGGCTGAAATATCATACCTATTTTAACATATATTCAGTGTTATGGGCATATGTCAAAAAGATAAAGCTTTTTGCTCCCTCAGAATTTGACAAGTTAAGGTCAGGATCCTCAAATCAAGCAAATACGAAAATACAACATTTTCACATTTAAGACAGGAAAGGCTTTCTTTATTAGAACTTGAATGCAGCATCAATCGCATTCAATTTACAGACCTCCAACCCTCTCCTTGCTTGTGTTCATTCTAAAAATTAGCATGCCATTCCTGAAGATCTCTTACACATCTATTTACAAGCAGCTATGAATTCAAATCAGATGGCAATCTTGGGATCCAGCTGTTGCTTCTCCAGCCCACAAAATCTCCACAAACCCCCCCAGAGTGCTAAATTACTACCTCAGTCCTCTTCGCTTAACCTCAAACTGGGTCACCCTCTAATCAAGCAACATTAATGACTAGCAACATATTTTTCTTCTCCTCTTAATTAGAGTAATTCCACCCTGGCAGCAACTCTCAGACTGAAACTATGCTAATGACAAAGTTTTGATTCAGAGAAAAGCGACAAGCGATCAAAAGTAACTAACCCAATTGACTCCTGGTGGACTGCCAGTCAAGAGAGCAGGCCAGTGGCTGATTTACCATGAAGCTAATGAGACCTCAGCTTCAAGGTCCCTCAGGTTGCCCAGCTCTTTCCAAGGCCCCAAGCAGTCAGTCACGTGGTCACATGTTTTTGTACATTTTTCTGAAGACATCTGAACCACAATTGGCTAAGATTTGTCTCTCTTTCCATTCTAACTCTTCCTCCGCCATACTTGCCCTCAGCCTGGGTAGCACTGGAGTGGCTGCTGGCATTTTTGGAATCTGCATAAGGGGTAGTTTGAGATGAATTTACTTTGGGTTTAGAGGGCTGTATGCATGTAGTTTGCAGTCATTTCCATGTACAGGTTAAGTTAATGCTGGCTGCCCTGGTACAGAAAGGGCTTTCATGAATACGCCTACCAGGTACTTGGGCCCTCTCACCCATACCACAGAGGGGAGGAGCCAGAGGTCATGCTAAGGGGTCAGGTCCCCCTTATTGGACAAAGTACTTTAACCTCTCAGAGCCTGAAAGTCTCATCTTTAAAATGAGGATAGTAATGTTACCTATCCTGAAAACTGACATAGCTTATTAAAATAGATTATTAACACTAACATTTCATACTCTGTATCCAGTCATAGTGTTACCTGCTTAACATACATTATCTCAACCCCAGGGAGAGAAAAATTTGGCAATTTATTGAAGGTAACATAGCTGACAAATTGAAGAGACAAGTGATGAATATGAACAGTCTTGCTATATGAGCCTGCTACATGCGGGCTCAACCCAGATGCTCCATGTTATCATTAATAGCTAACATTTACATGAAGCAGGGCCAAGCCAAGGCCAGGGACTCACTGAAGATTGATAGTAACCAAGGTTGGGGGGATGGGGAGGCGGGTAGGACAGACAGAAGGTCTAGGCTGTAGTCCAAGGATCAGGACAGGTATTATAAGCTGCAAGGGAAACACTAGCAAAAACAACTAACGTGTGTCAAGAATTGTGCTAGGCATATTGCACATCTTTAATGGGCTCTTTCTACATGTATTAAATCAGGAAAGGAAGTTTGAAAATAAAATAATAATATTCAGTGCTGGCAATATTTTTGCAAAGCTGCTACATTCATTTATTCATGTCAGGTATGTAAACTGTTACACTCTTGGAAAGCAACTTGACACTATATATCCATATCCATGAAGATATTCATAGCCTTTGACACATTAAGCCCACTGCTGAGAATGTACCCGAAAGAAATCTTTGAAAGGAGCAAAAGATCTATTTACACGCAGATACTCACTACAATGTTATTTGTGATAAACTCTGGAAGGCTCTGAAATGACCAAAGAGGGAAACTGATAGGTAAACGATGGCACATCACCTTGATGGAGTAACACAGGCTCATTAAAACGATTCATGAGGTCTAAGTGAAAATACGGACTAACATATTATATGTGAAAAAAGAACTCAACGGCCAATTACACTATTTTTGCAACTATCAATCTGTATGGATAATGGCAGGAAACAAAACCAAACCTCTTCTCCTTCTTGCCCCATCCAGGATCCCCAAAGCTAGTGATGGAGTAAAGCCTTTGATCAGAATTACCATCCCTGGCTGCCGTCTAGCACACTCCAGTCATCTTTAAGGACTCAGCTCAGACATCACCCCAGAGCAGTGCTTCTCCACCTCGGCACTCCTGACACTGGGGCCAGATCACTCTTCCTTGCAGCAGGCTGTCCTGTGCACTGCAGGAGGTTTAGCAACATCCCTGGCCTCCTAGATGCCAGTAGCACCTCCCCACCCAATTCTGACAATCTAAACTGTCTCCAGACATCACCAAATGTCTCCTAAGGGACAAATCACCCTACTTCCTCCTCCAACCCCCTCCTGCAGAAGGATTTCCATCTATATACTCCCATTACATATCTATGCCTATATATAATATATACCTGTATGTAATATACACTATATGTAAATAAATACCTATATTCCTGTAGTATATATACCTATAATATATAAATATCTCCCTTTTCTCCTTGTCATTTCATTCCATGGTTAATTCTCTACCTGTCTCTCTCCTCAGGCAGACTTTCCTTTCTTCAAGGTAGAGGCTGTATCCTGAACAGCATTATATCCCCCGTGCCAAGCACTGGGCTTGGCACACAGTAGGCGCTCAACAAGTCCTATGGAGTTCAACAATGGCCTAGTGGATCCCAAAGCCTTTCAGAAACAAATAGCAATGACCCTAAGCTAGGGTCATAACACTTTTTTCTCTCCTAAATTAGGGTGGAAAGGAGAAGTGGATGGTATGTGTGTTAATTAGTGGGGGAAAAAACTAGACTTTATCCTTTTCGCTGACAGAGTTGTTCAAAAAAGTTTGGAGTTGTGTTGGGGAATACCATCAATGAGTTTCCTAGTTTGAGATCTTGCTAAACCACACCCATTGGGACTAAACTGTATAATTCTAAGAGAAAAACAAGAAGGCATAGTCCCAAAGCTTCAAGGCATTGATTTACAGTTGGTGAAACCTTCCCTAAATCTCATCCGACATTACTTCCAATAAGATATCCTGTGAGTCCCCAGTGAATAGACCAAGTAAAATCGTGCTTACCCTGGGATGTGAGAATTTGGATGAGCCATGGGGTGGAAGCCACTGTAATCAGGGACATGAGGCACTAGAGCTCAGAGTCAGATTCCAGAAAGATAGATGCTGAGTCGTCTCAAACGTTCTTGAGAAGAATAGGGGAAAAAAAAAACAAAAACAAAAAAACAAGAGAAGCGTGGATTTACTTTCTATTGGATAAGCAAAAGCCTTCCCTCCAGCAAAATCTATGTAAATAACCTTGATATAGAATACCTCTGAAAGAAACTGAGCTTCTAACAGATAAATGGAGCCTTTGGGGAATTTCCCTAAGATTTTAAATGAGCTTGGAGAGTAGCTGGGCAGGATCTCGGCGCCACCCTCGCTGGACTAAAGGCAGCGCGCGCGTGCGTGCGTCTGTGCGTGCGTGCGTGCGTGCGTGCACGCGCGCGTAGACCACGTCCGTTCCTCGGGGGTTCATTGGGTCGTCCGGTCTCTATGCGCAGCCCTCCGGGAAGAAGAATGGCTGGAATCGGCGAGAGCAGAGCCAGCGTTAAGGAGCCCTGCTTCCGCAGGTGTCCTCTGCACACGTGGAAGCGTGCTTCCCCTCCCATCCAACTCGGGCGGCTGAATAACCCCGGCCCAGCCCCCTGCCACCCTGGCCTGGAAAAAGTGTCCTGCACGGACCTGTAAACCCCAAAACTTCTTGGCTCCTTTCTCCAGTAGAGCTGAAAGCAGCCTTCAAGTGGTGAGTGGGAGTAAGAGGGGGTGGGGTCTGGGTTGCATCCAAGAACTCCCAGGAGACCCTCTTAAGATAAATCTGCTTGCAGTGGTAACTCAGCCCCCAGTTAAATACCCTCCCCCAGTGCGCTGAGTCTGGCAGTCCCCCATGGGAGCTAAGGCTCAGTCAGTACACCCGGGAGACGTAATAAACCACCCTCAAAACGTTCTCTGAGAAGAACAAACCACTCCTCACTGAGGTCATCTGCCCCGTTCCCTCACCCCTTGACTTTCCTTTCTCAATGATGGTACCTCTTTGGCCTCCAGGCTGGAGGTCACCCCTGAGAGAGGCCTTCCCTGTCTACTCTATTCTAAATAAGTTTCTTCGGCGAATGTGATGGTGTCTCCCTGTGCACGTTTTCATGTCCCCCTCTATGCTGGGTTCAGGTCTCTGGTGTAAGTATGTATCTCCTCCTCCCTACTTGAAGCTCCCTGAGGAAAGAGATCATGCCCATCCTGCTCACCTGACCTCTGCCCAAGCCCAGCAAAGTGCCTGGGACATAGCAGGCTCTTCATGAGTATTGTTAAATCCATTCTTCGTTTATTTATTCATTCATTAACCAATAAAGATTCTTCTCCAGAGAAGGTGTTGGCCGGTGGGTGGAAGGAGCTGGGACACTGGTGTATCAGTGCCAGCTGTGCCAGGCTCAGTTCTCCCCTCTTCATGCCCCAGCAGGTAAATGAGTGTGCCCACAGACCAGGTGTCTCATTCTTACTTGTCATGTGCCCTGTGGCTAATGCAGGAATAATGCCATCTTAGCATGGTCTGACCTTGTCCTCAAAGCCATAATAAATCCCAGGTAATGGGGTTTGCTAAAGGCAGATGTTGCAACCAAATAAGAAGGCTCAAATTTCAGGAGAAATTCTTTAAATTCTATAGTTTATGGGTGGGAGCCCAGGAATCTGAGAAAGTCCAGTTTCAGGGCTTCTGCCAACTTGTAGCTTGTAGGATCTCCCCCTGGACAGGCTGGTAACCACCATCACCATCTGAGTGCCTGTCTCATGTTGGGGCCCAAGCTGATATCCAGCTCATATCTTTTCCTGAGACCTCTAGCCTCTGAGCGCAAGGCTGTAAAGTGTAATTCACACCAGACATATCTAAGTGTCCATGCTTAAAGCCAGACCTCGGTTAGACTAACCCAGAGGGAAGGGAAGAAAACATGAAAGATGAAAGGATAACAGCACCAATAGAGTCTTGAAAAGGTTAGAAGACAAATTTGACCTAATTTGCCTGTTGCCTAGGATGGGGCCTGTACCCCCTGCTGCCCTGGGGAGCTGAGAGACCGAAGCAACAAAAAACAGTGGACCCCTGCGTCCCATCCCCACTTCACTGCTACGTTCTCATGTGTCTTGCTTTTGTCCCCTGCTTGGATTAATAAACAGGAAGACTGGTCTTCTGAAACATGTGTAAAACCAGAGTGTAACCTGGAAATTGAAGAACAGAGCTCAATAAATCACTCTGAGACAACCCCTAAGTCATGACTCATGTGCCTAATTCCAAATACTCGATCTGCAGTGGCCTTTCCCCCTCGGAGGACATGAAATAAGCCAAACATGATCAGGTTATCTAATTTAGCAGGCAGCTAGAATGCAGTAATAACCATGCCTCCAACGTGAGAACTAGTCCAAATAAATCTTAAAGCACATTAAGTTTGGGCCTATCGAATATTAAAGCTCAACAGGTTTCATTAATTTCCTGAAATGTACTTGTTTAGACAAACTGAACATAAATTCTGTTTGGGTGATAATCCCTTTGAATCCCTAAATCCCACTTTTGGTTTTCAATCTCGGACAAACAAAGGAAGAAAACTAAATTACTCAACTTCAGTCCCCAAACATCTTGGCAACTTTGGACCAACTGAGAGCTTCAGATGGGATTCTCATTTGTCTTCCTCCAAATCTCCGAGTTCCGTGGAAGGTTTCTGGATGATCAACTGAATATGGTACAAACTCCATGGAGAGCACTTCAGTGGTGTTGTGGCCAAGAAGTTTTAAAAACAGTAACATCAGACTCTTTTAAAGCATTTAGGGATTTTTCTTTTCTTCTCTTACTGTTTTTTTCCTTTGGTATTGTATCCACCTTCCTCGGGTGTATCTAACCAACTACAAATATCTAAAAGGCATTTTAAACCTTATTAAAAGGCTGCTTTTCTTACTGACAATACAAGTAAGTAACAGTAGCCTCTAAATTTAATCCATTAACATTTGAGCCTTTCCAGCTTCAAATATGTATGAAATGTCGCAAAAGTTGTAAACAAGAAAACATCTAGGCAAAAACATAAGGAAACCAGTGAGGCACATTCAGGGAGCTTTGTTGAAAATTTGTATTCTCTCCACTCAGACCTCAACACCCAACACTTTTGGCAAAGTGACGTTTTATTATTACTTGAACTTTTACCCTAAATTCCGCATGTGGAGTGTGCCGTTTTCCCAGACTAATTAGACCTCAGTAACTTCCAGTCAAAGCAGCAGAAGGCTGATTCTCTCTATCCCCCTCTAAAATTTTCAACCAAGGTTCAGGTTTT
Organism: Vicugna pacos; assembly: GCF_048564905.1. Taxonomy (NCBI): domain Eukaryota; kingdom Metazoa; phylum Chordata; class Mammalia; order Artiodactyla; family Camelidae; genus Vicugna; species Vicugna pacos. The sequence goes on along the minus strand of NC_132991.1, from coordinate 80,711,757 downwards.
AACTTTTTTTTTAACTTGAAATTTATTTTTTATTATATAAGTTTCAGGTGTACAGCATTATAGGTCAACATCTGTATACACTAAAGCATGAGCATTTCACAAGTCTACCCAGGCCCATAGTGGCTAGTAGTAGTATCGGCCACTCAGTCCTGACCATGGGCTGTGTGCACTGGACTTAAGACACATCAGCGTCACACTGGGCCCTCACAGAAGACCTGTTGTTCCCATTTTATGGAAAATTAAACTGAGTCGTAATGTTATGTGACCTATTCAAGGTCACAAAGTTTTCAGCCTTTAGGCCCTCATCTGCCTGGCTCTGACATCCAGCCTTTCACCGCTCAGTTGCTGTCAGTGTCACCTCCATTTTGATGGGCCAAGCCAGAGCTCCCTGCAGTGTGTGAGAGAAACTAGAAGAGAAGAGAGTTGGGAAGAAATGGTAAAGGAATAACACCTGTTGATCCTGAGTAGCAACTGTATGCCATGGCCCTGCGTACTCTTTCCCTACTGTAGAACTTCTTCAAAATAAAAATTGTTTTAACAGAAAGAGATGAAGGAAAGAAGACCAGAAAACACAGGACTGGGTCAGAAGGTGGGGCCGGGCCTGTGCTGCAGCGGGGCCTGGGCAGGGGCTCAGGGCAGCTCTCCTGCACAAGAGCCCCAGTGCTCCCTGGGCCCGGCTGCCTGTACAGCTGACCCACTCCATCCATTTCGCCCACCCCCAAAACCCCTTCTCTCTGGTAACCACTAATATGTCCTCTGTATCTATGAGTTTGTTTTTGTTTTATTTTGTTTGTTCTTTGGTTTGAGGGGCTTAGGAGGGTTGAGGTTTCTTTTAGATTCCACGTATGAGTGAAATCATATGGTATTTGTCTTTCTCCATCTGATTTATTGCACTTAGGCTAATACCCTCAAGGTGCATTTGTGTTGTCACAAATGACAGAATTTCATTCTCTTTTATGGCTGAGTGGTATTCCTTTGAATATATATACCACATCTTCTTTATCCATTCATCTGTCAATGAACACTTAGGTTGTTCCCATGTCTTGGCTAGCACAGATAATGCTGCAATGAATATAGGAATGCATATATCTTTTTGAATTAGTGTTTTCATTTTCTTTGGATACATACCCAGAAGTGGAATAGCTGGGGCATATGGTAGTTCTGTTCTTAACTATTTGTGGAATCTCCATACTGTGGCTGTACCAGTTTACATTCCTACCAGTAGTGTACAAGGGTTCCCTTTTCTCCACATTCTCACCAACATTTATTATTCCTTGCCTTTTTAATAATAGCTGTTCTAACAAGTGTGAGGTGATATCTCATTGTGGTTTTCATTTTCATTTCCCTGATAACTAGTGATGTTGAGCATCTTTTCACGTGCCTGTTGGTCATCTGTATGTCTTCTTTGGAAATACGCCTGTATGATCCTCTGCCTAGTTTTTATTAAGGTTGTTTGTTTTTATTGTTGAATTGTATGACTTCTTTACATATTTTCATTATTAACCTCTAATCGGATATATGATTTGCAAATATTCTCTCACATTCAGAAGACTGCCTTTTTGTTTTGATGATGGTTTCCTTTGCTGTGCAGAAGCTTTTCAGTTTGATGTAGTCCAATTTGTTTATTTTTGCTTTTGTTTCCCTTGCCTCTGGAGGCAGACCCACAAAATCATCACTAAGACTGATGTCAATGAAATTATCACCTATGTTTTCTTCTAGAATTTTATGGTTTCAGGTCTTATGTTAAAGTCTTTAATCCATTTTAAGTTGATTTTTGTGTATGGTATAAGATAGTGGTCTAGAGTCATTCCTTTTACCGGTAGCTGTTCAGTTTTCCAAACACCATTTATTGAAGAGACTGTCCTTTCTCCATGTTCTTTGCCCCTTTGTCATAGATTAATTGTCCATATATGTGTGGGTTTCTTTCTGGGCTGTCAATTCTGTTCCATTGTCTATGTGTCTATTTTTGTGCCAATGCTATACTGTTTTGAGTACTATAGCTTTGTAGTATAGTTTGAAATCAAGGAGTATTACCTCCAGGAGTACTACCTCCAGTTTGTTCTTCTTTCTCAAGATTGTTTTGGCTATTCAGGATTTTTTGTTGTTTCATACAAATTTTAGAATTGTTTGTTCTAGTTCTGTGAAAAATGACACTGGCATATTTAGAGATTGAATCTGTAGTTTGCTTTGGGTAGTATGGGCTTGTTAACAATAACAGTTCTTCCAATCTATGAGCACAGAATGTCTTCCAATTTCTTTTGGTATCTTCTTTAATTTCTTTCATCAGTGTCTTACAGTTTTCAGTGTCAGGTCTTTCACCTCTTTGGTTAAATTTATTCCTTCTTTTTGGTACAATTATAAATGAGAATGTTTCTCTATTTCCCTTTCTAGTAGTTCATTATCAGCGTGTAAAAACACAACTAATTTCCATATACTGATTTTATATCTTGTGAGTTTACTGAATGTGTTAGTTTTAACAGTTTTTTGGTGGAGCCTTTAGGATTTTCTATATGTAGTATCATGTCATCTGAAAATAGTGATGGTTTCATTTTTTTCCTTTCTGGTTTGGATGCCTTTTTTGCCTAATTACTGTGGCTGGGAATTCCAATACTATGTTGAATACAAATGGTGAGAGTCAGCATCTTTGTCTTGTTCCCAATCTTAGAGGAAAAACTTTCAGCTTTTTGCCATCGAGTATGATATAGCTGTGGGTTTGTCGTGTATGGTCGTTACTATGTTGAAGTACATTCTCCCTGTACCCACTCTATTGAGAGTTTTTATCATAAGTGGAAATTGAATTTTATCAAATTTTTCTGTACCTATTAAGATGATCATACAGATTTCATTCTTCATTTTGTTAACGTGAAGTATCACTGTGATTGATTTGAAGATGTTGAACCATCCTTGTATCCCTGGGATATATCCCACTTGATTGTGATGTATGGTCCATTTCATGTATTGTTGGATTCAGTTCGCTAATATTTTGTTGAGGATTTTTGCATTAATAATCATCAAGGATCTTGGCCTGAAATTTTCTTTTTCTGTCATGTCCCTGTCTGATTTTAGTATCAGGGTAATGCTAGCTTTGTAAAATGTGTTTAGAAGATTTCCCTCCTCTTCAATTTTTTAGAATAATTTGAGAAAGATAGAGATTAACTCTTCTTTGAATGTTTTGTAGAATTAGACAGTGAAGCCATCTGGTCTTGGGCTTTTGTTTGTTGGGAGCTTTTGATTACCATTTCAATCTCCTTATTAGTAATCAGTCTGTATAGATTTCTAGTTCTTCATGATTCTGTCTTGGAAGATTGATGTTTCCAGGAGTTTATCCATTTCCTCTAAGCTGTCCAGTCTGTTGGAGTATAACTGTTCATAGTAGTCCCTTATGAGCCTTTGTATTTTTGTGAGATCATCTGTAATTTTCCCTCTTTCATTTCTTTGTTTTAAAGTCTATTTTGTCTGATATGAGTATAGCTACTCCAACATTTGTACTCTTGCCTTGAGGCAGGGAAATCTCTGCAGGGTGACTTTTGCATTAGGTCACCCTGCAGGTTAGGCTGAGGCTGGAACAGCATCTGAAATCTCACCCTGTCCTGCTTCCCCACTCCCTTACTTGTCTCCCCTGGGAGAACATCCCTAATAGTCACTTCACATGAACACACGTGAAGGAACCCAACCTGAGACAAGAGGAAAGTGCCAAGGATAATTCCTTGTTTGATTTTAACCTAATTAGACCTAAGTAGCATCAACCCAAAGCAGCATAACTGAATGTCCCGCCTCCCTCCATGCCCCAAAAAAAATCAAGACTCAGATTTCTTTCACTGAAGCAAGAACTTCCAGAAGCATTGGCTCCAGTCCCATCACAGAGCGTTGAAAGCACTAGAATGCCTTTTCATGGTTAGTGTCCTCTGACACTCTGGAGCCCCGTGAAACTTCAGTAGCCACAGAGGAGAGAGGCACTAGCTGCCTTAAGCAGGAGTAATAGTCAAAATATTTAACAACAGCATGGCATAGGTACCAGCCAATTAGGCTAGATGGAAGCTGTAAACAATCTTTATCCCTTGGTTTTCTAATTCTTGGTCATAAAGAAAATAACCCGCGGCAACCTGTGGGCTATTCGAGCTCCAAGGCAACATCCTAAACTTCTTTGTTACTTCCCCAGTGCCCGGTTAAAACAGTCAACCCCAGGTCTGCCATTTACTATCTGGGTGCCCTCAAACAAGGTATTTAATCTCCTGAGCCTTTGTTTCTTTTTCTGTGAAACAGAATAATAGTACCCTTAATAGGGTTGTTAGGAAGATTAAATGAGAGACAATGCATATAAACATGAGTGGGGGTAAACTAAAGGGATACAAAAGTAAGCCTTGAAATTGACAATTCCTTAAACACAAAATATTTCTTCCTCACATGATAGACCCAAGATTGTGAACCTGGTTGGCACTGACCTTACTCTACGTGGTGATTCAGTGACCCATACTCACTTCATCTCGTGGCTCTAGGTTCATGTTATCATCTGCATACAGCAACAAAGGGAGAGGGTAAGGAGGATACATAGCCATTCCTTTAAAGGGCTCAGCCTAGAAGTGGTATGCACCCCTTCCCCCACAGTGGTGTGGAGGGACTTGGTCTTACCTCACTGCAAGAGAGTCTGGGGAATGTAATTTGGCCATGTGCCTGGTTACAGCCGTATCACTGGAGAGGAAGCAGGGACTGGATTCTGATAGCCAACTTGCATTCTGTACCCCAGCACTCAATGCACGTAAGCTATTGTTGTCATTATTGTTCTTTTCATTAGGTAAACTATAGGTGCTTGAGGCTTGCTTGAATGACTCAGTGAAAAGTGAAAGGAAGAAAATGGATACTGCAGGGTAGAAATGAGAATAGAGATGAGTTGAGAGAGGAATGTCTGTAAGAGTGGTACCCAAAATGCAAGTTATCGAGGGAGCAGCTCATGCCCACTGCATCAGGAGATGCTACCACTGGACTCTCCCTGGGACTTTCCGCCAGGAGCCTGACACATGCACCCAGCCAGGTCTACCAATAGTGACAGCACCCAGACAATCTGAGAGCATCACACTCAGGAAAACCCTCTCTTGCCTTAAACTCCAGGTTGTTTTAAGTAGTCAATTTTAACTAATTTGCACTCTCAGTTTTGAGTGGGTTAAGGGCCAGAGGAAAAAGTCTGCCACTCTGACTATACCCGAGGAGTGTGCTAAATTCTGCTGGATGGTAATTAGCATCCTGCTTCTTTACTCTGCTCGTACAGTATTTTCAAATCAATTGCTCAGCATTAGTGATTCTGCTGGGATTGATTTAATAGTCTAATATGAAGTCTTAGCCCTTCTGTACAGGTTAATTACATGTGGTCTTATACATTCTAATTTAAAATACTGCCTTTGCAATTATCATCAGCACTAAAACGGAGCACTAGTAATGAAGCTGGGCTCGAATTTTTTTCCAGAAGTAATGAATTGAAAAACCGAAATGACTTTTAATTTCTTTGGCACTTAACCATTTTAATCTCTCTTCTCTTCTGTGGGAAATGTAAATCAGCGTCTCCTCCTTATTTCAGATTGTTGTGAAAACAGGCAAGATTGCCTTAAAGAAAGGAGAAGCTTTTGGTTTTGAAACAGCCAAGACTTGACTGAGTTTTGACCAACAGAAAGGCTACTTCCTCTCCACTAATCCCCCAGTTAGGTATGTATTTATGTGTTAATGTGTGTATTTGACAAACGTATATATGGTGTTTACTAGGTGGCAGATACTGTTCTAGAGCTTTATAAATATTAACAACCCTGTAAGGTACTGTGTTAGTTGTTCATTGACGTCAAAAAACAAACATTTTTTATTCCACAGTTTCTATGGGTCGAGACTGGGGAAGAAGGTTAGCTGAGTGGGTCTGGCGCAGGGTCTCTCACAAGGATCAAGCTACTGGCCAGAGCTGCAGTCACCTGGGGCCAGAGGGGCTACTTCCGAGTTCACTCATGTGATTGTTAGCCTCTCCACAGACAGCCTGATGTCCTTGATTCATGGCATCTGGCTTCCCCTAAGCAAATAATCTGAGGGAAGGAGAGGCAGGGAGGGAGCCAGGAGAGACAGAGAAGAAATGCAAGGGAACAAAGTGGAAGCTGCAGTGTCTTTTATAACCTAACATCAAAGCAATAGACAGCACGTCTGCTGTAATGTACAGCCCTGGTACGATGTAGGGGGCCCTGCACAGGAGCCTGAGTACCAGTGGACGGGGATCCCTGGAGGCCAGATAGCTACCACAGGTGAGTATATTCCTGATTTCCAGATGAGGCAATTGAGGCACAGATAAATAAAGTCACTTGCCCAAGATCACTGTTAATAAATGGAAGAGCCCATATTTGAATCTGGCTGGTCATTCTGGCTCCAGAATCCAAGCTCTGAACAACTACTCACACACAAAATGTGTGAACCATTTAACATATGGTTCAGAATCTTGGGGGGAGGATATAGCTCAGTGGTAGATCATGCGCTGAGCATGCACGAGATCCTGGGTTCAATCCCCAGTACCTCCTCATTAAATAAATAAATAATTAGGATAGACCTAATTACCTCTCTCTAAAAAAACATTGATTAAAAATAAAATAATTTTCTTAAAAGCAGCTTATATGCCAGACAGTAAGTGTTTATTCTAATTTAATAGATGGTAGAGAAACTTTGCTGAGAATAAAAAAATCTAAACTGCACATTATCACCAAAAAATGTTCCTTAGTGTCCCTTGGACTCTGTTGTGTGAGGGAAAATACTTCCATTCCCTGGGGATTCCATACCTTTCTTGGAAAATCAGTAGAACCACCTTCACTATCACTAGATTCTTTCTCAATATTTACTGTATCTCACATCACATCACTAACCCATTTCTTCCTGTTCAAAACTCCAAGGAAACAGGACCCCTCTAATCACTGTTGGCTCCATGTAAGGACATGGCTTGTGCTGACATCCATTATTAATCACCCTCACCCTTCACATCAAAGGCCACACCGCGCAGTCCTTCCAGGGGTCCCTGTCACCAGTTCTGGCTTCTCATACACATCTGAACACCTCTGACATTGTGGAGCAGACTGCAGCCACTCACAGTGGTGCACACTGAGGGGACTCGGAATAAGAAAGGACAGGATACTGGCCCTGGATAGCTAGGTGCTTGTCAAAGGAATGAATTCAATGAGCCCAAATGTTTGCTTCCTCTCATACATAGAAAAGCACTAAATTCTTTAACTTGAGATCCCTGGTTTTCTTTAGATCTAAACAAGTAATCTTTAATGTTCCGACTACCTGATCTTAGTTGTAAAACTCCTGTATATCCTAGCTCCTCCCCTACCTCTTCAGAGCAGTCCCTCAGAGCAATCTGACAGGCTGTCACCCTGGACTGAGTCCTCAGAATTGTCCACTGGATAAGACATAACTCTCAGCTTTTCAGTCAGCAGTTTCTATGTGCCAGGCTCTATGCTCAGTTTTGTATACCTTAATTTATTTTATCCTCACAGAAACCTGAGAGATCAATTTGGTTATTGTTTCCACATTACAAATCAAGAATCAGAAGCTCAGAAAGGTTAAATGACTGGTCCAAAGTCACAGAGAGCTGGGATTCAAACTGAAGTATGTTTTGCTCCGAGGGCCATCTTCTTTCTCTCTGGACAAGGAGGGACAAGGGGCTGGGCCTCCATTTGTATGCAGAGCAGCTGAGTGTTACCCACCCCCCACCACCTACCCTGGGGCTTTCGCATCCAATTGGTCCATCAAAGGATTTTTCTGAACAAAGACAACTCCTTCTCTAGAAAGGACTCTGGGGCCAGGTGTTAAGATGCTTTTTTAAAAAAAAAAAAAAAAGAGGACACTAATGAACTCATCTACAAAACAGAAACAGACATAGTAAACAATCTTATGGTGGGGGGTGGGTGGGTAGGAGGAAGGGGTGGGAAGGGATAAATTTGGGAGATTGAAAGTTGCAAACGTTAGCTCTATATATGAAAATAGATTTTGAAAGTTTCTTCTGTATAGCACGGGGAACTATATTCAATACCTTGTAATAACCTTTAATGAAAAAGAATATGAAAACGAATATATGTATGTATATGCATGAGTAGGACACTATGCTGTACAGCAGAAATTGAAACATTGTATCTGACTATACTTCGATAAAAATAAATAAATAAATTTTAAAAAATAAAAAATAAAATTTCCAACTCGAGCCTCAAAAAAAAATTTTTTTTTAACTTTTCTCCACCAGCAAATACAACAATATATCAGGAGGTCAGCAAGCCTTCTTAAAGCACCAGATAATAACTCTTTCCAGCTTTACTTCTGGGCCACGTGGCCTCTATCACAACTCCTCAACTCTGCCATTGTAGCGCAAGCAGCCGCAAAAACGCATAAATCAGTGAGCATGGCTGAGTTCCAATAAAACTTTACTTACGGACACAGAAATTTGAATTTTCATGATTTTCTCAATTCATGAAATATTCTTCTTCTGATTTTTCTTTCAGCCATTTAAAAGTGTAAAATCCATTCTTAGCCCACAGGCCCTACAAAAACAGATGGCCATGGTGCACTGACCCCCAATATGCCACAGAGGGAGTCAGAAATTCTCCCAGGGAGTTCAGGGACTCGCATTTTATCAAATCAACAAAATCACTTATTAGGAAGCATTTTGTCTAGAGGGATTGTTTCGGACATAAATGTGCAGGGATAAAATCAAATGGCCAAAGTCAGTCCTCACTTTCCACACTCTTTCTGAAAGACTGGGCTGGGAAAAGTCTGAGACGGTGTGATGTGAACTCACCCAAACGTGCCCTTGTGACCGAGACTTGGATTTCCACCTTCTGTCTCCTGTTAGATCAGAGTGGAGCTGAGTCCTACTCACCTGTGTGTCCCCACACCAGCCCATTAGGGCCTCTGCCTGACCCTGAAACACACCCAAGGGCCATATCGTCCAAGCCAGCGAGAAGCCCAAGGCCTGGTAAGGATATTTTTTTTCCATTTGGTAGGCTCTTTTATGTGAAAAGTTTAACAAGGGTACAGAAATCAAATCACGTTTAGTTAAATATTTAATAATGCATCTTATTTTAGAAGAAAAAAAAAATGAAGTTGACTCTATACTGGAAAATCCTGGACCTAGAACCACCGTGAATATGCAGGTTTTCCAAAAATGGTCAAAGAAAGAGAAAGGAAGGAGTGAGGGAAGGGATAGGAATAGAGGAGAGAGGGAGGGAAGGAGGGACAGATGGAAAACACAGAATATAGACTATTTCCTATTAGGCTCTTTTCTCATGTATTTAATAAATTATTATTAAATAGAGAGCTGCTGTCTAATAAAGTACAAATCAGTGATGTACTCCATATCATCTTTGAGTAATGCACTATTTTCCAGAAATACCATCTTCACTTCCTATTGAACTACCTTCCATAATAATAAGGAAAGTTATTCATATGTGTGTATATGTCTGGGAAAGTACTTTTTAGAATTTTAAGAAAATCAGGATTATGCTCAGTCTTTGCATTCAGTGTGTTAAACTGCCCCCTGGAATGTAGGGTAAGATAACCAGGCTTCGCACAATACACAGTACAAGTGCCTGTGACAGTGAGACCCACCCCCCTAGACACTGGCTTTTGGTGGCAGGGACTGTCATATTCATTTTGGTGCTCTGGGGACCTGGCACTAGCAGGTGTTTGATAAGTGTTCGTTGAATGAATGAAAAGGAAATGAGGGAACTGCTTCACCTTAAAAGAATTAAACCCTGTTTTCTAACAAGGCAATAGCACTTGAACAAGACGAGTGTTCCTGGAAGATAAGAGACACCCGGGAGAGCTGAGCAGCAAAACACAAATGTGAGTGTTGCACATGTCGGGGAGCAAAACCAGGGGGTTATTCCTGTGCGTAGAACAAACGCTCCCCCAAGAGATGGCTTGATCATAATCCAACTGAATTCAACTCTTTGCCTCCAATGAGAAAAGAGAACTTTAAACTGCCCCAGGCTTGAACAGGGCTGAGTTAGAATCAGTGTTTTCCAGTAGAAGGAGAAAAGCAAGAGAGTCAAAACACCACCATCATTTCAAACTTGGACTTACTGTCAAAGTTTCTGTTTTTATTTTGGAAAGAACGTTAAAGCAGACCACCAACATTAAAAATAATAATACTCACAGTTTCCAAGTATGCGTCTAGGCTGTTCCTGCAGCATATAGTCTACACATTTCAGCCAGAATGATCTGATGTTTTTCTGACCTCCTGACTTTGCCTGAGTCTCAATCAGCTGCCACCAAATAAACACCAGTCAGAAATCGAAGAGCCACCAGGCCCTCAGTGGTAGAAATCAGAGGGATTTTCCAATCGGGACCCAGTAGATGTGCCCACATTCTAACCAATGGGATGTGAGTGGAAGTGGTGTATGCCACTTCCAGATGTAACCCATAAAACCATTCACTGTGCCCCTCCACACTCCTCCCTCTCTACTGTCTTCTTGTAGACAAGCACAGTGACCTTGGAAGCCACGTGTTAAAGATGACAGAGCTACAAGATAGGAAATGCCTGGGCTCCTGATGACTCTCTGGATAACAGCCACCTCTAATCACAAACACTCCCTCAGACATTGTATCAGTTTACTAGAGCTGCTGTGACAACATGTCACAAACTGGGCAGCTTAAACAACAGAAATGCATTGTTTCACAGTTCTGGATACCTAAGATGAGGGTCTCAGCAGAGCTGGCTTCTTCTGAGGCCTCTCTCCTTGGCTTGTAGATGGCCACCTTCTCTCTGCGTCTTTACATGGCCTTCCCTCTGTGCTTGTCTGTGTCCTAATCTCCTCTCCTCTAAGGACACCAGTCATATTGTATTAGTGTCCACTCCAATGACCTCATTTTACTTAATTACCTCCTTAATGACCTTCTCTCCAAAAATAGTTACATTCTGAGGTATTGGGGGTTAGGACCTCAACATACGGATTGACGGGACACAGTTCAGCCCATAACACGTGGCCAAGCCCAACATCAGTGGAACAGGGAAGTAGACTCCACTCACCATAGCAAAGGTGGGAAAAGAGATAAGAACTATGGCAAAATAATGTAATCTGCCACTAGAGACAGTGATGATGCAGTGTGGTAAGTGCCAAGGTGAAACCAGAGCACAACAGGGTGAAATTCAAAAGTATCTGGCATTGGAACCCCTCCAAACTCTGACCCTTGGTAACCTGTCTCTCCTCATCTCAGCTTTACTGTAGAATAGCATTCAACCCCTGTACCAAGGGGCAGTGACAAGTGTTTGCAATATGTTGCAGTAGAAACAGATATGCCTGGACTCCTAAGACCTCTCACTTTCTCCATGATACCCTGCTTTTTCATCCAGTGTGAGCCAAAAACCATCTGTGTGATCCTGGGGAAAGCATTTGCTCTCTTAGGATCTATAACCTGATTTCTGGGATGTGGAAACAGACTCTAAAGTCCCTAAGATTCTTTGACTCGATTTCTTTTCTTTGCGACGTGTGTTCCACAGAACATTAGTCCCAGGAGATGCCAGGCAAATAAATGTTTCCATGAGCAAATGCACTTGGAAGATGCTGCCTGCTGTATCGCTTTCTTAGAATACCAAAGGTTATGAAAAGTCCTGCAACTAAAAAAAGCTTTACTTCGGCTGTTTCCCAGATGTATTTGGCCTAAGACTTTCTCTTTCTGCCCTTGTAACATGGCCCAGAACTGATGAACTCACTCCTTCAGTACACACAGGCTTGGAGAGTTAGACTTGTTAATGTCTGTGTCCTGTTTCTCCTCCCTACACCCAGAAAGAATTCTTGCATCTAAGACAGAAAGTCCCACAGACTGTGATGCGAGTACTTCCCACAGACCCCCACACGCTATGGCTCAATTTTCACCATTCTCCAAAAACTCCACAAACAGGGCAGCAAAGGACGGGACATGACCCACCCCATGGATGCCTGGGGACTCCCAGTGCACGTCTTCCCCATGTTACTCAAAGGAGTTTTGCATCTCCTTTTGGACAATTCTCTTCAGAGTCTGGAGCACATTTTCAAAATATCCTCAGTAATGGCATATCTTTGGCCTTTGTGGGAGAGATTTGCGTTTGGGAAACAATAAATATTTACTGGAGCCAAGTTGGGTGAATGACTTGGGCAATGAAGCTGAGAAACATTGCTCTGAATCAAATGTGGAGTGTACAATTCGCCTCATCCTTCAGCCAGGCCCATTCCCATCTGGCTCCCAGGTCTCTGGAACAAGAACAGTCATTCCCAGTGAGCTCTCCCATGCATTCCAGAATCTTCACGCACTGTATTGCCGAGTGGCCAGGGCTCCCTTGAGTGGCAAACAATTATGTCCACTTGTTTGTTTTGTTCCTTTATTTGGCCGCATGTCTGAACAGAGATGCATTAATCCAGTGTTTCTTGAACAGGGAGTTCTCATGGGGCCATTCATGTTTCTGTTGCCAGCTATTGTTCTGAATTCAGAAGACTATCCCCAAATTGCACATTCACATCTTTAATTGAGCCGAAGCCATTCTAACACCTCCCTTTCGTCCCGTGTCCCCTCATCCTCTGCACAAGATCACTCTGCCTCTCTCTGGTGTTGATCCCAGGGTAAGAATTGTTTTGTTTTTTTAATACCCTTCCTGTTATTTAGTAGTCAGCATGCACTTTTTTATCCCTTCAAATAACATTTAATTGCTTTAACATAACTTTTTTCAAGGAGGCAAAGGAGCATTCTTTGAAGATCCAAATTACCCTCAAAGCTGGTCTCTCCACATTCCTGAGATTTGCACTGACTTTTAATAACTAGGATATAAAACAAAAGAAAGAAGTTTGTTTGTGTGTGTGTGTGTGTGTGTTTTTAATATTTTATTGATTTATAATCATTTTACAATGTTGTGTCAAATTCCAGTGTAGAGCACAATTTTTCAGTCATACATGAACATATATATATTCATTGTCACATTTTTTTCCTCTGTGAGCTACCATAAGATCTTGTGTATATTTCCCTGTGCTATACAGTATAATCTTGTTTATCTATTCTACAATTTTGAAATCCTGTCTAACCCTTTCCACCCTCCGCCCCTTTGGAAACCGCAAGTTTGTATTCTATATCTATGAGTCTATTTCTGTTTTGTATTTATGCTTTGTTTTTTTGTTTTTGGTTTTTTTTTTTTAGATTCCACATATGAGCAATACTACTCAGCCATAAAAACCGACAATATAATGCCATTTGCAGCAACATGGATGCTCCTGGAGAATGTCATTCTAAGTGAAGTAAGCCAGAAAGAGAAAGAAAAATACCATATAAGAAAGAAGTTTTATACCCCTTTCTCTGAGAGCATTTTAACTGTGGCTGTATAACCAAAGGTGGTCAGAGCTAGAGGATAATGCATAATGTCTAATGTCATAGATGCGAAGCGGGTTCCAAACTTCTTTAGCTATTAGAACTCACTGCAGACAGAAGCTCTCAAAATCCCAAATATTCAGCAAAAGCAATGAGGGGGTTCTCAGGACAGTTCAGATCTTCAGACTGCCTTTAAATGCTTCATTGCTTACAGATCTGAACTAGCCAAAGCTTCGCTGCTCTTGGATTTTGATTATAGCCTAAAAACGTAGTCATCTTACTGATGACAAAAGTGAAGCCCAGAAAGACACAACTAGCACCTGGCAGAGCAAGAGCTAAAACCTTCGCCTCCTGGTTTCCACACCAGGAACAGCCCTAATTCCTGCTGTGTATCTGAAGCACTGGGGAGCTGGTTAGACACAGATTTGGGGACTGCAACCTCTGGGGATTCTGATTCAGTGGGTTTGGAGTGAGAACTTAGAATCAGCATTCTTTAAAGTTTCCTGTGAGTCTGCTGGAGATCCAGGTTTAGGAACCACTGGTTTGTACGATCCAGTCCTCCACGGCCAAGTGCCAAAGGGCAATTGACTGTTCTCAGGAAAAACAAACTAACAAACCCAGGGAAGAGCCTACATTTGCTCAGATCAGCATCACTACAAATGATAAAGCAGGGTGAATTGGGACTGTTTTAATCAGGTCCAAAAATTAATCAGTGGGTTAAATGAATTATTTACAAAGTACCACTCAGAAGGAATGTGACCAATGTTTTGTGTCCTGAGATAATTGGTTGGCCTTTTATAGGCATAATCCCTGAACAGTATTTTAAGATTGATCATGCTTTGCCTTTTACAAGGTGGCTTTCCATGCATTATCTTTTTCAGTCCATTCAGCAACCCAAAATATATAGGTAAGGCAGGTCTTATTTTCCCTATTTTATAGACAATGCAACTGAAATTCACAGAAGAGAAATGGCATACTGAGAAATACAGCTAGTAGGGCTGTATCTAACACTAAATTCTGAACCAAATATGCCTCCTTCATGCGTCAAAGAATAATCCATATTGCCAGATCTTCCTCTTTTCTGCTCACTCCAGCATAATCACAAGTGGTTGTATAAAATGGAGAACTCAATAACTCTAATAGCTATTAAAAAAACACTATTGATGCTCACAGCCAAGACCTCATGATGTTTATTCTAAACTCCTCGTTTACTACTACACGATCATTGTAAAATGAAAACCGTTCAACAGGATTGTATCCTATGACTTTCTAAAATCAATTTCTACGTAGTCTAGGAAGTACAGACAGTAGTAGGTAAAAACTCGGAAGTGGGAAGACTGCATCACAAATTACATGCCAACAGTAACAATAAAAAGTCAGTATTTATTTGAATTTTAAGAGGAACTAGAACTCCTTAGGAATCGAAATAAAAGGAAAAGCTGCTTAAGAAATATGAGCATTTCATACTTGGGTCACATTCAAGGAACTCAGGTTAGCCATGACCTGAGTAATTGGATGATTGTTCTTCTCATCATGAGCAACTTGGCATCAATGGACTACACTGAGGATTTTGCAATTTAATTTGATTATTACTGTAGCTAAAGTCCTTGCTCCATTCCAGGCACTTATCATTTCAGTCACATGGCCATTACTGTTGTCACCCAATTCTTTTTAGACATGACAGGGGAGCAGATTGCTTTGACTGAAGTTTAGGAATCCCCAGGTTTCCTATATGTGCTGTCATCATGGCTCCCTCCCAGGAAGTTGGGAAAATTCACTGGGTGCCAAAATCATTACCCATCAGAAGGGAGTTTCCTAGCCCTTCCAGTAAATCCCTCTAGGTTCCCCCTTTCTCCTGATCTTTATCCTGTATCTCTGTTTAACTGATCCCCTTAAAAATAGTTGTAAGGGTCTTGCCCTGCCCAATATTAAAATGTACCATAAAGCTGCAATAAGTAGAACAATGTGGCAGAGGTTCAGGAATAAACTAACAGACATCAGTATCCACTTTGTTTGCACATTGTTTCTCCCCCTCTCCCTCTCCTTCTCTCTCTAAATGGTTCTACAGGAATGTTAGGTCTCCTTGGCCTCTTCTGAGCACTTAAAGCTCAGAACAGGAGAGGATCTGGGTAGCACTTCATAAGTACTTGTTGAATGATTGAAGGACCAGGAGGCATCCAGTTTCCAAAGGGAAGTGGAAACATTCTCTGCATAATAAAGGAGGTAAAGGAGACAAAAGGGAGAAGCTGAGTGATACGAGAAGGAAGGAGTGGGGAAACAGAGAAGAGGAATCAGAAGGAAGGTGCCTAATAGAAGTTTTTATTCTCTAATGGGAAGTTATCCTTCCTCGGTCTCACTAATCTTTCGTAAAACCCCAGCTTAGCAAACACATGCAAAATGCCACATTAACTAGGAGGAGGAGAGGGGCTGGGCTGGGAGGAGCATTTTCTTGGAATTTGTGTAACAAGCATATATTCGTGTATTTTAGGTGGGTATCTTTGACCCAGGGATTCCAAGATTCATTCCCTGAAAATGATTGGCCAAATTTTTAAAAGATGTAAAAATGATGCCCCCACCCCAACCCTCAGTTATTCACAACAGTGAAAGTAGGAAATAACCTCAAGGTGCATCAAGAAAGGACAGGTAAGTAAATTAACGTAAAGCCATACAGCTAGATTCTATGTAACCGTTTTACATATTGTTAGGGAAACATATCCACAGAATATCACTGAGTGGAAAAAAGCAGCTCACAAGACAAAAGCATATGTAATATGAGATAACTTGTGAAAAATATCAAGATACTTGCATAAGCAAAGAGTCTAGAAGAATATTCACAATGGTTAGTTCCGAAAAGTGGCATTTTCCCCCAATTCCACCTCTTATAGCAATTGCTTTTACAGAAACTATGTTCCTTTTTCCAGAACATACAACTAAAGACACTGAAATACATTTTTTGCAAAGAAAAATACACCAATTTCTCCAGCTAGCCATCCAACTTTCTACATATAGAATTTTATTTCTTCCCACCAACTCTAAAAGATATGCCTCATCTAGTACAGTGTTGGCAATACAGGAGGATTCAAATACATGCTCAGATTCAGTCGATTTTAAGGCCAGAAATAATTGCCCCTTTCTGTTGAATGCAGCATGCCTAGAGGCATCCAAAGATAATATTATAAACATTCAGATGAAATATTTGCAAAGTAATTGATAGAGAAAATCCCATCTTGGAAGAATGTAGCAACTAGGTCACTAACTTGGAAATAGCCAGGTTAAGTCAAGACAACTTACAACTTCACTATATCCAACAGGGGAAGAGGCCCTGGGAGGAAACAGAAAACGTATTCTTGGCTTCCTATCACTTATCATCCAAACCAACTCCTCTACTATGGTTGTTACAGCATCATAGCGACGTCTTCGGCTGGTGAGTAGGCTGTAACCAGTGGAGCAGTATCTCCCACCCACCCTCATCACCACCAACATAAAAGCATGGGGGGAATGGAGGATAGGAAGGGAATGCAGGAGTTTTCTCTCTCCTTTTTCTGATTAGATACCCTAGGAGAGAGCAGAAAGAGAGGGGGCAGAGGGGAGGGAGGGGACAAAGGCAAGAAAGAAAGGGAGGAAGAAGATAGCCATCCTTTCCCCCAGATCCAACAACATCGTGGCTGAATCTGTGTCAAGAGCAGAAATTGGCTTCACAAACACCGCAGATCTGAAAAACAGAATTGTTATCAGCTCATATGTTCCATCGATTTGATGTGGTTATAAAAGTAGAATAGCCTCTGGATAAAAACCTGGTTTCTGAGATCATGGGCCTTATGACAATAAAATTTCCCTGTAACAATTTAGACCCAGGTATATGGAAAACACTTCACTTGCATAGTTTTTCCCAAGTGTATTAAAATTTTTATTTCATCCACAATAAAGCCTGTTTTCTCCCAGAAAGAGATATGAGAGGTTTAATAAGGGAGTGGCTTTGCCCTGGTTTCTGACCTAGTTTATGAAGGCCAGTTTTCTCTGGCAGGCCAGGGACCAGAGACGCCTGCAGTCATAGAGAAGGTCATCCTCCATGGATTTCCCCTGAATCATCCTAAAACTGAGCCTAGGGATACCCTCGGCACAAATTTCTGACCCCAGAGCTAACCTCTTCCACACTCTGCCTGTGCCAGGGGGTGGACATGTTAAGATAAGAAACCTAAGAGGTCTGGAAATGTCCAGGCAACAAAGTATTGTTAAGCCTTCCCTTTCTGGATCATTTTTCTTACTGTAGGCGCTCAGGATCCTTTCCATATCAAAACTTCCTCTCAGGAAATGACCTCATGTCAGTCATTCACACTTTAGTGAGAATTCAAATATCTCCTCTTCCAAACACATTTTAAATTACAGTCCTTCTAAGTGTAAGAAAGAATATTTTGTTTCTTAGAGGAATCTGAAACATATTTGATTAGACTCTTTGGGGAGTGGGAGTGAGAGGGAGGACTTTTCCACCTCCTTGAAATGTCACCATTTTCTGATTCTAAAACAAACATGACCCAAAAAGCAAAAAGGCCCCAGAAGCACAGTTGTCCTTTGGGGGATTGCTTCACAGTCATAGCAGAGAGTAATCCATTTTCAAGCCATCACTTTAAACAGTTGCCTCTCAGATAGACCAACCCCATCTCTGTTGCCTTATGACACTTCCTGTTTCCTTCATGTTGATTAAGCGCCCAGCTGGAATGGCTCCTACCATCAAGGAAATACGGTCTCACTGGCTGGAGAATAGACACCGTACAGTACAGTCACCTGTAACTTTCAGTGATGGGTTGCATATTTACAGTTATTTTAATTACACTTGAAAGGATAAAGATCAGGAACAGATGTCAGACAGATAAATTAAAATTAATGATCATTTGCTAATGGAGTGAAGAACCATTCATCATTTTATTAGAACTAATTCTTAGGGCCATATGGAACCTTTTACAATGGGAGCAAATCTTTATTCTCTTTGGAATATTAAGATTTTGATTGATAAAATGCAGAGAACAGGGTTTCCCAAGTAAAATTGCCTCTTATTAAATGTTAGTAGTTACCAGTTAATATGACAAACCAGATATGTTCAAGTAAAGTACATGTACAAATGTTGATCAGAGTATGTTGCCCTGCCTTCCTTCCTTCATTTATTTATTTAACAGGTGTTTACTGAGTGCCAAGTACCATGCTAGGTGTAGAGATATATCAGTGAACAGAAACAGAGATGGTCTTACCTTCCTGAATCTAACAATGTAAATGAAACAGATACTAATCATATACTTACACTCACAAATATAAAATCGCAACTGTAAAAGGTGATAAGCATGTGCAAAAGCCCTGTGACCAAGGGTATCATGGAGCAGGCAATGAAGACACCAGAGGGCTAGAGCGACTGGAAAAACAAGCCTGAGGAGGGACGTGGTGTGAGACGAGGTTGAAGAGGCAGGCAGGGACTTGTAAGCCATGACTGGTGTTTTATCTTTTCCTAAGCACAATGGGAAGACAATGAAGAGTTGTGAGAAGGAGCGTGGCAGGGTCAGATGTGAATTTTGAGATCACTCCACCCAGTAGGGTGAAGTCTAAATGGGAGGGTAGGAGGCAGAGTGGATGTGCAGATGCCAGTTCCGTATGTTTGTTGTGGTCTGGGTGCAAATGGGTAGAAGCAATAGTAAGAGGGAAGCTGATGTTGATGGAGTGCTGATGGTCGGCTGGGGTCAAAGTGGAAAAAAAGTGGTTGGATTTGAGAGGTATTTTGAAGCCATCTAGAAGAGAGTGGATTGAGTGGGGACAATGGTGAAGACAAAGTGTCAGTTTGTAGCTCTGGGATTTCTGGCCTGCAGAACTGGCTAGATGGGAATGCCACTCACTGAGATTTTTTTTAATGCTGAGGAGGTCCAATTAAGAAGGGAATGTTCTGGATCTCTGGGTGATAAGTCCACACATGCCCTTCCCTGACCATACCACCCAGCAGAAACCATGGCTGAAGTGGAAAAGGCAATGGAGTTTAAAGGGATACTTTGGCCATTTCTATTTGATCAGGCTCCCACATCCTCTTGCCCTGGGGATGTGAGCCCTGGAAAGGATGGGGGAGATTGTCCAGCACCCACCTGCTCACTTGACAGGTGAATGAGAATGAAGAGACCTTGCCCAAAGGCATGAAGCAAACGAGCAGGTGTGCCAGCACAGTCTAGAGGAGACCTTGGAGAGAAGCCCTCAGAGAACAGCCAGCAAATGCCCGCCGGGGTGCCCCGCACCTTGCCATGTACTGTGATTTAAAGATGAGCAAGTCACCAGCCCTGGAGAGGGAAGGCGTATGAACAGGAATCCAATTTGATAAGTGTTGTGATAGAGAGAGACCGGGAGGCAGGGGGAGGGAGGTTACCGGATATTCACAGGAACACAGACACCCCAGGGAAGCAGGCATCAGGGATGAATTCCTACCCATCTGAGCTGAGTTCTGAAGAATGAAAGGGGGTGTTTGAGTGTTTCCAGGGAGAGGAAATGGCAGGACAGAAAGTACAGAGACTGTCAGCAGGTTAGACTGTCAGTGCCCCTCCTTTCTTCCTCCTCCTCCTCCTAGCAACCTCCCCCCAACTCCCCTCCAAAATCCTTCCTTGCATAATCCCCTCAAGAAGTTCTAGCTTTTGGAAAACAAGCTAGGAAGAGCATTTGCTTCTCTGCAGGTAACTCCAGCTCTCCACCCAGGAAACACAAACCTCTCCCAGGGTTGAGTCTGGTGACCTTCTTCAGAGGTAGCTGAGGGGTGGGGGGGGGTCCCAGTGATAAGGAGATAGCAGGAACAAGACACCACTGAGTATTTCAATATATTATCCTTCCACAAATGTTCTAGAAAGTTCATCTTGACCGCACTATGGAGAATGAGTTGGAGAGAGGAATCAGGATTGTTTAGGAGACAGAGCTCCTGGCACAGGACAGAGGGCCTGTATAAGGGGATTTAGGTATTCCTCTGCAAGCAGCCAGCAAATATCTAAACAGGCCTGCATCAAACCATTGCACGGGATTTGCCACCCTCATCTCCACAGGGAGCTAGATCCACCCAAATCGGGCACCCAATTAGGAAAGGATACAGATGGAAGGCAGAGGAGGAAGCAGACTGGGTTTCCACTCGAGCAGAAGTTGAGGATGTGAAGATGTTTTCTTCCCTCCAAGTTCTGAAAACCCCAGATCTCAGTGCCTTTGTGGGCACATGGGAAGAAGTAACTCAGCCAGTCTCTCTGTCAGCTCTTTTGTTTCAGGGAACTGAAAGGGGATGACAGTTTAGCAAGAGCAAGCAGGTTTTGCTCTGACCACTTCCAGAGTCGGGACAGAAGAGGAACTCCCAGGCTGAACGTAATGATGTCAGAGCCTCGCCCTATGCTGCCGCCATCCAGTGTCCCCGCCACACACAACCTTCACCCAAGCTCTCTCCCTGTACCCCCTTACACACACACTCACACAAACACACACACATACACACCCACGCACGCTATGCTCAGGGAGCTTAAAGAGGGCACTCTCTCCATCTCCTCCTTCCTCAAAGCCTTTGCTCTCAACAGACACCGAATGCCCAGCCAGCCCCGTCCCCCCATCCCCTCCTCTTCCCTTCCTGGGGCCTTGCACCCAACGAGGAAGATTCAAGGGGGGAAGGTATAGCTCAGTTGGCAGAGCAGCATGAGGTCCTAGATTCAATCCCGAGTACCTCCTCTAAAAATACAGAAGTAAATAAACCTAATTACCTACCCCCCAAAACAAATAAATAAATCACTCTTAAAAAATACTTTTTAGTAAAAGGAAAATTTAAGATCTCACAAAAAGATGCAGGACCCCACTTTAGCAGATTGGGGGTGACCATGTGGGAGAATCACTCAGGCCTTCGGACCAGCCACTCCGCAGAGCTGACAGTTCCTCGCTGTCCCTGGCCTCCAGGATAGATTTGCCCCCAGGACGCAGCATCGGGATTCTTTGGGGGCTGGTGGCCTTCTCTTGGCTGTTGCCCTGCAATCTGCATGATTCTCTCTTTTCAAATACAAGGCAAAAATGAGTTTCTGGAGAATGAGCTGTTGGGCCCACACTCCCGGGAGTGAACACCCCTGGGCCCTGGCAATCAATCCCCCGTCACTGGGGCTGGGCCCGCAGTCAGCAGCTCAAGCGTAATTTAGGGCTGTGCTTATTACAGGCTCAGACCTTGTTTGATGCACTAGAGCAGAAAAAAGTTCTCTCTCTGCATGTGGCCGTGTCCTCCATGTCTCTCGTATCTTTAACAATGTAAACATCAGAAACAGATGGGGAGAGCCAGGCCTGTGCCAGGCCAAACAGCGCTCACCGCAGACAATATGCCGTGGGGCCAAGACAAACACGCTCTGTGGATACCACTAATTTAGAGCACGCTGGAACCAAGCAAAACAAATAACAATTAAGGCCCAGAAATCTTAAAATGAATAGCCTTTCTGTACACAAACTCCATGCCACTATTAAAAGGCCATCAACTGCGACGAATATATGAAACATAACAATGAAATCCTTCTTATGTGAATAATGACTGAATAATTACCGGGAAAGGGAGCATGACTGTAGTTTGCAGACTCTGTGGGGTTTGCACACTGAGGTTTGCTTTTGCAGAGCACGCGGACACTTTCAGAATGCCTTCACAGACTTGTGTCATCATGACAACACTGGAAGGAGTCGGTATGGCAGGCCTTTGTGTCCCCACTTTCCAGATGGGACAACTGTGGCATAGACTGGTGAAGAGAATCAGCTAGTCCCAGTGCTCTCATGGGCAAAATAGGGTCTAAAATGAGGTCTCCTGACTTGTCCAGTGTTCCTTCTGCCAGCTTGCACGGTCCTCCCTACTCACGCCTGCAAGCCCCATGCCCCTTCCTCCCCATTATATCTCTTAACCAGGGAGACAGGTGCCAGAAACGTCTTAGACAGAGAATGGGCAAAGCTGGGGATCCAGGCGTCAGCATCTTGCAATGCCCAGGTAGCCTTCCAAACCTTCAGCACGTCATCTCTCTTCACCAACCAAGACAGATGCCTTAACGGGGGGGGGGGGGGGTGGTGAAGGTTACCTATGGAGCCACTAGCTATAAGCCAAGGGGCTTCAGCCAAATGGCTTCAGATTTCAACCAGGTATAATCCCTCCTTAGGGGTCGCGGCTCAGGGCAGGGAGTGAAAAAGAAGAATCCACCTGAAGACATACCAGTCCCCTGCCTGCAGCTCACGCACCCAGCGGATCACTCACTTCATCTGGGCCCAGCTGAGCTGCAGAGATACTGCCCATCTTGGGTGGGTCAGTACGCAGGGGATCTGGCTCCCAGCGAGAAAGGCTCCTGGGAATGCAGATGCCACGTGGCTCTCAAGAGTCACCGAAGCACAATAAAAGCCACTCTTGGCCAATCAGACCCACAGAACACTTAAAACACTGGTCTTTTTAAATGTGAGGATGGCATAAGGAAGTGGGTACAATTATAAACTTTTAGGAGGAGGGTAAATCAATACAATATTTTTAAGGGCAATTTGGTAACTTCAATTAAAACAAATTAGGTTGAACCATTGAAATTGCCAAATCCACATTTGGCCTATAAAAATTTCATATAGTTCAGCCCAATACAATGTACACATTGTCCAACTTTGCATATCCACTTCTTTGTAGCTACCCTACAGAAATGTTGGCACGTTTCCACAAAGAGCTTACACTAAGATGTTCACTGGAACATACGGGGGACAGTAGGAGTTTGCAAACAACCCAAGTGCCAATCAACAAAACAGGAGAATAACCCAGGTTGGAGCTTTACTGGGAAATGTTATGCAGTAGGTACAAATGCAGATAGATCTTTTCAACAAACAAATTGCAAGAAGAGAGAAATGGAAGGGGAACCTACACAGTAAAAAAGACAGAGATTTATCAACCAACTGCAATGTGTGCATCTTAATAGGATCCTGACTCAAATCATTTTTTAACTAGATAAAGGTGGATATTAAGGAATTGTTTATTTTTTAAGTGTGACAATGATGTTGTGTTTATATTTTTTTGATAACTCTCATCTTTTAGAGATACATAATGAAATATTTATGGTCAGAAAGCTGTATCTGAGTTTCACTTTAAAATAATGAAGGAGAAAATAGGTGGGTTAGATGTTCCAGGTTGGACGAGTGATAATTGTTAACCTGAGTAGTGGGTACAGGAGGATTCATTATATTATTTAGTCTACTCTTGAATGTATTTAAATTTCTCCATAACAAAACATTAAAAATAAAGTATCGCTCTTAAACAAAAGACATAGTTGTATGCAAAGATACTATTCTATACATATTGTTGAGGAAAGAACATATTAAGTGAACTAGCAAGTTGCAGTATAATATTACATTATGACATGTATTACATCATGATACCAGTTATTTGAAAAATAAAAGCACAAAACCACATACACATATTCATGTAAATGTATTTTTTTTAAGTTCAGAAGTTTACACTGTAGACAAAGCTGTTAAGAGTATTTACTGCTGAGGAAGAAACTGGGACTGGAACATGTGTGGGTGGTAATGGTTGAGGTGAACTTTTCCTTTTGTCTGTTGTTTGTGTTTTTATAAGAGTATATTAATGTACTTCTTGTATAATTTAAAGCAATATTAAGCATCATTAACCAAAAGTTTTGAAGCAGCATTTGGGGAGCCCTCAAATTGTTCTTAAAATGATTCTCAGGCAGTGGAGGTGCTGCAGAGCAGTAGCGTGCTATGTGTGGGCGCCGGCGACTGTGTGTTGGTTCATTTCTTGTCATTTCTTATTTGTGAGTCACCAATGTCCAAGGGGGTGGAGAGAGAGAGAAGAAACTGCCCCTTTTCTAAGTACCTGCTAAGTGCCAGGCATGGCCACAGCCATCATGTCCAGAATCCTCATCATAACCGTGGACCAACCGTCATAGTCTGAAGGTCAGGGACTTTCCCAAGTCCACTCAGCCAACAGCTGATCGAGTTGAAACCCAAATCCAGGTGTGACACCAGAGTCCATGTTCCTTCTGCCATAACATGGTGCAGATGGTCAGGTTCTTCCCTGCTTGGGGTTTCCCTGGGGCTGAGCAGAGGGAGTCACAAGTGAAAGGACAAAGAAGACAGCAGCCACCTTGACAGGAAAGAGGAGGCAGAGGAGCTGCAGAACAGGCAGCAGGGGTACAGGAGGGATGGAGATGATGGCCGGGTAACTGAACATCACTGTAGCCACGAGCCGCAGTGCTGATGGTGAAGCTATGAGGCTGGCGGTGATGGGCGCAGTGGTGAAGAGGGGTGATGGGGAGCGGGAGCTGCTCTCTCATTGGTGTGTCTGCACCTCCGAGGCCAGGGGTGTGAAGAAGGTAGCAGAAACGGTGCTGGTGAGCTCAGAGCCCAGGACAGTGAAGTGGGGTGAGTGGAGGCAACAGTGGGAGTGGATTTTTCAGCAGAGGGGAGAGTCTTCCCAACAGGGAGAGGGGGACGGGAAGGAAAGAGGCAGAGAGTGCAGGAGTCAGTGCCAGGCTCTTCAGAGTGCCAGGCAAGCAGCCCTCCTCCAGCTCTTCCTAGAAATTTCATGAATAAAAATATATCAAGCCAGTTCCTCAAACCAGTCATTTTCTCAGACCTTCCCACACGCAGTTGGTTCTCTGCTTGGAACATCCCTCGCCTCTCTCCCTCCCTCTTAGTTGTTGCTTCCAGCAGGGATCACATTTTCTAATTATTTATTCCATTGCCCACTTGTAATTACCATCACAGTGCATCCTAAACTGCATATTTGGGAGGAGGGGCACACAGATCAAGTTCGTTTTGTTTATCACCATCCCCAGCAGACAGCAACGCATCAGGCACAAAGTTGGTGCTTAATAGCTGTCTGAAGGGTGGGTGAATAAAGAAAGAAGGAAGGGAAGTAGGGAAGGAGGGGGAAGGGAGGAGGAGGAGGTGAAGAAGGAAAGGAAAGAAAGGAAGGAAAAACGAGAGGGAGGGAGGGAGCTATAACAATTCACTTCAGCTCTCTGCTACCTAGACAAAGGAATGCCTAGCAGGCAAAGAGAACTTCCTTGAGCATGTCTTCCAGTAGCATCATTTCCAAAATAAGATTCTCAGTTTGGAAACGTACTTTGCAACCCTGCACTAACCTGATTCTTCACCAGTCTTATCTGCACCCAATCTCCCCTCGGTTCTTCAGGAGAGCAAAGAACTGGCTGAAATTGCATATTGGATTTTGCATAGAAGTAGTGTGTGCATCTCAAATATTACTCAGTTGTCAGAGAGCTGCTAAACTACATTCTCAGCTGGCTTCGTAGAGTATTTATAACTGCCAAAACAAGTTATTTCCAAAATAAACGTCGTATTTTTAGCCCAATGTTGTTGGTAACCTGTTTGGTTAAGTCACAGACGCAGCTCAGAATCCGCAGGCTGTCTCCAGTCACCCCTGGTTGCCAGGAGTCATCTTCAGTCACTGGATGCCCAGCTCACTGGGTGAGGGGACCACCTCTGGAACTTGTACACCCACCCCCCAGCCATCAAAGGAAGTCTGGTCAGATGGCTTTGGAAAGCGTGGCTCACCCTCCACTCCCTTTCCTCTTGCAGGTTTCATCCTCCCTCTGTGGGTGACCACAACCAAAGAGTAAAAGAGAAAGGGCAGCAATGAGAATGGAAAAAGGGAAAGAAGGTGGAGGGGTCTGGGGTGAGGGGGTAGCTGCCCAAGTGTTACGTTAGCAGATGCTAAGGGGCAGCCAAAGAGCCAAGATGGAGAAGGCAAAGGTGAGAAGACGGGGGGAAGGAAATTCACACAGAATGTTCTTCCATGAGCGGAGGGTATAGAGGACGCTGTGGGGACCCCTGGGGACCCCTGGATTTGCAGCCTGTACACCTGAGAGGGAGGTTTCTGGGAAGGAAAGCAAGAACACAGGGAGCCTGTCTTCAGTTTTCTACAGTTTTTACCAACATTTTCTTCTCCTGCTGGTGCTGCTGCTGTGCTGAAGATTCTGGAGAAGAGTGTGGGGAAATGTTGACATCAGCCAGATCTAGGCTTCAACTCCAGCTTTGCCTCCTACCAGCTGTGTGACTTGGGGCAAGTTACTTAACCTCTCTTGGTCTTAGTTTCCCCAATTATGAAATATGGGAAGTAATAGTACCTGCCTTCCAGGGAGGTTGGGAGAAATAAACACACTAATATTTCTTTCAAAAGTGCCTGCCACATAGTGATAATAAATGGAGACTCTTGTGTCCACTTCCTATCCCCAATCTCTCTCTCCTACATGACTAATTTCCCCCTATGATAGTAAGTTCAGGAGCAGGGTGTTAAAGTCTGAGCAAGGGTTGTGGAAGGAGGGAGGAGGGACCCAGAACTCTTGTTTAGGGGAGAGCCACGAGGCTAGTGATGATAATGGCCTTCAAAGCCTGAGGCTCAGCCCAACATGGGTTCAGATCCCTCCTCCACCATTGACTGTGTGCCTTTGGCAGGTACGTTAGTTTCCTGTAGCAAATCACCGTAAACTTAGTGGCTTAACACAACACAAATGTATCCTCTTACAGTTCTGGAAGTAAGAAGTCCAAACTCAGTTTCACTGGCTAAAATCAAGATCTCAGCAGGGCTGGTTCCTTCCAAAGACTCTACGGGAAATCCTTCTTCTCGTCTTTCCCACCTTCTCGTGGTCAGCTGTATTCCTTGGCTTGTGGCTCCTCCCACCATCTTCAAAGAGCATCATTCCAATCTCTGCCTCTGTCATCACATCACCTTCTCCTCTGGCTCTGACCCTCCTGCCTCCCTCTTATAAGGACCCTTGAGATTACATTGGACCCACCTGAACAATCCAAGATGCTCTCCCCATCTCAAGATCCTTCATTTAACCACATTTACAAAGTCCCTTTTGCCATATAAGGTACCTTCACAGGTTCTGGGGATTATGACGTGGACATATTTGGAGACCATTGTTTAACTTACCACTGCGAGTGAATTCATTTCTCTGAGACTTGTTTTCCTCCCCTGTACAATGGGAATGATATCAACTGTGATGGTTCATATTGGGTGTCAACGTGTCATACTTCCCAGATACGTGGTCAGACACAGTCTAAGTGTCACTGTGAAGATATTTTTTTCAAGGAGATTAATATTTAACTCAGTAGATGCTAAGTAAAGCAAATTATCATCCATAATGTGAGTGGGTTTCATCTAAGCAGTCAAAGGCCTGAGAGAAAAAGACTAACATCACCTGAGAAGAAAGAATCCTGTTTCCAGGCTGCCTTTGGACTCCAACCATAACATTGACAGTCCTCTGGATCTCTAGCCTATCAGCCTGTCCTGAAGATTTTGGACTGCTAGCCCCACAATCACATGAGCCAATTCCTTTCAAAAAAAATTTTATTAAAAATTAAAATATTGATGGATGGATGTAGACTTTGTGTGTGTGTGTGTGTGTGTGTGTGTGTGTTTACACACATCCTACTGATTTCATTTCTCTGGAGAACCCTAATATACCTGCATTTAAAGGAGTTTAAATGAGATAAAACATGCCCAGGGTTCAGCACAATGAGGTTCAGCACATCAAGGTCAATAAACGTTATCAAAACCATAGTGAGATACCACCTCACACCTGTCAGAATGGCTATTACCAAAAAGACAAGAAACAGTAAGTGGTGGTGAAGATGTGGAGAAAAGTGGACCATCCTGCACTGTTGGGGGAATGTAAATTGGTGCAGCCACTATGGAAAATAGAATGGAGGTTCTTCAAAAAACTAAAAGTAGGACTTGTTTTCCTCACCTGCACAATGGGAATGATATCTACTGTGATGAGCCATCACATATAGTCCAGCCATTCCACTTCTGGGTATTTATCTGAAGAAAATGAAAACACTGATTTGAAAAGATACATGTACCCATATGCTCATTGCAGCTCTACCTACAATAGGCAAGATATGGAAGCAACCTAAGTGTCCCTCAACAGATGAATGGATAAAGAAGATGTGGTATCTATATACCATGGAATACGACTTGGCCATAAAAAAAGAGTGAAATCTTGCCATTTGCAGCAACATGGATGGAACTGGAGGGTATTTTGCTGAGTGAAATAAGTCAGACAGAGAAGGACAAATACTGTATGATGCCATTTATATGTGGAATTGAAAAAACAAAGAACAAAAAACACAAAACAAAACTGAAACAGACTCACAGAGTCTGGTTGCCAGAGGGGAGAGGGTTGAGGGAACCTACGAAATAGGGAAAGGTGATGAGATACAAACTTTCAGCTATAAAAGTAAGTGAGTCAGGAGGATGTAAAGTACACCTAGGGGATACAGTCAATAATGTTGTAACAACTTTGTATGGTGACAGATGGGAACTACACTTATTGTGGTGATCATTCCTTAATGTATAAAATACTAAATCATTATGCCGTACACCTAAAGCTAAAAAAAGTTAATAAACATTCACTGCGGTGGTTGTGGGTTTTTTTTTTTTTTAACAAAAAAATATGCCTCCAACTGTGAGTTACTATCAAGCCACAATGGACAAGGGGGAGGAGCAGGACCAAGACCAGCTCTAATGGCTCTTTAGAAGCTATCCTACACCCTGGTATGGAAATTGCTCAGGGCATTTTCTACGGCCCCCTATTTGTCCCAAAATTAGGGTTGGGCCCTCATGAAGTCGTTTCCTACAAGTGAAAGATGAGTTGAGAGCTCAGAACAAGTCCCCCTCCTCTGGATGTGGCCTCAGCCTTCGTCCTTGCAGGTGTAGCCATGGGAATGGAGGCAACAAAGTCACAGACAATCCCCCACGAGGAAATATCGTGAAGTCACGCCTCTCAGTCACAGGCTCAGGGCAGGACTAACGTATCAAGCATGCCAGCCTCGGAGATGAGGCGAGTTCCCACATGAACCATCTGTTTCCTCACTGACCCAGGGAATGAGACACAAGGAGGAAAGAAGGGAACCAGGAAAAAGAAAGAAAATTACAGCGTCTGCGTACCCTTGCATCTCCAAGACACACTCACAGCATCGCACTACAAAGCTGTTTAGTGTTGTCCCACAAGGACTGGCCTTTAAAGAAGAAAACTGCTCAGAGGGCATCAGGGAAGCATAGTCTAAAGATAAAGATAGACTCTATTTGGTTTTCATATTTTAGCAGCCGCTCAAGTGTATTTGCAGGAGCTCACTGGGGTCAAGCATGTGGGGCTGTTTAGGTGGTTCAGCAGCTCAGCTCTGGAAGATACTGCATGCCTCCCCTTCCGTGGGAGTCTCAGAAGCTCAAGTTCATTGAGCAAAGTCTTTTTAAGTTCAAACATCGTGGCAATTTGCATGGTAATTTACACCACAACCCTTTGTCCTCCTGTCATCCCAGAGAAGCCCTCCCAAAAGTTGAGGGAAAACAGCTCAAATGTTTACAGCCTGCTTGACACACTGTGATTTCACCCCTCTTCTTGCCAGACAGAAGGGAGGGGACAGAGGGTGTGGGGTTTATTGTGGTGACTGGCGTTCTTTGACATTGTTAGGTGGAGAGGCTGGGAGAAAAACAGGGCAAGTCATCATTTGGTTGTATTGTTAAGAAAACCTAATATCAGAAACCATTTGTGATTAGCTAGAAGTTAACCTTTCAAGTGGTAATAAAAATGATTTCTTCCATTAGTATAATGCTCTTCACTTTTCAAAGTGCATTTCCATTTATTGTCTCTGGTAGGGAAAAGAAAGTTCTATATTAGAAATGTCATGGGCTGAATGTTTGTGCTCCCCCCACCAAACTGCCAAAACTTCATATGTTGAAGCCCTAACCCCCAATGTGATGATATTTAGAGGTGGGGCCTTTGGGAGGTGAATAGGTTGAGACAAGCTTATCAGGGTGGGGGTCCTCGTGATGAATTAGCGCCCTTTTAAGAAGAGACCAGAGCTCACTTTCTCCCTCTCTCTCACCCTCTCCCTCTCTCTCCTCCACCACATGAGGATACAGCAACAAGGGAGCAATCAACAAGCCAAGAACAGAGCCCTCACCGAGAGGCTGGCCCTGCTGGCACCCTGATCCTGGACTTCCAGACACTAGAACTGCAGGAAGTAAAAGCCTGTTGTTTAAGCCATCCAGTCTGTGATAGCTCAAAAGCCCACTAGTGCCAAACTCAAATGTTAACACATATAATTGTTTTATTTAGACCAAATAAGTGGATATTTAGCCATGTAGAGCCTGCCTGCTTTGCATACCCAACACTGGGTAGCCGTACATAAGGCCCCCAGCCACTGCTGCCCTTTGGGCTCTCTGACCCTGGCCAGGCTGCTGGGCAACATCGTCTGGACACCTAAACCCCCTACCAACCCTTTCCCTCCTGGGAGCTCCCTCGGCCCCCACCCTTTCTGAGTAGTGACCTCCATGGTGCAGCCTCTGCACAGAGTCACACTGAGAGGGCCCTCCCCCATGCCCAAACCTGTCAAAGCATCACCTAAATAAAGCCTTAGTGTGCTACTGCCACCTTGTGGTCATATTTTTTTTCCTTGATCAGCCCCAAATCCCTCAAACTCCCTTCAATCAGTATCTCCAGGAGGATATGTGACTTAAACCCACACACAACGAGTCTAGGAAGCAGTGAATTCTCAGAGTCCAACTGGCACCAACCACAAGGCTCAGAAAATTACGCCACGGCCAGATCCTTACCAGCAACTGGACCACTGGAAGCCTTCCTCAAGAGGAGGCTGGCCAATGGCAGGCTGGACGTCAAGACTCCATAGAGAACTATGACACAAGGGAAAGCAAAGGAAAGGTCGTGCATCATGTTTGGGGGAAGGTGGGACTCACGCTCTTCTTCAGAGGTACAGTGGCTGTGGTCAAGGCTAGGGCAGAGCAGGAGCCTGAGATCTGTCTCACTGACAGATACTGCTACAGGCCAGCACCTAGTGAAAGGTCAGGATGCTGCTGCTGCTGCTGCTGCTGCTGCTGCTGCTGCTGCTGCTGCTGCTGCTGGTGATGCTGATAACAATGGTGGTGGTGATGATGGTGGTGATGATGGTGGTGGTGGTGACGATAATGATGATGCTGCTGATGGACCTGGTGAGGATGACAATGGCAATGATGTGATGAGGATCATGATCTAGAAGATGATGATAATTTTAGTGCTTAATAACAAAAAACCAAACAACCTAATCCAAAATGGGCAGAAGACCTAAACAAGCAATTCTCCAGTGAAGACATACAAATGGCCAATAGGCACATGAGAAAATGCTCAATATCGCTAATTATCAGTGAAATGCAAATCAAAACTACTCTGAGGTATCACCTCACACCAGTCAGATAGCCATCAGTAAAAAGTCCACAAACGATAAATGCTGGAGAGGGTATGGAGAAAAGGGAACCCTCCTACACTGTTGGTGGGAATGTAGTTTGTTGCAGCCCTTATGGAAAACAGTATAGAGACTCCTCAAAAGAATAAAAATAGACTTACCATATGACCCAGCAAGCCTACTTCTGGGCATATATCCATAGGGAACTCCAATTTGAAAAGATACATGCACCCCAGTGTTCACAGCGGCACTATATACAATAGCCAAGACATGGAAACAATCTAAATGTCCATCAACAGATGATTGGATAAAGAAGTTGTGGTGTATTTATACAATGGGATAGTACTCAGCCATAAAAAATAAAATAATGCCATTTGCAGCAACATGGATGGACCTGAAGGTCATCATTCTAAGTGAAGTAATCAGAAAGAAAAAGAAAAATACCACATGATATCACTCATTTGTGGAATCTGAAAAAAAAAAGACATAAATGAAACTTATTTTCAAAACAGGAACATTCTCACAGACATAGAAAACAAACTAATGATTACCAGGGAGGAAAGGTGGTGGGAAGGGATAAATTGGGAGTTCGTGATTTGCAAATACTAACTACTGCATATAAAATCGATAAACAACAAGTTTCTTCTGTACAGCACAGGGGACTATATTCAACGTCTTGTAATAACCTATAATGAAAAAGAATGTGAAAAGGAATATATGTATATATATATATGACTGAAACGTTATGCTATACACCAGAAATTAGCACAACATTGTAAACTGACTATACTTCGATTTAAAAAAGAAAGGAAAATAAGTAAATAAAAATTTTTTAAAAAGATGATGTCAGCTAACATGTATTAAGCTCTTATTATATACCAGGCCTCATGTTAAGCACATAACATACATTGTTTGATTTAATCCTCGAAGCAACCCTATCACTTTGTTTCTCTCCCACTTCACATATGAGAAAACTGAGTCTCAGAAAGGTTAAGAAACTTGCCCAAAGAAATATTGGAATCAGAACTCAATCCCAGGCAGCACTCCCAGCTCCGTACACTTGTCCCATACTATCACAGAGGAACGGAGTCTCTATGACAGAAAAGGTAAAATGTGCTCCGTGCCCCATTTCGAAGGTTTCCAAAACCACACAGTCTCTCAGGAAAGAAAAAGAAACATCGAACATGCAACATACAAAGGTGCTTCTGGTATCAAAGCGGCTGAAACCTCAGAAGCCGTATCTCCGGTGATCCCTGAACATCCATGTGCAAAATGAAAACTTCAGCCACCTGTGCAGATGTGCAGTTTCTGGAGAGGCAGGGCCGCTGCGTCTGCATTGTAGGCAACACCCCCAGAAGAGGGCTGTATAAGGAGCATGGCATCACTGCATATCAAAGAGGAGCATTAGGAATTAACCCACCCAGGAATAACAAGCTAAAAGCATGCATTTTGATAAGGCACACACAGCCTATGACAGCATCAACCAACCTGTCAGAAAAGTACAAGCAGATAGAAAATTCTAGCTTTCCATTAATGGCAGGGTACTTTGTTTTACTTTCAAATGCCTCAAGAAACAACCTGCTCAAGGTGGGTGGCAAGCTACTTTTCATCCCCTGCGGGAAACTGTCACAAAAGACACTCACGGCTTCACGGAGCAGTTCCCAGTGAGAGCCAAAGAAGAATGCGAGGCCAACAAAACCCAGCTTTGAACCACTGCTGCTCAGAGATTTGTGTCTCTCGCTATGATCCGAAAGATAAAAGGAAAGGCCTCTCTTCTAAAATACCTGGTACAGTTGACATAAACCTGTGATGTGATTTAAGACATGGTTCTTTTCATTCCTATTGCCAGTCAATCATTTCCTTGTGTCCATCTTGTCTCCCTCAACTAGATCAGAAGCTCCCTGAAGCCAGGGGCTCTGTGACTCACTACTCTAACTTCCCCCACAGCAGCCAGGGCAGAGGTAACACAGCTTGGCCACCACGTTGGAGGCCCCTCGACTTACTTGGGGCCAAGGAGCATCAAGATTGGATCAGTCCATATTGGTGAGCAGATGACTACAAGCTGGATCATAATTTCTCTTAGCAACAGTCTTATGATTGGGAGTTCTGTTGCTAATCAAGAATGCAGCACCAAATCAATCACAAATATGATGGCAATCATTTAAATAGAATCCACAATCATTTAAAGGAGAGTAAAGTCATTCTCCAGGTAGGGAAATTTAGAGCTTGAAAGGACGTGGTGGGTGCTTTTGTCAATCCCCTTCACACAAGCAGAAGCTGAGGCCGTGGCAGGGTAAGCCACCCCCAGCCACCCAAGGAGTGAGTGCAGACCTGGGACTTGACCACCAGCCTGTGAGTTCCTCTCTACGACACCCCACTGCACCCCTCTGGCAATCTCATAAAATTGGCTTGAATATGGAAGTCCCAGGTACCCATTTCAAAAGTCCAACTCTACTATATCATACTCGGAATTCCCTAAAGTGGTTTTCCTAATATTCAACCCACCAAGTGTTAGATGCGGTGCCGGAGACTCACCCACCTGTGTGCTTTTAGTTTTCACTCCTGCCCTTCTGTGCTGAATTACAAAGGAGCTGGGACCCCACAAACTGATTTCCCAGACCCCCTTGCCAATGGGCTTCCTGGTAGATTCTGCAAACATGAGGGGATGGCAGGTGATTTGAAGATGGGAAGCTGGATTAGTTCTCCATTGCTGCCATAACAATTCACGCCAAGTTTCGTGGTTTAAAACCACACTCATGTGTTATCTCACAGTTCTATAGGTCAGAAGTCCAGTGGGCTGGCTGGGTTCCCTGCTGAGGGTCTCACAGGGCCAAGATCATGGTACTGGGTGGCCTGAACTCTTCTCTAGGGGCTCTGTGGGAGAATTTACTTCCAGGCTAATTTGGGTTGTTGGCAGAATTCCATTTCACGAGGTTGTAGGACTGAGATCCCAAGGGTTCCTTGCTGGCTGTCACATGATGCTCGTTCTGGCTCCCTGAGGCTGCCTGCATTCCTTGGCTGTGGCTCCTTCCATCATCAAAGCCAGCAATGGCACATTACATGCTCTGATGCTTCAGATTTCTCTGACATCCTTTCCAGCTTCCTCTTCTACTTTTAAGAGCTCATAAGATGACACTGGATCCATGCCAAGGAATCTACAATAAGCTCCCTCTCATAAGGTCAGCAGATTAGTAACCTTAATTACATCAGCAATGTCCCTTTCACCACCTAACCTGACATATTCATGGGTGGCAGAGACCATGGGGACCAGAATTCTGCCTATCCCAGAGGATGACATTTCTCCAAGAGATAGCTGTGGACTCCGTGGTCCTTCCCCAAATCCAGCACTCACAGCTCAAGCCACTTTCATCAGTCTAGCACCAGGGCTTTGCCCCTTCCCACTAGCCTCACCGCTTGCTGCGTCCCACCATGCTCTGTCCACCTTGCTAGTCTCAGCACCCTGTGGGTTACCCCCAGCATTGCAGAAACAAGTGTGTCCCATGTTCTGGGAACACCACACCCACCCTTTGGGGTTGCACTGCTTCCTGCAAGTTCAGATCTCTGGGTCACAACATCTTTTGGCTCTTTCAGCTCTCTCAACACTTTTTAAACAAGATCTCAGTAGTAAATCCTCTCCAAATTTCCTAGCTGATTTCATTTTCCTGAGCAGACTCTCACTGGTGAAGGCACCATATGACAGAAGCACCCGAGGCTGTGGGAAATACCAGGTCTACCAAAGTGAAGTCCTGCAGGCCTTCGTAGAGCATTGAGTTTTAAAATGGGCATTGTGTTATCCAGCATGCAGCATGACTGTTTTCCAAACATTTTTTGGTCAACATCCCCTGATTTTGTAGAGCATCTTGTGAGTCTAGAGCTCATGAAACTTTAAGAAACACTGTCCTATCTGAAACCCTTTTAAGTTATCATGTTAGTTCTAACCAGCACTAGACAGTTGATTAACAAAAATTGTATCTCTATTTTTAGAATTTGAATAGCATTTGGGAGTTGGTTTTGATGGCTTGGGAAGTGATGTTTGTTTTCTCAATCAGTTTCTAACAGCCACCTTTCCTCTGGGCATTAAAAGTCATTCAGAATGTAAGTGTAAAAGTCATTCTCGAAAACAGCCTTAGCGAAGCAGCTTAAGGAGGTGAAGGCCAGGTTTCCTTCCAGCTCTCGCCTTTGGGAGTCTGAACTGTGACTGTGTGCTATGCAGGCTTCTCATAACTCACACTGCTTGCTTCCCCTCCTCCTGATCCTCCCCTCCACCCCCCTCATCGCTGCTCTGTCCCTCACCCAGAGGACAGCAGAGGGACAAGCTACCAAGGGCAACCCCGAAGGAGAGACAGAACACCAAAGCGGTCACAGGAGGCCTGACAACAGAACAAGGGTTAAGCAATCTACTCCCCTCTTGATGAATTCTTATACAGTCATTAGAAATGATAATTACAATGACTTTGCAGCAACATGGAAAAAAATGCTTATGATATAATTAATGCTAAATGGAAAAATGTGGAACACAAAATGATAGCTACACTATGATTATGACTATTTAAATTATATGTTCATGGGGACAAAAACTGGAACGGAACATGGAAAAAATCAAAATAGTTTAATTTGTCAGGGATGACAGTGGTATCGTGGGTGAATATCTTCTCTCTTTATATTCGGCTAATGGCTCTGTAACACTGAGCAAATTTTGAAAAACTGGAAGGAAAAACAGGCTCGAGTGTGCGGAAGTGGGAGAAGGTAGGCAGTCATTCTCGTTTGCCTGAGGGTGAGGAAGTGGGATCTACACAGGATAGGAACAGTCAACCTGGTCTTCATATCAAAATGCAACTTGTTTTCTTGCTGCTTAAAAAGCAGAGCATCACGCTTCCAGGCAATCAACCAGGCCCTGCTTGGGAAAGCCAAGCTTTCTGTTACTAATGATTCAGGGTCATCATCTAAACAGTGATGCCATCCTCCCTAATTGGGCCGTGAAGGTCACGGAGGCAGGAAAACAACACAAAAAGAGTAGAGCTTTCTGCTGAGTCTAGGTGGGCACTTAGAGGACTGTAGAGAAGGATGAGCAGGAAGGACCTGAGTGGGGACCATTCATCCACAGTCACATCCCAGAAGATCATCTAAGAGGGTTTGTAGCAGGGAGATGCTGGAGGAAGGCTGACACCAGCCATGGGCCCAGGGGATCTCACCCAACTTGGTGTTGGGGGACACTCGTACATCTGCCCTCTGGTGGTCCAGCTGTGGCCTCAGTGCCACAGGGCCCCGCCTGAGCCCAAGGTCCTCCTGTGGACTAGCAAGGGGGCTGATGGGTTCCTAGGGCCACACTGAACACGGAGGACACTGGGAGAGGGGCAGGGGCAGCACAGGCTGGACAAGGTAGAGGAAGAATGACTGCTGTGGCACGTCTGGTTGGGGACAAGGGGTGAACTTGTGACAGTGAGCAGGGCTCCTCTAATGCCAGGCTGGAGACCAAAACAGCCTGGAGGAACATGGCCAGGAAGTCCTCCTGGGGAGTAGGGGTGTGGGGGATGCTCCAAGCCAAACAGTGTGAAGGGAAGAAAAGGAAGGGGAGCTTGTTCCAGGCCAAGGGGAGCCTGCCAAGGGGACAGGGGTGCTGGCAGGCCCTAAGAGATAGAACTGCATGACCACCAATAGAGCATCAACTGGAGAGACTCTGGGGCAACCGGGCACAATGGGGGTCCAGGAGAGAAGCAGAGGGATGGACCAAGCCCAGTGCACAGGCATCTGACCATCCTCTGGGCAGTGTTCTCTTGTGCCCACCCACTCACTGTATGTGCCAGAAGTATCCTACCTCACTTAGTTCTCAGAACAACTCTATGATGCAGGCACAGTTGGTATCACCATTTTCCAGATGTGGAAACTGAGGCTCAGGTAAGGTGAGCTGGGATTTGAACCTGGGTAGCCTGATTCCATGAGCTTGAGCTCTGATGCACTAGATTATGCTGTGGGGTAAAAAGAAAAGACCACTGACTCCACTATTTCACACGCACACACGCACGCACGCACGTGCACACAGACTCACACACATCTGGGAGCAGGCAGCCCAGGAAGAGAGGGAGCAGAGGACCTGTATCTTGTGCAGAGAGCAGCCCTCCTGAATTAACTACCTGGAGATGTTTATATGGCAGCAAGTGGGCACAGAAAGGGCTGTCTTTCTAGAACCACAAACTGTGAACTTCCTACAACCTAGACAAGACATTCTTTGGGCTTTGAAGACTACCCCTAATGATCTAAATGCCCCAAAATATAAAGGATTGATTGACTAAATCATGGTTCATCAATACAATAAAATACTAGGCTGCTTTTTAAAATGATGATGTAGATCATGTGGATCTATATTTATTGACATGAAGAGATGTTCCTAATGCATCATTAAGTCTAAAAAGCAAGTCACTAAACAGTATACACAGCATGAGCACACAGACACAGGGAGAGAGAAAAAGTCTGAAATAGATACACAATTGTGACCAAAAAATGTCTTCAGACATCGCCAAACGTCCCCTGGAGGGCCAAATCACCCTTGGTGGAGAACCACTGCCCTGGAAAATTCCTACCACCAGGATGGCAGGAGGGTGGTCCTGGAACATCGTTTGTTATTTGCTGTGTGTATTCATGCTTCAGCCAACCATACAGTTCACCCCCCTCACCTGTTCTCCTCCACTAATCCTTCAGTCCTTATATATCCCAAGATAAAATAGCTCCTTCAGGCATCGTTAAAGACGAATGTCCTAACTGGTAAGCCCCAAGTGACATGTGTGGCTATTACTTCCGATCTCCAGAAAGGACAGAAATGTAAGCTGCACTCCTCAAGAATGGCCCCACAACGGGCCTTTTGCCACCCTTTTGTGGGGGTTTGTCCACACCCCCGCATTCTTTGAATTAAAGGTTCAGGGAAGCTGGTTTTTTTCTTGTAAATACCAAGCTGTGCAGTCATTACAAGCTTGCTTGGAGATAATCAGGGCTGGCACTTGCTGTACATGCAGGGTTTATTGGAGACCACCCACAAAGTCAACTCAATGCAAAATGACACTACTAAGTAACCTAATCCCAAAATGCAGATTTCATTCCAACAAATTGCACACAAGTGGCCCCCTGCTGGTTTAACTGTTGCTTGGAAAGGCGAGCCCAACTGCATCCGTGGCAAGTGTGTTAGCACAAAGCATCCAAATCATAAACAGAATGCAAATGCCATGTCTGGGACCATAAACACTGGCTGTCGCAGAGAGAGAGGAAGGCCTTTTATACTGAATTAAAATATGATTCAAACATGGGGTTGAATACACCACCTTTGTCCTAACTCATTTTCCCTTTGAATCAAAGACCAAAAATAGAACAAAAAGATGAAGAAATCAGGTATTTTTCCCTTTGCATCAAAGACTCCTGCAAAGTGTTTTCTGCAGGATCATATGTTCCAAGATGAACCAAAATTTGACAGAACCGGCACCGAGACTTTATCCACACTCAGTAGGTGTGTAGCTACAGAACAGAACCGCAACCTCCAACAGAAAAGGCACTTACTTTACCCAACACTCCCCCTAAAAGAAATCAAATATATGATAAAGAATTGAAGAGAACTTAATTTTTTTTTGAGTCTCAAAGGGTAAAAAGTTTGACCATAAAACTTCAGCATGAGCCAACAATTTTCCAAGGTTGCCTGAAAGTTGTCACTGTCTTAGGATGCATTAATAGAGGTTACTACTCAGGTTAAAGGAAGTGATAGTCTTAGGGTCAGGTGATCTGACCACATGTGGAGAACAGGTATTCTCCGATTTACATTAAGATGGACATCTGTGATGTTTGAGCCCCTCGGCATCCATTCCACTCTTAAGGTCGTAGCACACCACAGTGTGGCACCATCTTTTAGTAGTAAAATCTGGCCCCTGTGCTTGATGTGGGTAGGGCCGCTGATTCCCATCCTCCCCAACTCTTCACCCTGAAGGCAGGAAATATGTCTTATTCCTCTCCTGTCTCCCTGACAGCACTGAAATCTATGCTAGGCTCCTCGAGGGTACTCAGCAAATGCCCGGTGGGCTCTCAGAGAAATCCTAGCTGAGGCTGTGTTTCTACATTAAGAAGCCAAGTAGGGAAAAAAAATAGGCATGCCATTTAGATCAGTGATTTTCAAACTGTGGGTCACAACCCATTCATAGTTTGTTAAATCAGTTTAGGAAGTCTGTAACCAGCAATATTTTTATGAAAATAGAGAAATCAGGGTACACCTCACCTGCTTTGTAGAACTCCATTAGCAACCCCTGAAATCCAACTCTGTACCGCACCCCACAGCTGAACATGGTTAGCAAAAATCAGGTACCAACCCCCACCAGTCTTAATGTAATTCATTTTCATGGCCTCAGCCGCATCCTCATGTCGCCTGGCCATCATACTTCATTACCCCATCCACTTGCCCCGCCACCCTCCTAGAGATGACTGTCCTCTCTCCTCCACCTCCAGCACCTCCTCTCCCATCCCTCCTCTCAGCTGCTAACCTTGCCTCCTACCTCACTGAGAAAACCAAAGTTCGCAGAAAAGAACTGCCACAGTCGCCCACCTCCACTCCTACCCCCTCGCCAGCATCTGCTCCCATAAACTCTGCCTTCCCCACTTTCCTATGGCTGGACTGTTTTTGCCCCTACAGAAGACCAGCCTCCCCACTTGCATCTTGGATCCCACCCAGGACATGGCTCCAACAGCCCTCTCTTCACTCTCCTATGCTATCAAAAGTTTCCTTCTCTACTGGATTATTTCCACTGGCATGTTATTTCTTTCCTCGTAAAAAATAGATAAATAAAATTTTTTTATTTAAAAAATAAAATGAAAAACCTTCCTCACTCTACTCTCTCTCCAATCAACAAAACTCCTTCTAAGAGTTGTCAGTACAAATCCTCTCTTTCTCTTGCACACTCCTTCCAATCAAATGATGGCCCCGTCACACCACCAAAACTGCCCTTGTCAAAGTCACCAGTGACATCCCAGCGGCTGAATCTGAGCGTCAGTGCTTAGGGCTCGTCCTGGACATCACTGGACTTTGCTCACTTGGTTTTCAGGCCATCACCTTCTTGCAGTCTTCCTCCCACCTCATGGCCATTCCTTCTCATTTTTCTTCATGTCATCCTCTTGATCTCCCCAACCGTCTTGCACTGGAGAGCCGGGGTTCAGCATTTGAGTCACTTTTTTCCTCCACGTACCCCCCTCCCCTGGTGATCTCATTTTGTCCCAGTGGATCTCAGTCGCTCACTGATGATTCCCAGATTTTTATATCTCTAGCTAGAACCTCTCTCTGAACTC
The DNA here is from genome assembly GCF_048564905.1 of Vicugna pacos. Classification (NCBI taxonomy): domain Eukaryota; kingdom Metazoa; phylum Chordata; class Mammalia; order Artiodactyla; family Camelidae; genus Vicugna; species Vicugna pacos. The sequence continues at coordinate 80,670,858 of NC_132991.1, read as the reverse complement.
TAGACTCATGGATCCAAATGCCTACTCATTCTCCCCGTTAGGATGTCTAACAGACATAACCCACACTGATATCCTGATACTTTCTCACCCCCAAATGTGTTCTTCCGTAAAGTCTGTCCCGCCCAGTGGCTGGGAAATTCAGCCCTTCCAGTTGTTCAGAACAAAAACCTCAAAGGCGTCCTCTCCTCCCTCCCTTTCATGCTGACTCTACCTCCAAAATATACCCAGCATCCAACAGCTTCTCCCCATTGCATCAAGACCCCCATCCTCCAAACCACATCACTTGTTATCTTGATTACTTACTTTACCTTGCTCCCTTACTAGTTACCCCCAGCGTAGCAGAGTGAATCTATTAAAACAGACGTCAGATCACGTCACTCCTCTGCTTAAAACCCCCCAGTGGCTCCCAGCCCACTCACTCCTACATGAGGAAACCACCTTAACAGGATTCTTCAGTCGTGCCTCCTCCTGCACGACGGCTACAGAGATGTCACTTCTTTGAGGCATACTGAATAGAAGTCATTGATATGGACAATCTGTTTATTAGGAACTGTTACAACCAGCTAATCATTTCATTCACAAACAACCAACTAACCCTCCATCCTGGAATCCTTTTGACTAATTCAAATCAGGTGTGATCCCATGCCCTCCAGGGGAGCAGTGGGGTATCCAGTTTGCCAGCCCCGGAGCCATCCATCCCTCTGGCTTTAAACTCCTGATGTTCCAGGATATTCCGTCCCCTGACAAGCCTCCAGTCACCCAACTGCATGCAGGTGCACAGATCTGACTCTGTAGCTGCAGCAGCTCCTGCTGGTATCGGCGCAGCTGTTTCTTTTCATGAGCCTCTTTTGTGCAGTGACATCTCTGGAAAAAAAAAATAGGAGGAGCATATTGAATTTCAGGAGATGAACCAGCTGGCTTAACCCAGAGGAGGAAGAAAAAGATGACATGGTCCATGGGACACTTTTCATGAGAACGTGGTTCCAGAAATCCAGGTCCGACAGGGTGTTGCACAGTGTTAATCTTGCCCCTGAGATATGGATTAAGGAGATTCTGCCTGTACAGATGCATGCTTTGCAAAAATCCCTCCAACTCTGGAATGCAGACAAAGCTCAGGCACTCAAAATCTGAACACTGTCACTATGGTGCACTCTGGTTTCAAATTCTCTTTGCTTTCTTTCTGGCTGTATTTTTTTTCCAGGTGCAGAGACTGGTTAAGTGACCACAGCATACTCTTACTTACCAACACCAGTGCTGACTGCTTGAGGACCCAGCTAGCCAGACTGGCACGGGGGCCAACATGCGACTTTCTGACCTTGTAATTGCCAATATGGAGCTGTTTGTTTTTTCAGAAGTGTCTAAAACATGTGCGACAGGTATAAAGTTTCCACATAAGCCAACCTCTGTGGTTCATTCTGATCTAAACACACTGCTTCCCACAGCTGGGCTGAGAATATTCCTTCCAGTCCTATCTTTTTGAGGAGTCCCCTGCTTGGAGATTTTCAAGATGGAATTTGGCCATGTCTCCTATGTGACAAAATCTTAAACCGACACTTCTTGCTGCCAGAAAAATAGCAACCTAGCCCAGGAAGAAATCAAGGCTGCATTTCCGTTAAACAAGATTATGAACATGGTAGAAAGGAGATCATTTTGTTAATGATCAAATATACAGGCTTCAGCCAATTACAGCGTTGAAGCAAATATCCATAGGTAGAATCCTTCACTGGAGCTAATCATTACAGCAAATGACATTTGAAACTTTTTTCCCCTAACTGCAGGAATTGAAAGTTAAAACAACTTGCCAGCAGAGCATTTGCTCTTCTGAGCTCAAAGCACACTTGCTCCAAATTGCAGAGCCTTGAACTCAAATGGGACAATACCTCCATCTGCCCGAATGAGCTAAACAGAACTTGCAGTGAAATTCTCTAATGTCGGTAGCAACAAAAGCTGAGTCCCGGCCAAGCTACAGAGAAGGGAGTCAGGTGCCAGAATCAAGTAAGCCCCAAGCAACCCACCTCGGTTCTTGTCCTGGTGTCCCCTGTCATTCCTTAGTCCAGGCGGCCCGGATGGTTAACCAGAACTAACCAAGAGAACCAGGCCTCTGAGGGCCAACTAGTTCTGCTCCAGTTTTCAGTCCAAGACTGCACCTCTCACTTGGTCATCCATCTTAAAATGCAAGCCTCTTCTCTCCTCAGAGCAACTGGCCCTTCCAAGTGGAGGGGAAAATCCTCCACCTTTGCTAAAACGGCTCAAATCAAAGTTTACACTGCTGATTGGAGCCCAGCAGCATCAAAGAGTGGAAGAAAAGGCTGCTCCTATGGATTCTAGATTGGTCAATAAAATATGGAGTGACTATCCCATTCAAAAGAGGCCTCCTTTTTCACATTCTAATGCAATAAATATGCACTTCGTGCCTAGCAATTATTCACGTTTAATGTCATAATAATAAGCCCTTGCGTTTTTGTAGGGCTTTACAGTTTATAACACACTTTCCAACATGTTAATATTTTTTAGTCTCATTAGATAACAAGGCAGGCATTATTATTATCCCCCCACCACCACACAGATTAAAAAAGAAGAAGAAATGGAAGCTCAAAGAGATCGAGTAATTTGCCCAAAGTCATGCTATGAAGCCATCAGAGAAACCCCAGCTCCCATCCCAGGTGCTCACCCCTACCCACTATTTCCTAGATGAGTGGATTTTGACACTTGCCCCTGGAGAAATACCAAAAAGCTCAAAGTTGCAACTCTGATCAATCTCATATGTGCAGATAACATGGAAGGAGAAGAAATAGTGATTTTTTCCCCCTCATGCCCCCATCCCCACCCCTACCCAGAACAACTGGGTCCACATGACTATGACCAAAACAATGACAATCCACCGCACTGGTCCTTCTCACCAGCCACTGAGGGATCATGGGCCCAAGGACTAAAGACGTCTCACTGCTCCTCCTCCCTCAGCCCACTGCCACCTAGCATCCTTAGAGTAGAAGCCCCGGAGGGCAGGGACTGGGTCATACTTGCCTTGGGATGGTCTCCCTCGTAGAGTTCATTTCACTTACCAACGATTTACTAAATATCCAGTCCTTATCAATCTGGAAAAGTCAGAGTTTATCCTGGGGTAGAGCAAGGAGCCTGGCGTGGACCACCTTGCTTCCTCACTCATCACCGTCCACCAGACTCCCAGGCTGCTGACTCTCCCCTGAGAGAACATAAGAGACAGGCTCCATGGCCACAAGGACAGGCAGTGGTCTGTATCCAAACACAGCCTCTGAGTTTTGAAACCATCTATTATTTTCTATCTAAAGGATTGTCTACATGCAATATCCTTTGATACTGAACATAATGATGTGTAAAGAGAATATATTTTAGACTACACCCCCTGGGGTGAAACTGAAGGAATTTGCTCATCTCTAAGGCAGTTCTATGGCCTGGACCAGCAGCGCAGCACCTCTGCAGGACACTGGAACAGTAAGAGTGGACAGGGCACATAGGTCCAAGCTGCCGACCAGGATTAGATGGAATAAGGAATATTAAGAGAGTCCACAAGTCAAAGGAAGAACGGAACATATGTGGCACCAGGTGGTCTCTGACCCATCCACAGCAAACACATCAACTGACACAGCACCCTTCAACTCAGCCAGGGAGTCTGACCCTTGTGGGTACCACACTTCAAGTGGCTACCTCCATTCGGTTGGGGTCAGCAAGCAAAATGTCACCTGTTTGCCATCCTTGTGTTCACAAGCATTTCCTCTTGCTAGAGACCACATTTCACATCTGAGGACTAAACCATGGTGCTTCCTCATACTTTCCCTGATGCCAAGATTCCTGATGTCAGAGCAGCAATCCAGCTCTGATCTCCTAGATTCTTGACCTCACCTCTTTGCACCTTCCCCATCACCAGTCCCCAACATCCACCCTCAGACCCTGACCTCTGACCAGGGATTGCCGGTGACCTGCTCCCACTCTTGATTCCTGTTCTGCCTGACAGCCTTCCTGTCATTCCTCCTCTTGACCCAGACTTACCCATCCACTCACAGGGGCTCAGCACAAAGTACCTTGACTAGGTCAAGATTGCCTTCCATGACTGCATAAGCACAGCACAAGTTCCCTGGAGAGCTGAAACGAGACATGGCAGGGCGGGAAAATTCCAGGGTAATAAAGGAGAAAGGGACAAGCTAGCCGATGGTTCCCAGAAACTCCCTCGGGCTATGGGGTTTATCTGAAGGTTGGGCCCCATCTTTATCCCTTCTGGGAAAGTGAAAGATTCCAGTCCTGGCCTTGTCTGCTTGATGGTAAACTTTCTGCCTTCGAGGTAAGGAGCAGATGTTTCCTAAGCTCCTAGGGATTTATCGGCCTTGTTCACACCTTCAGCAGACAGTTCATTGCAGGTTTAATTTATACGGTTCGATTTCACTGGTGGGACAATAACTCTGGCTCCATCTGAAGTCACAAAATGGCGGCATAAGAGCAAGCCGGGCCGAGCTTGTCAGGCCCAGCCTGCGTCTCAGCCTGCCCTCCCCTCTGCGTGCTTCCACTACGGCTCACATATTCTCTGAATCCAGACAATAAAGTCCATCTCAGCTTTGCTGCCAAGGGAGGCTCTGCAGCACAGCGGGGAGAAGTTCCACGGAGAAGCTGCTGGGCTGGGTTCAAAGCCCCGTCCTGCCAGCAACCCCCTTCCCCTCTCTGGGCCTCAGTTTCTTTCTCTGTGACCTGAGGGGGTTGAGCTTAAAGATCTATCAGGTCCCTTCCCGCGCTGGCATTCTGTTGAGCGGCAGGGTTTTGGTGAAGGGAGGCTCCGGACCTCCACTCCCGGGCACCCTCCCAGCTTCCCGCAACGCCCCTCGGCCGAAGCGGCTGCGGGAGAATCACGGCTGCGGGCCGCCCCATCCCGCTGCGTGTGGGGAGCTTTGCTGCGCCTGTTTCACAGCGGGTCACGTCAAGTCAACATGTATTTCCTAAGTGCCTCTGACGAGCCCCGAAAGAGGGTGGAGCCCTGTGGGGCCTCAGCGACTTCATCTGTGAAGTGAAAGGCTTACACTCCCTGGGCTTCTAAGGTGCCTCCCAGCGCTGAAGTCCTGAGGTTCTGGATTCCACGGCGGAGGGGAGGGAGGGGAGGGAGGACCTGCCCTGGGGTGGCCAACTGGCAGCCCCACCCCTGACGTGGCCCAGGTCCTGCTCCCTTCAAGCCTGTGCACCTGGGGCCACACGTGGGCAGAGTAACCCCTAATCCAGCTATAACCCACTGGGAGACTAGGGAGTGTGTGTGGGGGGGGGGCGGTGACAAACACAGTCGTACCTCTAACACTTCTCCAAGGCTGCGTCTCAGCCCTGCCCCATCCCCACCACTCCTCCCCACCCCACCCCCACTCCCTAGTGCGTGGGGGAGGGGCAGGTGCTTGTCTAGATGTTGGCTCCAAAGAAAGTCCCCACACACCCCACAAAGTCTCTCTCACAGACCTGCCTGAAATCCTCATCACAGGCACTCAGTTTCTTTGCATTCTAGCATCTTGCTTCCAGAAGTTTCCTGTTAAAAGCAAACGTGCCCAGAAGGGTAGCGTACACTCAAGGCTTTGAATTTCTCTTCCCAGTGCCAGGAGCATTTGCCTGCTCCCATCACCACTCCCCGGCCCCCAAAACAACCGACAAACGCAAAAAGAACCTCCCCCGCCAAGGGAGAGGCATGAAACCCAAATTTGTGGAGGAAAAACTAAATAGGAATGAGGAGGAAACAGTTAGGCACTGCTATCCAACTCCTACCCTGATTTATTGTATACCCTCGACAACCAGCGAAAGAAACAGGATTGAAGAAGGAGTTAGTTGGAGGAGAAGAGAGGGGTAAGGGGTCATGTAGTCATGATTTTCAAACCCACTGTGTTATTAAGGTTTTTAAGGAATAAAAATTCTCACTTAGAAGAGTCGTGAAGCCCCATCACTGTTTGTTTGACTTGGCTCCGTGTACGTCTCCTTAGATTACTTCACATGTTTATTATTTAAATGTGAATGAAAAAAATTCACTTTGAGTGGATAGATTTTGAGGGATACTTAAGTGTAGAGACACAGATGGAAACCACAGATACAAAGAATTAGGATTCCCTCTCTCCCCTCCCCAGGGATGTCAGAGAAAAAAACGGCCTTGCCCTGCATCTAGCAGGGTTTAGGCCTGTGGAAGACTTTCCTGAAGAGAGAGTTGTTAAATCTGAAAGAGGAAATTGTGGGGGACACTTCTTTTTTCTGTAAATATTCGTAAAGCAGAATCAGTCCCTGTTTGTTATGGACTGAATTGTGTCCCCCTCCAAATTCATATGAGGAAGCCCTAATTCCCAGCGTGACTATATTTGGAGACAGGAGATAACTAAGATTAAATGAGGTTATCAGGGTAGGACCATGGCCTTACAGTGTCCTCATAAGAAGCAGCACCCGAGATTTCTCTTTCTGTGCGTGCAGAGAAGAGGCCACATGCGGACACAGTGTCCATCTACACATCAAGAGGAGCGGTCTCACCAGAAACCAAATTTTCCGGAAGATCTTAGACTTCTAGCCTCCCAGAACTATAAGAAAATATGTGTCAGTTGTTTAAGCCACTTGGTCTGTGGTCCCTCATTAAGGCAGCCTGGCTGATGAATGTGTTTCTGCCTGAGAAAGGCAAAGAATCCAGATCAGTTAACAAATGGGGATCAACTCCTCTTCCAGGCACTGGGTTTGTGGCAGTAAATATGCCAGTGTCCCCAGCAGGGGTGGGGCAGCCTCTTGACAACACCTCCAGTCCCTGGGTTCTAGAATCAGCATCCTTTTCCCTAAAATGCAGGCTGCGGACCAATGTCACGGTACCTTCCTCAGAGCAGGTAGAGGGGTGGGCCCTGTCTGAGTGTGGAAGGCAGGGAGGCAATGGCTGTCCTCTCCCCGACAAATGTTGCCTCAGCAGGTGCAACGCTATCAAGTCCAGATCTGACCTCTCAGGAAACACAAGGCTGATGGCTGTGGAGAAATGAGAAACAGCCACCGTCCCTCACAAACCCGAGGAGCCCAGGCAGCCCAGACGGGCCTGGAGACCTGGAATGGCTTCTTGAGCAAACAAGAACCAGTGAAGAGCCGGGCAGGGATGGTGTTAGCATGGTTACCCTCAGGAAGCCACAGAAGGCAGAAAGAGGAAAATGGGGGATTTTAAAAGGAAATTTGGGCTAGTGTGGGCTTAAAGAAAGGAATCAGGCTGTGCCTGTGCCTGAAAGCTGGGACGATTTGCCTATGTTTTGAACAAGCTGGTTAAAATTAAGAACAGAAATCTGTATTTGATTTAAAAAAAAAAACCACTTTTGTTTCAAAGCTTTTGAAGGAGAAGGAGAAGGCAGTCAGGCTATTTGTCTCTTTTTGTCCAGTAAATATTTGCATCAAAAAATTCCTTAGTGTGTCACTGTCAGAATAAGGTGATGACTGCTTCCCCCGGTACTGAGAGGGGCCTGTCAGCTGTGCAGTACTGGCGAGCTGGCAGACAGTGGGGCTTGGTTTCTATTGTTTGCCAATTTCTATGTTGTAAAGATTTCCCATAAGGCTGATTTCAAGCTACCAATGGTCTAAAAATCAGCTTGCGAAATTCCTGCCTATTTATCCACAGTCTCTGGCAAGTGATGGGAGCAATTCCGACTCCATCACTCACCTACGCCTGACCTTCTGTAGATGATACTTAAGGTTTGCCCCATATTCTGGGCACTCTATTATGAATAATCCACTTAGAATTTCATTCTATAGTCCAGTGTTATCAAACACACGCTTTTGTTTCTAAAACAAAACCAAAAGCAGAAGCCAGGATCGGGGTTTATTCCTCTCCAGTTTACCTTCCAGTCCCTGGCACTGGGCTCCATGCTTGATCAATGTTCAATATATCCTCATCCTGTTTAATTCTTCTTCTTTCCCCAGAAGGAACTCACCAGGGGATTCTCTCTGAGAGTTAATGGCAGTCACCTCCAGGAGGTTATGACAACCTGCTCTTTGGTCCATGAGTCAGAGAACTGGGCAGAATTGGAGTCAGTAAGCATTGAGTAATACTTAACGAAGTGGATTAACAAGAATAGGATTATAAACATAACCTAAAGTTCTTATTGTATGTATGCAAATTATCCATTTAAGAGTACAGGTGGATAATATACCTAAACAGTGCATATGTAAGAAGATACAGCCGGTATGAAAGATGCGTCTGTTTCCACCAGCCCTCTGGCTGTGCTTCCAGCAGAAAACGCCTGCATTTCCTTGGACTAAAGAATCCCAGCAAAGCCATTTCTTGGGAAAGATAAAGGAGAAAGGGTGACCTCTGCTGGTGAAATGAGGTTTTTCATCTGGTTCTTTTCCCCAATTCAACAAAGAAAAAAGTGAGCAGAGTTGGGAGGCGGTAAGAGGGTAACAATGTCCTCCCTGAACAAATGATCTTTTCCCCAACTCTAGTCATTCTTACAATCACTTCAGCAAAAGATCATTGTTTAGTTCACGAACTCTTCAGTGATGCTTAAAAGTAGATTCAACTAGGTTTTCCTTGTGTTTAGTTATTATCCTCTAGAAAAAAATAAACACTTCTATTTGGAAATCCATAATTTGTTTTCTCTTCTTTATTTTTCTTTTTTTTTAATATTTGCTTAATGAAGTGAAGAATTTGCAATCAATTTTGAAAGGTAGGTAGGATAGACGAAAGTGCAATCTCCAAATGTCTCCTTAAGATTTACATTTATTTGTCAGATAAATACACATTTTTAGGAATGAAAAATGAAACATTTTCAAATAGTATCTACCTTTTGCAGTTCAATGTTTCATGAATAGCTTGCGATAAGTTACTTTGCTTCACAGCTCAGCAATGCTCGAAACCAAATCATTTCCATAGTTGGTTCTCTCGTTAGGCTGCTTGATTTTGCCGGTCTGCGTATCTTTCATCATCTTTGACGAGTAAGTCTGTGTTGTGCTCCCGGCTTTCGAATAGTCTTCAAGTCAGACTTTCCCTGATCAGAGACGCCACTTTAGTTTTCAGCTTTGCCAAGTTTAAAGCAAAATACTTCATTTCAAGTTTTCCAGAGAAAAGCTGGGCAGGAGCCTTTAAAACTCCTAATTTTTAAAATTGCCTAATGCTGCTGCACATATCATTCCTATATATGTGTAAGGAGGCTTGTTGGAGGTGGAGAATGAAACGGGGACACACAGGAAAGCAGACTCGGAACCCCGATTCAGAATTGTATCAGCTGGATTATATTTGGGGGGATCATACAGCTTTGGGGAGCCATAACCATAAAAGACATCAGTATCCAATATCATGGAACACATGCGCTATCTTCACCAATAATATTTAATAACCAAATTAAATAAAGTGTTTATTTACATGCACGTTTATATGCCTTATGTGATCAAGACTGGGGCTTTGGTGAGACGCCTTTCTTAAGCCAGCGCGCATTCCCGCCCGCTTCTCGGCCTGATGAGAGGCCAGACTATTTCACCATCAGCACCTGTTTGGAAATCTGGCAGAGAGGACGGAGGAGAAAGAGTAAACTTAATATAGTGGGTTGGGCTGCTGTCCTGGGCCCAAACTGGAGTACAGGAGAGAATAGTCATAGAAACTGTTCTGAGAGGCTTCATTCTCAGCACACGCCATGACCCTGGCACCCTCTTGCTTTTCTAAATCAGGTAATAAATGGATTTGTTCTTTGCTAAGAATAACAAAGAAATCTGAAATTCCTTGAATGCAACGTTTTTGCTTCATTTTATGAAAAAAAAAGTAGATACTGAATTAAGAAATTAGCAGATACTAAATATTAGCATTTCTTCAAATGCCAGTATGCATTCAAGTTTTAAAAAATGACTAAAAAAACCAAATAATTGGATTTAATATTAATGACAAGAAATCATAATAATGGAAGAAATATATTCCCCAAACTATAATTTTTTTCTTAACAAAAGAACCCAAGTGTAATCACTAATGTGGGCAATCAATACAATTAAGGCAACCATCAATTAAGTAGATCTCTACAGGTGTTTGAGTCATCTCTCTCATTTGATACTTATTAAGCACCTGCAGTACGTCACACACTATGCTGGGCATTAGGGAGACAATGGCTAATAAAGTCAGACCTCTTCCTAGCTTTTCTGGAGCTTTACAGTATTATGCAGGAGCCAGAAATCAGTCAGCTACTCACGCCTTTAAATATAAAATCACAACAGTGCTGAGTGCTACAACCTAGAGGTCCATGGTGCTACTAGAGCATTGTTTTTCTTAAATTAAAGAATTCTGTTTAATTGTACAATGGAATAGTACTCAGTGATTAAAAAAGAGAATAAAATAATGCCATTTGCAGCAACATGGATGGACGTGGAGCCTGTCATTCTAAGTGAAGTAAGCCAGAAAGAGAAAGAAAAATACCATATGATATCACTTACATATGGAATCTAAAAAAAAAAGAAAGAAAAAGAAAAAAAGGACACTAATGAACTCATCTACAAAACAGAAAAACACACAGACATAGTAAACAACCCTAACGGTTACTGAGGGAAAGGGGCTGGGAAGGCATAAATTCGGAAGTTTGAGATTTGCAAATGTTAACCCTATATGTAAAAATAGATTAAAAAACAGATTTCTTCTGTATAGCACAGAGAACTATATTCAATATCTTGTAATATCCTTTAATGAAAAAGAATATGAAAATTAATATATATATATGCATGACTGGGACATTATGCTGTACACCAGCTATTGACACATTGTAACTGACTATATTTCAATTTAAAAAAAAGGAATTCTGTTTAAAAATCCATCTGCATAATAGCCAAATCCAACATTGTTGAATTCTGGCCTAGGGCAGAGAAAGCTCAAATCAGAGAACCCAAATCAACATTTTATAGACACAACATGACCAAGCAAACGCTGAAGTACTTGGTCAAAAAGGTGCCTGATTCCATTCAAGTATATTTATTCAGCATCTATGCAGTGTAAAGCAGTGCTTCTCAAACTTTAATATGCACGGGAATTACTGGAGGGAACAGTTCAAACACAGACTCTGAATCCACAGGCTCAGGGTAGGGCCTAAGAGTCTGCATTTCTAACAAGCCAGGTGATGCTGATACTTCCAGTCCATTGAACATACCCTGAATAGCTCCAGTTCCAGCCAAGATGCTGAACTAGCATGATTGCTGGATCCTCACCTGACTGCCCCATCCCCACCAACCCCACAAGAACAGAAAGGTAAAGAAGAGAACATTGTAAAAAGCTTTGAGTTTACCTGGGCTGTTTTAAACTGGTGTCTCTTCCTGGGCCAGGACACAGCCCAGGAAGGTTGTGGGAAGATAATATAGAACTGGTAGAACTCTGCTCCTGCTTCCCCCAACCCTCCCCTCATCGCCTTGGGGCAGACCGGGCCTGCACTCCACCTGCGAAGACACAGAAATCTGGTGCAGAGGTCCTCAGAAGAAATAGAATAACCAGGGATACCAAATGACCCTCAAAAGTTATTTCCATATCCCTTCTCCTTCCAACACCCAGTGCTGGAGAATTACAGTCTAGTCTCAGTGACAGGGCTCAACCTTGGCTGCACATTGAAATCACCTGGGGAGCTTTAAAAGCACTGCTGCTTGGATTCTACCTCCAAGGATCCAGTGAAATCCATCTGGAGCATGACCTGGGCAGCAGAACTTTTAAAAACTTCGCAGGTGATTTCAGTGTACAGCCCAGATTCACGAAATTCTGAGTTTCCTGTGAATGTGCTTCTCCCTGAGGAACAAAGGATGACAACCTAACCAGAGGGTTATTTTGTGGGATAAGGAGCCATTGAATGTAATTTTCTTATGTCAGAGCTCTAGACCCTGAAGCTCAGCTACCCCTAATCCCCTGATTCAATGGGGTTCTGCCTTCCCCCCATATGCACTGCCTGACAGAGGAAAGAGAAGCAGTAGCAATGTAGCAGAGTAGGAAAAAGGTGAGCCCACAAAACAGAGGAACAAGATATTTGAGGAGCACAGCCATTTCAAAACAAAAATAACCTCCTGATTCCAACTGAAGCAGGAATATTAAGATGCAGGAGTTAAGTATTTTTAATCAGTCTGATAAATAATATATCCTATATCCTGTGTCCTAGAAAAGAGACAAGAAATAATTATTAATAATAATAAGCAAGAAAACACAAAAAGAATCAAACAGAAATATTAGTCATAAAAACATAACAGAAAGAAAGAGAGAGCAGATCTGATACTGCCTAAAATTAAATCAGTGAATTGGGAGACCAGAGTGAAGAAATATCCCAAAAGGAAGAAGAAAAAGACAAAGAAATAGATAATAAAAAAGCAAAGCTGAAAGATAAGGAAGATAGACTAACATTTAGATAATAGGAGCTCCACTAAAGGGAGGAAAAACAATGGAGAGGAAGACATATTTGAGGACATAATGGGAACGAATTTCTCTGCATTAAGAAAACTTTTATGTATACATACCTATAACACATACCTATATATAACAAGATTTAAGAATTCTTTTAAAGTTATAAAAGCTTATCATAGAAAGAGCAGATCACACACAAAAGAACAAGAATCAGATTGACATTAGTAATATCAAATGCAAAAAAAGAGTAATGTTTTCATAGAATTGAAAGAAATAGAATATAGAATCTAGTATTTTATATTCAACCAACCCTAATACTTATATTCAAGAATTAGAGCCAAATAAAAATATTCTTAAGCATGCAAGATATGCTGCAGAAAGATGTGCATTATAAATAGTTTGGGTTGAAGTACATGGGAGAGAAAAACCTACGCGATTCTACAACAGATTTGTAGGACAAGGATGGTCAAATGCCTTGATAAACTTTCTTATTGTTTAAAAAAGAAAAAAGCTAAGTCCAGAGGAAAAGAGAAATTACATCTATAACAATCTAGAATTAAAGTTTAGGCTTTATCAACATGATGGGGGAAGATGGAGGAGAGAGCAGGGAATTCTAAATTTTCACCTAAGGCAAAATTAGGGAGATACAGACATATCACGAGAAATAAAAGTAAGGAAGATAAGAAGAAAGTGTTGTAAAAGTGCACAAGCTGAAAAATTAAGATGATAAGAATAGGTCCCAGTGTGTCCTTATGTCATTTATTATAACAAAGGTAGATGGACTGAGCTCACCAGTTAAAGAGAAGGGCTGACAGATTGGAGTTATTTTTTAAATTCTGGTATGTGCTATTTATAAGAGACACACTTCAAACATGAGGATGTGCAAAGATTGAAAGTAAAATTACGGGAAAAGATACACTAGACAAATATTAACCAAAAGAAAGCTGACTTAGCTATATTAATTCCAGAAAAGAGATTCTTTGAGAGCAATATTAGCAATAGAAGGAGTTCCCTAGGATGCAGCAACTCCACTTCTAGGTATGAACCCAAGGGAAAATTGTACACATGTGTAAAGAGTGAGGCAGACAGACTCTAAAGTTGCCCCCACTATCCCGGCTTCTGGTACTTATACTCCCAGGCAATCTCCTCCCCTTGAGTGTGGGCAGGTCCCACACTTGCTTTGATGGGTCCTATATCAGCTAACACTCTAACTGGTGAATGGGAAACAAACCGCAGTACATGCACATGCACAGCAACAACAGATACATGCAACAACATGGGTGAATCTCCAATGTACTACACTCAGTGAAAGAAGCCAGATTCAAGAGATGACTGTACGATTGATTCCATGTACATGATTTTCTGGAAGAGGCAGAACTATGGAGATAAGAAAATGACCAGTAGTTGCCAACGACTGAAGGTTGAAAGAAGAAATTGACAATAAAGAGGCACAAGGGAAACTTTCAGAGTGAAGGAGGTGTTATCCGTGTTGTTTGGGTGGTAGTTATAGAACAGTATTCATTTGTCAAAACTCATAAAATTATACACCATAATGGGTGAATTTTACTCTACGTAAGTTATTTCTCAATTTTGTATGTATGTTGGTGTATAGATGTATCAGTTAAGTGCCCCTTTCGATAATCCCCTGAACCAGATCCTTCACCCTGCTATGTCCTCCAGCCCTTCCTACATCCTATAAGAAGAACAAAATGAGAAGTTGTGTCACAGGAAATATTACGGTTAAAATTATTGTAGAGAATGACCTTGAAAGGGGACTGAGGGAAGAGAAGGGAGAGTCTCAACAAAGTGATGTATATAAAAAGGAGGCAGGACTCCAGAAAAAAGGACGCAGAAGAATGAAGGAGTGAACATTATTTTCTTTGCCTTGTTGATGGGGAGTGTTTCTGATGCTTTTTTTTTTTTTAACAACAGTAAACCTTGTTTTGTCCAAGGCAGAGAGTTACTGTGTCTTGATTCAACCGCCAGCAATATAGGGACTCCTCTCCAAACTGGCAGCTCTGTTTGGTCCAGAGTCTCTTTGCCTTGGAATGCCCAGATAAATGGCCCATTAGCAGCCCACAAAGAGATTAAGAAACAATTCCATTTCAGAGAATGCATAGTTTATGCAAAGAACGATCCTTGAATCAGAACGTTCTGCTTCTACTATCTTTTACGAAGCAGAGGAGCAGGGGTTTTGAGGTCACAGTCAGCCTGACCATATTTTGTTCTTATCTCCCTATTTTCTACTCCATAATGAAACTTAAATAGCTCGCTATCGCTAAGTAAATAACTGGCGCCATAACAGCCTTCTGGAAGCTTTTAATTGTGTCAAACCAGCTCTTCAATTCTAAACATTCCTTATGACCAAATGGTACTTAGAGCTTTGGGTGTCTTCTTAGCAGATGGAGATAGGAACACAAAATGGGATAAGAAAGCCGAAACTCCCCATTAATCGTGGTTGTGCTCCTTTATTCAAAGATCATAAAATGCCTGAAGTAATGTCTTTAATTTGGTGGGGGAGGAGGAAGGGTCTGACCGAGAAGCAGAAAGCCTGGATTTTAGTCCCTTCTGGGCTTCTGCCCAGCTGCGTGATTTGGGATAGTCACTCAATAACTTCTTTGTACCTCATCTCCCTCTTGTGTACACCTGACTCTGTAGTCAGGGTGTTTCCTCCCTACTGTCCCAAGTCAGGTGCTCTAGTGGGCAACAGGTTTACCCCAAAGTTCCAGAATAGGAACTCCCCTTTCACCTCTACAGCTCATTGTCCGGAGATTCCCTTTGGTCTTACCAGTGTTTTAGGAACATTGTAGAGAAGTGCCCCACAACGTGCCCAAATTATGTGGCATTCAAAAAGAACTCCAGGCTACTGCTGCCAGCCCACTGTAACTCAAGATAAAGGATTACCCTAGACAAAGGTTTTCAATGGGCAGGAACAATTGGAAACGCCAGGTGAGACAAATCAAACAGATTTCTTCACTGCAGGACTTCCCAGAGCCTTTGTTTGCGCACGTGCTTTGAGACTTTCCTAGAAGGGGGTGCAGAAGTATTTTGAACAAGGCATCACTTTTTTCAAAGATCGACACTCTGCACGGAAATGCCCAGGTCCAAATTTAGGGTGCTATCTGTTTATATTTTATGGGTACCTCTTATCAGGAGGTACTCAACCCCGGCTGCAGAACAGCATCAGGGTGTCTCATTCCTAGAAATTGGGCTTTAATTGGTCTGAGGGGTGGGGCCTGGGCACAGATGGATGTTGATTTCAGCTCCCTAGTGATTCTAACCAGGGAGCAAGAGAAGTGCCTCCTTTTCATGCCGGTTATCGAGCATTAAAGGGAGAGCACACCCAACTCCTAGATCAATATTGGGGAGCAAACCCAAACAAGGGTTTGTCTCTACCCAGACTCTAACCCACAGGATCCAGAGCCTCTGCCTGCTGGGACATTCTCCTTGGAAAATTACGAATGAGTGATGCAGCACCTCCTAGCAGTTACTTACTCAATTGAGACTCTAGCCCTAATCATCTCTTTAAAAACCCTGTGGATTTTTCCTTTCAAGATGGAAATCATTTCACTGATTTTCTGGTTGTAAATATAATGCCTGCTCATTGTGAGGGTAAAAAACACATAAAAGTGTGAAGCAAAAAATAAACAATTGTTCTTAAACCTCCCCATCCCCCCACTGTGAGCACCATGTGTTTACTTCTAGACTTTTATATGTTTTTAATATTGTTGCATAATCTGGTTTTTTACTTATCAGTATAACTTAATATATCTTTCTATCCCAATATGTGGATTGAATATGTATTTATTTGCTATCTCTTGAAGGTCTTTTTATCCCAATATAAATAAAACTGCACCATCATTTTTAATGGTCCTATCATATTCTGGGCATACCATAAATTACGTATCTGACCGGTTCCTGAGAATAAATTCTTAGAAGCAGAATTGCTCTGTCCAAATCCCCATTCAGCTGAACCTGCTCAGCCAGGCCTCCAATTTCTTTTCCCTGTCCAAGGGAGCTCCCCTCCCCCTCATTTCCCCATCTCTACGCCTTCCAGCCTTCTCCACGCTCTGGCCTTGTTCATAAAATATTTTCTGGCTGCTATCGGTCCAAGTCCCTCTACCTTTTATCAAACGTTTTTCGAGCTTTATCTCTTAAAGCCGATATTTTACTATAGAAAGCCTTGCTTCTGTGCAAATCTCCTCTCCTTGGACCAACTGGTTTAATTCAGGCTGGAGGTCTCATCCCCCAGCAGAGGTCACCAAATCCTCTTTCAAGGAAGTAGCTAGGAGGCAGCAAGCTGAGGTTGACGGTACTGGAAAGCCTCCCCACCACACACACCCGACACCCCACACCCCCACCCCCGCACAGCCCCTCCACCTGCCCAGGAGAACACTTGGACTTCCCTCGGGGGCCTCACTTGTCACTCTGTGTTATAATTGTTTACACGTCAGCTTCCCCTCCAAACAATAAATCTCTGTCCCCTTCTTCCCTGTCCCTCCTGACTCCAGCAGCACACCTGACTGAGAAGGCACCTTCACGGCTCACTGAATGTCTGCTGTTAAAAGGACATGTTTTTCCAGGAAAAACCCTGAGCTGTGTTGCTAATATGAAAAATAGTAACTATGACCCACTTCCCACCTTTTGCCAGAAAAGACACAGCCTCAAGCCTGCGCCGGGCTGACTCACACAACCTCACCGCTGAAATATGGAGAGAGTCCCGAAATCAAAAGCATTCCAATCAAAAGCTCAGTTTTTCTTCTTGTGACTCCACCCCAGCACCCCAGCCCAGCCTCGCTGGCTGTGGGGGCGCAGGACGAAACCCCTCTCCATGCCAGCCTGGCTCCTGGCAGTGGTGGCCCCTTGTGACTTGTTCCTGCCAGCTCCACTTAGGAACCCCGCACGATTTGAAGATCATTTATTCAACAAGTCTTTGCAGCTGGCAACGCTGGTGATGCAGACAGAGAAGTCCAGTCTTCAAAGTGGTTACATTTCAAGGACACCCAAAACCGGTAAACTAACCCATAAAATAATTATACATTTTGATGGATACTTTGAAGGAAATAAACAGGAGGCAAAAATGAAGAATAAGATGTATATTATGATCAGCTTCAGCCAGGGCGACCAGGGAAGGCCTGGCAGAGGAGGTGAGATTTTAGCTGGAGGCACTGGCCCGGTGCCTGCACTGGCGTTGGAGGGGAACATCCTTCCTGGACAGAGAACAGCATCCTTGGGCAACCCTCAGGTGGCAAAGGGCAAAGGGCACAGCATATTTAGGGCCTGGAGCCTGGTGAATGATGGGGAGAGAGACAGAGGTGAGTCGAGGGCACAGACAGGTATGTCACAGTATAGTTAGGTGCCTGCAGTCTAAATTATCTGTGAGAATTCAGAGTCCTGTTGGTTACCATAGTTAAGTCATCTGGATTCAGAATTATTAAATACCTCAGGTTTTTTGGTTGTTTTTTTTTTTTACATCTCTCATAAACAAAATTATTTTCTTTGACTTTTCAAAGTATCTTAAACCGTGGTCAGATCAAGTCCACCACGGTAGAATAAAAGTAGAACAAAACTTTGGAAAATTACATGAAAATTCTCTGAAATGCAAATTTTAATGTGTTTTCAATTTCTTTTAATTAAAGAAATAAAGCATAACTACCCATGCCATTTCAGGATTTTTTTTTCTTTCTAGTTTCAACTTTTTAATTAAAAGTTCTGCACAGATTCCTCAGTCATGGGGGAAGGATACAGAAGGGAGTGAGGCAGGAAAAAGCCATTTTATACAATTTGTGAAATAGGAACGTGGATCCTCCTTTTTGCCCCCAAAATAGTGTTGCTTAAACCTCCCACTGTCAGCTCCCCGCACCTATTTCTGCTCCGATGGGGTTGGGGGGACCCACTTCCGTCGACTTCCACGACTTCTTTCAATGGAGGTATTTTTGCCTCTGTGCTCCAGTTTACTCGTCTGGCCCCAAAGTTAGAACCCAGGCAAGGGTCGAGGCAAACAGGGTCTGATGTGAAAGGAATGCATGAATGGGGAGCTGTTTTCTGCTGGAGGGAAGGGAGGGGTCGCACGGCTAATTCCAGCATGTGTTATTGGGAAGTATGACGTCTTACCACACAAAGTCTTCCTTATTCGTGACTGCTTGTGAATAAAACACACATTGAATCGTTCTGAGTGCTGCTTTTAAAACCCTGCGTCCTGGTCAGAACACCTCCAACCACTGGGCTCCAGGAAGCTGTCTTTGCCGATTCCCAAAAGTAACTCAAATCCAAACACCTGGAGGAGGGGGACAGGCGCCGCGCTGGACAAGGCGCAGTTAGTTCTATCACGACCTGCTGGGATTAGCATCACTCAGCTAGCCTTTTTCATTCTTACCCTGACAAATAATTCCCCGAGTCTTTTTGAAGCAATTCACTTTGCGAACACGCGGTCTTAGAAGGTTTGCAGCATTGCCAGGAACCGTGAGAAAACAAGCAAAGCAAGACATAGTAATTAGCCTTCAAAAAAGTTTACTGATTAAAGGTTTATTAAAAGGTTCTTATCAACAAATGGAGGGGGTGCTGAGGGGGATTTCAGTGGAAGGTTGTCGAGCAGCACTATGCAGCTCACCTGGGAGAGGGTACAAAATGCCATGGGATTAAAGGAGGAAGACATACCCCCTGTCTGTGGAGACCAAGCATATGGCTTCAGAAGGAGTCGTCTCTAAAGTTCTGTTCTGTTTCTTATGCCTCAGTACTGAGGAAGGTTCTGGGAGAGGCTGTGCTTTGCCAGGGTCAACTTTTCTTGCCACTTAAATTACAAGGAAACATCACTGAGTCTGCACAGTACAAGAAATGTCAGAGTTCTGACATCTTAAAAAGAAAAGCTGGCATTCTGAAATCCCCAGATGAGCATGCCAACCAGTTGAACCCAAATAAAAGTCTAGGAGATTTTTAACACTGCCTTTTGCCATACCCTCCACCTAAGGACTCTTTTATGGCATGGGATGCCATCAGTCTGCAGGAGAGACACCTTAAAGCCTCCGTGAGTTTTCTCCAGTTCCTTCCATATCTAATCTGGGGCTCCATAGTCAGGTTTCCTTGTTTAGCAATGTCAGTTGGAAAAAAAAAGAAAAAGCACATAAGAGCTGTGATTTGAGTCTCATTCAGTGTCTTACTGAGAACTATAGCCAGGGAAACAGCCTCTCAGATGGGACTGACAAACTGTTCTGAAGAGGTAGGGGAGGAGCAAGTATACATAAGAATTTTGGGGGCTGAGGAATACATGGTATTTGGTAAAAGATTACTGCTTGGTAAAAGATTACTTGGTAATCACAAGTAAAAGATTGTGCTAATCACAATCTTTTGGTCAAAGATCTTGGTAAAAGATTACTGCTCATCACAAAAAAAAAAAGTTATCTCAAGGTAATGACATTAGTTCTTATCTATGTATGGGAAGATGCAAGAATCTGGGATCACCGAAATTCTTCCTTAGATGTGCATCTTAACTATAGAGGGGCCCACAGATCTAAACCATGAAATGCCTCATCCTGAATTCCTTTCCGGGTGTACTGTAGGTCAGGAACTGCAGAGGCTAATGACTTGATCCTTGTAGGACTGAGATGGCAGGCAATATTTTTTTGTTTATAGAAAGAAAGCACAGCAAATAGACCAGCACTTATGGCCAATGGGGAAATGTGTTCTTTCCAACGAAACGGGGCCCCTGAGAGTTACTTTTAGGCCAGGATCATCACACATGTTGCTTACACCTGGATAACTTCCCCACATGAATACTGTGAAAATGTGATAACTTCATCACAAATGAATCATGATGCTCATTCCTACCAAGTCCAAATGATGCCCCAGATCCCTCTTAACATAGGAGTCCAGGAACTCATTACCAATCAACAGGAATTGTCACAATAGATTAAATCTAAGGGACAGCTCTATGTGGCAGTTCACTTCCTATGAAAAGAACAATGGGACCAGTAACAATCAGAGTCTTGGGCCCTGCAAAAAGCCTTATAGGGACTTGAGACAAATCACTAAGATGGCTACATCTAAAACAAAATGAATTTGTTAGATTCAGTCTTCCAAGGCTTGCTGAATAAATAACAGCCTTAAATTTTTGTTGACTCAGGTTTGAGTTTTAAAGTAGATACAAATACAGTTGACCCCTGAACAATGTGGGCATTAGGGGCGCCGAGTCTGCACAGTTGAAAATTTGAGTATCACTTATGGTCAGTCCTCCCTATAAACAATTCCTCCATATCTGAGTTTCCACATCCAAGGACTTAACTCACAGTGGAGCGTGGGGTACTGTTGTTTTTCCTATTGAAAAAAAGTCCATGTAGAAGTGGACCCACACAGCTCAAACTCATTGTTGTTCAATGGCCAACCATACACCAAGACTCCAACTTTCAGAGCAGTTAACTTGGAGGGTAAGTCACTTTACAAAAAGGTTTGCCAAAGTTGTCTTTAAATGCCAAGTTTCTCTCCACGAAATGTGTTAAAGACTCAATGACCTGAAAGAAAAGGAAAGGAAGAAGATGGTTGGATAAACATAAGCCACATCAGTGAGACACGACAGCCATTTGAAAATGAATCCCGAGCAACCACAAAGCAGCTATGAGAAAATGTGATTCTGCTTATACAAGTCTCATCCATACATGTATCTTCAGAAACAACTTGATCCTTTGAAACAATCTCACACTGGGCTTGACGTACAGCACCTTGTTGCTGAATACCAGTCAAGTGTGAACCACAGGCCAAGGATGGAGTAACCTCAGGGAGAGACAGGAAAGGAGCTGGTCATTTATCCCTGAAGGTGTGCATTAGGACATGTCCAAAAAGAGCACGCCAACTGCTGTGGAGTAGTCTTGAGGTTTTCATCCAATCTCAGAACAGTCAATCTCATTCAGTGGTTATGAAGGTCAGTCAGACCATGCCCGTTTAATTTAGAGCAGCAGTTGTCAAACTCCATACCCTGGAGGTGCCTTGGGGCTGCCCACCAGGGAGTGGGAGGTGAAGCAGACAGGTAGACAGGACTGTAATACTCCCCCAACAAACTCACCCACGCTGCAGTCAGAGCGGCCCCTCTTTCATCTTTTCTTCAGCTTGATGTTCCACATAAGATTTCATTTGCAAAGACACAGCTTCACTACCAAAAAAAAAAAATGGAGGTGGGGAGTGTTTCTTAGTTACTATTCTAACATGTGGTCAGACATCAACATGGTCCCCAGAACCAAAAGTAACAAACAGGATAGTAGGGAGAGAAATGTTCCTGCACCAAAGCAGGATATGCAAGATTCAATTTTTAAACTTTTATTTGGAAATAACTTTAAATTTAGAGAAAAGTTATAAGAATAAACTTGATAAAAGATTGCTTGATTTTCTTTTCCCTAGATTCACCTAGTGCTGACAGCTTACTCATGTGCTTTATTATTTGCTTACTTTATTTCTTCTCTCTCTCCCTTTCATATATATTTTTCTCTTGATTTTTAAGGGAAATTACATATATCTTGGCCACTTACCCCTAAATACATGAATTGTATTCCTTATGAATAGAAACACTCGCTTCCATAATTATAGTATGGTTATCATCTTCAGTAAATTTAACTTCAGAACAATACTTTTATCTAATCTACTGTTCATATCCCATTTTTGTCAATTGATCTAATAATGTTGTTACAGCATTTTCTCTCCAGTAAAGAATCCAGCCTAGGGTCAAGGATTGCATTTAGCTGTCACATCTCTTTATCCTTTTAATCTGAAACACTTCCAGAGTCTCTCTCGGTCATCCACAATGACATTTTTTTTAAAGCAAAGAGCTCCCCTCTCCCCATTTTTAATCAAATGTTTCTCATTTGGAGTTTATCTAATGTTTCTTCATGATTCGGTTTACACAGTCTTGGCCAAAATACTACATAATTGCTGTTGTATCTTTCTCAGTGTATCACATCTAGAGGTACGTGATGGCCATCAGCTCTCACGGTTGATGCAAATTTTGATCAGTCAAGCTGTAGAATTTCTCAACTGTATAATAGCTATTTTTTCCCCCTTGGACCTAGTCATCAGTCTGTGGGAGATCCTTTAAGACCATGCAAATATCCTGCTCCTCATCTAACTTTCCCCCTAAATTTAGTATGTATTGATGATTCTTGCTTGATCTAAACTTTACCATAATGGTTGCAAAATGCTAACTTTCCAACTCTAGTACCTTCTCCCAATTTACCAGTTAGCATTCAGCATTGTATTGTAAGGAACAGCCGTCCCCATATGTTTATTATTAATATATCCATTTGTTATTGGTATGGACTCATGAATTCTTATTTTTAATGGTTTATGATTCATTATTTTATTTAATTATTTTGGCAGATTTAACCAGTAGAAATCCTTTCAAGCTGGCTCCTATGTCCTTATGACCTGCTTTCATCTTTATTTTATCATTTTCTTAATTTCTAGCATAACAAAATTTTCTGGGCTCATCTCATACCTACCCTGCCCCAGCCCTGGAATCAGCTGTTTTTCCCAGGAGCCCTAGTTCCTTTTAGCGGGGAATGGTATTAGAGACCAAGATCTGGGCACTAGGTGTGCTGAGTGTAACTTAGGTGTTATTGCTTCTTGGCCCTTTTTAGCAGGCAAAACTAGGTAATATTTGTGTGCATATATACTCATATATACAAATATATATATATATATATATGCATGTATATACATTTATAAACATATACTATATGTGTTTTAGAAACATGGTAACCACTGATGCCTCCAATTTCAATCCATCCCAAGAGAGTTCTTTTTGCCTTCCTTTACTCCATATTATGTCCTTTCTTCCCCAGCAAGAACCCTGGCTCCCAAGAACAATAATATATTTACAGTTGACCCTTGAACAATACAGGGATCAGAGTGCCAACCCACACACCCCACAGTTGAAAATCCTCATATAATTTTATAGTCGGCCCTCTGTATCCATTGGTCCACATCCATGAATTCAACCAACCTCACAATGTGTAGTATTTCTTAGATAAAAAAAAATCTCTGTATAAGTGGATCCACGCAGTTCAAACACGTGTTGTTCAAGGGTCACCTGTACTTAAAATTGTTCAGTCTTATAATACATACACCATTGGTTCAGAACTGCTTTCCCCTACTCATACAAAACACAAGCCTACTCAAAAGAGCTCAGGATTTGTATGCAATTCCCTCTACCCCATGCTCCCACTTGACAGGCATTCAAAAGTGATTTGAATTAGTCATTTCTTTTTTTTCTCTCCCTCTTCAGTGTTATGTTATTCATTTGAAGTATGACTGGGTGATTTGTTTCAGTTTGCTTTCAGCTTTAGGGATTTTTTCCCCTTCCCATCCTCATTAACTTTATTTTTGACTATATGGAACATTAACATGGCTTCTGAAGGTCAAAACTGTGCAAAAAGACACACTCTGAGAAGCACTGCTCCCTCCATCTCTCTTCTGCCCTACTCCCCCCACCTCTTATAACCAACTTGAATGTTCCCTGATTTATCCATCCTGTGTTTCTCTTGTAAAGATAAGCAAATACATATGTTTTCTGATTTTCCTTCTTTCTTGCACAAAATGTAGCATATTATATATGTTCCTTTGCACTTTGCTTTTTTTTCTCACTTAACAATATCTCCTAGAAATCACTCCATGTCAGTTCATAGAGCTCTTCCTTTTTTTTGTTTATGGCCACATAGCACTCCATTGTGTGTGAGTACCATAGTTTTTTCCATCAGTTTCCTACGTTTGGACATTAAGGTAATGTCCAATGTTTTTGTGATTACAAATAACACTCCCTTGTGATATTTGTATTTTGTATAATATTTGTCATATTTAAATATAAGATTTTGAATGCAATAATCTTGTGTATTTGCATTTTCACATTGATGGAATTTTATCAGGATAAATTCCTAGATGTCGGATTGCTGGGTCAAAGGATAAATACATATACAGTTCTGTTAAATATTAAATTTCCTTCCACAGGAATTGTACCATTTTTTATTCCCATCAACAATGTATAAGACCTGTTTCCCCATAGCCTTGCCAATAAGTATGTTGTCAAGCTTTCATATTTTTGCAAATCTGATGAGGTGAGTTTGGATTTTAAAAAAAGGAACACAGTTATGCACATTAAAAATTTAAAATGGAAAAGTAAAACAACACATAGAAAGGTCACGAGAGAATGGGGGAGGCAGGGACGACCTCATGCACTTTGTATTATAAATACATAGATGGGATTAAGAAGTACTGAGATGAAAGAAGGAAGAGACTGACTAGTAAAAACCCTGAAATTAAAAGGATTGTTAAATTAACATGACACCCAGGCAAGGAGAGTCACTTTTACCGAGTGGTGATTGAATTCTGGAGTTGCATACTTAGACGGGGATAATACCAAGATGCATTTTCCTCCTGTTAACACGCCAAGATGCATTTGTTGAAATGCCACCTCTGTGCCCTGTATATATTTATTTAATGGTATTTGTCTCACCGTATTACAATTATTTATTTTCAAGTTTGCCTTCTCTCCCAGACGGTGAGCTTATTAAGGACGGAACCATGTCTTATTCCTGTCTGCATCTTTAGAACAGGATAATTACAGATGAGTTTGGTCTCTTGCAATTAAATCTTGGTGGAAGGGAAGGAAGGAGGCATGGAATGGGAGATGGACATATTCAGGAACAACCTAGAATGGAGGCTGTATATATCAAAACATCAAAGTTCGTTCCAGTGTGAGATTTTTGTTCAAGAAAAGCGCTTTTCCCACAGTCAACATACTGCAGCTTTTCCACACTATGTTTTTTCAACATACATTTAAATACAAATTCCCATCAGAATAAGAGGAAGGTGTCACATCCTGGGGATGATGGCTAATGCCCAGTGAACAGAAAAAAAACAGAAACTTCATGAATTTTGTCAAGATTAATCTTTTGGTGCCTAAGTAAATCTCCAAGCTTTGATTACAAGAGTCAGCACCTTGGTGAGAAATGGAAGTCAGTGGATTCAACGAAGCATGAAATTTCAGCACAGAATCATCTACTAGCAGGCATTAATGACTAATAAGCCATCGTTACCACTGATGTAATAAATAACTAAACTTGAGGGCTTGCCAACACTTTCACATGTTAATGCTTTGGATCCTCACAGTCTCAGGAAATAAGTTTTTTTGTGATAATCATTTTACAGAAGGGGAAAACAGGTCTTACTTACTTTACCCAAGATGGATGGGCCCTGATTTTCTGAACTCTGTGGCTGCACACTGCAGGCCAAAGGTGCTGAGTTAAAACCTAACAAGTGATTAGAATTGACTGGAGAAATAGGAACCCGACTCTAATTAAGGAATTTGCTAATTGCCCTTCTCTCTGCAGACATTACTCCATTCTTGGTCTTTAGCTCTGGCACAGACTTGACCTTAATCATGCTTTCTGCAAAACAGCAAGGGTCAGAGAATACTGTTTCTGAGTTACATCTGGCCACAAAATGAATCTCTTCTGTACTTTCCAAAGCCACATCACCAAGCCCTTGGAGCACAGAGCTGCCCACTGTCCCTGGAAACCATACAAAGAGCTCCCTGTTTTGAATCTGTCCAGAGCCCACCTTCCTGACTCCCCATCCAGGCTTTCCAAGCCTACGTGCAAACATTAGATGAATGGGTTTTCCTCACCGTCTCCCACTGAGCACTACAGAAGTGAACTCTACTCAAGGGAAAGGGACAATAGTCTGGAGGAAAGAGCAGAGGAACCTGGATACTCCTGCGTCTCCTCTCTCTACTCTTTGCCACCACAAGCGTAGTGGTTAAGGGCACAGGTTCTGGAAGGAGCTGCCTCGGTTCAAACTCTGGTTCTGCCACTAGAAGTATCACTTTGGGCCAAAAACTTACCCTCCCCAGACCCCATTTTATTCATCTGAAAAATACAGATAATCGTGCTAGGACCTATCTCACAGAGTTGTTGCGAGGGATCGATATAAAATCCATGCAAAAGCACTTAGAATAGTGCCTGGCACATAAGAAAAGTGGTTTCCACCACATCACTTTACCCAGGCTCCAAGTCTGTCTGGTTTTCGTGCCATTTCTAAACAGTTGTCAAGCCTGGTCATTGTGTCACTGAATATCTCCCATCTTCTCGCCTTCCTCTCCTTTCTCTTTGCCACTACTTGAATGCAGACCCAGAGGCAGAGTCTACCAAGTCCCCTACACTCCTTCTCCCCTTTCTCCTTAAAAAACTACCCTCAGTTTTAGCCAGACATACGGCCGCCCAGCTAAAAGACTCCATTTCCCAGACTTCCCTTCAGTTAGATGTGGCCACGTGACAAGTTCCAGCCAATGAGAAGTCAGCAAAAGTGCCCTGTGGAGCTTTTGGGAAGTCCCCCTTCAAAGAACACATGGTTTTCTGCACCTTTCCTCTATTTGCTGTGGATCAATATTGATAACAATGGCAGCTCCCTAGGGACGGCAAAGCCAAGAGCCATGCTTGAAGACTAAATACCTGCTAACTCTGGAGCTTACACATCAGTTCCTAACTGCTCACCCCCACTTCAGAAAGCTGAAAGCTGCCAATACAGGCAGAGCAAATTAACCCTGCGTGATACACACCCTATCCTACGTAACACCAAGGGCTTCTGACCCTTCTCCGCATCCAACCTCTCTCTCCACCTTGCTGCCAAACTAATCTCCCTAAAGCATGGCTCTACATCCTCACAGAGACTTCAGTGATCCTGCCCCATTGCCCAGTCTCCTTAGCTGCCATGGTCTGGCCCGTACCCACCTTTCTACACCTACCTCCATTCCTTCTCTTCTGGCCAACCAAACCCAATGACTTCCTGTTTCATACACATATTCTCTTCCTTTAAATTTTATATCCCTGGATCTGGATTGCCCTTCAGGGCTCCAGTGACATTCAGTCTCCTCCATGAAGCCAACCTGCCCTGATCCCCCAAGCCAAGAGTAATTCTCGGTCCTCAGAACCTCCCTGACACTCACTCCTGCTCGTATCAAGGACCCCAGAAGCCTCCCTATGCCGAGACCGGGTCACTTTCCTGCCCACCTGGCCCCAGGACTTGCTTTCTCATCTTCTCTCTCAGTCTTCTTCCAACCCAGCAGACCCCCACTCTTCTCCCTTGCCTGGCCCAGTCTCCTCATGCCCTGCCTTCCTCCCTGCCCCTCGAGACAGGGGCACTGGGTCCACCCACTTAAAGGCTTTACCCTCAATCCTTAAATCCCTCAGAGGTAACGTTAGGGAGGGGGAGGTAACAGACATAATAAACATGAGACAAGTCACTGGCTTAAGGGAGTTCACAAGCCTCTTCGGGCTATGGTCCCTGCTGGCTGGTTCTTACATCTTCTTGAGCTGGAAGCCATACACAGCAAAGGATGCCTGCCCTTCACCTTCATCCCCACAGGTAGGGCTCACCAAACACCCCACCCCATTTTAAATTTGCTGTCAGCATCTTCTGTGAAGGCCCTCTTCCAGCAACTAGGAAACAAATAGAAATAAAAATCCAAAGTAGATTTCTCCTGGCTCAAGTGAACATTGTGTATCTCAAAGAACCTTCAAAATAGAGAGAAGCTTTTCAGAGGTCCTCTGCTTCAAACGGGATGGAGTCCCTCGGGGCATTTCCTCACATATTCTTTCATTGCATTACATCACTTTCTACCTTAATACACCGTACAGTAACTACTTGCTTATTTTTATCCCTCCCCATCCCCAGCTACACTTGACTTCTCTCCAGTTCTAGTGTAAACTCTTCAGGGAAAGATCTAAATCTGGTGCATCTTTGCAGTCCCACAGAGCATACCTAGACAAATACCTTATATGAGTAGCTACTCATTCCAATGTTAGATTAAAATGGATAACGTTAATTAATTAATATTTAATTAATTAAATCAAAGAAGACCAGACCTGGTAGAAAGACTCTCTGGAGAAGATATGGACCTAAACCATCACACGAAGACTGAGTAGGATTTAGACTTTCTAAGGAGAGAGAGAAATGGTGTGAGCAGGGGGTTCCTGGAACCCTAGATCAAAGTTCTAAAATAAGTCTCCCTTGGCCTCTCTCACAAGCACGTATTGTTCCCCTAGACCTCATTTAGAGGGGCCTTCAGCTCTCAGCAGCCTTCTTAGGAACTCAAAAATTTCCAAAGTAAGGCATCTTAGGATGCTTCCATCCCCAGTACATTTGGAATACCTGGCCTTCTGGAAAACCAAAGACAGTTTCAAAGGAAACCTCAGGCTCAGGCCCTGTAGGTTTCCCAGTTTTCCCACCCCCAACAACCTTCATCCAGTTTGGGAATTTAAAAATTATAAAAATAATAATAAAGGCTATGAGGGGCAGGGAGGCTGACAAAACTTGTTGGAAAAATGTGGTATTCCATGTCCTCCGATCTGCAGAAAAATAGGAAGAGCAGTAGAATGAGGTCAGATTCATCTTTGATGGAGCCTTTTAAGTGAAATTGTCTGGACTTGCAACCAAGGCAAGAAATTCTACCTCTGGAAGCAAAACATTTACTTTAAAGACAGGCTATTGATCCCAAAATAATTACTGATGGTGAAGAAAGGAGTCAAACCAATTAGGTTTTCTCTTCAAGTTGATCCCATCCCATTTCTCAGTGCCCCCTGTGAAATCTTTATGTAATCCTGGGTGAGTCCCTCGCAACTGCAGGAGGTCACAGATGAGAGGGACGGTCTGACCCAGGCTTCATGCGGGGCAGATGTCCCCTGCTTCATGCCAGTTGAGAGGCAGGAACTGTGCTCCTAGGCTCCGGTCTCTGATTATCTGTTTATGTGAAGTTATATGTAACTGGAACCTCTTTGAAAGCTGAGCCGTATGGAAGCCATTTAAAATTATTTCACTTCCAATGTTAAACCAGCTAGAGCTGTTTTCATGCAAGAGGAGGACCACTTCAGAGACTGTCAAGGTTCAGAATACGCCACAGGTGACAGGTGTCTGAGTATTTGAAGAACTTCCTGCGTCCAAGATAACCTTGACTGGAGGAGTGGGCAGGGGAATTTTAAAGGAAATATGAACTTTGCCTACAAAGCTGGAGCCCATGAAACATTTACCCAGACCTCATTTTAGAAAACGCATTGACCAGGTGGAACCACTGAGTTTCCTTGGGAGGCCTCACAGTGGCGAGGATGGACTGTGGGCTTTGGTGCTGGACAGAGCTGGGCTAAGTAAACCTGGGAAAGTTACTAAATCTCCCAGAGCCTCGGGTTATTTATCCGTTAGAGGCGGGAAATAATTCCTACTTACAGGGTTGTTATTCTAAAAATTAAGTGAAATAATGTACATGAAACTACTAGCACTTTGGTTTGGCACGAGGCCATCACTCCACTATATGACAGCTATTATCCTACTTATTATTTTAAGTCATAATTATATGTTTGGAGTAGTAGGTCAGGACAAGTCTACAACATACAACTGACTTTGCTTAGACAAGAAGAGTTTGCAAGGGCCTGGGAAAATTGGAACAAGAGAAATGCAATCTCCAATTTCACAGCTATTACATAAATCCCCAAACTTTTTATCTTTTTCCATCTTCTTCCCAATTCTCAGCCCTTCTAAGCAGAGTGATGCATCCCAGAACTTTAGCACAGGGTACAACATTCAGAGCCAAGGACTCCAGGGAAACCAGGAAATCAACTTTCATCCTCTTGAAACCGAGCAGTACCCTCCAGGACTCTCTCTGGTGTAGGAGCCCCATCCCCACCCCCATATCCTCCACCTCTTGAAGTAAAAGCCTTAGCTTCAGGCCTCCCCTGAGTCTTGAAAGGCTGGATCCAGAGTTAATGATTAAGAAAATGTAAACGTGTAGTAACAAAAAATAGCTGTTGGGTCAGGAAACCGGTAAGAGTTTAAGCAATAGATCAGTCTTATAGCAAGTCACAGGACCTTTAGCTCATCCCTGAAGGATATAGATATCAGTGCCTGATGCACATTCCTTAGTTGTTTTTACAGAGGCCAGACTCCCACCAGATGGAAACTGCTGACCACAAGCATGTAGACCCTGGACCGATTGGGACCAGAAGGTTGATGATGTTGACTCCCAACACATCATCCTGTTGTATCTCCACCAACCAATCAGAATAATGTCCATGAGCTGACCAGGCACCCAGTAACACACACCTCTAATGTTGCCTTTAAAAATCTTTCCCTGAAAGCCATCAGGGAGTTTGGGTCTTCAACTTGCTTGGTGCCCTGCAATAAACACTGTACTTTCCTTCACCACAACCCAGTGTCAGTAGATTGGCTTTGCCGTGCATTGGGTGAGTGGACCCAAACCCAGGTTTGATAACACTGTTACATAATGAAAGCACGTATCTACATGAAAGACACAGTAAGCTGACCCATCACAGAGTCATGGAAGCTAGGATATATTTGGATCAGATGAGCATATGCACGACACTGGCCTATGGTCAGAGGTATGACCAACCCTGGTTTGGAAGTCCTCCCATTGGAAGTTTAATTTATAAATTAAACAATCATTTCAATAGTACGCAGTTGCCTCAGCAGACAGAAGAAGCCTGGAGGTAGCTCCTTGAAAACCCATTACACTTCATCAGTTGCCCTTAAATTTCAGATGTGTCAGTTGGCACTTACAGCTGTAATCCAACCAACATGTGAAAAAAGGTAGAGATAAGTGAGAGACAATATTCAACCTTTTTTGACAGCAGGTGTGACATGGATATGAACCAATCAGACATGAGCCCTAGTCAGAAAGGAAACAAACACTTTGTGGTCCTTTTCCACAAACACTGGCCCCAACAGGACAATTGCATGTTGACTGACAAGCTTGAATGGAATTAATTTTTCTTCACACTGGTGGGCAGAATGCACATTACCCAGCTAGCACCAGCTTTACACAAAAAAAACTGAATGCCAAGTTTAATCCTGTGTGATTGAAAAAAGCTGAGCTCCACAACCCCCAAAGTGGGTTTAAATGCAGAACTCAACAGGCTTGTAATTACATGCAATACCACAAGTGAGCATGACTATAATACCATTTTACTACACAAAGGAGAACTATTGAGTTCTATTCACAAGAGAAAGTGCTACAAAATTCCTCTCTCAGTAGGATAAAAAAAGATACATCACAGCATATATTTTCCAGTAATTTATTCTTATGAAACCAAACATAAAGGATAATGCACCTGATTTCCTTATTTTTAATGCACCCTGGAGAATTCAAGCAAACCAGGAGAAGCAAGAACAATGATGGGACCCATCCCAATTTCAGCAGATGAGGAGGCAGATCATCCTACTGTGAGAAGTGAACTTGTTTTGGCCCTTGACTGCCCTTCCTCCTCCATATATCCTCATGCCCCATTCCCCACCAGGCAAGACCACACAAAATCCACCCCAAACAGACAAGATGTTCCTCTGTCAAAGGACCCTGGGAAAGTCCACTTCGCCTTCATCTCAGTGACTAATTCCCCTCATTGTCAGAAAACCCTACCTCACATTGAAGCCTTATGTAAGGGAGATGGCCAGCCTTTCAGACTCACCCATATTTCCCCTGAGGGCGTTCATGCTGCATCCTCCTCCACAGTATGGGCACTTGAGCCACCTGCCTTACTGAGTTAGTGGGTATTCTCACCTGCAGGGACCCCTGGGAGAGCCTTGGGAACACAGCCCAAGCAGGCAGGAGGGACGAGCCAAGAACATGGTGCCAGGTGGCAGGATGCCCGTCATCACAGCACTTCCTCTGCTCCCATCCTCACCCACTTCCTTGACTGAAAGCCAGCCCCAGAACTCAGGAACCAGATGGGCTCAGCTTTCACCACCTCATGGACAA
This sequence comes from Vicugna pacos, assembly GCF_048564905.1. Classification (NCBI taxonomy): domain Eukaryota; kingdom Metazoa; phylum Chordata; class Mammalia; order Artiodactyla; family Camelidae; genus Vicugna; species Vicugna pacos. The sequence goes on along the minus strand of NC_132991.1, from coordinate 80,638,726 downwards.
GAGCCCCAGGCACCTTCACTTCACCAAGTCTTCTCCCAGATGCTAGTCCCAAAATGCCTATAGTCACACCCCGTTTTCTGAAAGATGGAACCATCACCGTTCTTAAGTATGTCTGCAGGGGTCCCAGATTTCTTCACGGGAATGGTGTAGGCAGTACTTTCAGAGATTCGAGTATTTATTCTTCTTAAGATAAACAAGGTATCTTTCTCACCCTCTTCAGCTAGAACAGAGGGAAAATACAGATTTAATCTCCAGTAGAGCACACTGTTGTGTATATGGTGTACGTTTTAAAAAAATTCTCTGTATAGTGGATGTAGAGTATAATTGGTGAATCTTCCCCATGCAATCCTTGAATATTATTGTAGAAAACCTCCCCGTTAATCTTTTTTCTCAGAATTACTTCCTCCTTCCCCAAGCAGCAGCCATGGGAAGGCACCTCACAGACCTCCAACTCCAAGATGCACAATTAACCAAGGGCCCCAGGGGCTGCATTCCAGAACTCTAGTGCCACCTTCACACCAAGGCCACACTTTCCACCAGCTGCTCCTGGCCAATGGCTGAGCCCAGCAGGTCCACAACGAGGCTGGCGGCTGGCTTAGCTCTAAGATTCCCCAGTGAGCGTGCTAAACCTTCATTGCCCGCATGGCAGTCTAGGTCATTGCCAGCCAACCTCCCCTCCTCCTTCACGCCACTCAGACTTGGCATCACAGTCCAACAGCTCTCCCCTAGCTTCTCTTGGAGAGGCGTATTCCTAATAAAATCCTTGCATGTTTAATCCTGTCTCCATATCTACTTCCCCCAGGACCCAGAAAAACACAGGTCTCAAGAAAAGAGAGACAACAGTTGTTTATTTGGAATCTGGGACCCTCCAGCCCTCATTTCTTCACCCCTCAAGCATCCACGGAGCGTTTACTGTGCACTTGGCGCTGTTGATGTGGGGGGCACGAGCACAGTGCTCCCAGGAGGGGACAGGTGGGGAAAGGAGATAAGTCAGGTCAGAATCTGCCAGTCTAACCTGGACTCTGGGCACTGCCGAGCACTCAGCACGACTCCCTCCAGTCTCTAACGAGAGGGAAGACACAAACCCATTTCTGATACCACCCCCTCTGCAGAACGTTCTACACCTTTAGTAGAACGGCATATATGTAATGAACATCTAGCCTGTTTGATGGGCGGGACACAAGTACAGGGAAGGCAGACGAGGAGGCTGAAGGGTTAGAAACCACATAGGAAATAGATCCCAGCATGAAGCCAAATGTAAAATGAAACTGAACTTACTTTTAACAGGCCTTTAACATGAAAACCCATAAAGTCATGGTCCATCAGGTGCTCTTGCTGAAAAAAACTTTCTTAAACCAATTTAGAGTCTTAATGAAAATGAACCTGGTGGGATGAGAAAACATTGTTAACCATCAAAACTGTCGCCTAATCATGGCTAACGAGGGCTCTCATGCCTATACTTGACTGAGGATTAAGATGCTGACGGCAAGTTTATTAAATGAACTCATTGTAATAACACACCCAGCTAACCCTGCACAGCTTTGCTCCGTGGTTCACGGTGGGTACCATTTAACTAAGAGCATGGAGCTGATGGGCCTTGATGATCAGGCTAATCCGCCTTTTCATTAGGACCTGGGGGGTGTGACAAAAAGGAATTTCATCATGATCTGAAGACAGGTTGGATCAGATGAGTGACAGCAGATGAGTCTTTCTCCCCCCAAGAAAATCAAGGGGCCTAAAACTTGTTAAATCTCCACATCTGTCACTAGGTGCTTAAACACCCTCAAAGAGCTTTTACCAAGACAGACCAGAAAGAGCAAACAGAGAAAAATGTGGGGCTTAGGCCAACTGCATCAAGCCAACTTTGCGTTGCAGTGCAGTTTGCTTAACCAGACGTTGGAAGTCAAAGGCATTCTGGAAGGTCTTCCTCAAACTGGGGGATGATGGCTAACAGAGCCAGCTCCAGGCAAACTCTGAATAAGCCTGCTTTCCGCCGCTCCCTCCCTCCCTTCCCTTTTCCCATCCTGAAATGCCCTCCCCCATCTCTGTCTCCTGTTTGAATTCCAGGACCCAATTCAGGGAGGGAAGGGAAGGGGAGGAAAGGGTAGTTGTTAAAGGTTCCATTTAGTCATCTTCCTCCTCCCCCCAGCATCACATACTCACCACATGGGGGATCTGCCGATATATTTCTAAGAATAGGGATGTCTGAATTGGAACTTGTCCCCTTCCTGCACCATAATCACCCTCAAAAATCTCCAAACACTTATCGACAATCTACTCCACCTGGGCTTCATCTCTGGTGCCCTGGGATGATGAAGGAAGAGGACTGGTTTCCAGCAGAGGGGACAGCTGGTAAGTAAGACATGGTGGCAGTCCCAGGGGAAGACAAAGGGAACGCCACAGGTCAATGTAAGCACAGGCGAAAAAAACTACATTAGAGGAAGGTGACCTAGGTGTCTAGTATATACAAAGGCAGACACTAGGGTCACATGTGTACACTAGTTTGTATGTGTTGGTTTTTTAATTTAATGCTGTGGCATACATAATCAAAACAAAGGATGCTTTGTGATAATGTAGGCTTATCTGAAGGATGGTATTTACATTTCCTTACAAAAATATCTGACCTTCCAGGAGGTTCCCGATATAGTTTCTAAATAATCTTTGCTAAAAACCCAAAGCATAAAAATTAAGACGACCTGGTGTGAGAGTGAGCCTTCAAAGGATCTTAATCCTAAAAGTGGACAGTTTTACCATGGGGCGGGGGGAGGGGAGTGTAAAGGGCTGAAAGCAAACACAGCCTCAAACAAGTAACCAAGGCTCAGAGAGGTTAAGAGTCTTGTCAAAGGTCACACAGTGCAGAAGTTCCAGGAGCCAGGTCCCCACCCATCAAGTGCTGGATTCTTTCCACTCTAATCTGACCTGAGCATGTGTCCTTGCCTGTTCTCTGAAAAAGAAAAAAACCAAAATGACTCACTTTTCAAGTTCTGAATATTTTGACACTAGAACTTCTGTAAAATAGTAAAGCCTTGTTTCATGTTTTTTTTTTTAACAGAGATGTTTTCCCCCAGGAGTCAGCTCGGGTCCTCTCCTTCGCCCCTCCCACCTCCATACTTAGTTCAAGGCTCTGGATTTATTTCGTCGTGGTTGGAGTAAAGAAAGAAGGGAGGAGATGGTGTCAGGGCGCCTCTAATAAGCATAAACTGGCTGGCTGCTAAATCCTTTTCAAGAATTGAAGCTTTTGCTGTCTCACTGCTTTTCAGTCAAATTACAGGGCATGATGTTTTGGATGATTAGGTCTGTGATGAAACTGGTGACAGAAGCTATTTCAGAACCCACAGTGGTTCTTTTAAATCAGAACACGAAGACCTGCCAAAGATACTCTAACTAAAACGATTTCAGCCCGTTGCAGTCTTCTGCACATGTCAATATTCTCTCCTTTGCAAAGGTAATCAATAACTAAAGAGCAAAAAGCAAATCTTGGTGAAAAAATAGATTTGGCATCCTTAGCTGTATAAACAGCATGTCAGTTCTGCCTTTCAGTTGTACTTTTTGGCCCTCATTAGTTGGGCTTTTTTCTCTGATAAGCTGTCCTCCGAACAATTTTTGTTCTCTAACTGTGTTTACTTTTGAAATTGAATTTTTTTTTCCATTCCCAAGTGTGCCAAGTATGCTCGTGTAGACAATCCAAGCTCACACAGCACACAGTGGAGTTAAGATCTGATAACAATCTGATTTAGTTTGATCATCAAGGAGCATCAAATCAATTCTTTTAGTCCCAAATGCCCATTTTCAGGTCTGAGAGATTCTGAGTAGCTCTGAAGCTCAATCATGTTAACTGAGTAACAGCCAAACTTCCAACACCCTGGGTGCTGCAGGCAGAGATCTCATCTAACTGTTGTTAACAAGCATGAACTATTGCAAATGAGTCGCCACTGGCTTTTGGATTAATTCACAGCTTACTCTATGCAGAATTTTCCAGAGCAAACCTCCCAGGCTATGTTGTTGGTCACAACCACAAAGAACATGGTTGAGTTGGATGGTGTTTTCCTCCATCTTGATGAGCGCTGAAACAGGTACAGTATTTAGAAAATGGTCAGGAACTCCCTCCCTGAGGCAGCTGCTTGTCCCCCTCCCCCTCCTCGGGTGTTCCCAATACCCTTCTCTGCCTGATCGATACCCCCAAGAGAGAAACAGATTCAAAGACAACTACATCATACTTCCTTTTGGCAAGGGGGATCATGCTTTCCTCTAGAACCCCTTAAGGGTGTTTGTTTCCTGCCCTGAATTCACTGCAGATTTGGTATACTACAGAGCGTAGGAAATAGCAAGTAAACGCCTTGCCTTTAATCCCACATCGTGGGGAGGAGCGAGCTGGCTGCAGTCTAACGCCCTGAGCGATATCCCCCTCTCCAGCTGCACTTGAGTTGCTAGAAACAGAGAACTCCATGACGTGGTGAATATCTGTTTCATCAAACTGCGTGTGATATTGTAACAGGGAACATTATAAGTAAATATATGAGTTACTAGAATTTTTCAAAAACAGAAACAAATTTTGAGAAGTATGAAATAAGCTAATAAATGTGGACGTGCTGTGTAAATGATAAAGCAGATAACTGCTTGCTTTGATACATGTAAATACAAAAATTCTAAAGTGCACCTTTGTGACAAATAAGACATTTCGCTTACAAGAGACCCAAGAACTGCTAACTCTGTCTTCTGCCTGCTTCTGTTATGGTTCCTCCCGGGAAAGTCCTCAGATGGTAGGGAAGTCGTTGTCCTTTGGACTTCCTCAGCAGGCTGAACTTAATGGTTCGCAGGGCTCTCTGTGACTGAGTGAGCCGAGGATAAGAAGAAGGGTGGTGTTCTCAAGTGTACAGACTGAAGAGGAAGAGGAAGATCCCCCGACTTCTTACAGGTGACCAGTAAGAGTGACGGGAATATGCCAATAGGGTGATGGGTAATGTTTAACAATTTCTCCCTGGGGGAAAACAAATGTGCATATAAGGCCATACTATGTACATAATTTTTTACTATGTACTTTTACTAATATAAAGGACATATAATGCTCAATTATCAATAATAACAAATTATACAATACCTTTTATTATAAATCCCATGTAACCAATGGAACCACACAACTTTTTTTTTGCCGAATTCCTGTATCCATAGTCCACCTATGGTTACAAATGGCAAACGAATCTTGTTACAGCATGAATGTTGGTGACAGTTTTCTTTACATTTTTTACATCTTTACAAGACAAAAGAAAGTGAAATAATGAAGATGTATGTCTGAATTTCACTTGCTCATCAGCAACGGGAGTCACGTCCTTGCTGAATCAGATCAGATCATAGTTCCAAATGCCAGGAGAATTTCCTCCATTTTTTGGATGATTCTGAACGTAACAGGTACAGACATAACACACTTTTTAAGTTTCACATGCATTATTCACATTTTCTCCATTACTTTCTTAAGTCTAGGCAATCAACAAAGCAATAATTCAAGCCCTAATTTGTAGTATCTGCAGAGAGATTTCTAGGGTGTAGATACCCCCATCATGGCTGATTCCAAGCTACCAACATGATGCCACGGATCGCTGGTATGGGAGAAAGGCTAGAGACTGAGTTAATGATCAATCATTCCTGTATGATGGAGCCTCTATAAACATCCCAATAGCATGGGGTTTGGAGAGCTTTCAGGTAGGTGAACACATCACATGTCACGAGGGTGGCACCCCTTAGCCCCACAAGGACAGAAGCTCCTGCACTTGGGACCCTTCCAGATCTCATCCTATGTACCTCTTCATCTGACTGTTCATCTGTATCAGTCATTATAGAATAAACTGGTAAACATAAGTGTTCTCCTAAGTTCTGTGAGCTTTTCTAGCAAACGATCAAATCTAAGGAGGAAAGTCGTCGGAACCTCTAATTTGTAACCAGGTGGAACAGAAGTTGTGGGTAACCAGGAGACCTATTACTTGTGATTGGCATCTGAAGCAGGGGGCATTCTTATGGGATGGAGCCCTTAAGCTGCAGGGTCCACAATAACTCCAGTTGGTGTTAGTATCAAAGTGAACTGCAGGACACCCAGCTGGTACTACAGAATTGCTCGAGGTGTGGAAAACCCACATGTGTTGGAAGTGTCTTAAGTGTGGTAGTACTGTGAGAGTAAAGTAGAAACACAAGAAGAGTGTGGTTTTTCCTTTATACCTAGTTTTTGCCCAATTCCTTGAAATGGTGGTTAAGGTGTGGACAAACCCCTCTGAGCTCCTAGCCAAGCTTCTGGACATCTTTGAAGGTTCCTCCTAAGTGCCTGTGGAAATCCTCACATATGATCCTTCTAGTCCAACAATTGTATCTAAGCTATTGTTTTGCTTTGTTCTGCACCCCACCCCTTTGAGGGGTGGGATTACTGAGCCTGGCTCTGCCTTCTCCAATGCACACCTTGAGCCCATGTTTCCATCAGCTTGGCTCCCAGGAAGCTACAGTCAGCTGATCAACCACAGGAAGACAGTAGGCAGGGGAAGGCACGAGGATACCTGAATAATTCCATGATAGCGTTTGGGAGATACTCCATCCAGGAAGAGGAGGCAAGAAAATAAAATTCCTGGACCACATTGGCGTGCTTAGGTTGGAGTGACTGTAACACTCCACCTGCCTGAGAAGGGGGTACTGGGTGAGTAGTCACACACAGTGTGCCCAGACCCTTAATTAGGGTTTAACAGAATCCAGCTACTACCCTTTTGCCTCCGTGGTGTAGGAGAAAGGCAGATATCAGAATTACTCGAAGTTGGAAGGAGGCCTATTTGGTGGACTTGGAAGACAGCATGGCTCTTCCGTAAAGCCGAAGTCACCCTTGGGTAAAGAAGGGGTAAGACTCCCACACACAGCTTAGGAAATCCCCCTGATGATGTTTCCTACAACTTCAAAACTTGTGAATTTCTGAATATCCAACAAGAGGGAAACAGTAACCATTATGAAAATTCTGCTAAAAGTAAGACTCTAGAATCAAGGAGATCAGGGCTACAATCTCCTTTTGTACTTACTAGCTGTGTTACCTTGGGTGAGTTGCTTGACATCTCTAAGCCTCCGTTTCTTCATTAGTAACCTAGAGATGATACTTTCACCCACGTTTAAGGTTGTCTGAGGATTCAATGTTTTATGTGTCTAAGGCAATTAGCACATAATAAATATTCAATATATTAGTTTTTTTAAGATGTAACAAAAGGAAACATCTACAGTTAAGGAAAAAAGCATAAAATATAATTTTACTTACATTTCTGTAGCATATTGAAAAATGGCCACAGTATTTGTAGCTCCCCTTATCAAAAGGTAGAATCCATTTCTCCACCTCTCAAATATGGGCTCGGCATGTAACTGACCTTGGTCAAGGGACTATTAGCATATGTGACACAAGCAAAAGCTTGATAGTATTTACACAGAAGTGCCTGATAATCACTTCCCTTCTTGTTGTTGGGAACTCTTCTGCCATCATGGGAACTGCCTACTGGATAATGAGAGACAGGTGGCCATCATCCCAGGGTCATCAGCAAACACCAGACACATGAGTGTCCTAGACTATCCAATCCCAGCTAAGAACAGAAGAACAACCTATCTGACCCTCAGAATCATGAGCAAATAAAATGGTCGTTGTTTTAAGCCACTAAATGTTGGGGTTATTTGTTATGCAGCAAAAGCTAACTGATAGAGTTCTGATTACAACTATGTAAAAATATTTATGCATTTATACAAGATCTAGGGGATACTAAGGTAAAAACACTTGTCCTCAAGGGCTCATAATTTTTTAAGTGAGAGCGACAAGTCACAGAAATAGATATTCTACTTCAGCGTAATAGTTGCCAACATGTCAGGGTGGTGTTAATTATGAGTGATGTTTTTCAATGTTTCCTTGATGCTGTGATGAGTTTATTTGTACAATTTTTAAATTAAATTTAAAAGAAGTGACTTAACACTATTGAGCTGATATCTGCCCAGAAGAGAGGTTCCAAGAGACAGGAAGATGTAAAGTCTTTCAACACATACCCTCCTGAATCTGAAGGAGATGGCCAGCCTAGCCAAATTATTTCCATTACCTTGAACAAACCCATGTTAAAATCAGGATTCGTAGACCTACCCAAAGTTATCTACATTATCACTTCAATTAAACATACGGCTGAGGAATCTACTGAAGAAGGCTTGAGTGATAGCCATGAAATCAATAAGTCTTTCTGGACTTATCGATTTAGCATTCTACATGCAGTAGAATTGATTTATGTCCTCAGATTTATTTTGATAACTCAATGATAACTCCACTATTTCTAAATTAATGTCATCTTTTCTTCAGGCCAAAAATTTTTCCTGGTAAGGAAAAAAAATCTTACTTTAAGCCAAACTGACTTTGCTAAGTAATTCCATGGCTAACAGGATACCGTAAATCAAAGAGAAGCATGTATTACTATAACTGTAAATCATCCTTGGCATGGAAAAGTACCACGGCATTTATTTGTCAGAATTGTGATTGTATCATGCAGGGTCTCTTCCTTGTCAAAATTATTAGTATCTTCCAATATAAACCTTATTGTCTAACTTGCAATTTCTTAAGTGCAATAGATTGTTTTAAAACTACATTAATTTCTATCTCCCATATCTCAAGTTTCTAGAATGTATGAGATGGGTAGCTCCCAATTCCTAATTAGCACAATTTTATTGAACAAGATAAAGCTTCATCCCTGTGTGAAGAATATTCATTCATCTCAGGCATACACAGACAAGGCAATTAGTCAATGCCACGTAGATGGGTATGTCTGCAAATGCTTTTTGAAAAGAACAATATTTTCCAACCAGATATATAAACCTAAGGGAAAAACAGAGAAATTTTTCAATAAAGGGATGTCAGAATGGGATTGTCCAGTCAATCGTCCCGCCAAGTCCACCTCCTCCATATCTCTGATACCCACCGAGTTCTCTCTGTCGGCACAGCCTCCATGTGGTCCAGGAAAGCATCACTGCTCACCTGACTGCTGCAACAGCCTCCTAGCTTCTCTCCCCATCACCATGTGTGCTTTCCCCAATTTTCTACATTGCAGCTAGAGGGGTTATTTTTTTCAAAAATGCAAAGCTAATCATAGCATCACTGCCTACTGCCTTCCCTTGGCTCTCAGAAGAAAGAAAAATAAGTTAGATCAATTATCCAAGTGGTCTGTCTACCTCTCCCACCTTCTCTGCCCCTGCCCATGGTCTCTGCGCCAGCCAGGCTTGGCTTCTCTCCACACCTCCAACATGCCCCTCAAGTCCACATACACATGCTGGTCACTCTGCCACCCTCTCTTTGCCAAGCTAATCCCCACCATCCTAAAGCTCTGGGCTCAAATACCACTTCCTAGGAAGGCTTTCTTGAGCCCCTAGATGGGTTAGACCCCATGACATGCTTCCCTCAGCAACCAGCACTTCTCTTTTCCAGGCCTCTGTGATTGTCTGTTTAGTTCCTGTCTTCCCTGTTGGACTGTAGTTCCTTGAGGATGGGGACAACATCTCCACTCCCCTGTCCCTGCCAGCACTTGGCACATACTGGTGCTCAGCCCAGGTTGACGATCCTTGACTGAGATGGGGCAGCGGGGACAGGGAGCGGAGAGGCAGGATCCTGCACTGGGCAGGGTGGAGGATTCAGTCCAAGAGCACACCAAGGAGCACCATGGGGAAGGCGGGGCCAGGCCAGCCCTCTATAAATGCCTCAGGAGCTGTCATGCCATTGACACATCATCCTAATTAATTAAACCATTCACTTGCAAAAAACTTCAGACCAAATAGAAGTTGCAAAAAGATAACAAATGAACTGCCACATACTCTTCAGGATTTACCCTTCATCACCCTTGGCTCACCTAATTCATCATGAACATTTTGCCATATCTGCTTTATATTCCTACATATATGTGTGTGCTTGTGTAGGCACTATTAGACACATTATGTGTGTATATATAAATGTATTTGTGAACCATTTGAAATGATGTGTCAACATCATGACCTTTTACCCCTAAATCCCTCAGCATGCATCTTCCAAGTACAAGGACGTTCTCTTCTGTAATCACAGTGGCGGTTATCCAATCCAGGAAAATTCAGCATTGATACAACATCACTATCTAATTACAATCCATATTCCAATTTTACCAACTAAATTCGTGAATTTAAACATCTTCAACGATCACTAACTGGGAGCAGCAAAAAATGCAGCCGAGTCAGCCGGTCTCAAAAGTTCTTTAGAGTGGCGAATTATGAAAACCCAATAAAACCCCCAAACCGGGGAAGTTGCAGGGAATGTAAAATCCCTGGGTATTCTCTGAACAGAAGCAAACCAATTCAGAGCACAATTTCAGGATCCATCTGGCCTCTCGAAAATCCTCCACAGACAACCTCCTTGGGCTTAAAACACTTCCAAGCCAATCAAATGCATCACTAATATCTTGCTGGGTGGGTCAGCCGCAGAATACCAGCTCACTCCCACCTGGAAGCTCTCCCTCTCCCGACCAGACCAAAGGAAGACAAGGAAACCGAGTTACCAAGGGCAGCGACAGGGGCTGGTCATGGGACAAGTGCAGCCAGGGGACACCTGATAAATTAAATGGCCCATGGGAGGCAGTTCACACTCAAAAGAGCAATTTAAACTATTTATGATCTCTGATGGGCCTTGAATGAGTGACAACTTCCTAAGGAAAAGGTCGTGAAATGATTACAGAGAGAGTACAGAGGATGGCTACTCCGTGCTCCCCAGAGGTCACAGAGGACAATGGCTATTAGTCGTATTAAGGAGGAACGAACACATGGAAATGGTGCTAGTACATAGTACAACTGCAGGCAGCTTGACCTTGCCATTCGGTCCGGGCACCTCATCCCACAAAGAAATAGAAGAGGCACAGGAGGCCCACGGGATGATTAGCGCACCGCTAAGGAAATGTTTGATTACATAATCAGCTAATTAGGAAGAAGAAAGGAGCAGATGGACAGAGGGGTGGACACAGAAAGAAAAGGACGTGGAGGTGACTGAGGCCCCGAAGGTTCTAAATTAGACTTTTATTAAACATCCATGAGGCTGTTTTTCAAAGAGAACTCCAGTGGATCAACAAATTCTTTTGAGGAAATGAAAGGCCAGCTCGGCCAAGCAGTTCAAAACACCTAAATAAATTTGTGTCTGTTTGGAATTAACAAAAAAATTTAACCACTTCTGAACTATGTTGTTTTATCTAGGAAACTGGATAAAATAGTGTCCTGAACCCAGTTGTTTACAGTGGTCAGGAAAGTTGCGGTCAGCTAGAAAGGGGGGATGAAATGCTCACTCTGACATCAGGGTCAACAAACCAAGGCCCACCGGCCAGTTCCAGCCTGGTGCCTGTTTTTGCAATATTGGCAAGCTAAGAAAGAGTTTCACATCCTAAAATAGTTGGAAAAAATCAAAGGGAGGATAATATTTCATGACCCATAAGAATGGTATGAAATGCAAATTTGTGTGTTCGGGAGGTTTTATTGGAACACAGACACATCCATTCATGTCTGTATCGCCAACGGCTGCTTTGGCCCTGTAACAGCTGAACTCAAAATTTGTAACAGAGACTGGGCCACACATCCAAAATATTTACTCTCTGGACCTTTTCAGGGAGTCTACCCACTCTGGCTCTAGTGTGCCGTGTTAAATACCTTCAGTGTGGCCGAGGCCCTGGACAGCTGTCAGGGTACTGCAATGTCTGGTCTGCAGCTGGATGGTCATTTACATCTGCTGCCAGGGTCCTGGGCCTGGGCCCCTGGGAGGTGGGGGCGGGGGGGTGGAAGGGGAGGTAGCAGGTGGAGATGCTCAAAGGAATCAAGAAAAAGAAACTGAATGGGGAGGGTAGAGCTCAGTGGTAGAGCGCATGCTTAGCATGCACAAGGTTCTGGGTTCAATCCCCAGTACCTCCATTCAAATTTTTTAAAAAAATAAAAAGAAAAACAAATCAAAGGAAGTTGAACAGCAGCTAAGAGGGCCAGACAGCACAGCAGGACCCAATCAGGCTGCCTAGCTGCCTGCTGGAGTCCAGTAGAGGCCTCGTAACAACCTGGAATCAGATACTTAGAGGCCTTGACTCCACAGCAACCCTTGGCGAGCATGCAAAGGCCATGAACCAGGCCTGCAGAAGACCTGATCTGTCAGCGCGTGGACGGCCCATGTGTGTAAGACACATCTCAATTTTACACAAAGCTTTTTCTGAAAAAAATACATAAACTGTAGGGGAAAATATAATTTTGTTCATATAAATATAGTGTACAGTATTGTGCATCCATTTTAAAAAAATACCTTTTTGCTGTGAATAGTCTATATCCCTAAATAGAAGGCTAAGATCACAGAGCTCAAAAGAAACATCTTTTATCTGTGAACACAGGTTGCAGCAGAAATACACCTGAATCTACAACCTAAGGGGAATTATCTGTGTGGTCCCTGGTTTTTTATTTTTGAAAAGAATATAAAACTTTCACCTTTGCCAAGATGTGTGTCACCAGGCTCTGCCACTAGGGGGTAGCATGACCCATTATTTTACCTTTTTTCAGCCTTCCGAATATCCCTAAAACTAATTCATCAGAGTCACAAGGAAACTTATACATGTAATGCTCTCTATTGTATGTATTATATATAATCTATAATGTACTATACATTACATAAAATATAATCAAATGATATATTGCATATATAGTATATACTTGGGGAGAATGTAAAAAATGTATCTTCTGCACAGGTAAAGAAAGTCTCAGTAGAGCAGAGAATTCAGCTGGAATTCACAGGTTCAAAGTAAAAGAAGGTAGCAGAAGGACTGCTTAACGTCAAGAGAGGAATAGATATACAAGAGCCTTTCCACCAGAAAATTCCAGGAAGGGCTTAGACCACCTAAAAGGCTGAGTAGCAAAAGGCTTGTGGAAGGAAAGGCAGGACCAGAGTCATGGGATGTACAGCCAGTATCTAAGGAATCTGAGAGATGCCAAATCTAAATCAGAACCCAAGAGACCGTGACGCACAAAGCCAGAGGCCAGAGAGCCAAGATGACATGAGTGAGCCCCGAGGTCTTCGGGTGAGTTCTGAGCTGTGAGCAAAGCCAGGTCAGGAGCCCAGGTTACAAACAGCAGCAAATGGACACTCCAAATAACTCGGGGGAGGGGGAGGTCACTCATTTGGAATTTCAAAAATGTGACTTGAAGTCCATTTCCAAAACAAGACCAGGAGTGGCAGAAGGGAGATTAAAATTCCAGCCCCTTCAGACTTTCTGAAACATAAAACCCTGAATGTTTGGGTGTAATTTATCCAGAAAACATCTGTCAGTTTCTAACATCCACTTCTGGGGCCAGGTTGGGAAGCACTATAATTGAAGGACTTTCCCAAATCTTGAAGTTGACTATGATGGACAGTTCCTAGGGTACATGTTAGCATCCCTTTACCACTCAGAATTAAAGTTGCCTGCTGCACGGTCCACACACACAAAATGCCTGCATCGTGCTTTTCTCATAAATCACTTCATTTAATCCCCATCAAAGACCCATGGGTAGGTGTTAATATCATACTTGTTGTCCAGATGAAGAAACAGACTCAGAGAGCTTAAGTCACTTGCCCAAGGTCACAGTAATGAGCATCAGTGCCAGCGTTTAACATCTGAATTGCCTGTTCTTTCCATCACATTTGCTGCCTCCAAGTAGAAGTATTTCTCTAAGAGCCAGGAGGTGTATAAGAAGGCAAGCTACAACAAGAGGAAGATATTTGTATATATTAAAAACAAAAGAAAAGAACCATAAACAATGAAATTTTTCGGAAGGCCAATAGGGAGCCAGATGTCATGGAGAGAAACAAAACAGGAATCAGAGGAGAAGGGAGGATTGAATTCAGAAGGCAGGAGAAAGGAGGAAGAGGGGCCCTAGAATGAAAATGTCGCTCCAAAGCAGGGGCAAAGCGTGCCTCCTGCACTTAGTGGCCAAAAGTAGTGAGGGAATCTTTCCTTGGCCAAGTAGGGGAACCAAGAAGGATGTCTGGGACATAATGAGAGCTCAAAAGGATTGTGGAACGAATGCAGGAAGAAGACGGGTTTCTGGACTCTTTTATTGGCAAAGGGCTGCAGTGGGAGTAAGAGGGTTCCGGGGGCGGGACAGAAACAAAGAAATTTAGAGCATCCAAATTAGGTTTCTCTCCTGAGCTGCACAGAGTTCCATTCTTTGCCTAATGACCTAAGCCGGAGAGTCTCTGCCCTGAAAGGTTTCCAGCTGGTCAGAGAGCAGTGATTTTGTTTCTGCCATTGAAGCCTTCTTCCGGGGAGGGGCTACTGGCAATTCCAGGGGCCAGGCCCCCAGGGCAGGATTCCTCGATGCTCCATGGAGATGAGTCACGATGGGGCCTCCGTCTAGTGTGAAAAGGGAGCAGGGTGACAAGGGATGCTGGATGCTGTGCTTCCCAAGTCACGTTTGGTTCTTTTTCAGCCCAGAGATCATGCAACCAGCCTGGGGTTTGCTGCTTCTCTCATCCCTCCTGCGTCTTTCTTTGCTTCCTTGTGAGAAAGAACGAGAGAGAAAGAGATGTGCCCTTAACAGTAAGAAAACAGTCCTGCATCCAACTGGAGGGCAGGTGAAGGAGGAAAAAAGTGACAAATGTGGGAGAGATGTCTGGAGAGGCTGGCTTCATGAGAGACCTTATGGTGTCTCCTGGAGGGCTTGCTTAAATCATATGCTTCGCAATTTCAGTCAAGGAGGGGACGCAGTTGCCTCAGGTCAGGTGATCCCCAGTCAGCTGTACCGGAGCAAAGGGCTCATGGAGACCTACAGTCACCACGGGTTTTGCCTACCCATTGCCTCTGGTTCCTTGAGGAACTCATCCCTCACTCCCTGTGGTCCCCTTGGGGCTGTCCCTCGTGGTGGGCAGTGCAGGTGGGGCCCTGCACAGGGCACCCTTCCAGACAGATCCCTCCCTTCAGATTCCCTGTCTGTGCTGCCTGCATCAGGAACGACCCAAGCAAGGCCAGCAGTGTTCTTGCCAAGGCCTGATACACGAATGGTGACAGTCCAAGCTGTTCTTTCTCCGGAGGTTTCTAAGCAGGGAGAGCGTGAGTCTAACCTGACGCCCCTCATCTTGTCTGCTACTCAAAGACGGCTCTCCAAGAACAAAGCCAGAGAGAGAAATGGCTAGAAAGACAGCAGAGACAAACCTCTGCCCATGTAACCCTCGGGCTTTCCAATCACATGAGTAAACAACTGTCCTTTGTGGGTTCAACCTAGTTTAGATTTGGTGTCTGCAACTTGCAGGAGAAGCGCTGATTCACCACTTTTCCTAGCTTCTGCCTCTGTTCGCCCTGCAGTTTTTCCTCCCACCTCTACATATGGAGCCCTACAGGCTTGTAAGTCTCAACTCAAATGCCATCCCCACCCACTCCACAAAGCCTTTCCTGACCTCCTCTGCCAGCTCACCTCTCCCACCTTAGCCCCTGACACTTCATCTGTAGCTTTCCGTGTCTGTCAGGATGACATTCAGCTGCAGAGAATAAAAAGCTGACTGACTTAAAGTAGCCTAGGGATTTATTTTCTCACATAACAAGCAGCCTCAAGGAAGGCCTCACTATATCAAGGACAACAGCTCTCCAGTGCCCCCACAAAGCCTTTCCTGACCTCCTCCTCTGCCAGCTCACCTCTCCCACCTTAGCCCCTGACACTTCATCTGTAGCTTTCCGTGTCTGTCAGGATGACATTCAGCTGCAGAGAATAAAAAGCTGACTGACTTAAAGTAGCCTAGGGATTTATTTCCTCACATAACAAGCAGCCTCAAGGAAGGCCTCACTATATCAAGGACAACAGCTCTCCAGTGCCCCTTGTCTTAGACCTGTGGCCTCATGGTTGCAAGATGGCTGCCACACATCCAGGCATCATATTTGCTTTCCAGCTTCTTCTGTTTTTTCAGAAAAACAAAAGTTTTCCTAAACCTACCAATAGGCTTCTATGTAACAATTCATGTCCCCAGATTGCATCACCAACCACTCTTAGTTGCAGTGGAGGGTAGGAAATGACACGAAGTCCCGCAGTCTCTCGAGTAAATGAGGAAAAGGAGAAAGAGGTTAATTACAGCTGTTGGCCAGCCTGGGAAGTGTCTGCCCTGCACTCTTAAGGCCCTGGTCACAGTCACATCTTTTCTTATACTTTGTCGCATGCTAAACCCTGAACTCCCTCTGGGAAGGGACTGAGTTCTCAGCCACTGAACCCTTCCCTGGGCCCGGCACATAACGCTTTGATAAATAAGTGCTGGGTGAACGTGTGTGCTGCTGCCTGCTCTGGCTCTTGGGACCTCCCGGCAGGCTGAGCAGACGTGTGGCTGTAGTGGGGTAATGAAATGTATGCCCTTCTTTGATCTCTGAGCTCTCCTGTTTGAAATTCATCTGGTTGGCGTGGAAAGATACCAAGGATGTGTGTTTCTGTGCCTTGTCTAATCATCAGAAAGGGTTAAAACATTTCTATTTCAGGTCTCCTATGATCAAGAAAGGTCGCCTGACAGGAGTGTCTATTTGGTGCCTTAAAGGCTAGCAAGGAATGAAGAATTAGCTCTCTCTCTCTGAGTATCCCCTTGATGTAGTTAGAATAAAAGCAGCAGTGACATTGCCAATGACCCAGATGTTGGAGAAACCTTGGATTAAGCCACAGAGGCCCTTGCCTCCAAATCCTATAAGATTGCATTAACACGGGCTCAACCTGCAGAATTGGATTTAAATCCAGCCCTTGAATGCTCACCCTACCTCGCCCCTTCCTCACACCTAATCTCTTTTTGTCCTTAGAGTGTTGAAAATAATGATAATGCAGCTGCCGTGGAAAGTGGCTGTGTGAGCAATTTTTACATTAGAAAGGCTCTTAATAAAGTAAAAGTGCTTTAAGTGCAGAAGTCTCCCCTTTTACTTTCCTCCTGCCTGGATAATAAATGACATGTGGCGGTTTCAAACCTCCGTGGTCTGCTGTGACAGAGGGGCTGAGACAGCCACCCTGCCTGTCCCCAGCACAACACAGCACAAGGGTGTACGTGTGCGCTGGCTTATTGGATCCAGATTTACACAGACACAGCACAGTAGCAGGTGAAGACAGGGACATCTTTATGGGCCAAATCTTCTCCTCCACCTTCACTCATACCTGTCAGTAAAATAATAATAATAACAACAACAACAACAACCATTTCTGGAGCACTTACTATGTACTAAGAACACTGCATGCATCATCTCATTCAATCCTCCTGGCCTCCCTAGAGGCTGGGTTCTGTCAAGATCCCCCATTTTACAGATGAGGGAATTGAGGCTCAAAGCTCAGAGAATCCTGCACTAAGTCCCACGAAAGCTCCCACACTGTCTGGGGCCCTTCACGTTAGTGCTGGGCAGTGGTTCTCAGGCAGGATTGGTGGGAACTTCGGAGACCCTTCTCAGACGACTGAGATCTTAATCTTTGGGTATAGAGCCAGTGCATCAAGGGTTTCAGCTCCCAGCTGCACTACAGGTGAAGTGAAAAAGGCACCTTTCTTAGAGTCGGATGTCTGGAGACACCGCACCGGACTGGCTGTTTGACTTTATGATGTGATTAATCCGCCCGCAGAGGAGCCGATAATGTAAACACCCTGCGTGAACTGTGTGAAGGGCTCTGGGTTATAGGACACCCCGGACAGACCCGGGCTGGCGATAGCAAAGCCCAAAGCTGGCTGCTCGGAGAAGTGCACCAAGATCCTGGGGCTAGTCCCTTCCCCCACTGATTTGTCTATTCATCCAATAAACATTTATCAAGCACTTACTCAGTACCAGGCTGTCAGCTGCAGAGGGAGGAAGGAAGATTAAAAAGTTCCTTCCAGCCAGAGGAATTATCTTGCAGTTCTCTGCCCTCAGCCCATTTATGACCTAACCAAGGAGAGCAGCTGGAGTAAGAAGAACAGCCACAGCCACGTGTGCACAAAGTGTCAGATGAGTGGCCCAGACTAGGAGGATTTCAAAAGTTCTAACACTGGACTGATCCCCAAGGTCAAGAGGCTTCCTGTAAGGAGAGACTTGGGCTTTGCCATGTCAGTGCAGCCTTCCCAGTGGGCCACGGGACCCAATGTGTACCAGTGGATCCAGGAGAACTCACCCCATCCCAGATCAGCTGCAGCCTGAGCAGGACTAGTAGCTGGTCCTAGAGCCTGTGACCCAGCAGCCACCACCACTGATGGAGCTCCCTCCAAGCGCCAGGTTACTCACTTCCGTTTTTTCATTGAAGTGTAGTTGACCTACAATGTTATATAGGTTACAGGAGTATAATACAGTGACTCAGAATTTTTAAAAATTGTACTCCATTTATACTTATTATAAAATATTGGCTATATTTCCCATGTTGTACCATATATCCTTGTAGCTTATTTTATACATAATAGTTTGTACCTCTTAATCCCCTACCCTGATC
The DNA here is from genome assembly GCF_048564905.1 of Vicugna pacos. Classification (NCBI taxonomy): domain Eukaryota; kingdom Metazoa; phylum Chordata; class Mammalia; order Artiodactyla; family Camelidae; genus Vicugna; species Vicugna pacos. The sequence goes on along the minus strand of NC_132991.1, from coordinate 80,620,288 downwards.
TTGCCCCTCCGCCTCCACTCTTCCCACCAATAACCACTGGTCTGTTCTCTATACCTGTGAGTCTGTTTCTTTTTTGTTATATGCACTGGTTTGTTGTATTTTTTAGATTTCACATATAAATGATATCATATGGTATTTGTCTTTATATAACTTATTTTACTTAGCATAATGCCCTCTAAGTCCATCCACATTCCTGCAAGTTGCAAAGTTTCATTCCTTTTAATGGCTGAGTAGTATTCCATTGTGTATGTATGCCACATCTTCTTTATCCATTCATCTGTTGATGGACACTTAGGTTCCTTCCATATCTTGACAATTGTAAATTGTGCCACTATAAACATTGAGGTGCAGTGAATTTTTTCAAATTAGTGTTTTTGTTTTTTTTTGGATACTGGGGAGTGGAATTTCTGGGTCATATGGTAGTTCTATTTTTAGTTTTTTAAGAAGCCTCCACACTGGTTTTCACAGTGGCTACACCAATTTATATTCCTACCAACAACGTACAAACTACTTTACCCTCCTTTTTTTTCTTTTAAAGTTTGTCTACTTTATTTCTGGTGCTAAAATTCATTGGGAATAAAAGATACATTTAATATTCTCAAAATTCAGCTCCAAAGCCTTTAATTATTTATATATGACAAGTGAATATTTGCAGAAAAGAAATTTACATTTAATATCTCTCTGCAATTACTTCACCCACATTTTGACCTCCATGAATCCACCCAACAATGATGGGAAAGGCACTATTATAGTCCATTTTCCAGAGAAATAAACTGATCCTCTAAGAGGTTAAGCAGTTTTCTCAAAGGCACATAACCAATCAACAGCGCAGACTCAGGCCCAGCCCTATCTGATTCCAGGATCCCTTCCCTAAACTAGGACACGACATACAACGGGAGTTTGTAACCCGGAGTCTGAGACTGGCATGAGGGTCTACAAGTAGAATTCAGGGATCTGTGAACTTGGATAGGGAAAAAGGACGCGCTTACTCAGCGGCATACTGAAGTTGAGGATGGGGGGGCAATGGGAATCTTTGTCCCTGCAGGGATGTTTTTATCACTGATATTAAAATGAATGGTGCATGGTGATGATAAAAGCAAGACTGACTTCAATTCTGTTGTTTTTAACTTTGCTGAAGAACATGTACTGTTTTTGCCTGCATGAACCTCTAATTAAAAGTCAGCATCTCCCTCAACTATAAATGTAGGCATGCTGCTCCCCCCATGTGTATATTAACAATACCTGTGATTTTTGTCACCAATAGAAATCACAGATGTTTTGAACCATATTACAGTTGTGGCAGGTACCCCCTGGTTTCCAGTATATCATTTATACTCACTGCCACTTCAAAATTACGGTGTTTATAAGATTGCTGCTAGATCTTATTTAATGGGTAATACAGAAGATTAGCTGTTACTACATTCACAGATTTGTTTTGGTTTTGGTTTTAGTTTTGGCTTTTAGTGTTTGGATAGACGTATTTCAGTATGTTTGGTTTCCTTTGTAAGCTTATATATTATAAAAAATGTCCCTAGGTTCCATCAGACACAAAAAGGTGAACAGTACTGGCTGCCCTCTCTCGTAGGTAACATGCTATTTAAATGCTGGAAATATTATAATCATTGGGTTATTTTACTTTCCATGTATGTGTCTTATTTCCCCAAATAAATTACCAGTTCTCAAGACTGTGGATGAAGTCATATATTTCTTTATTTCTTCCACAGGCCCTTAAAAAAGAGTAATCACTCTACCACCGTTTGTTGATTGACTGGCTAATAGAACTCCTTCAAGCTTCAGCGATCTAAACCCAGTTTCAAATTCAATGACCAGGAGATGAATAATATGACAGGAGGAGGAAAAGTATGGAGATCAAGTCTTCCATGTCAATTGGCAAACTGCGGGGATAAGGTGCTGGATCTTGCTTCTTAGAAACTATAAATAGCTGTAGAAGAAAAAGGTCCACTGGAATTTTCCATCAAGGCTAATAGAGTAAGGCAGAGTGCCCGGATAACATGGGAACCAAAGCAGATTCCAAACTGGGAAAATGCTCCTGGGCAGGATGGCATCATTTTTTTTTTACATACTGGAAGGCTTAGAAAATAATGCCAGTCAGCCTGGGAGTCTAGTATTTGCAAAGAACTCCACTCTGCACAGAGCGCACGTCACTCTCTGGCACTGGAGCTGAAGAGAGTTCTGGGACCCTTTGATACCAAGAGACTCTGACTGTCCCAGTTATCTTTGTTTTTATAATAGTTTTATAATAAACTGCGAAGACTGCATGGCATAAAACAACCACCACTTTCTTTTGCTCACGGATTCTGTGGGTCACCAATTCAGGCACAGCAGGGATGGCTCTTTTCTTCTGCACGATTATCTGGGGCTTCCAGGTTGGGATTCTGCAGGCACATGGCTGGCACCTGGGCTGCAGTGGCTGGAGGATCGGCCAGAACACTTACCTCCATGTGGGCTCTCCATGTGGGTTGGGTTTCTCATAACAGTGCAGGAGGGGGCTTCCCAAGAGAAGGGTCTCTGGAGAGCGAGCATTGTGAGAGGACCAGGTGGAAGCCTCATGGCCTGTTCTAGCCCTTCCGTCGTACTCCATTGCCAAGGCGGTCACAATCTGCCCAGCATCAACAGGAAGGGACATAGACCTCACCCCCTGTAGGAAGAGTACTTGAGAAGTTTGGAGTCACGTTTTACAGCCACCACACTGACCAAGTGAATATGACTGCTCCCAAGCTTAGCGAGAATACCCAGAGCCACAGGTGGGCCAGGCATGGGGTGATCTCTCATCTGGTGAGAGAAGAGGGAGAGAGTGGCCCCAACAACCCCCTCAGGGTTGTCTCTCCAGAATCTTGAGTCCACCCTGCCCCTAGACAGACACCCCCAGAGAAGTCTCAGCCGCCAACAATGCTTTACAAATGAAAAGATCTCTCCTGTCAGCGTCCTAACCCACCACCCCACCCTGATTGCCATTCCTCCTACACATCCTTAAGCCTCCAAATTACCCTCTAGCAAAAAACCTGTTCCCACAAAGTTCGTTCTGCGTGCTGGTGTGTCTCATTGTTCTTCTATTAAGACACATCATTCACAAACACTATGTTTCTTAAAAGAGACCCTCAGCTGTCACTTACATAACAGAACTTGGCAAAACAGATGGAGCACTCCAGTGGTGTCTCTGCCTGGGGCAGTATATGCTAATATCTTGGCACAGACACCTTGAACTACTTCAATTCCCAACTAAGTTCCATCAGCTGGAAAGTTCGAAGGGGTGGTGTGCAAGATCTTAGAATAGTGAGTGGAGGAAGCTTTTCTTTTTCCCCAAGAAAACAGAACTATCTTCTCATCAGTCATATGATTGGAGAAATCTATAGAGCTACTCTCCAAAATCGGCCGGAAGGGAGAAAGCTCTATGCTATCTAAAGAAAGGTACTACCCATAGAAAGAAAGGACATGGTACCCAGGACTTAGAAGCAAAGGGCATTTCAGAGAGGGGGAATAGCATGCACAAAGATGGGGAGGCAGCAATGTTCTTCCCAGAATATCAGGATGGCTGGCCTACCTTGAGTGGAAGGTTTGGGTTTGGGAGCTGGAGAGATGTATTCTTTTGTCTACTCAAACCAGCACCCCCACCTTCTTTGGGAAACAGCTCCTTCCCCATCTGGTTCTCTATAGCCCCAGGATGGGCATGTGACTCAGGCTGGGCTAATCCTAGTAACTGGTCCCTTCAACATCAGTGATTGGCTCAGGAATATGCAAATGACCAAGCCAGGCCAATCAGAGCCCATGCTCCAGAATGTTTCCAACTGGAGCTCATGGGAAGAGCTCACGTTTCTCTCTGATTTTGAAGGAAGAGACAGGAGCGTGTACAGAGCTGAAGAACCAAAACTCTTCCATCGGAATGGCTTCAAATCCCAGGCCCACCTCTTTCTTGCTTCTGTGAGTTTGTGCAAGTTCTTCACCAAGGCTCCACTTCTTCATCTGTAAAACAGGGGTAACCACGCCCCCTCAGAGGGCTGTGCTGAGGATTAAATGAGAATGTATGTCAGGTGCTTAGAATAGTGCCTGGACTTACCAAGAGCTCCATAGATGGTTGTCATTACGTTAAAGACAACATCTCCAGGGCTGCCTACCCCATGGCAACAGCTTTAGGGGTAAGTCAGTCCTCGAAAGAGGAGGGGATTGAGCAACCTACCCTCTGTGCAATTTGGTTATAGGAATCAACAAATTCTTTTTTTTAATTTAAGCTGATTTGATTTTGAATTCTGTCACTGGTGCCCAAAAAGTGGTTGAGTGGTTTAAAAAAAATTTTTTTAAGGACAAAAATACTTAGAAATACAGCCATATGTTTCTCTAATTACACAATTCATTTCAATAATGCTAGTTTTGTGACTATTTCTTTTCTGTGATTCCTTTCCCCTAAGATTATTTGCTAAACTCCTGAAAATACAAATCAAGCTGGAGGAAGTTTCAAAGAGAAGTTGGGATGGGGACAAGAACACATGTTAGAGATGTAGAGAAGATTAAGTGGTCCATCTGCCTTGTGAGTTCCAAGCTCTGAGAACCCCCTGACCGCCTAACACCCTGACTCCCAATTCTCAAACCAGTAACAGCCCAGAGCGCTAGCTCAGAGCTCAGGTTCAGTATCCCAGGTTACAAATGGAATCAGAGAGGCAGCATCCTCCTGAGAAACCAAATTGAAAAGCCAAGGAAACAGGAGAAGTATGCTCGCTCCCACCGCTGTAACTTAACACTGTTGTGAGAGAATAAACCATAAACATAAGAAAAAATACCATTATTTGCAGCTAGTTTCCACTCTATACCTGTAAAGCAAAGAGAATCATGTTTAAAAAAAAAACCTGTTAAAATCAATAGGAAAATTCAATAAGGTGGCTAGCCATAAAAATTTATACAAGAAAATCCATAGTTCGCTACATACACATTTGAACGTATTTGAAAATATAATGAAAGAAAAATCCCACTTAAAAAGGGACAACAACAATAGTCAAAAAGTCAGAACAAACAAAATAAGGATAAACCTAATATGGAATGTGCAGAATCTAAATGAAGAAAAACTTTAAAATGCTAACGAGGGCCTTCCATTAATTTGTAGAAGCTGGACAGATGACAAGATAGAGCTGGAGAATACACATATGGTGCCAGAGAAGAAGGATCAGAGAGCCCAGATAAAAGAGGAAACAAGCAGAGGTGGGAAGGCAGAGCCTGGACTTCTCCTTGGGCCAGTGCAGGTGTGGTTGCAGGTGCTGTCCTGGGGTGCGCGTGGCTCTGGGCACGGCTGGGGAGAAGCTGACCTACCTGCCCATCACCCAGCTCTGAGTCACCGCTCCCTTCCTGGGGACAGGTTGCACTCCAGGCCCCCAAGATTTAGAGGCAGACCTGCGGGCTGAACAAGCCAGCAAAAGTGAACACTGGGCAGCAGAGACACAGCTGTTAACAAAAGCAGCATCCCATCCCAGTGGAATAAAAATCAGACCTTCTGTTTTTAAACATAGATTATACTATTATTTATGTATAATGAGGCCAACAGATCAGGAAATGACTGCCACTGAAAGAACAGTTTGTGTCTTTTCAACAAATGGTGCTGGAGCAATTGGACATTCACATGTTAAAAAAATAATAAATGTAGACACAGACCATATACCTTTCACAAAAATTAACTCAAAATGGATCACAGATCTAAATGTAAAACTCAAACCTATTAAACTCCTAGAAGGCAACGTAAGGAAAAACTCAGACGACCCTGGGTATAGTGATAACTTTTTAGATAAAACACGAAAAGCAGGATCCATGATATAATAATTGATAATTTGGACTTCATTAGAATTTAAACCTTCTGTTCTGGAAAAGGCAATGTCAAGAAAATGTGAAGACAAGCCACAGACTGGGAGAAATTATTTGTAAAAGACATATCTGATTAAGGACACATCTGATAAAGGACTGTTATCCAAAATACACAAAGAACTCAAACTTCAACAATAAGAAAACAACCTAATTAAAAGATAAGCCAAATTTCTCAACAGTCACTTCACCAAAGATATACAGATGGTAAATAAGCATATGAAAAGATGTTCCACATAATATGCCATCAGGGAAATGCAAATAAAAACAAGATACTACTTTCCACCTATTAGAATGGCCAAAATCCAGAACACCGACAACACCAAATGCTGGAGAGGATGTGGGGAAATTGAAACTGTCTCATGCAAAATGGTACAGCCACTGCAGAAGACACTTGAGTGGTTTCTCACAAAACTAAACACACTCTGACCATAGGATCCATCAATCACAATCCTTGGTATTTACCCAAAGGAGTTAAAAACTTATCTTCACACAAAAACCTGCATGTGGATTTTTATAGCAGCTTTACTTATGGAAAGTAAACTTGAAAGAACCAAAATGTCTTTCAGTAGGTGAATGGGTAAATAAACTGTGGCTCATCTAGACAATGGAATATTATTCAGTGTTAAAAACAGATGAGCTATCAAGCCATGAAAAGAAAAGAAGGAACCTTAAATGCATATTACTTAGTGAAAGAAGCCAATCTGAAAATGCTCCATACCATATGATTCCAACTATATGACGTTCTGGAAAAGGCAAAACACAGAGACAACAGACATATCAGTGGCTACAAAGGTGGTGGATGAATAGATTAAGCAACAGAAATTTTAGGGCAGTAAAAACTATACATTTGTCCAAACCCACGGAACGCACAACACCCAGGGTGAACAGTCGTGTAAACCATGGACTTTGGGTGATGGTGATGTGTCAGGGTAGGTTCACCGATTATAACAAATGTGCCACTCTCTAGGGGAAGTTGGTTGAATAGTGTGGGATGCTATAAAGGTGCGGGGGGCGGGGGGCAGGGTACATGGGAAATCTCTGAACCTTCCCATCAATTTTGCTGTGGACTTTGAATTGCTCTTAAAAAATAAAGTCTTAATTTTAAAATGATAATTAATTGATTGATTGATTTTTAAAAGATAAGTTTGTTATACTCATAGGTCCGAAAAGAAGAGGGGCATGCCATGACGCCGAGGGACACACAGGGAAGAACCAGGGCCAGTCAGGAAGCAGAAGGAGCAAGGAGAAAACGGGGGCACAAACCTTTATTGCATTTCCATGTGAAGAAACAGGTGAGGCAGGGCAAGCAGGCATGGCATTGGCTAATCTGAATGATTCACTGGGCCCTGGGGCGGAGGGAGTCCTTACTTGTCTGGTACCTGACCCTCAGGTGATGTGATCAGGGCAGGAGAATAGTGGCCCAGAGTGTAAGAATTTGATAAAGGAGGGGATTGGGGCTAGGGCTCTGGATTGGTGAGTTATTTGCTCTCTAGAAATTAGCTGTCCCTGGGAGAAGATGCCTCTCCAGAGTCAGCAAGGCCCCAAGATGGCAAAGCATCAAAAATACAAAACAAAAAAACATGATGAATACACTCTCACATGACGTTAACCAGTTCACGAAGCATTTCACCTTTATGAGCCTGTATCTTCTTCATTACTTCCCTGAGAAAGAAGAAACCTGGGGCAAAAGTCCACATGCCCAGTTTCCTGCAGCTCATCTTGCATAAACCAACTACCCAGGGCTACATGTGGCTCCTGGGTGGCAGATTTAGGACAAGAATTTGCATCTTCCAACTACCAGACCAACATAGAGTTTCCTGTACAACACTCAATAGCTAACTTCATGCATACATAACTACTCGTTGATATAAAGGATGGGCGAGCGGTGCCTGACAATCCCTGCCTTAGCAATGAGCTACGGGTTAAAGATATTGAAGCTCTCTTTTAAAATGTAAATGTCATCTAGGAAAGTGGACACCTAAACCACTATCTTTTGTTAATCCCACAGCCCAGAGCAGTTAATCACTAACTTTTCTCTGTGCTACCCAGAGAACGCTAACCTGGAACAGGTCTGAACTACACACTTGAATAGGCTGGGGATGGGTCTGGCAGGACACCTGTGTTCTGGCCTCAGTGTTTTCACCTGTAAAACAGGGAAGGCTGGATCTGATTTTCTCTAAAATCCTGAGGTCAATGCCTCCCTTTCATCAGGGGTTAAACTCTGCTTTGTACATGTCTTAGGAATCTTGGCACAAGAGTGCCCTGCCCCGTTTGGCATTTTAATCCAAATCTCTTCATTCTGTTAGGCAGTGGTTTAGAGCTTTTTACTCATTTAACAGGTAGATCTTTTTGAAGTTGTCATTTAAAATAATTTGATATTCAAGCAGCATGTGTGTGGTTAAAAGTCATAAAATTATTCATTTGAAAGACTTCTCCTTTTCTGTCGGATACCAATTTTGAAGTGTGTAGCAGTTCCCTGGAGCAAAGCTCGCTGCCTAGAAAGCCTTTGTTCAGCAATGCTTTGCCACCATCACTAAACTGAGTTATTCTGACAGCCTTTGATGCAGTGGGCTTTTTTTTCCCCTAAGTGTGTGTATGAAAGCTGAACAGCAACGTAATTTAATTCCTCAAGATTTCCTTTTTAATCACCAGGGTGGTTCTTCTGGGGTACAGAGAGTTGACCCCATTTTCTCAAGCTGAAATTCATTTAGGTCAAATAATTCTTGGAATTTGAATTAGGTATTTTTCCTTATCAGTCAGCATGAACTTGGAGCTTCATTTTCCAGCAGCTGGCAACGTCTGTGCTACAGATGATTTAAGGAAACCAAATGTGGACAAGGAAGATATTCACAGCACACTGAATTCTGTTGGCAAAATTCCTCATGACATTCTGAATCGATGTCAAGGTACAATTATGTTAGGTGTCTGAATTCCTTTTACAAAAGGAAAATGAGACAATTATCAAGGGCTAAGAATGTAATCAAAATAACACAACCATTTTACTGTTGAATAAGAAATCTTTCTGTAAACACTGTGGCAAATTATTTCAGAATAAAAAAATATTTACCCCAAGGGGATTCTATTGAAAAATGTGTAATGAAAAGTTAAGGGCCATCTTCCTCTCCACTCTAATGTGCAGCCCCAGCATTAAAGCCTGATTATTTTTTCAACGAGCAAGGGACAAATCTATCTATCTATAATGAATCTATCTATCTATAATAAAACACCAAGCTACAAGGTGTTTCTCCACACAGGGATTGAGTTTAAGTATATAAATACTTCTATGTGGTTTGTCAATTTTCTTTAGTAATTAAAAAAATGCCAATTTAGGGTCTCCCAGTGGAAAAGGATTCTGTGAAAACTAATTAAAAATGAAAGCAGAAGGTGGGTTAACTTAAAGTGACCTAAGGCAGAGCATCTCCTGCATCTCCACCCCTTGGCTGCCTGCAGATTCTTAACTTCATTTATTTGACCATCTGGGCATCCAGTGAATTAAGCTCCATACTCTCAGAATAGAATTTTTAGGAAGACAAGGAGGGGTTGGGGTAGATCCCCAGACCTGGTCCCCAAGAGGATGTCTGTTTAAGCCCTCGGGATTCAGGCTAGACCAGGGTATCATGAGAGCATTTTTCTCCCCACCAAGGCAACAAAAAAACATCCCCAGCAAAAGAGAGACGCCTGAGACACCTTTATGTCAATTCCGTAAATACCTCCTGAGCACCAATATGGCCAGCACTATAATCAAGGATTCAGGCATGAGATGACACAGATCCTGCTCTGGCACACATTAAGCACTGGGTATTTACTGAATGAAGAATCAGCCGAGGGAAATGGCAGTGTGATCGAGAAGAATGAACAGAAAGACACTGAGCTCATAGTAATCGCACAAAAAACATTTGAGGAATTAACGAGTGGTTGGATGGAGAACTAACAGGCGAGGGAAATTGAACTCTGGCCCCAAGGTTTTAAACCTTGCAGCCGATATCACAGGAATATCATGGATGCAGTAGGGGATTTGGAGGGGAAAATTCAAGGCTATCTTAGTTTACGGTAACAGCAGGACGTTCTAGTGTGGATGTGTTGTCCACCTCTCCTCACCTAGGAGCAGCCCAGAGCTGGCACAGACTGCCCTAGGATGGAGCCCCAAGGGGAGGACTCTGAGATCCAAGATATAGTTATAGAAAGAGAAATTCTCGCAGATGGGATTTCATTACAGGCCTATATTTCAACCACCCATATGATGGCTTGTGTTAACTTACGGTTTGTGTTACCCACATTTTCCTTAGACGAGCCCCAGATCTGCTTTTCTATAATAACTCAGTTAGATCTTGTCATTTCCAGAATTTTACATTTCCATCTTTTTAAGTCAATTTGTCCATGGTACCTAAAAACGTATGTTCTTTGGGTCTTTCTACTCCATCCAGTTTTGCCCAGCCTCCTCCCTCAGTGGACAGAGCCAGCATTCATTCCCTTTGCTTTCCTGAGACTTGGTGGATCTGCTCTTTCTTATTTAGGAGGAGTGAGGAGTCTGGTGTCTGGAAGGAGAAGCCATGGGTTCAGGATTAACCAAGCCCTATTCATTATTCTCAGTTGATGAAAATGATCAGTTTTTCAAAATTCCACTTTCCCGTGTAGTGTGACCCCACCACCACCGCCGCCCGGCCCGTGCCCTGCACTGAGAGTCAGGGTCCACTTGCTTCCTCTGGACGCCTCCATCCCAGCAGTCAGAGGGGCCAGGGTCACAGGGAGGCCATGGGCATAGGATTGGCCACACTCAACTAACCCAATGGCATCTCTGTGGCCATTCACAAATGAAAGACAAACAGAAGCCAGGAAGAAGCCAGAGGAAACTTCCTGCTAAGCACCCTGCCCTGAATATAAACATGCCCAAAGATGTCACCAAGTCTCAACACTTGTGCTGGAAGATCTTTTAGACAAGACTGCCTAGTCTGCTACTTCTGCTAGTCATGTCTCGCCATTAGCATTTTTGCCTTCTTCACTGTCCACTTATATCTACCATTTTCTTAATAATTTTGTTTAAATCGACTCAAATTTTTTTAAATAAAGTTACTTTAAAAGAAAGTAGTTAATGTCAGTAGAAAACAAACTTGTGGTTACCAACTTCAGGGAAAGGGAGGGTGGGAGGGATAACTTAGGAGTATGGGACTAACGGATACAAACTACTGTACATAAAATAGATAAGCAATAAGGATTTACTGTACATCACAGAGAACTATATTCAATATCTTGTAATGACTTAGAATGGAAAATAGTCTGAAATACATACACATATATACACGACTGAATCGCCTTTCTGTACACTTAAAACTAACAAATATTGTAAATCAACTATACTTCAATTTAAATTTTTTAATTTTTAAAGTTATATCACTGTTACAAAGAGAAAACTAATTTCATTTGTCATATAAACAGGAGGTAACCATAAAAATAAATATAATGAAAAACACAATCATAACATTCTCACTAACTCTGAAACTAAGCCCTGCTCTCTGTTAGAGAGATTAGCCAGTGCCTAGAGAGGGTGTTAAAGATGTGTTAGCATCAAATTGAGACCTTCTCTTTTTGACCAAAAGCATTGAAAACAAATTCATCGTCGAAACAATAAAAACTTATACAACACTATGTGCCAGGCACAGTTCTCATGTCAACACCAAAAGGTAGTGATCAATCTTCTCCCCTTGAGAAACATGGAAACTGAGACACAGAGAGATTAAGTAAAGGGTGAAGCCAGGATTCAAGCCAGTGTGACTCTAAACAGAATCCCTTTCTCGTGATGTTACTTAGTGTTGTACATCCGTCACCTAAAATCCCCACCCCTTAGCAACCGCTGAGCAAGGGCATCCTGAATTAGAAGGAAGACACGGAGCCCAAGTTCACACATTTAGAGTCAGGACTAGTATTCCACTACACAGAGACCTTGATGAAAACAAATCCTGCTCTCAAGGTCAATCTGCCTTTTGGACTTGTTACCTTCAGCAAGTATTTCTTCTACAACTCACTGGTCCTTTCCATTTCTAGGTGAGCTCTGCCCGTGGTTCTGTTTCTTGTTCAGAAAACGTGGTCCTTCTGAAAAGGACACATTTCAAAACACTTGAACATTTAGTACTTAATTTTCAGCTTTACCATCTTCAGGCTTCAAGTCTTATCACATGATTCCTCTAAGGATGGGGGAAAAAAAAAAGACATCCCATCCTGGTCCCTAAAATTCCTGCAGGAAAACATGAAGGAGGCAGAAAAAAAGGAGCTTCTCAGCCTCCCCCAGGCTGATTAAAGAGGCAGCAGCAATTCCAACCATTTTAGAATTATTGACTGATGGAGGTGCTGCTGGTAATTGCTGACGCCAGGGTTGGCAACTTAATATACCTGTGTTTGGATTAGTTAATAGTTCAATTCCATGAAGTTATGATTGTAAATCCCAGGACTGCTGGCTTAGCTGTCATTTGCAGCTCAGGACTATCTGTGAAGTTGCCATTTACAGTCAATTTCCTCAGAGACAGAAAGAAAGAAGAAAATGAGAAGAGAGATATGTAAATATCAAGTTCACACTTTCAGTGGAGTCCCAGGAGAACCACGGTGAAGGTGATAGCACACACGCTGACCACAAGTCACGCCTTTGGAGTGGTACATTCTTTGATTGGAATCTGCATGATGGGCACGGATGGTGGACAGTGTACCAGCCTACTCCCCGCATCCCCACGCAACTCCCCACTTCACTGCTCATCCTCACCCTCAGGTCCCTACCCTACCCCCTGGCCTGTCTCTCGGCCTCTCCTGGCTTGAATCCTCTCCAAACACCTCATTTAACACTGCTAAAGCCATCTTGATCATGTCCCTCTTCTAAGGACAGGCCAGAACCAGTTTCTGGTATAGCCCTGCAGGCCCAAGCGGAGCCCAGGAAAAGGCTTGTTTATAGAAGCTACTATCTAGCTTTGCTACCTGCTAAATCATCGCTCGCATAAAAAGCCAGGTCCTTCTTGGAGAGTGATGGAAATGTTAGCTATCTTGATTGTGGTGGTGGTTTCGTGGGTGTATTACATCTATCAAAATTCATCAAACTGTACGTCTGAAATATGTGTAGTTTACTGTACAGGAACCATACCACAATAAAGGTGTTTTAAAAAAAAATAAAGCCAGGTCCTCGCTGAAGGTACAGCAGGACAGACCACTCCCAGACTGGACCATGTTTACAAAACATGTGCAGAAACAAGCTAAAATAACTATGAAACCAAAAAAGGGAAGGAATTGGAGTCATTTACTGCAGCCAATGGCAGCCTGTCCCTTAGAGCCCAGCCAGGGGAATGCCAGCTCCTTTCTTGGCCAGCAGTCCCCATGTCCCAGTTTCCAGCAGTGGGGCCCTAACTTTGGACTCAAACAGGCAGAGCCCTCCGCCTACTGCCTTGCCCTTTGATTAAACCCCTGTCCTAAAGGAGGCAAGATGGGGTTTTCTTGCCCTCTCCCAAGCTAGAACGACCAAAGGCCACCCCCAAGGCTTTGGTGAGGTGAGAAAAAGAGATTCCAGGAGTGTATTCATGCTCTTGACTTTTGCTGTAAGAGGAGCTCATCTTAGCAATTGAAAGATGCCAGTCTTTCCGCTCTGGGACATCTGGGAACCAGGCCCAGACCCAGAGGCAGGTTTTCCAAGAAGATAATGAGGTCCCTTCCGAGGCCCTGGGTCGAGGGAGAGGGGTTGCCAAGGACTCATAAGGTCAATGACTTTATAGAATTTGCAAAAGCAAGACATTTTTGTATTTTTTTCTTGAAGAAGACTCCCAAGACAGTATAGACTTCAGGCCCTATAAAATCTGATTCCACCCCTGCCCGCCCAGACCTGGGGCCAAGCCCACAGCCCTTCCTACTACTTGCACCAGCCCACCTGCCTGGCGCTAACTGGCAGACACGCTGACCACAGGAACCTGAGGGCAGAGGAGGGGAGAGTGGGGCCCAACCAGAGGGAGAAGGTGCCAGGAAAGAAGGACCTTCTGAAGCTCCCCACCCCCACCCCACAGAGGGCCTCTGAGGGGACAGGGGAGCTGCAAGGCAGAGCGCTATTTCCCAAGGTCCTTTGGACTTACAGTGTAGTCGAGGCAGCAAAGTGCAGTGGAGCCAGGCTGCCTGGATTCAAGACAGACTCTACCACTTACTGGCTGGGCGACTACGGGTAAGTTACTGACCTCTCTGTGCCACAGTCCCCTCATTGGTCAAATTGAAGAGTAGCTACCTCACTGGATTGTGGGGATTGAATGAGCACACACTGGAAAAATGCTTAGAACAGTGTGTGGCATAAAGAAGATGCTAGACAGTGACAGTACCTTCCCGCGCTTTTCAACATTAACCACAGAGCTAAGGTATTCTATAAGCAATACCAAGACCACTGTAAGTTTTGGCATCTAGTCACCTTGCAAACGGCCACACTACCTTCCTAAGACACCCGGAGGCAGCTCCCCTGACCTCCCGTGTACTCGCTACACCAGCAGGGGACACCTGCCCGTCTTCCAGCATCCTCCCCACTTACTCCCACACAAACTGCCCTTTCCCACTGGTGGCCTCTTTCTCTCTGCCACAATCCAGACTTGCTCCTCTCAGCCTCAAACCTTTGCTTTCCCCAGTCAGAAGTGCCTTTCACCCTCCCCTCTGACTCCAAATCTCTGAATTCCTATGATACCAAGGTATTTTTTTTTTCATTCTTGCACTTACTGATTGCCCTCTGGCTCAGTTAAAGAAAGAATCTCTTTGTATTTCATGTTAATTATCATCTGAGCCTCAGCCAAAGAAGGAGAACATAAAAAGGAACAGGCACTGTGTTGATTGTTACAGGTATCCCCACATCATTCACTCATTCACTGATTCATTCATTTACCCCATGGTTACCGTGTGCCCACCATTGGCTTTGACTCTACAGAGGGGCGCAGTGCTAAAGGGCAGGGAGCAACAGATTCACCTGAGGGGTTTCTGAAATCCAGACTCCCAAGTGTGGGGTTGGCTCTGTGAATCTGCGTTTCTAAAAAGATGCCAGATGATTCAAACACTACTGGTTCAAGATCACACTTCACGTTGCCAAGGAGGTAGCACCCGCTCACTGACTGATTTCTGATGATCACTAACTCACAGTCAGCTCCCGTGCACTAGTCACTTACCTTTGCAGGCATGTGCAATGCCCCCACACCCTTCATTACATAGCTGCCCTGTCCTCCTCAAAAAGTCTCTCCACCCCCTACACACCCCCACACACACATGCACACACACGATATTCTCTATTTCTGCTCCTTATTTGTCTCTCTTATAGAACTCTCCAGAATTTGTTTTTGGTATTTGTTTGTTTACTTGTCTCTCTCACTAGAACAGAAATTCCATGACAGCAGGAACCATGTCTATTTCATTCTTCTATGTATCCTCAGTGCCAGCACAGAGTCCGGGACACAGCAGGTGATCAAAAAATATGTTGATCTGTTAACTAATTCCTTCGACAAATATTTAATGAGTATTTACTCTGCGCTAGGCACCGTTCTGGATGCTGGGGAGACAGCAGCAGACAAAAGTGCCAAAAATCCATATTCTTGGAGCATGTGTTTTCATGGGGGACTAACAATAATAATAAATGAGTATTATTACAAATCACTAAGTTGTATAATATGCTATAAGGTGTTATATATGCTATAGAAAAAATAGAGAAGAGGAGGGGAGCAGGGATGGTTGATGAATGAACCAGGTTAGGGTTGAGATTTTAAATTGGGTGATCAGATGGGCCTTTTGGAAAAGGTGACATTTGAACAAAGACTTGGGATTTGAGGGAGTTTGCCATGTGGATGGATATCTTTGGAAAGAGCTTTCCAGCCAGTGTGAAGTCCCTAGGGCAGCACCATTCAGTAGAACCGTCTGTGATGGCAGAAATGTTTTATGTGTGCCCTGTCTAATATGATAGTCACTAGCCTCAGGTGGCAGGTAGGTGCAGAACTGGGCAATGCAGTCCTCAGTGTGAATTGAGGGCAGGCACGATGGAGAGAGTCGGGGAAGGTAGGAGCAAATGAGCTCAGAAAGGTAAGGTCAGGTCAGGTGGGAGGACCTTGCTGGTCATCACAAGGACTCCAGCTTTTATTCCAAGTGAGATGGGAGTCATTAGAGGGTTCTAAGAAGAAGAGTGATATGATATGATTTATGCTTCAAAGGATTCCTCTGGCTGCTGTGTTGAGAATAAACTGTAGGGGCTGAGAGTAGACACAGGGAGACAAGTCAAGAGGCTGGTGGGGGAGGGCAGGTCAAAGACAATGGCGCATCAGAGCAGGATAGTGACAGTTAAGGAAGTGCTAAGTGTCAGGTTCTAGATATATTTTGAAGATTGAGCCCAAAGGATTTCCTGACAGGTGCTGATTAAAACATACATTAAGCTCCCAATCTATGCCAGGCACTAGCTATGAACTTCTTTTAAGCCAGATTTGCCAAAGAAATGTCACCAAGGTTTTGACTGGTTCCAGCTTTTCCCAAGACAGATTGCATTATGGGGCTGTTTCTCACTTTCAGTCTCCCACAGTTTGGTCTTCAAACATTGCCTTTTCAGATCAGAGCCAATAGAACTTGCTGGCACCGGGAAATTTGTTGTTAGCATTCACCCAGCATCACTCTGTTGTATGCACATTAAGAAAATAGATGATCCAGGTGCTACATAAATCCTTCATTCCCCTGTTTTATTCCCCTGTCCATCACCTCCTCGTCTATTCTTAATATTCAGGTTTTGCATTCAAGGCCAGGTCAGCTCCTTGGAGGACTTCCATCTTCCTCTTCTCACATCAGCCACAGCTGTCCAGTCCTCCTCCTGGGACTCGCACAGCCTGAGGATGGGAAATTGAGTCATCCGTCTTCTGTAACCATATGGATAAGATGTAATCATTACCGTTGTCGGCATTGTTGTGCTTTGGAAGCTAATTAAGACAATTAGTATTAAATACCAAAAACAATTAAGCTAATTGAAATAAAGCATATGCAGTTTACACCCTTGCGTAGACAAAAAAAAAAAAATTAACATGTGGCTTGATGGTGGCACTACAGACATTCTGCTGCCAGAATAAATCAGGAAATATGGGAGCCAAAGACGGAGGTGTCTTAGCGCCCCATCAGTTTACCGCCGCCAAATGTTTCTCAAAAACATTTGATTTGATTCTTGGAGGTTTCTTCTACATTGAAAAAAAGAAGTATATTACTGCCCAAATGTTTCTTTCAGGCTATAAACCAGCAGACTCATGCTGTTACACTGCCTCTGACTCAACTCCGTGGCTGGCTGCTGCATCCAAAAACACTCAGAGGAGAGAAGCAGCCTACTCAGGGGACCTCTGAAGATGACCTGTAAGGTAACCAGATGTCTAGGTGGAAAGAATTTTCCCATGGTTTTAGGTTTGACTGGCAGTTTTAGATCACATATATAAATTCCAGATAGAGAGGAGAGGGATCAAGAGCAGGAAAAAGGATGGGAAACCCTGGAGACCAAGGGAGAGTCTATAAGGAATTTGTGTTTATCTGGAATTTTTTGGCGGCATTTGCCGAAAATCTCAACTAGAATTTGCCTAGCCAAAAATGGAATTTAGCTAAGAAGGATGAGCTGCAAGGAACAGAGCCTCAGGGGCTCCCAGGGACTCGGCTCAAATGGTACTCTGTCCATCTGTCTGTCATCTCCACCTGGCTCTGTGTTGGCCACACCCTGGCTGCAGAGAGGCCCTTTCTGTGCGCCAGGGGGCATGGATGCTGCCAATGCCAATGTAGCAATCCCAGGGGATGAAGAGAACTTATACCAGATGTCCATGTGTCTCCTTGTCTGTGGGTGCCCATCCTTTGGGCCAGTCACCGTGACCAAAATATGGGATAGGATGGTTGATCAGATCATCCACTCACCCACCAGCCCATCACCAACCACTCCCATCTCACTTATGGCCAAATGGAGAAGCATGGGAAGGAAAAGTTTGCTGAAAGAGAAAAACCAGTAGCTACATGGGCCCTAGATTGGGGTGCTAAAGAATCCAGATCTGATGGAGAGAGAGTAGATATTGCTTAGGGAAAAGTACAATAACATCTGAGTCTTCATAAGGCTCCATTTTTTTTTTGCAGTTCCACCATCTTGCCATTTCTGTGCTGAATATTCAAAAACAAGATTATCAACAGTAACGATGTCATTTCTCCAGACCCGGACTCACCGACAGTCCACAACTGCCTTGTATAAAATGAGGTTAGCAAAGAACTAGCTTGGAAATAGCTTTCAGAAGATCCCAGCTTCCTCTTCTTCTCATAACTGATCTGAATCATTATTCATTTTTCATAGATATTTGTTATTTCCTGTGGGAGGTGGACAGCCAGTATCTAAACCTGCATTCTATGTTTGGGAAATTCCTTACTGTATAAGCAGCAGTGTCCTTGTAAAAGTTTAGCAACCTGCTATGAAGGGAGGGGAGATCTAACTTGCAGCGTTTGCCCATTTCTATGCTGTAGCTCCTCCTACTGTGGCTGATTTCAAGCTGGCACTGTGATGTCACTGAATGCAAAATTGGGCAGAGAGGCACCATAGCCAACCATCATAGAGTATTTCCACCATCCAGAAACAAAAGGCATAAATAATTTCAGGAGCACCGATAAGAATACAAGTAAAAAAATAATTAGGAAGTGACAAATTTTGAGTATTTAATACCTTTGTTTTTAATATAATATATTCAATTGAGTTCATATACTTTACTTTTTCTAATAAGTTTTTTATGCTGAGATCAGTATCACAACGAGGTTATTGACCTTGACACAGCCAAGATACAGAACACTGCCATCACCACGAGGACACTTCATGCTACCTTTTTATAACTGTTCGCTTCATTCCTACCCACATCCCCTCCTTAACCCTTGGAAACCACTAACCTGTTTCTATTTCCATAATTTTGTCACTTTAAGAATATTATATAAATGCAATCTTACAGTGTATGACATTTGGGGACTGGCTTTTTTCACTCAACATTATGCTCTGGAGATACACACAGGTTATATGTGTATCAAAAATTCATTCCTTTTCATTGCTGACTAGTATTCCAGTTTGTCTAAACTATCCACCCATTGATTGGTATCTGGGTTGTTTCCAGTTTGAGGCTATTATGAATAAAACTGCTGTAAACATTTTTGTACAAGTTTTTGTATGAACATAAATCTTCATTTCTCTGGGATAAATGCCCAGTAGTATGACTGCTAGGTCATGTAATTCTTGCATGTCTACATTTTTTAGAAACTGCCAAGCTGTTTTCCAGAGTGGCTACCCCATTTCACCTTCCCACGAGTAATGTATGAGTGATGAGTTTCTCCATATCTTCGTTAGCCTTTGGTGTTTTCTCTATTTTTTTATTCTAACCATTCTGATAGGTGTGTAGTGATATCTTGCAGGTTTAATTTGCATTTCCCTAGAGGCCAATAACGCTGAACATCTTTTCATGTGCTTATTTGTCATCTGTATATCTTCTTCAGTAAGGTGTTTCTTCATATGTTTTGCCTATTTTTCAAAATGGATTGTTGGGGTTTTGCTGTTGAGTTTTGAGAATTCTTTATATATTCTAGATACTACTCCTTTGTCAGATATGTGGTTTGCAAATATTTTCTCCTACTCTTTAACTTATCTTTTCATCCTCTTGGAGTCAATTGCAGAGCAAAATTTTAAAATTTTGATAAAGTCCAATTTATCAATTTTTCCTATTATTGATCATGCTTTTGTTCCCAAGTCTAGGAATTCTGCCTCGCCTTAGATCTCAAAGATTTTCTCCCATTTTTTTTCTGAAATTTTTATAGTTTTAAATCTTACAATTAAGTCTGAAGTCTATTTTGAGTTAATTTTTATATAAGGTATAAGTCTTAGGTCAGGATTCATCTTTTTGCCTCTGGATGTCCAATTGCTCCATCCCCATTGGCTGAAAGGCTATCTTGCCTCCATTGGATTACTTCTGTACTCTTTGTCAAAAATCAATTGGGCATATTTGTGTGGGTTTATATCTGAGGTCTCTATTCTGTTCCATTAATCATCAATGTGTTCTTCCTTGGGTCCCAAGGTACCTCCTGGTCTCTCCTTTCAGAGTTTTCTTGTGTTTGTTTTATATATAGTGTCCAGGGATTTAGTTGTACTTTGCAGAAGGAGGAGGGGAAAGTGTACCTACCGTAATTTACTTTTAAATAAAAGTGGTGTTCAACAACCAGCTCACAAGTCCCTAATGCTCTAACAATCAACCCTTGTAAGCTGGCTCCAACACACCACTGCTGTGAGTCTCGGAGGGAATCAGAGCCCATCTCCCACCACAGAAGCTAAAAATGCCACATTCTCTCATTCCTAGCCTCTCCTGCAGCTTGGGCATGGGCACATGATGTAAGCTTGGCCAATGAGACACATCCACCTGAGACCTTAGGTCAGGAGCTAGTCATGCAGAGAAGCAAGATAGTGGAGCATCGTTCTAGTGGCCATTCCAGAGGCATCCATGTCAGCAATACCAAGGATGGCATCCACAACCAGGGGCTCAAACTGTGGCATCTCATGCTCAGCGGTGGCAGCAGTGTTCTCACCAAACTTTTTCTATTGAAGGTGGTTCTGGCCAATCCCGCTACTGAGTTGAATTCTCCTACCTTCCCAGTGGTTCAGTGAGTGGCTTTCAATAGCTCTGTTTCTGCTTAAATTAGCGAAATGTGGCTTCTGTTGGGTACAAATAAGCCTTCTGACTGATGCACATTCCGCTGGCTCTCAGCTGTTTTCCCTCTGGGAAACAAAAACCTCAGCCTCTACCACAAACTCTTACTCAGGGGAGATGATTTGGGGAGCAACTTACAGCAAACAGCAGTGAAACTCAACCTAGAAGGGGCTGCTGAGAGGGACTGGTAGGATCCAAAGTCACCAAAATGTAACCCACTATTTTAGCTGCCAAATACCCTTCTCAGATATTCTGATCACCCTCATAGTGAGCATAGATTTAACTGTAGTCTCTCCCTGTGAGCGAGCAACTGGGCATTGGGTGGAATACACTAACTAGCCTGACCTAGGGAACAAGACAATCCGATGACACTAAAATCTTATTCTCCCGACTATACTTCAATAAAAATACATAAAAACACAATTAAAAAATCTTTTTTCTCTCTTTTCCACTTCCCACTCACCCTCCTCCCTCCTGCACCCCCGAAGACCTGCTCACTGGTTAGAGGGAAGTTTTTACGTCCCCAAGGGTGGCTTTTGTGCACGGAAAAGACCACTCATAGCGTTATTTGGGTCTTGAAAATTAGAATTTGATTTACTAAATGTGTAGATTTAGAAATGTATGGCTCTTCCTTCAGCTTTTAAAATCAGCTTAGGAATCTTATTATCCTATTTATTAAAGTCTAGCAAATATTAACAGTCACTTTGAGAGGGCTTATGATTAATGTTAGCCCATTTACACACTTAGTTAATTAAATCTCTTCAACACTTTAAGCAGCATTTATAAATTTAATATCTTCAATTCCTTTTTAAGCACTTCATCTGACTGAGAAAGCTTCCCAATACTAAAATGATTCTTATAAATTTAATAAATTAAGCATACAAAAAAGCCAAGCTTAAATTCTCTTAAATTTCCAATCTTTATGTAAACTTAGAAAGATTTCAACTTAAAATAAAAAAACCTCAATCAATTATTCAAATAAAAACATAAAAGATGAATGTTAGTGGCCCATTATTCTAATAACCAAATTCTCTTTAAAGTTGCATGAATATAAAGTATCTTTGCTATAGACTGAATGTTTGCGTCCTCCCCAAAATTCATATTTTGACATCCTAGCCCCCAAAGTGATGATATTAGAAGGTAGGGCTTTTGGGAGGTGATTAGGTCATGAGGATGGAGACGCCACGAAAGAAATTAGTGCCCTCATAAAAGAGACCCCAGAGATCTCCCTTGTCCCTTCTGCCCTGTGAAAACACAGCAAGAAGACAGATGGCCAATTTGCAATAACATGGATGGACCCGGCGGTATTATGCTTAGTGAAATAAATCAGACAGAGAAAGACAAATATTGTAAGTTTTCACTTACATGCAGAATTTTAAAAATAAAACAAATGAATGCATATAACAGTGCAGAAACAGACTCACAGATACAGAGGACAAACTAGTGGTTACCAGGGGCAGAGGGGTGGGGGAGAGGCAAGATAGGGGCTAGCAGATTAAGAGGTACAAACTACTAGGTATAAAATAAATAAGACACAAGTATGTAATGTACAGCACAAGGAATACAGCCAATAGATTATAATAACTTTAAATGGAATATAATCTATAAAAATATCAAATCACCATGTTGCATACCTGAAACCAATATAATATTGTAAATCAACTATACTTCAATGTTAAAAAAAAAAAAAAAAGAAGACTGCCATCTATGAACAAGAAATATCACCAGATACCAAATCTGCAGCACCTGGATCTTGGACTTCTCAGCCTCCAGAAATGTGAGAATTAATTTTCTGTTGTTTATAAGCTACCCAGCCTATGGCATTTTGTTATAGCAGCCTGAATGGGTTAAGATAATAACATATGCACAAATTCTTTGAACTTGAAAATATTAAAACTATAGTTTTGATTCCCTTAAACACCTGTGTGCTGAATTTAAAATTTTCTCTGGGCTATTCAAATGTCTATATGTAAGGGAGATAACTTCCTTTTCTCTAACTAACGTTGTTAATCAGTGAGAGTTGGGGTGGGATGCTGACTGCATCCTCATTGGTTACTCTATGGACCAGTCAAGCCCTATCTGCAACTTAACTTAAAGACAGAGGTGGCCGAGATCACAGATCCCTCCCTTAGGTACAAGTGGTTGACTTGGGGTTTCCAAACCAGAGTCCAATCCATAACTCCCATCCAAGGCCCACACTTGATTTTGCATTTATTTGACTCAAAGTAACTATATATTCTTCCATTTAACTCTAAATAATCCTGCATTCTTTTAATATACTTCTTATCCCTTGGGACTGTGCAATTTTTATGGATATTAAACTTTAATTGAATTCTGGTTCTCTCTCAGAGCTTTGTCTGATTATTCAGTCGTGACTCCCAAAGTCATTCTCCAAGGTCAAGCGGCTCAGCCCCCACCTGCTCATGCTACATTACCTGCTATGATCCCTGAGTCCCTAGGAATGGAAAAGGAGGCTTCCCCAAGATGTATCCTCCCTTCTACCCGGCGAGGCTAAGGAAAAAGTTCTTAAGCTTCGTACATTGTCCCAGAGATATTCTGGGGGTAACCATGGCACTACAGCCTCCTACCTCCCACCCTTCTGGAGCAGGCACTGCAGGGACCAAGGTCTGCTGAAGAACATGGTTCACATAATAGACACTGGAACAAACCCCTAACCTCCTAGAAGGATGATAGGACATAACCAAGGTCACCAGCCAGTGCCTGAGCTAAGACTAAAACCCAGGACTCCCAACTGCCAGCCCTGTGCTCTTGCCACTCAACCTCAATGCCTTCAACAATAGCAAAGTAAGCCAAGTCACGAAGAAGCTCACAGATCACAGCCCCAACCAACTAGCCCAGTCATTAGACAGAATGTGCTACGTACAGCCCTTTCGGTTGCTTGGTAAACATCATAGAAATAGGCATGGTTCCTGCCCTTTCTAAAATAAATATGCATACCTTGTATTTGTATTTTCACACTAGGGAGAAGCAATAATAAGAAATGACTTTCAGCTACGGTGGGACTAGGGGGTAGGGCTGGGCCCTAACAAGCAGAGGCTGGAGGAGAGAAAACAAGGCATCGGGTGGCCTCTAGGGGTTCCAGCCTTGGGGGAAGCTCTTACAAAAAAGTCCTGTACACAATGGGCCCTCCAAAAGCCAGAATGAAGATGCTCCGGTTCCTCCATCATCAACATTTGGAAGAACCACTGATGGTGCAGGAACAGGACAGCTAAGATGGAACTCAAAACTTCCTGGTGCCTTGAGCCCCAAGCCATCTCCTAGGTTCCCGTCCATCCTCATATTGTCTCCTGGGGCCCCTGATGACACTTTCTCTTTCCCACATGCCACTGTCTCCTCATCAGCCTGGTATGCAAAATCACCAACATCTTTCCCACCAGCTGGCTCCAAAAGAAACCCACGATGCCTCTTTGGGTATTATGACTATTAGACATGGAGAAAGTGACAGCTGTAATCGAAACCAACAAACGTGAAAACAGAAACATTCTCAGAATTCTTTGAAAGTTCTGCTGCTGTCACACTTGGCTGTCACTGGATCCTCAGTGGGGCAGTGTCCTCGACCTCTTGACTGGGTCTCTGCCTATCTTATGGCCCAGAAGGGAAGACAGGCAAATACAAGCCATGGGGGTGCAGCGGAAGAGGTGCTTGGCAGGCGCCCCTCCCCTTCCCTGTCATTCCAGCAGCATCCAGCCTCCCTCCATCTCCAGCTGTGCCCCACCTCCTCTCTGTCCCTCCCCTCCTAGAGCCCTGGTAGCCCTGTCCCAGGAGCTCCTTGCTTCTCCTCCAGGCTCCCCAGGTCCAAGTGGGACTCACCCACCACCCAGAAAACATCCCAACATCTGTCTGCTTAGTCAGCACTTGATAAAGGATTGTTCAATAAAAAGAAACATTTCCAACTAAATTACAAATAACCTCAGCAGAGGTCTTAAATTTTAAATCCTCCTTCTAGAACATACACCCTACAAATATTAAAGTTTCCTCTTCGCACAAGTGGTGAATCACACAACTGATCAAGTTCTCTCTCAGATAATTATACCATCTATCTATCTGGAACCCAAACTCCTCACCCTGGGTTTCCTATTTGCCACATTGGATTGCATCCCCTGTTCGATGCTTGCCCAGAACCTGTTTGTTATTTTCAGCAATGGCTTAAGCACCAGCTACATGGGCAGTGTTCTGGCGCAAGTGCCCTTGAGTTCTGTTTTGTCTTTCCACTGCTGCTCAGAATTCCCTTTGAGAACTCCAAGTGTCAACAGGCACGATCATTATTTGAGTCACCTGATACGATACAAGAAAAGATGTCACAGCGGCTGCCAAACGGGACACATTATTGCCAGGTTCTGTGCCCTAAAGGAGGGGCACAGGGCAATCCAAGCAGATGGTCTGTGAGCTCTGACAGCCAGAAGCTTTCACGAGGGCAGGAGACTCACAAGTGAGCTGAATCTTCAGCACGGAGCAAGGAAATGCCAACCACCCTCTTTGCTCAAAGTCAAAGAATGAATTAGCACTTCTCTGGGCCTGAAGTGGGCTTGAACTTGTGCAAGGATACTGAAAGCGTGGGGCAGCCTCCCAGGATGTGGCCATAACCCTGCTGGGAAAGCCACAAGGCGGGGACTAAGATGGCAACGGGCCTGCTGTCCTCCCTATCAGAAGGGTCCTGCACCACCTTGGATGTGCCCACTTGCCAAACAGCTTCCTCTGTAAAGCAGACGGCAGCTTGGCCTGTCACTCAAAAGTACCATGGCTTCTACACGCCCCCTCTTAGTTCCCCAGAACTGTGCCACCCAGCCGGATGGGGCTCCTCTCCACTGGCTCTCCCTCTACACTTGGAAGAAGGTGGCCTCAGTCTAGCTGCAGCCCCTCCGGAGGATAGAGTTGGAGGGTCAGTGAAGAGAAAGCCAGAGAAAACACGAGGCTACTAAGGCTTCAGGACAAACTCTGAACGTCCCCAAATGTAACCATCTCTGCCTTGATCTCTGAAAGGTCAGGCCAATTGTCGTCCTGTGGGTTTGTTACTGTTCCATCACCCCTTGCCTTTCCCTGGCCCCCACTGTCACCCTGTCCTCTGCCATCCCCCAAGAGACCCATGCCTGGTAAACGTTTGGGCCGCTGCAACCCCTAAGCACTTCAGAGCCTCCACGGGCCCCCACCCTAGAATCGCCCCGCCCAGGCCCAGCTCCGCGTGCGTGTTGGCCAGCTCTGGTCTTGTACTTCACCAAGCTGCACCTTCCGTCCCTTGAGGGGGCGACGGGAGAGGGGCATAAAGGCGGTGGTTTTGTGGTCTCTAAGGTTCGAGGCTCTTGAGCCTTATTCATATCCTTTTCCATTGAGGGGCATGTTCACAGTCAGAAATGATGTCCAGTTCAAACTTTCACTGAAATTTGTTCACTTACTGTTCTAACTGAAGCCTCAGGGCCTAGTTACTCCGGCGACCACCCTGACCCACCAGCCCAGACCAACACTCATTCCTTATTTCAAAAGGCCCCGCCCTCTTGCTGCTCGTTGCCCTACTGAGCAACGCCCACGCTTATCAGCTATTTGCCAACCAGAGATGATTGACACAATCTGTGTCCAATGAAGAGCCGAGTCTTTAGGTAGCTTCTTTCTCTCAGGGGCTCCGGAAGAAGCGGGTTCCTTTCGGGGAAGTGGGTGGTGGGTCTCAGCATCCTTCAGACCCCCGAGGGAAGCCCGCCCACACCGAGGCCCTGACAGCAGGCAAGGCAACCTGATCCAGAGCTCAGGAAAGGAAGAGTCCCGCGCGCGAAGCTTCCCAGCCAGGCCCACCTGTATGTGTGGCCCCCGCCTTCTTCGCGTTTGCTCTGCTCTACACGTCTCAGTTCTAGTTCTTTTGTGTTTGACCTTCACTTTGCACTTTGGCAAAGTTCCTCTGAAATGCCACCTGGCCTTGGTCAATCTAAGGGAAAGGAATCTTGTCTTCACAGAGGCCAAGGGAATCAGTTTGGAGCCAGAGGCAGCGGGAGGCCACCGTGGTGCCAGAGACCAAAGTGGCCGACCGACCGGGCTGAAATACTTCAGCCTGAATGACAATCCGGGACAGCTGGAGGGGCGCATCTCTTCCTTTCGAACAAAACAGCCTCACAGCGGTGTGTCCCTTCTCTCTTGATCAGCTTCAGGGCTCTACCTGTTGGCCTGAACACCTGTGGGGAAACTGGGGGAAAGGATAAGGAAGAAGCAGGGCCAGCTCCAGAGGAAATGGCTAACCTGGGGTGGAGGCATTCCCGGCTGTAGATGCTCAGAGCTGCCCAGGGCTGTGGAAGTCCATGGAACCTCTCTGCCTCACCCCCTTATCTCCCCAGGTGGAACTAAATGTGTTTGAATGGGATCTTTGACCACAGTGGGTCCACCAGGTGGCAGTGCTACCCATGCCCAGTCCGGTCAGAGCCTGCAGTGTGAGAGAGCAGCCACCAGAGGGCAACACAGGGACAACCGTTCAACCACGCTGCTGGTTGCCTAGCAGCTGTGACGCAATGGGCTCCCAGTTTGCACCCTCCTGGAGGCCTCCCAGGTTATTTCTGGCATGACAGACTGTTGCACAAGGAGTGGCCTCAGAACTGCCTCTCTTTTAAGCCTGGAGACTAAAACGGTCCAGGACCCCAAATCCAGCACCACCCTGGCGTCTAGGGGATTGGGCAGCTCCTGTCCCTGCTCCTAGGAATGCCAAGGATCAGGGAAAGAAAATAAACATTTTCCATTCCCCTCTGTGGCCCCACAGTCAGTGGCACGCTCCGATTTCCCTAGTAGCTAAAGCAGAGCAACCCCCCTCCCCCGCCCTCTCCTTCTAAGCAGGGGCTGGATTAACAGTGTATGACCTTGAGCCAGACCTTGAGCCTCCAGCTCCTCAACTGTACTTCAGAGGGATCGAGAGAGTGATGATAAGGCTCAGCTCTGACCTTCTGTGGTCTTGATTCTGTCCCTTTTCCCCTAAGAAGTCTGTCCTTGCCTCGAAACTCTCCCTGATTTTGATGACCCTGAAAATAGAATTTTTCCAGTTACAGATGGATAAGTATGACCTGAGAAACCAGAGGTGGAACCAAGAAAGTGAGGCAGACACAAGACACGGAGTGTGGTTATAATGAGCTCAAAGCCTGTGCCTGTCTGGTCTGTGAAAGGGCCTGGGTGAGACGAGGTCAGCGCCTCAGGCAGAGTCAGGGGGCCACTCTGGCCGCGGCATCAGTAGTGGTTCCAGGCACGTCTCTGGGTCATGAGGCGCCCACTGGCCCTGGGACTAGGCTCTGACTGGGGCCGGGGTGTCGATCACTAAGGTGTCGGGGTCTCAGGGGCACCGCGGAGAGGTTCACACGGGCATGTGCAGCTCATTGTACTCATCCTGGCCATCCTCGTCAAAGTTTGGTTCAGCATCTTCAGAGTCCAGCTGTGGAATGGAGGAGAAGCTTGGGAGAGACAGGCACGCAGACTCACTGCCTCCCATTCCCCTGCAACTCCTCTGACCAGCAGCCCTCACTGCCCCCAGACCTTCCTAGGCCTGGCTGTCTACAGGGACTGCGGCCCCAGGCTGAAGCACCTTCCTCTGGCCAGAACCTTCAGGTCACCCCCCAGCAATACCTCCTAACAATGAGAATGACAGCAGCTACCACAGAGAAGTGCTTTCCTGGGGCTCCTAGCTCCTGCGGTGCCTTGGGACACCATGTGTGGGTGGGCGATTTTCAAAAAGATGTCCCTTCCCCTAGCTGATAAAAACAGGGCTCGGGATGGATTGTGGTGCCACCTCACCCCTACTTGTCCCTCAGCTGTGTGCTTTGATTCAGGACATGGCCTGCACAGCTCTCTATAGCAGCCCTGTGCTTTCTTCACACCAAACCGTGGTTCTCACTGCTTTACCTGGATTAGCATTGCTTTACCTGGTTTAATCCACACCATGATCCTATAAGGGAGAATCTATTAGTGGCCCCATTATACAGATGAAAATAAAACTTCAGAAGGTTAGTAACGTGCTATCATCACACAAGAGCAGAAACTGGCACCCAGATCTCCCTGAATCAGGGCCCATGCCCCCAAGACTGCACCAGGCACCATCCCTTACCGCCTGCAGCTCCCTGTCCTGGAAGAGCCGGGGCAGAAGGCAGCGCCTCAGTGGCACCGTGAGCAGAAGCAGGAAGGGGAAGGCGAGGGAGGCCGCCGTGGACTTGACCACCCAGAGCAGTGCGATGCAGCCCAGCTGGATGCAGGTAAACAGGTGCATCCGCCAGGTCTTCACCTGGGGAACAGGCGTCAGGTCTCATCACACAGCAACCAACCAGCTCCCAACTTATCTTTGGGGACTTGGCTCCCCAGGTCCCAACTTCTCCTCCATGGTCATCCCAGCCAACTCCAGCCCAGGGATCCCTTGGAC
Source organism: Vicugna pacos (assembly GCF_048564905.1). Lineage (NCBI taxonomy): Eukaryota > Metazoa > Chordata > Mammalia > Artiodactyla > Camelidae > Vicugna > Vicugna pacos. The sequence goes on along the minus strand of NC_132991.1, from coordinate 80,591,338 downwards.
TCCCTCACCGTCAGCCCATCTCCCCGCCTCCATGTTTCCTGGCCCTACCTTGGTCACGTAGGGCTGTTCAGGATGGTGTTTTGCTGGCATGAGGATAAGCAACAGACGCTGGGACAGCTGGATACCAGACAGTGATGTGACCCCCATGTACAGGAAAATCCCAAAGAGCACGGCCAGCGGGATCCGGCGCAGCACAGCCCCCATGACGATGGACAGGCCTGGAGGAGGTGACACAGACCTACATGACCCCTGGACAGCCCCCGTGAGGACAGGTGGGCCTGCTGGGGAGGGGACGAGCTGGACCTCATCACTATGACCAAGAGAAGATGGAGAAATGGAGCAGGACTTAGAACCAAGAAAGGGCTCCAGAAAAAAGGCACATGGAGTGTCAAGAAGCAGGTTTGGGGGTCAGAGCAGGGCCAGTCATGACGCATTCGGAAATTCAGAAGGGGCCTGGGTCAAGTCTGGGATGGAGAAAGGATTTAAAGTCCAAGAAGGCCAGTCTGTGGGGCGGGGCCGGGGCCTTGCAAGGATGCTCTCACCCACGAGGCTGGCGATGAGCACTCCAGTGACCCGCTGCTCCCGCACCTCCTGGATCTGGGGCTTGTCGCCGGGCGCAATGGCAGTGCGCATAACGGTCAGTGCATTCACGTGGGTGACTGAGCGGACGGTGGCAGCCGTGAGCCAGGGCAACCCAAACAACCCACAGAGCCCACCCAGGGAGCCGATCAGAAGCAAGTCCAGGTGGAAGCCGGAGCCTTTGAGCAGCCTCCGTGCCTTCTGGCTGACGATGAGCCTGCGGGGAGGGGACAGGCAGCGGGGATGAGAGGCAGGCGGGCCAGCGGCAGGATCAGGCACACACCGCAGGGACAGTGTAGTGGGGCAAGGACACCCAGAGCAGAGCTTTCCCGGGACCTGCCAGCTTCCTCTTTCGAGTTCTCAAATTGAAGTTCTCACATTTAAGCAAATTTGAGCCAAATTCCCATACTGTGGATATTTAAAACACCGCAAAAGCCAGATGCCAGCTCTCACTACATCACTGTGGTTTAACCAAAATGGGATATATGTGAGCATCACTGGGTGAGAGAACACGCTGCCAGGGTGTTCTGAGGACTGTCAAGTGCCACCCTGCAAAGGGTGGTGGCGACTGACAAATGTCACGTCAAAGCACAATGGGGAAATGCCCCAGGCCCATGTCCACCCTACGGCTGCCAATCCCACAGCTCCCCACCCCTCCCCCACCTCCTCCACCCAGGGTGTCCCCAGCCCGCTCACGCAGTGATTTGTGTCTCCATGAAGATCAGGATGAGGACCAGGAGAGCAGGCACGGCGGCTGCCACCATCATCCAGGGTGGGAAAGGACGGGCACTGCCCAGGGGCGGGATGAACCACGTGCGTTTATGGGGGGAGGTCACTGAGAGCCCCGTGGGCACTGTCAGCTTCTGCACGGCCAGAAGAAAGATAAGGTTCAAGGATGCTATCTCCCCAAGCTGGGAACTCCATGTAGCAGCTGCTCCCTGCAAGCACTGTGCCCCTGGTACCAGGGCTCCAGGGAATTTAGGTCTGAACAGTTTGGAGGAAATTAGTTTTGTATCCTCCAAAGTCACTGTCCTTCCAAGGGTCTGGTAGAGGACAGGAAAATGATATACCTTCTCCGTGAGCCCCAAAGCTGTCAGGAGACCTGCTGTGGGGACGCCTGTCATTCTGCTCCCAGTCCCACCTGCTCCTCCAGGAGTCTTGACTGAGGGTCACACACAGCCCCAGACCCCGTAGCTGGCCACTCAGGTGGACCACACGGCTGCTTCTGAAAGCCTCAGCCCAAGCACCCCTGGGAGCCCTAGCACACCAGCATTTCACCAGGAACGCGGGGTTCCAGGACTGACTGGCTGCTGGGAGAATGAGGAGGTGTTGCGGCCTCCCTCTCAAGGCCCTGGGGTGAGAACCAGCAGCGAGAGGTGGTTGGGAGTCACTCACCTGTGTGTAAGTGTCTGTAATGGAGTAGTCCACCAGGACCATCACCAGAATGGAGATGGGGATGCCGAAGTCCCCGATGATGCGGCGAGCCTTGAGAGGGGCCAGTCAGGGTAAAGGAGCAGAAGGTGGACAGAGGTGAGGGTTGGGAGAGGAGCACGGGGGCTTAGTACCCCAACCTTGCTTGCGTCTAAGCAGGAGCCAGGAGTCCCCTGGCCTGTCCCTTTAGACCCCATGGGTGTCGGCCCAGCCCAGGAGGGCATTCCCCTCCTGATTACACTTCTCTGAGGCTTCAGACAGGGAGGAGGGCTGCAGGGACTCGGTTCAGGTCCCCGGGCTGACTGGGAGAAGGCACAGCCCCACTCTGGAGCGGAGCCTGGCGGTGACAGCAGGAACTGAGGGAGACTCACGGAGCCTCCCAGGCCCCAACCCTGCCAGCCACACACCTTGCCACCCAGGAAGCGGCTGTTCCTGAACTTGCGTAGGAAGAAGGCGATGAGAAAGGTCCCAAGCATGAGGATGAGGGACAGCAGAGCCGTGTTGGGCTGGTTCCTCGGGCCCGGCAGCCCCTCAGTGGGAGACGGGACACTCCCATTCAGGTCCTGCCCAGCCTCCAAGGCTCCCCCAGGGGGGTAGAATGGCAGCAACGGGTGCTCCATGAACACCTGTGTGGGTTACATGGCCGCCTTGGCGCTCACCTGGGTAGGTGGCCCTGATTTTCTACCATCAGCACACCTGTGAGGGAGAGACCTGACCAGGCAATGTAACACAGGACATCCAGCTATATCTCACACACACCCCGCCTCTGCAAATGGTGACGCGAGGACCCCCAGCCCTGCAGCACTGACAGTGCCCTCCTCCTGCCACATACCTTTGCGGGTGAATCCTGGAGTTCAAATATCTGGGTTGACTCCCTGACCTTCAACTCAGACCTAGCCTAGGGTGTCCTCAACCCCCCACGCTCACACCCAACATAGCCTTCCTCTTTGTCCCCTCTGCCCACGCCACTCCCTCCCATGGTCTCCTCCCAAGGGCACTGCCCAGCCCCCTCTACACCCACCCCCAAGACCTCTCGGGGTCTCCACCTTGTAGAGCTTGTGGAAGGTCTCATAGATGAAAATGAGCGAGATGAGGAAGGCAAAGATCTCCTGGGTGAAAGGCGAGATGTAGCGGACCAGGAAGCTGCCTTCTGCGGCTACCAGGGCAAGGACGAAGACCACCAGCCAGAGGCCCACCCACACCCGGCCCGTGAGGTACTCCAGGTCCTGGGCTCGGCAGAACTAGAGGTCAGGAGGGAGAGAGGGTTACCCACAGCCGTCTGCCCTGGACGTCAGGGACCCATGGCACAGGCAAGAGGTGACCCCCGAGGGAGAGGGGGAGAGACCGCTGGGGCCCCTCACCTGGGCTGGGGCATAGGATGGGGCAGGTGACCCCGGGGGAGGGGTGGGGCAGGCTGTCACCTTGAAGAAGGCTTCTTCGAAGACAAGCAGTGGCCCAGAGAAGCCGACCACGAGCAGCGGCTGGGCCCCCAGCAGAGAGAAGAGGACGCCAAGCACAGCCGTGGACACAATCAGCTCAGACACACCCATCAGCCCCTCCGTCTTCTCCCCTGGGGCAGGCAAGGGTCGGTGGGATGGGCCAGGCCCAGCTCCTTCCACCTGGCCCCTCTTCCTCATCTAGTTTCCCTAACCCTGGGACCCAAGAAGAACAGAGCAGCCCCCTAGGGTGATATCTAGGGCCTCTCACCACTCCCATCCCTCCTGCCCCTCACCACCAGCCTCCAAGGTGATCATCGGGTCCCCAATCCCCTCCCATTTGTAGTCCCCCAAAAGTGACTGCTGGGACCCCCTGAGCCAGCAGCTCCTTAAGATGGTCACAACAGGGGTGATCTCCTCTCAGCCACCGGCCCCCCTAATGTGATCGCTGGGATGCCCTGACCCAGAAACCCAGCAGGTAACATTGAGCCCCCTCACCTCTTCTCCCACCCCCTCACCTCTTCTACCACCCCCTCACCTAGCAGCCCCCCGAAGGTGATGGCAGGGCTGAGGGCAGCGAAGTAGATGAAAAGCACAGCGGCCACGCACTGGGAGTGCAGGGCGTCCCGCAGGTCGCTGGGGTAGTGTGGGTACCGGCGCTTCACGTCCCGGACAAGCCCCCCGAACACCGAGCCCGTCCGCAGCAGGGGGTCATCTTCGGGGGCCGCCTCGGAGCCCCCCAACTCTATTGACAGCTCTGGGGGCACAAGGGGCTGCTGGAACACAGACCATGCCCCTCGTGCTGGGAGCAGGCCCTGGGCTCCATCCTTCCCAGCTGGGGACGCGTCGCAGAGACCAGGGTCAGGGGTTGGAAGCCATAAACAGGGCTCAGGAGTCAGGATGGGACTGGGGTCAGGGCCTCGGGAGCTGGGGTGGGAGCATGTATGCTGGGAAGGGGGGCTCCAGGCCCCCAAGGGTCTGACCTTTCCCGGGGGCCACGTAGCCACCCTGAGTGGTCATCTCAGCTTTGGTCTGCTCGCGCTCCCGCCGCTTCTTGAGCAGCTCGCGCTGGAAGGCAGCCACAGAGCGCAGCAGGTCCCGGCCCTCCACCTCGGATGGGGGGATCACGATGCTGCCATCCAGGAACTCGCTGATGGCACTCAAGAGGTCCTGCCGGTCGTCTGCCTGGTAGGCAGCCTCGTGAAACAGCTGGGGGCAGGAGAGGCAGGGGCTGAGCTGGTGGCCCAGGGAACCCCTGGGATGGGGGTTTTGGGGACCAGGTGTTGGGCCATCACAGAGCAAGAGGCAAGGTGAACGTTCAGCCACATATACAGGTCTCGTCCAGTTGTAAAAAGTCTGTGCTGTCCAGCAGGCAGCCCCAGCCCAGAACATCACCTGCACCCCCAAGAGTGCCCTCTACTCCCCTCAGAGCCTCCAGACTTTGCCACAATGCAACACCTAAGGGGCTAAAGCCTGGCAAAGCAGGGGCCATTCTGATTGGAAAAGGCCCCACCGTGAAGGTTGGTAAATCTTTTGAACATCACCCGTGGCCAGAGGACCCTCCTATCCGAGCCCACAAGAATCCAGCCTCCCATTCAAGTCTCATGTCATATCCAAAACTTCAGAGTCTGGGCTTCCTCTTCTCTGCTGAATCCACCCCGCCATTCCCACGGCCCCAGCCCCAGGCTCGCTTTTCTCTCTCAACCAACAGTTCCCTCTACCACTCTGAAGCAAGGCCGGCACCTGGGAGGGCCTCTAGTACCCCTGCATCCATGGGCCCCACTAGGGGCAGTGAGAGGGACAGGAAACAAGTAGGGCTCAGGTGAACAGAAGAGCACCCTGCCCCAGGACTGCAGGACCCACCTTGTCAGACATGAGGGTTGCAATGGAACGCCCAAGCTCGTGATAGTCAGTGCTGGTGTGGTTGGGCCCCAGCATCACAAAGAGAAAGCGAACCGGCACGGGGACCTCAAGCACAGATTCCAAGAGTACAGCCTCGTTCAGGCGCACAAAGGCTGCTGCTGGCTGCTCCAGGAAAGGCACACATCCTGGGGGCAGAGTAAGGCACAGGGTGCTGGGCAAAGGGGAGCAGTCAAGGCAGGCCCTAGAGTGGGTATCTGGGGCCATCACATACAGCTGTGCAGGCTGTGCACTGCGTAAGGAAACCCCAATCTAAAGAACCCGTATTTGTTTGCGTGTTTGAATATTTATTACAACTTACCAACAGATGGAAATCGAGGGTATTAAGGAAAGCGTACTATTTTCTAATCGTCACAAAGGTGCTACATGGACTAGAAACAGTCCATGATAGCGGAAAACCGGATGGGGAACAGGCAGAGGATTGGGGAAAAAAGGGCTGGGGGGCAAGATGGGTTGAGAAGAAGAGCAGGGGCAGAGTTGGGGGGGGGGCAGGCCTGGCTGGGGATGGAAGGAGCAGCCTGCAGGCCAGAGGTCATGACACACAGGCCCCGGTAGAGGCATCCATGCCCCACAGCCCCTACCCCCAGAGCCGAGCCCTCCTTACCCACGAGCACGACAGTAGCCTCAGCATCTTCAGGGATCTTCTCCAGCAGCTTCAGGCTTTTCCCCCGGTGACCATCTCCCCCAGGCATGTGGAGGGGCTTCTGAGGACGCAGAACTGGAATAGGGCTGGGACCCAGACCGGAGGCCATGGCAGGCCCTCCCATCCCTTGCTCTAGGCCTGGACTCTGCCCTCCCATCCCTGGATCTGGGCCCTGCTTTCTCCCTCCCCAACCAATGTAGGGACTGTTGGTGATGTGCCCCATATCAGGAGGAGACCAGCCCAGGACCCAGGTCCCTCCTCCAAGCCCCCCACTACCACCTCAGCCTTATCTTGTTTAAGTGGCTCCCTGGGGTCTGCCCCATCATCCCATTTAAACATCCTGTTTCTCCAGGGCAGGTCCCTTGTGCTGGTCACATAGGTCCCCCACATGCCGAGTATGGGGCCAGGCACCCAATCTTCCTGATCCACTCAGTGAAGCCATCCATAGCCTCCACTGAAACTGGAAGCCTTCTCCACCCCACGAGCCCAGGTCAGAAGAAGGCGACTGACCTCCTTGGCCTCAGGGTCATGAGGCCAGAGTGGGGCTGGCTCCCCCAGGTCATCGACCATGGTAGGCACTGCACCATCAGGGCCATGGCTGGGGGTTGGGTGATGATTCCCCAGGACCGAGTTCACACTAGAGCTGGATGCATTTCGGGGAAAGAAGCCACTGTCCTTGTCATCATTGGGATGGCTGAGGAGAGGCCAAAGGGGGCAAGGCAGATGAGGAAAAGAGACCCTTGGTAGACTGAGGTCATGAGGAAATGAGAATGGAGGGTCAGGGCCTCTAACCCTTCTGCCTCAGTGTAGGAAGGAACTTTCTAACAGTTGATACTTTATAAAGAGCTCCCTGTCACTTGGGGTATTCAAGCAGAGGCTGGAGAGCCACTCAGGAGGGTCTGTGCTCCTGGAAGGGCAGCTGAACCTGAAGGCCCCCTCTCAGGCACCCCACCCTGGCACCTGTGTTTCAGTAGCAGGGTGCGAAGGACACTGGCCCTGTCCTCTGGCCGGATCTGATCAGACACGATCATGGTCTCCACCACGAGATGTGCGATGCCTGGGAGAGTGGTCTGCTCCAGGTCCAGGAGGGCAGCTCCTGGGGGCACAGTCAGAGGAGGAAACACGGTCCCATCAGATAGAAAAAAACACCCCCCTGTGGCCTTGCTCCCCAAGGGGGCAGGCAAACATGCTGGGTGAGCCCAGCCCCCAGGGCACCCAGGCAGACACACAGTTCCATATGGTCACAGCCCGACCCAAGAGGGATGAAGAAAGAAAGCACAAGGGTGAGGGCACGGCCCCTGCCTCACCCAGAGAGGGTGTTATCTGCTGACTTACTGCACGTGGACGGACACCTACTATGCCCAGGTATGGTACCAGGTACCAAGGCACAGCCCTGCCCCTCAGAGCTTATGGTTGTGCAGGCAGCTGGACCCCACGACCCCAGAAGGGCACCCAGACCTCGCCTGGCCCCAGGGCTCCAGGGATGAGTCCCCCGGGCCAGGCAGCCTGGCACAGGCTGAGCTCTACGGTCTGTGAAGAGGGTGTGCAGCACCAGGGCCAGGCCTGCAGGGCCCCTACCGTGGGCGATGGTCCTCCTGAGCTCTAGCAGGCTGCGGAAGGAGAGCGAGGCCACGTGGGGTTTCCCCCAGCGCTCCGTCTCTTCCTCCACGTCCTCCTCAAACTTGATCCAGCGGGCCGTCTCCCGCCAGTGGGGCTCCTGGCTGCGGTCCAGCATCAGCTCGTTCAGCTCCACAAACACCTGGGGTGGGCGCCGAGGGTGAGGGCCTGGGGGCCACCAGGTGGGACCAGCTGTCTTATGGACATTGTGATGGGGCCAGGCGAGGAGGGAGGGAAAGGGAAAGGGAAAGGAGAGGCGAGAGGAAGCCAAAAGTCCACCCCCTCAGGGTCCTGTACCTCATGAGGCCTCCGGTCCAGCTGCTTCTTCTTCTTCTTCCTGCGCAGGATGGGGGCCAGGCCACCGGGGCTGCCCCTCCCACCCTGCGTCCGAGATGGCTTCTTCACCAGGTGCCGCCGCACACCAGGGTTGTCCTCCAGCCGGTGACCTGCAGAGAAGGTGGGCTTGGCGGTCCCAGGACTCCAGCTCAGGGCCTCAGGGCCAGCCCCTCCAGCTCTGCCCAGCCAGCCTACTTGGGGGGTGGCCCACAGTCACCCAGGGGCCATGCCAACAAAACTACATCATCCAGCGTGGCCATTTCCTAGATAAGGAGACTGAGGCCCAGAGAGGGGAAAGGACTAGTCCACAGTCACATGGGGAACCACTGGCTAAGCCACAATAAAAATACAACCCCCAACTCAGTCCACAGCCCCTGCCACAACCACTGCTTCTCACTCTGCACTGCAGGGAGCCACGTTAAGTGGCCGGGCCCCGAGCCCGCGGCACTCTCCCTGCACCCCCTCAGCACCCATGTCTCCCCCATGGGTACACCTCCAGGCAGACTCAGGCTGAGTTTCCCTCCCTTCTTCCCCATCTGCCCCTTTCAGGCTAGCAGCTGTGGGGAGGCCAGCAGCCAAGTTACTCACAAGGCAGTCCCCCTGCCATGGGGCTCAGCTCGCCCCTGATGGATTCCCATAGGTCATAGTCCTCGAGGTCCAGCACAAACATCTCTAAGTCCTCTGAGGCCAGCGAGTCTCGAGGGCTAGGAGAGCTCCAGCCCTCAGCGTCCCCAGGCCCAGGGCTCAGTGCCCCATTGGCCTCTGTGACCTCCTCCAGCAGGCTTGTCATTCCTGGATGGCTGTGGCCTTGGCCCCTGCTCCCTCCCAGAGCCCTGGCTCTCTTGAGAGGTGGGAGCCTGGACAGGAGTGGTCTCTGTCCAACCAGAGCTGAAAGTGGCTGGGCCTCCCGATCCAGACTCCCCAGGTCCCCAAATCTGCTCCCTGCTGCTTCCAGCCCTGACCTGGGTCTGTAAACACACCCTCCCTCTGACCCCACCACCATCCCACTGCCACCGCTGCTGCTGCTGCTGTCATCGGATTGTTCCTGTCCCTGTCCTCAGGCCCTGGCAACTTTCCATGACGTACTGAGCTCAAAGCCCTCCCCTGCACCCCCCACGCACAAAGTGGTTCCAAGGGGGAGGAGGGCGGGGTCAGTGATGCCCCTGGCCTGGGCACAGAGCCCCATGGGTGATGACAGGTGGCACAGAAACCAGGGCACTGATAAGATGGAAGGAATGTGCCGAGATCACAGCCAGGCGTGGCCAAGGGTGGTGTGGTGGGAGTGGGGGACCCTGACATAGGGAGATGCAGAGCCTAGAAGAGTGGTTTCAGACTCAGGGAGCTGGTTTGAAGTGGGTAAGCATTTGCCCCGAGAAGAAGAGCCTCAGGGGAGGGGGACACGATGATATCTCCAAACGTCACGTGGAAGAAGGGCTGCTGTATTCCGGGGGTGACTCAGAGGACACGATCAGGATGGAAGGGCAGAGGTGCAGTGTGGGGAACTCTCAGCTCTGGCACCCGAGGCGTGGCTTGGTGAAGTAGTGAGCTCCCTGTCACTGGCCACATTCCAGCAGAGAGGGATACTACAGAGGGGCTCAGCCCTGGGCTGGGGAGAGCACGGGGCCTCTCCAAGGTCTCTCACAGGCTGGGCACCCGTGGGAGTGGGCCGTGGGGGCTGCCACAGGATGTCACTCACTCTTCATGTCATCCAGATCGGCGGAGCCCAGCATCTGGGCCTCCGCCTCGTCAGTGGGCACCTGCTGCTCTGGGCCACCCAGGCTGCCCAGGGCACTGCCTGGGCACAGCCGCTCCCGCAGGTCATAGCTGGCCGATGGGCTCCAGGGCCGGCTCTTCTCTCCAGTGACTCGGGAGACACGGGCCCGGGGACTTGGGGAGCTGAGGAGGCAACATGGCAACCTTGGACTTGGCAGAGAACCTCCACAGACACGGGCCAGGTTAGGGGTTCTTCTGCCCTCTGTCAGAGACTAAACACAGGCTCCTCCTGGGCAGGAAAAAGCTCACTTTCACCTTCCCACCCCTGTCACACTGGTCCCCAGTTCCTCTCTGTCCCCTCTTCACCCAGACACCCTCACTCTCCTGGAAGACTCTTTCCCTGTCAGCCCTCTGGTTGTCTCCTTGTCAACTACCAGCACACCTCTTCCCACCTCCTCTACATCCTCTCCTCTCCTCCTCGCTTCTCTGGGGTTGGAACTGGGGACAGTCCTCAGGGTCAGGAAGGAGCCCGGGACCTGCTCCAGGCTGGGCCAGAGGCCAGTACCTGACCGAGTGCTGGGGGCTCTTGTCGGAACTCAGGCCCACTGACGGCAGCGAGGGCTTGGTGAAGGCAGCCCTCCCTGAGAGGCCGGGACTGTCATCCTCGTCACTTCCAATGGAAAACTGTGGATAAACCACACGTGCCCTGGGTCCCTGCCCCAACCCCCCAGGCAACCCCGCCTTGCCTGCCCCGCTCCCCCACTCCCCGCTGCTGTGGCCTCCCCCCCTCTCCGCACCCCTCCTTGAACAGCCAGCCCTCCTTCGGGTCAGATCCTACCTTTGCTTTTGGTGGGGACCCTGAGGGTGGGGGCTCCATGGGTTCTGCCTCAGATTCCCCTTCCTCTTCCTCCTCCTCTTCCTCCTCCTCATCCACTCCGGCTCCCCCCTCCTCCTGGATGGGAGGGGTCCCCTCAGAGGGAGGAGCAGAGGTTTTTTCCTTCTTTCTCTTCCTCCTGGTTTGCCGGGCAGAGGTGGGGGGCAGTCGCCGCAGCTTGTGGGGTGGAGGCAGGCGCGCCGAGAGCGGGTGGTGGGTATGGTGGGATGTGTGCCGGTGAACTGAGGGTGCAGGAGAGCCTGTTGGGACCCCTACAGCAGAAGAGGGCCCCTTGCCACCCTAGTGGCACACACCTTATTCTAGCTCAAGGCCTCAAACAAGTGCACCCTAGTCCTTCCTCTAGAGCCAGGCTCCCCCCAACACCTGTGTCTGTGTCCTGTCATTGATAAGGCCTGGGAGAGTAGGGGGATGGAGCGATGGAGAGGGGAGGTCATGGTGGGGATGGGGGGACATGATACAGCGAAGAAAGGGAAGGTAAAGTCAGCAGAGCTCAGAAAGGGAGGGGAGGTGGCAGACAGAAGAAAGCAAGGCCAGAGGTATGACAGAGCCTTAGAGAAGATGAAGGTCACCAAGGGAGGCCTCAGGCCCATCTCTCTACATCTCCCCTATGTCTGGGGCCCAGCGCCCCTGGCAGGCAGACAGGTGATGGGTGAGTGAGGCAGGATGACTTAACATGGCATGGTGGCCCAGCACAGCGTCCAGCACAGCATCCAGCATAAGATGGCACCGGGTGACCAAGCCAGTGGAGAGCACGGTGATGGTGGCAATGAAGGTGATGGTGGTGAGGGCGGCCACACTAGGGGTCCCCAGGCTACCCACACTCAAAGTCCCGCTCGCTGTAGCTGCGGCTGGGCTTCTCGGGGTCCCAGGCCGGGGGCTTGCTGATGAGGTCCCCAAACCTGCTCACAGCCAAGGTCTTGCCCAAGTCATCGTCCTCCTCCTCCATGTCTGGGCTCAGAGGGGGCTCCTCCAAGGGCACCCGGACCTGTAGACTCAGACAGACTCTCCTAAGGACACTTGACCCATGTACGCCCCACACCCACCCCAACTCCAAGCCGTGGGTGGGGATAGGGGAGCCAAACTCCATCTTCTACTCCCTGTGCCCCAAGCTGATGTCAACCTCCCAGGCCCCCAGGGCTTGGAAGGAGTGGGGGCAACAGATCCAAAAAATACCAAAAGACCCCTTCTTTCTCCATATTCCCCGCCTAGTTCCAACTCTGGATGGGGGGGTGGGGGGGGCGGCCAGGGTCGACCAGAAGACGCCCCTCTCCTCCATGAAGTCCCCTCCCCCTCCTCTTCTCCCACCCCCGCGAGCGTCAGTCACCTGGGGGAGGGGGGAGGCGCCCCCGGGCGGCGGGATCACTCCGTTGGCCATGTCCGGAGAGGCGGTTTGGGAGGCTCTGACTCACTGAGGGATCCGTGACCCGGGTGAGAAGAAGGGGGCGCTGACGGGACCTAGTGGGGAGCTCTGGGGGAGGAGGGCGGGGTCAAGAATCTCGCGCGGCCGCCCCCTCCCCTCCCCCTCCCCGGAGCCGGATCTCCCGCCCTCTCGTGCGCCCATCGAGGTCCCGCCACGCCCGGGACATCCCCGGGCCCGGCCCGCCGCGCCCTGCACCGCCCTGCGGTACCTCGGGGGCCCGGAGCGTGCAGGACCCGAGCCGGCCGCCGCGCCTCATCTCCCTCCCGCACTCGCTCCGGGGCCTGTCACTGCGCAGGGCCGGACGGCCGGGGGCCGCCCGCGGCCGCGGCGAGCCAGGGGCGCCAGGCGGACGCAGGCGCCGGAGCCCGCACCCCGCGGCTCCACCTCCTCGCGCTCGGCTCCGCAGCTCCGCCGCCGCCGCCGCCGCCGCCGCCGCCGCAGCCGCCGGGCCGCACAATGGGAGCGGGCGGGCGTTGACTCACCCCGCCCCGGCCGGCCCGGCCCCCACGCGCGGGCCCCCGCAGGACCCCACCTGTCCCGCAGCCCCTTTTCCGGCGCTCCACGCGTTGCCGGGGGCGGGTGCGCCGCCCTCCACTCCCACAATCCCCAGATTCACGCACCACCTTGCTTTTAGCTTCCCCTCCCCGCAAGAGCCCTGGAGGCGACCCCTCCACAGACGCCAGCCCCGCCAGCCTTGGGAACTGAGCTCACAGACCCGGGGAAGCACCCACCACCTGTCCCTTCAGTCCGAATACAGCCCCAGATGTCCAGCTTCTACCACCAGGCACCACCCAACGTTTGACCTTGGCACGTTACCTCCCCTCCCTGGGCCTGGGTTTCCCCATCGTAGCCAGCGGGGTCTGGGGAAAAAGTGTTCCAGAGTTCTATCCAGCACTAAGCTTCTGTGGCTCAGTTTTCACACGCCTTCTCCACCTCTCCGGACCCTGAGGTCATGTCCTCTTTTCCAAGGGCAAAGGTCTTTGGAATGAAAGACCAGAGCCCTATTTGACCCTTTGGGGTCTCGCTGAAACTGGGCACCTAGCATAATGCCATGTCTATAACAGGCCCTCGATAATACCTGTTGAAGCCACAACCCTAAATCCTCAGAACATAGGAGGGTGTCTGGGGAGAACCCAGGATGGAGCTGAGGGCAGGGGAGGGTGAAAGCGGCCAGGCCAGGCTCAGGAGAGAGAAATCAACTCCTGGGGAGGGGGACAGGGTGATGGGCACCAGGGGTTCCGTCTGGGGAAGAGGCTTAACCCTATGACCTTGGGCATGTAATTTACCCTCTCCCAGCCCTGCCCTTACCTGGGTCTCAGCTCAACCCATCCTGGGTGGAGTGGGCTCCTTTCCCAGAATGAATGGTGTCCTTATAAAAAGGGGAAATATGGGCACAGACGTACTCGGGGAAAACAACATGTGAAGATTGGAGTGATGCTGCCCCAAGCCCAGAAGCTACCAGAACGTGGGAGCAAGGCCTGGAACAGATCCTTCCCTAATGCCTTTGGAGGGAACACGGCCTTACTGGCATCTTGATCTCCGACTTCCAGTCTCCAGACCTGGGAGACAATAAATTTGTGTTGTCTAAGCCACTCTGTTCGTGGAATTTTGTTATGGTGGCCCCAGCACATGAATGCACGTCCCAGTCCCTTATCACTCTGAGCCAGGTAACTCAGTTCCGAGTTGAGCCTTGAATTCCCCAGTTGGAAACATTTCTGAGGGCTCTGGCCTTCAGTTTACCTTTGATACCTTGGTCTTGCTCATGGCCCTAGTCCCTTTCTTTTAGCCAGTAAAATCAGACAGGCGGTCCTTTCATACCAAGACAGCCTGGGGAGAGTCGTGCCAACCTGGGCCCTGGACACTGATGCCCAAGGGCATCACACAACTCATCCCTCTGAGGCCCCACCTTCCCCAGGGAACACAATGAGCACATGTTTCCCACTCAGATCTCCTGGCATCCGAGAGGCTTTTCCTCACTGTCCCACTGCCTCCAGTGCACCTGTAATTGTCAGTCTCCTGTAGAGTGTTCCCAATGGGGTCTTCATTCCCGTGACAAAAGAGTGCTCCTTGAATGCACAAAGAATGACCACTCTTTGTGTGTGTGCGCGCGCGCGCGCGTGTGCGTGTGCGCGCGCGCACATGCGCATGCGTGGTGGAGGTTTTGGTGCCCAGTTATAGAAGATAGACACTCTGGCAGTGTGACTGATCATTATTCTCAGCTCTCTCTTCCTCCCCAAAGTACCACCTAATATTCATTATTCCCTTTAATAAATTCCTTTCCAGCTTAGAGTAGCTGTTGTTTGCAGCTCGGCATCCTGACTGATACAATCAGAGAGATGGGCTCTGAGTCCAGGGCACAGGCTGAGTGGGCACCAGGCATTAGTGGTACCAATATCAGGGAGCTGGGAGAGAGCAAGTGAATGAGCATCCTATTAGCAGGCCCGGGTAGCCCCTACCTCTCTTATTCTTACATCATTCCTCACCATCTCCATCTTTTAGTCCTAAAGATAACAATCATGATCATGCCACTACCTTAAATTAGGTAGAAACCATTTTGATATTCATGAGCACACAACAACCCCCTGAGACAGAGCATCTTAATCCCATTTGACAGGTGAGAAAAATGAGGCTCAGAAAGTTTGTGACTTGCCCAAGGTCCAAGGCTGGTAGGCAGCATAGTGGAGAATTGAACCCAAGGGCTTCTGGCTTCATGTCTAATGTTTAGCCTCATATACTACAGTGCTCCCTGTCCCCTCAACCATGCCTTGATGCCCTCCCGCAAGTGTTAAACTTTCCATGCCATGAGCATAAACTGAAACATACCACTCACTTCCCGAATTTCTAAGGAGGCTCCTAGAAGCCAAAGGGGGAGTGATTAAGAAGCACAAGTTCATAGCCCAGCTCTGTCATTGATAATTGCATGACCATGAGCAAGTTGTTTACCCTCTATGGGCCTCAGATTCCCTATCTGCAAAATGGCAATAAAAACAGGGTTGTTGAGAGGCTGACATGATTTCATCCACGTGAGACACTTAGAACAGCGCCTGGCACGTAGGAAGTGCTCAGCAAATGTCAGCTGGTATCAATACTACTACAAATGGAAGAGCCGCAGAAGCCCTCGGGTAACTTGCAATTTGAAAAATGATAAAATGTACACACACGAAATAAGTGGAAGCTGGCTTACATCTCAAAGGGCAGTAAGTCTTCCTGCCAAATTGAAGATCCCAGCCATGCCAATTCAAAGACAGAAAGATCCAGGACAGCTTTACCTCCACCAGGGTAGATTCTGACGGTACTTGGCCAATGGACCAATCTTTGCATTTGTAATCCTAACTTGGCAAGCTGAAGAGTTTCTGGAAGACAGTAGGGTGTGGGTTCAGGTAACCCCAGGTTGTCACTTAGACTGGCCTGGAATTCCCTCTTGCCATCTTCTCCCTGCTCCCCAGAACAGAGCACCCAGTGGCATATGCTGTTGTTGACTGGACTTGTGGTGAGTAAGACCTTATTTTACGAGAGAAGTAACATGGCTTTGAGAAAGAGACCAGATTCTGGAGTCAGAGATGCTATATATAAATACCAGCTCGATGCTTGGCACAGAATAGGTGCTCAATAAATGTCATTCTTCTTATTTGCTATTGTTGTTACTCTGCCGTGGTTTATGTCGTCATAATCTATGTGTCCCTCGGTAAACCTGGACTCAGCTTTGAAACAGACCCAATCCCAGGACAGCATGGCCTACATCTGAAGGTTCTCTCACCCCTCTGGGGAGCCTACCTTTAAGCTCCAGAGATTCAGTTCATTTGTGCTAGGATGACATTTTGACATGAGTCTGGGTCCTTTCACTCTCCTCCTCCAACCCCACCGGAGCAGGTAGCCTGCTTTGGCTTTTGTTGTTTGAGGGGAATGGGTGGGATAGAAAGCTAGCAAGCCTTTCTGCTTTTCTTCATGCAGAGCCAAAGTCTCAGGAAATCTAGGAAGGTTTGCAGAGGAGGAAAAAGAAAGTGTTTGCAAGACCCGCACTGTCTTGACCAGAAGCTAGGGAGAAGGTGGAAGAGTCACCCCTTGCCCTCCCCAATCAGCAAAGAAGAAGGAGTTTCCCTCCAAGATGGGAGGGAAGGGTGAGATGAGGGAAGGGTGAGATCAGGGGAGCCCTACCAACCCCTTGGGATGGGGGCTTGAAATAAAAGGTGTTTTGAAAATCTAACAGTTTAGGCACTCGCAAGTGTGTAACCAAGATCCACACATTCACTCTACACTCTACCAGTGCCAGGTGTTGGATATACATCAGTGAAAAAAACTTGACATGGTCCCTACCCTTGGGCAGCTTACAGACTACAAACAAGCAAAGACATAAATTTATAATTATGAAATCTGGCAAGCGCCATAGGGGGAGAGCACGTTTACAGGGAACATTCAGGTTGCATAGTTAAAGATGTGAGCTGTAAGGAGGGGACAATTAAGCAAGGACCTGAAGGGTACAAAAGAATTAGCCATGCACTGAGGGGTGGGTTGGGGAAGCAGGAGAGGGGCCAGCATTCCGGGCAGAAGGAAGAGCTCAGGAAAGGCCCCCTGCAGGAAAGAACGGGACCTGCATGGGTATTTGGGGGCTGAGGATCTCAATGGTGTTTTTCGGGTAGGATGTGGTATCCCTGGAACCTGGTACCACAAAGGGACAGATTTAAAAAACTAGAGGCTGAACCAGGGTGGGCATTTTAGAAGATCTAAGAGGCAATACGGCTTCAGGGAAAGAGAAACAGGGCCCCAGCCTCCCCTTGGTGAGAATCCCCTTTCTTAAGAGCCTCAGCTTTCTCACCTGTGAAGTAGAGATCACATTTTCCCTTTAGAGTTGTACCGAGTGCAGTCATGTCAATGAAATGATTGGTACAAAGTAGATGCTCCAAAATGGCCATTACGATGCTCACCTCCTACTGAAATCTTTCCCATCCTCCTGACCCAGCTCCAAGGTGCCTTTTCCCACCACCTCCCTGGGCAGTAAGCTCCCCAAGAGCCAGAGCATATCTGGTTTATCCCTACCTCCCACCCGTCTTCTCACAGAGAGCCTGGCACACTTTAAGAGCTCAATAATGTCTGTGGCATTGAAGGCGAGTGCACAAGTAATTATAGTAACTAATAAACTGAGAAATGTTTTTGTGGAGGGCATAGAAGTCACTGAGTCCGAGATGATCAAGTGACCGAGGATAGGCCAAGAAAACACATGCCATGGCCTGTTCGCACCCCCGGAAGTGTCTGGGGTTGCCTCGGAAGCACCCTGGAGAAACAGCCACTCATAAACACACGGGCAGTGAGATGCACGCTATCCCTCTCTGGTTACAGAGGGCATCTCTAGGCAACAAAGCAGGTTGTAATAACTAACAGGCAGAGGGTTTTTTTTTAAACCAGCATTTATTTAACACTTTCTGGTTCACACGGTGCTTCCGTGTACATCACTGCGCTCAACAATTTTGTGAGCTGGATATGTCATTGATTGGTCTCATCCCTCACTGGAGACGAAGGAGCCACAGAGCAGCAAGGGCATGTTCTTGCCTGTGGTTAAAGAGCGAGATGCAAAACTAAGACATAATCTTTGGAATCTAAATCTCCTGTGCCTCTTCCTCTATGACCGTCACACACACTGACTCTTGAATAGGTAAACGCGAAATACTGCATGCCCCCAGAGATAGGCGAAGCAGCCACACAGAACTGTGGCTGAATTTCAGCCACAGCTAACCAATCTGGGCCAGGTCTTCTTAGAAGCTACCGCAGCATCCTGGTAAAGGAGGAGGAAGGATGTCACCCCTCACTCCACGTGAAATGACCCATCAGAGACACACTTCCTGCTGAGAAAGAGGGATGGGTCTTCAAGCTCACCTGCTCCCCTTCTTTCTAAGTCTTAGGAATCAAGACTTATACCACTCAGTTTGGCCAATAACCCCCACCCAGGACCTTATATAAATTTTTAATATAATTTTTGAATCATAATACATTGAGAGTTTTAATATCTTTTTCATCTAAAAAGTAAAAATACAACCCTCAATACCACCCCCTCCCTCTTCTGCCTTGTTCTCATCTTCATCCCTCACCACCAATATCTGTTTATTCCCTCCAGAATCTGTTCACAGAAAGAGAAGCAAATGTGAATATATATTTTGCCCCCTCCCACCTTGTTTCTACAGAAAATGTAGCATAATGCTGTTAAGTACAGTTTCAGGGAGTGAATCCTGTCCCTCCACTGCCTCAGGCCTCCACTGCCAGCAAGCCCAAGGCCAGACAGGCGATCGATAAGCACTCGTTCGAGGGGAAAGGCCAGAATGAGCGGACAGATTGATCTCTGGGGTCAGTCCAGGGTATGGAAGGCAAGTCCTGCTGACGGACATCTGTGCACAAGTGTCAGAGGCAGAGCAGCCCCAGTAGCTCAGAGGGTCTGAGAAGGAGGTGCGCCCTGGCACCTCCCCTGGGTGAGGTGCAGAGCTGAAGGTCAGACACTCCCAGGAGTGGTAATGACCTGGGCAGGCAACACCAGCATCTCTGTCTTCTGGCTCACCAAACAAAGAGCACCTGCAGGACAAAGGGTGCAGCGGACTTCGTTGAATTGTTACAGAAAACAGATTTGTGCCCAGAGATTTCAAGCACAAGGAAATAGCAGAAGCTCCTCTCCAACTGCCCCAGCCTCACACCACTTTCTAGATCATCCTAAAATGACTGGAGATTATTCTATCCGACCAGGCTGACTGTGACCTGGTGGGGCTTCTGGGAATGTGGTTGTAAACGGGCTCAGCCTCCATGAAAGGGACCTCTGGGCCAGAGGTTGGGGAAGGCCATCTCAGGACCAGCTCTGGCTCTTGTTTGCAGATGGTGCAAGATCATTGATCGGGGAGCGGGTTGGGGTGGGGGTGGAGGGTTGCACACTGCCAAGAAAGTGGACTAATATTTTTGGGAAGTTTTAATTTGCTTCAATTAAAAATTCAGGCCAGCTCCAAGCAAAACAGAAGTAGGTGAACTTATTTCCTGAACCTCTACACCATCCTTTCTGGGCCTCTCCACCCTTCTGCAGGCCTGTCACTGAGGGACCTCCACCCTGGCCAGAACTTCCCAACTGGCCAGTTCCAAGATTCACCCCGTTTCCTCCCTACTCTCCCACTAGACCAGACCAAGGCCTTGCTAGGGAGGAGACAGAGAAACCATCTGGCTCCAAGAGACAGGAGAAACACTATTTCTGGGGCCTCAGCGCCAGCCTTCCAGGGATGGGTCACATTTATGCACTAAGGGCTCTTTTCTTGAGCTTACTGGCTCTGTATCTTATGATCAAAGGAACATGAGAAACATTTGGGAAGATAAGACGCTTTATAAACAATGCATGGAACATAGTAAGGACGCACTGAGCCATAGATGTTAGATTATGACCTTCACCATTATTTAGGGGTGTTCCTCTATAAATCTTCAATGGAGACTTAAATACTGGCCTCACCACTCCCTCCCCCTCAGTCCTGGCTCAGAGAGAGTAGCTGTTTCGTGGGAGTAGTAGTTTATGAGCCACTGGGGAACCTCTCCCGCCTTGACATATGGTCTAATGGGCTCTGCGGCAGGACCTGCGTCCTATCAATCTCTGTCAGGTGAAGGAATAAATACATTCATCCATTCAGGGAATTTATTAATGAGTACATAATGCACGTGCTTCAGGATAGGAACAATGCTGCCTTACATGGAGGTCAGAAAGGGCAGAGTTGCCAAGAGTGCGCCCTAACCACCTAGCACCTTCTCCCACCGGGAACCCATCAGTTCTTTTCCCTCCTTAAATCCAGGGACCTTGATGTGGTACTTTGAGTCCTTCATGAGGGCCTGACCTCCAGTGGCACTGATTCTTTCCCACATGGTTCCATCCTCTCAGGGCCCAGAGTTTGCAGAGGGCTGGCTGGGTCAAGGTTAGACAGGACTCCAGGAGAATTTAGGTCTTCTCCAGCCTCCTACAACCACCCTCCCTGCAGGAGGCCCCACGTTGGACTTCCCCAGAACGAAGCTTTACAGTGAGACCTGACCAAGTTATCAGAACATACCCCTCTCCCAGGAACCCTGAGTCGAAGGACTTCTAATAGGGGGAAGGAGTCACCCCCCAGACCACCATGAAAGAACTACTTCCCTTCCCCTCTAGAGCCACACCTTCCAAACCCTCAATGTTGACCATCCCAATGGTAAGAAATAGGAATTCCAGAAACACAGTGGTCCCTGAAGTTCAAGTATGCAAAAATAAAACTTTTTTCTGTATAACTCAACTTTCTCCTTGTAATAGGTGCCCATTTCTAACCAACAGAAGAGTTAGCCTGGTAACATTCAAGTAAACTCTTCCCAATCAGTGACTGAAACTCAATGAATTTAAGTCTAATTCGATCACATCCGCATTTAGGGGCTGGGCCTCTCCCACTCCCCTGCAGTGGACCTTCACACTCTCCAGCAGCCTCTCAAGTGGCCTCCAGGCCCCACCGTGGGCCCACAGGCTCTTCTGGGCCACCTCCCTTCTCCCTGCAAGAGAGATATGGGCAAGTGTCACCAATCATATCCTGCCAGGTCCTTCTGAACTGCCATAGCTCCAGTTGCCCTGGTGGCATGCGGCACATCTGACAGGTCACTGTCCTCCCTAATCCCACACAGGGAGCAAGGCACAGGGCCCTCCACCTTGAGAGCCCCTCAGCATCAAAGGGTTGCACCTACACTACCTCTACTACCTTTCTCTGAAAACCCTCCCCCTCCCACTCCAGACTCTTAACCAGTTATGGTCCCTTCCAAATCTCTTCTTGCAGCTTAGCTCTCTCACTCAGAACTAAGAGATCCAGCATCTTTGTTCACTGCAGTTCAGCTAGGAGGGGTAGAAACCACCCACGAATCAATACTTCTCCTAACATCTCACTACACTCTGAAGAAAAGAGAAAATTCAAAAATAGCACATCCGGGCCTGCCTGTGCTGGACAAGTACAGGATTATTCAGAGACCCCCAGCCCAAGGCAGGGTTGGCAATGAGCCTGCTCTAAGTGGGGCTGGCACAGAGGTCCATGCGCTGCAGGGAAGGGGGAGGCAGTGCGGCCCAGTGGTTTGCTGACAGCCTAGGTTTGAAGTCCTATGAGCCTGGACTCATCAGCTCTCCTCCATTTACTGATGGGAACTTGGACAAGTCATTCACCTCCTCTAAGCCTCAGTTTCCTCACCTGTAACAAGATGCCACCCACCTCCCATGACCCCTGCGAGAAGACTGTTAGTACTGAGCTCAGTGCCTGGCAGGTACGTGCTCCCAAAATGAGACCCATCTGTTAGTTCTCAAAATCACACACACTCAGCCAAGCCAGGCTCTGGGGCTCAAAAGCAGCTTAGCTTGAGTCCTCAGCAGTCCCTCCCCAAGCCCTCTTACCAAGGCCTCTCTACTCAATATGGAGGTCCCACTACTCCCACTGTGTTCATTCTTCAGTGCAAGAAACAGATCCCCACTCAGGCCCACAGGTCAAGTCAGAATAGGGATGTGTGCAATTAGGACCCTTTCAGTGGCTCATGTTTGACTTAAATCAACTTAAGCCAAAAAAGAGAAAAGGAAGGGGTCCTCTTTAGATCACATACCCTAAAATTCCTCTCAGTTCTGTCTCCTTCTCTCTCTCTGCATGGTTGCACTTTCAGGAAGGCTCTCCCTGCAGGGCCAGCAGCTGCAGGCTCCTCCCCTCAGCAGCCCTCATGGGGGAAATTTGCCTCTTTCTTGGTTGCTCCAGCAAAAGGCCAGGACCGGGCTTGTTAGCCCAATCCTAAACCGATCATGGTGGCCACGGAGTCAACCCAACCAGGCCCCGGCACTGAGTGAGGCAGTGCTGAGAAGGCAGGGACGGAAATCACCAGATGCCCACCCCGCAGCCCAGCTCCACACACCCTCTTCTCAGTCACACTGTATTCAGTTCCCCAAGGCCTGAGATTCTCTTTAGTTCCCAACTGAAATCTGAAAGTGAGACTAACTGGCTCCGCTGTTTGTTAGGCGGTGATTTCCACGCCAGGCCACACGACAGGCGCTGCTGGCTGAGGACGGGTGGAGGTGCGGGAGTACTACTTGATCCCATCAGCAAGGGCACAGCAGGGTCAGAGACGGGGTCTCACAGTTCAAACAAGGCTGCTTGGCCTGTCCATCAGGGAAGAGCTACGGGTGGGACAGTTTCTGTTAAAAAGAGGCAGCAGACCAGCAGGCCTCAGGAGTGATACCTCCAAGTACACCCCTAACATCTGGAGTGGAAACAACTTTATTGATACCTGAGAAAAAGTGCAGGACAAACATTCCTACTGATCACTTAGCCCGTCCCCTCGGGCCAGGTCATCCAGAGGCCGACCAGTCCTTCCGCCCTGCCCTTGAGCTGTGGGTCATTTGGGGCCTCCCTGGCCAGCGCCCAAAGGCGGAAGAAATCCACAGCCAGAGTCTGGAGAGAGAGCATCTGCAGCCATGGCTCCCGAGGCCGGGGGCGGGGCCTGCACAGCAGCCTCACTGGTCAAGGTCTAGACCCTCTTGAGTCACGGTCCTGAGTCCAATGGAAAACAATTCCTCCCAGGGCTCCCGGATCCAGGCCAGCAGGGCTGTCAGCTGCTCCGGACACACAACACGGAGTGCCCAAAAGCTCTCCAGCCGGGACACCTGGCAGACAAGCAGTAGTGAGGTGAGACCCACAGAGGGCCATAGCAGAGCAGGGGGCCAGGGAGGCCTCGGGGACGACCCGCTGCCCTTCCTTGGCTCATGGCCTCTTCCCTTTCCCAAGCCTGTATCACTCCCTGTGAAAGATCCTGACTCTGAGTTTTTTAAACAGAACCCAATCGACACTGACTGAAGAGCCCCAAAGGGCTTTCACATTCACCATCTTCTTTGATCCTGTTTCCAGAATGTCAATTCTGGAGTCAATTCCAAGGAATTGCTTGGGGTTCAGTTCCCAGCTCTACAACTTGTGACTTGGGCACGTCAGTTGACATCCTCAAGCCTCAGTTTCCTCACCTATGATTGGTCTAGTAACTACCTCCTCACGTGGGGGCTGTAAAGATCAAATGGCTGGCACACAGGCCCAACCAATCACAAACTCAAAGAAGTCAGGTGCTTCACTAGGGCCTCCCAGCTAACCCAAGGCTGGGCAACGAGTCCAGGGTGTTCCACTGCCTCCCTTCCTGCTGTCCAAACCCCGTGACAGCCCCCCAGCGCCCCACACCCTAATTTTCTGTGTTCCAAATACCACGACTGCCCACGGCAAGTTCCATCCAGCCCCAGTTCCTAGACCCGCTTCCCACACCGCCCACCACCTCCAGCCCCACCACACACACACACACTCCCACACCTCGTCATAGAAGACCAGCCGCAGGTCCTCCGGGGCCACGCGGTAGAGCAGCACGGAGCTCAGGCTGCTGAGCGGCTGCTGCTCCCTGACACGCACTGAAGGGCCTGGCCTGGAGGGCGGCGCCTTCACAGAGACCTCACCAGACGCTGCTGGAGGAGGGTGCTCTGCCTGGGACCCCGTGGGGTCCTCATCTAACAGGTACAGGGTGCACAGAGTCAGCAACAAGGACACAGGGCAGGCAGCGGGGCCTGGAGGGAAAGAGGCAGGGTGAGGCCCAAGTGGAAGGCCACAGAGGAGCCCAGATCCCCCAGGGCGGCATCCCGGGGCTGCCTGGGAGAATGACCAACTGAGGTGGCCACAACGCGGCTTATGCCTCTGGGGGCCGAGGCCCACCCTTTCCCAAACCCCAGGGATCTCTAGCCTCCAAAGCCTCTGAGGCCCAAGACAAAGGGAATCTGCCCCACCACCCATCCGTCAGAAAAAGGACCTGCTCTCGCCTTCGCCAAAAGGATGAGGCAGAGCAGACCCAGATGATAAGCTTCACATCACAGAAAACCTGGGCCCAAAAGCAAAGGTCTCTGGGCAACAGAGGCCCCAGGGCACCTCCTAGCCCCTCTCAGAGAGACTGGGAACAAGGAGACTGTTATTCGGGTAGGAAGTCCACATCCCAGCACTGAGAATTGCTACAAGGGCACGGAGAAGTGCTGGGGGACCGGGACAGTGACCTCACCTTCAACCAGGAACACCCGTAGGTAAAAGAACCGGGGAGGCTCCGAGGAAGAGTCTCTCTCCAGCAATGGCCTAGGGGGAAGGCGGCAGGCCCAGGAAGAAGAGATCAGCCGGGGGGTGGGAAGTACGCAAGGGGGGAAGAGCAGAAGGCCAGGCCTGGGTCAGGAGGCATGGGCGGGAGGACAGGTGGCAGGCCCGGGTGCTCAGGGCGTGCTCAGGGCCTGCCGAGGGCCAGGGCTTGCGGAGAGAGGGCCTGTGCTCCAAGAGCCGCCGCCTGGGCCTCAGCCCGGCCTCCACCTCCTAGCCACTCACCAGAGCCGGTGCTTCGGGGTCACCTCCTCTTCCGTGGTGCTGACGCTGCTCCTCCGAGTGGGGGGCAGAGACTGCAAGACATCTGGACAGAGCCAGCCAGGGACAGGGAGCCCTCAAAGACTCCATCTCTTCCATCCCAACCTCTCAACACCTTCCCAATCTCCGCACTGCTAGATTTCAGGAACTTCCAAGAGGGACGAGTCCTGTTACCTGGCTGTCTCCATCGTGGGCGCCGCACTTGGGCACTGTGGCCCTCGGCCCCCACCCCACCCTCCCTCCTCCCCCTTCCCTCTCTCACCAGCGAGCTCCTCCAGGAAGGCCCGGCAGTGCTTGGCATCTCGGGGCAGCAGGACACAGCTGCCCGCCCCAGCCGCCCACTCCAGCCACAGGCTCTGTCCTGCCAGGCCCAGCTCTATGCTACTCAGATCCTGCAGGGGGACGGCCAGGGTCAGCTGCAGCCAGC
The DNA here is from genome assembly GCF_048564905.1 of Vicugna pacos. Taxonomy (NCBI): domain Eukaryota; kingdom Metazoa; phylum Chordata; class Mammalia; order Artiodactyla; family Camelidae; genus Vicugna; species Vicugna pacos. The sequence continues at coordinate 80,566,514 of NC_132991.1, read as the reverse complement.
TAGCCGGAGGCCCGCTGGGGAGACAGTGAGGGCAGAGTGGCAGAAAAGAGTGAGAGCAGAGTGAGACCACGGAGGCCCAGACCCTTCCCTGACCGCGGCCCTGCTCACTCACCAGATCTCCCCTGTCACCTTCAACACATAGAGCCTGTGATCAGACACGACCACAAGACACAGAAACTCCCCAGGGTGGCCTGTCAATGCCACTGGCACCTAAGGGGAAGAGGATGTTGATGAGAAACAGGACTAGGGAGGCAGCTGCCAACCTGAGAGCTGGCTACTCGTGACAGGGCCTGGGCCCAAGTCCTCACGGGTCACCCACCCCAGCCATGCTCTCCACCCCACAGCCCCGCCTGCACTCAGACCTGCGTCAGGCTCTTGGCAGGTTTCCCTGCCTGTTATTTTGCCCCCTCCAACCCATCCTCCACCCCCTGACAGAACGACTGTCCCCAAACACAAAATCAATCAACACCTCCCTGCTTCCAAGCCTTCAGTGGCTCCTGCAGGCCACAGATCAAGTCCACACTCCTTGGCAGTCACAAGACAATGCTCTGAAACCACCCTTGCCTGCCTGTTCATACTCCTCCGGGACACTTGCCCCCACACCACCCCCAGCTGCCCCAATCACGGCCAGTTCTCCCCACTAGCTAATCTCTCAGACCTCCGTGATTTGCTGCTTCCTTTTCCCAGAACATTCTTTTCCTCCCTCCTCTGTAACTCATCCTTCAAGACCTGGATTAGCCATCATCTGCAGGAAGGAGAGGCTTCCTGGCCCACTCAGCCTGGACTGACTGCCCCTCCAGGGCCTGAGCCCGACTCCGGCACTTTCACACAGCATCACAGCTGTCTGCTCCTCATGCCAGGATAGAAGATGGAGGGCCAGACTGATGTACGCTATCTCCCTAGTGTCATGCCAGTGCTAGGAGTGCCACGAGAGGGTCCGATAGCCGTGTGTATTCACAGTAACAGAGGAGGCCCCGTTTACTGAGCCCCAGGGGCCTCGCTAGGCAGCCCTCAGACATCAGCTCTCACATGTGTTCCATACTCCTTTACTGTAGCTATTATCATCCCCGTGGCAGACAGGAAACAACAGAGACTCAAGTACCAAGGAGCATGTCCACAGCCACACTGAGAGCAACTGCCAGGGTTCAAGCTGGAAGCCAGACTGGGTGGCTCCAGAGTGACTGCTCAGACATAGTTGGCTGCAGTGGAAACAGACAGACACCCTGTCATTTGGGGGCACAGAGCAGAGCCAGGCTGGCACAGACCTTGAGGCAACACTGGAACTCCTCCTGGGCATCGGTGAACACCTCGACGTCCAGGAAGAGCCGGAGTCGGTGGTCCACAGAGCGAAGGCCACAGCGCTCAGAGGCTGGGGGCAAGTGGTGGGCCGTCAGTCTGTCCCCACTGCCCCGGTCCCAGCTCCCTCCCCCAAACAGCACCCCTGTCTCTCTTGGCCTATACTCACGGGGGCTGAGGCTCCAACTGTGGTGGTCATGGGAGACTGGAGCCTGAGATGGGGCACTGCTGGTGTGGTCGCTGTGGCCAGGAGGGTCATGGACAGCACTGGGGGACTGTGAGGGGGCTGGAAATTGCTCTCCCGGTCTCTGCTCCCCACTGGGGGTTCCCCGGGACACAGCCAGGAGAACCACGTGATCACTACCACAGTTTGGACACACAGCAGGCGATTCTGGAGGGGAAATGGGCATGGTCCCCATGAACCCCGCTGTGTGTCACCACACCCCCTACCATGCTCATAACACACACACACACACCCCCACCCCACTCTTAGGCCCACCTGGGCCCACATTTTCAGCTTCATATACCACCCACCTTCCTAAACCACCTGATGACCTCCACAGGCCCAGCTGTTGACCAGTCGCTCCCCAGCCCAGTGAGGGATGAGCAACCCAAAACCACAGCCCACAGCCTCCTTAAAATACACTCATCCTTCTCATTTCAGGCCCTCTAAGGAGTGGGTCAAACACAGACAAGCCCTGCTCTAGGCCCCTCCCTCAGCCTTGGGCTGGGCGTGTACTTGATGTCTGAAAGCCCCAAATCAACAGGTGGGGAAGGCAGGGGGCCAGATAAGGGTCCAATTCCAAGCTCCGTCTCTTGAATGCTGTCATCTAAGCAACTGTGACAAGTCACCTAAGCACTCTGTGCCTGGCTTCTCATCTGTGAGATGGGGATGATGACAGTGTCTATCCTGGACGGTGGTCAGGATGAGCAAATGGAATCAGGTAATGGAATCCAGGACACGGATCAGCGACAAGACAGGAAATATTCTTTGAGAAGCTACGACAAGCTGGGGACAGGCTAGACCTTTTGACAAAAACTCCCCCAATTCCACATTGCACATGAGGAAGATAGATGACATCACTAACGCACCCACCCAAGACCACAGGTCTAGGGGTCGTGGTGGCAGCTGCCATCTGCGGAGGACCTTGGTTCTGCGCCAGGCACTGTGCCTGGTGCCGTTTAGTCACATTTAAACCTCCTAACATCACAGGGCACATTCATTCTCTTTCTTGCTCAGACAGAGTAACGAAGGATCAAATCAAAGGAGAATGGAGCACACAAGAATGTTCACAACTAATGCCACCATCAAAGGGACCCCGGGGCCACATGACGCATGGAGTACAGACAGGGTCCGGGACGAGGTGGGGCTATTTCTGTTGCACACTCTGTGCCACCGGGCCTCAGGAGCCTGTGGCCACCCGGGTAGGTTCAGGGTCAGGAAGGGAGAGGGCTGTTTTCTGGGTAAAATTTAAACCCTTGCTCTATTGGCTGCCAAGAAGAGAAAAGTGAATAACAAAAATCATACATTTCAACATAGGTGTTATCAAGAATACTTCTTTCTTCCTCAGTGTCTTCTGAGGACGGTTTTTTGACTGGTCTACAATGGAAAATCTCTCATCTTGAAGAATAGAACAAGAGATGCCCCGAGGTGCTCCTCGGTATCAAGTAGCTCACAAGGTCAGTCAGGGAGGACAACCTAAGCCGACTCCCAGAGCATCCTACTCAATGGCCAGACAGCCCAGCACTGCAGGGAGGGCTCACTGGGCTTTATGCAGTTTCTGAAATATTAGCCAGAAAAGGGGGGAAAAGCCTCCAAGTTATGAAAAAATAATGAGTACACTTGAACAGCTACAGAGATTGTATTTCCTGACTTTTAGTGGGGAGAAGATGTAATTTTTTCTTTTTTTTGTTTTTTTGTAAATGTGGCAGGCAGATGGTTTTAATTTTTCCTCCAGGCAGAAAAGTTGGTCTCCGTCCTTTTCTTCCCTAGGGCTCCCCCTCCACACTCCCTCCCTCGAAGCCATTTTCCCAGAAGCAGCAGGAGGCGTGCGTGGGGAGGGAGGTCAAGGGCAGGGCCTGTACCTGTCTTCTGGAACAGAGGTCGCCAGCCTTCTTCACTGTTCAGGCCCTGCCTGGGCTCCTCTGCCTTGAACTCACGGCCACAACGTAGACATTGGAGTCTGCCCTCCGGTGGATCCCTTGTTCCCCCGAGCTGCTGCTGAGCTGAGGTGGCTGCTGGGGTCAACACAGCAAGCAGCTCCTGAAAAAGGGTGGGCCAGACCCAGCTGTGAGCAGGACCCCAGCCCTCAGACTTTCAATCTCCCCCCGGCCACCTGGGCCCCTGCGCTAGGCCCCGTCACCTGGATGGCTGCCTGGGCATCTGGCTCCAGCACCACATAGCGACGCAGCTGCCGATCGGGGCAAATGTAGGAGAAGCGCAGAACAAGGATGGGGCCCCCCGGGCGTGGGTCTGAGCCCTGCTCAGGAAGAGGGGGTCAGAAGGACTCAAGTTCTACTGAGAGCATGGAGGAAAACAACCGCTCCGGACTCTGTTCAGATGCTTTTGCTGACAGCCACGCTCTGGCCCAGAAGCTTGCTCCTCAGCCCAGCCTCCCCAGCCACCTGGGGACCTGCCTTTGCCCCGCAGCTCCTCTCCCCGGCACCAAGCTCAGCAAGAGACCGTGGGAGACGCCCAGCCCGCACCTGGCACCCGACGCCATGCTGTCGGAGTCGGCTCCTGAAAGAAGCCCAGCACCTCTTCTGGAACCCTCGCTTCCCCTGCTCACCTCGGGCGCTGCTTCTCTCTGGGTCTGGGTCTCCGCCTCTATGTCAGCTGCCTCCAGACTCTGGAGCTCAAGCCGTTCCAGGGTCCGAGCCGCTTGGAGTTCCACCTCAAACAGGTGGCCAGAAGTGACCCAGAGAAAGCATTCCCTCCCCCGCACGCCCCCGGGTCCCTCCAGGGGACACACCAACATGGGGCGGCAGAGCTCCACTGAAGAGAGACCAAGAGGGGAGCCCCGTAAGAAGGGTGACATACCCAAGACTGCCCTCCTGTAGGGTGGCCATCCATCCAAAAGGGGTCAGGTGCCCGCACCTGGGTTCTCCTAACCCTCCCAGACACGCCACCAGCACCTGGTCCCAGCCTCCCCCGTGGTCACCGAGCACTCACCCTCCACTTCGTTGTGCTCCTGCTCCTCCTCCTCTTCCTCTTCCTCCTTTCCTCCCTCCTCTTTTCCCTGCTCCTCCACCACCTCCTCCTCCTCCTCCTCCAGTGGCTCCGGCTCCACCCTGACTTCCTCTGCCACTTCCTCTGGAGACTCCCTCTCCAGGGGCAGAGAGCCTGGCACAATCTCAGGGCTCGGGACATCCAGGGGCAGGGTGCTGAGGGCAGAGGTCTCAGAGGTCACCAGAACAGGGGTCCCAGAGGCCTCCAGGTGATTCCTATACTGCAGCCAGTCACAGCCAAATCGTTCTCGGAAACTGTTCATGAGTTCAAGTTCCCGATGTTGCTGCACAAACCATCCTGGGCAGGTAGGGAAGCGCACAGGTAAGCAAGCCCAGCCCCACCACAACCCTGACAACCCAGCCTCTTCAGAGCGTGCTCCTCAGAGTGAAGTAAAGGGGGTGTAATGGCAGGGGGAGAGGGAGGTCAGAGAAAGGCCAGAGGCCTCCCCTCGGCAGCATGTCCCAAAGTCTGTTTTACAGAACCCTGCGGTCACGTGCAACCCTGGAGTGGGCAGCACCTGCTGCTTGGGAGAGTTGAGATACACAGTAGCACGTTTAATGTCCTGAGATGTCCTGGAGGGAGGACACCTACATAACCCTGTTTACCCTAGCTTTTCCCAAGCTGATCGAGTCACGGAATCCTCTCATTATATTACCTTCTGACATCCCACAAAATTAACATTCCATGGAAAACCCTTTGGAAAATGCTGCTTGGGGACAGTCTCTGCTCCTTTCCCCAGACTAAAAGAAAAGAAGAAGGACTAGGAGAGCCGCCACAACGCCCCACTCCACCAAAAAGAGAAGTCCTCCTGACTACAAGACTGGAGAGTGCTGGACTGGGGCAGGGGGCAGGACTGACTCACCAGCCGGGGAGGGGTCCAGAGTCCGGGGCTCCGGGTCTGTATCACTGGGTTCCGAGATACTCGCCCGCCTCACACGGACTCGGCTCTGAGGTTGGGTAGAGGGACCACATTCTATGAAACCCAGGGCCTCCCACCCTGCCATCTGGGGCCACCTACCTAACTACCCAAAAAATTCACCCACAAGCAAAGATAAGCCCTTACCATTTCCAGCACAGCAGCAACCCAGAGCCCTCGTAAAGGCAACCAACCCCTAGCACGAGGCAGCCTAGGACACCAGTTACCTTAACCTTACGAACAGGAGGCTGGGCCACAACGCCTCCCGATGAGGGGCTGTCACTCAGGTCGGGGCCGCCAGAGGTTTCGGTGGTACTCCCCACTGGCCAAGGCAGAGGCAGGGCTGGGGGCCCAAGCCCTGAGGATGTGGAGGCCTGGCGTGGGGTGACAGGAAGGAGAAGGAGGTTGGAGCCAGGAGAGCACCTCTGCCCTGCCCAAGCTCGGCCTACTTTCCAGCTGACCAAGAAGACCCTGACCTGGACAACCGTCTGTTTCCCTCAACTAGCGCCCTCCCTTCATGTCCTCCCAAATCGACTCCACCCCCTTCACTCCCACCACACGAACCTGAAAATCAGTCAGTGACAAGGCCTTTCCATCAAGAAGGAACTGAGCAAAGATAAAAGGGGAGAGGCGTTGTCAGTGGGGGAGCGCATGCCCTAGAGAGCCTCAAGCTGGGGCTGGGAGCCCTCCTAGTCCTATAAGGACCACCAGGCTTGGTGGGTGTAATGGCTTAATAAGCAGCGGGATCAAGGCTTTGGCCCTTCACCTAAGGGTGGGGTGGGGTGGGGAGGGGCAAGAGGGCGCAGGGGTGGGGAGAGGCCTGGGCAGGGAAGGGAAAGCAGAATGGACTCAGAAAGACCACTCACCCCGGCGGCGGCATCCCTGGCCCGGGGTGACAAGTACTGGGCAGTGGCTGCTCGGTGTGCTGGGTGGAACCACAAAGGATTCCCCTCCAGGTAGAGCTGAGGGGCAGTAAGAGACTGAGGTGGGCCATGGGCCTCCCTGGGTGAGGAAGGGTGCTGAGCAACTCAGCATGGGAGAGAGGGAAGGAGGGGCATGAAGCCCACCCCCAGGTCCTCACCTTTCGAAGCTCAGCCAGCAGCCATAGCGGCGACAGCTCCCTGTGTCTTTCCAGCAAGTTGTAGGCCACATCCAGGTGCCGCAGGTTCCGCAGCTGCTCCAGGCCTGGGACAGAAGTGAGAAAGGACGGACAAGTGGGCGAGCGAGGCTGGAGGGGGTGTGGGACAGGGTGGGGGCGTGCTGCAGGAGAGCGCAGCAGAAAGGCCAACCTGGGCATCTCAGACCTGCCCAAAAGCCTGCATGAGGCTCTGGGGGACACACGGGTCCCAGGCCACCCTGAGTCACACAACACTCCCATCTCCACCCATATCTGCCCCGCTCCCCCACCCCTTGGCCTCCCCTCTCCCCCACCACATGGCCTCACTCACCATGCAGGCTCTGGAGCTCATTGCCTCGCAGTATCAGGGTCCCCAGAGCAGCCCCCGAGGGGCCCATTTTCGGCACCAAACGCAGGTGATTATAGGAGATGTCCAGATGGCAGAGCTCAGACAGTTCCTGGGAGTGGTGGGGGTGATGAAGATTCTCTCCTTGACCAAACTCTAGCCAGGCTCCTCTGAACCCTCTTCTCGACTAGGCCTCAACCTTGACCTATCAAGACTGCAGACTCTCAACACAAATGATTTCAACCACTCTTCTACCCACTACCTTCACACTAAAAGACTTAAACAAATCTACCACAGTTTCTAATGGCTCCAGAATGACAACTCCAGCCCCCTGACATTGCTGCCCAGAAAAACTCGAGGCTGCCAGAATTTCATTTGTTTCAGCCAACACCTGAAGAGAGGGCCCCTGTCTCCCAGCCTCCATGGGAGGGTAAGAGTCTAACTTTGGCAAGTAGCAGCAGGCAAACCCAGACAGGTTTCACGTGGACTGATGCCCCCTTCCTGCTTTTTGTAAATTTCCACTTCCCTGACTTCAGAGGAACCTGGCTAGAGTTTGGTCACAGAGAGAATCTGCTCAAGGCCCTGCCGTCCACCTCCCCACTCCCTCACTCTCCCTTGAGAACAGCGGGTTACCTCTGCACAAATCAAACTTGAGTTCAACTCATGCTGAACAGTTTATTACAGATTAGAATAGTTTTACCACTAGTTAAATATCATGACAGTTTATTAACATTTTAACTAGTATCCGCTTTTAGCCCTGACAGGGAGACATGGGAGAAGGGTTTTTCATCTTCACCACAAAAGCTACTCTTTTCTGAGCTAGGTGCTGGGCTAAACAACATCAGATACTCTTCACAGTCATCTTAACACCATAAAAGTAGATACTACTATGATTTACTTTACAGATGAAAGAACTGAGAGATTAACTAATTTGTCCCAAGTCAAACAGGGATTAGGAGTTGAGATTTAAATGCTGGTTTGTCTTATGTTAGAGTCTGTGCCTCCAAACAGTACTGCCTCCCCAGATGTGGCTCTATGTGGGGCGGAGTAGTGGGGAGATAGGCAAGAGCAAGTTTAGAGTAAAACCAAGTCCAAGAGAGAGGGTCAGAGGAGAACAATCAGAGGCCCGTGTGGCACCAGCTCAGCCAGGCTGCTCATACCCACCATCAGGAAGCCCTCGCAGTCCTGGACTTGATTGTGGCTCAGGTTCAAGAAGCGCAGAGCCGACAAGAGACGCTTGGGGGATGGGAAGAAAAATCAGGAAATTAAACGTCCCTGGGCAGCCAGCTGGCCCTCCCCACTAAAGGCCCATCCCTGTTGTTCCCCAAAGCCCCTTCTGAGGCTCACTCACCAGCGAGCTGTCTAAGGCAGTCAGTGCGTTGTAGCTAAAGTCAGCGGAGAGCAGAGCCAGCCAGGGCAGGGCAGAGCAAAGGTCACCACCGCAGGCTGAGAGGAGCTCCTGAGCAGACAGACGGGGGCTCTTACCTCCACTCTCCCCTCCCCCGATGCCAAGGCCATGGTCTGTCACCTGCCCAATCATTCACTCTTTAAATACTAAGCTCAGTTGGGAGATGCAGGTTTAAAGAAAGCCCAGGGCCCCAGCCCCAAGGAGTTCACTGTGGGGAGAGTGGGGAGGCAGACATGAGAATATGGACTACAATATGCTAGGTGGGACTGTAAATATACGGACAGGCACAGAGAGCAGTGGGGGCACAGCAGAGGGGGCAAGGACACTGTCCAGAGGGAGGCAGGAGGCAGGGAAGGTTGCAGAGAAGGGAGAACGTCGGAACTTGGTCCTCAGTGTCCCTCAGGACAAGGCATCTGGGCCCATCCCTCACCCTCCTCACCTCTAATGCCTGGAGGCTCCTGCTGCAAGTCAGGGTCTCCAGCTGGGAATAGATACCACGGAGGCCACGGAGGCAGTGGAGGGGGACACCTCGGAGCTAGGGCAAGGCAAGGGAGGGAGGAAGACTAAAGCTCACAGAAGACAGAATTTTCATCCCCACTTCCCCTGACAGGGAGGATGGAAAAGATGACAGAGCCACCAATGGTTCAGGGCAGCATTAAATGGAAAAGGGCATGGGTGCCCCATCACTGCAAATCAACGAGCACACTCAGATCTGCCCGCCTAGTCCCCAAACAAAAGAGGCCATCTCTCTTTCCCCTCTCTAAAAGGCTGATGGAGTTTTGTGCACCAACATCCCCCATCACCCCATACCTCCAGCCGCCGAAGGGACTTGAAGGGGAAAATCTTGATGGGCCCTGGGAGGCCAAGATCTGGGACATGGACCAGCTGAAAGAAAAAACCCTCAGGTCACAGAGGCTGGGCACATGTCCCCTTCCTTGGCCTCTCTTCCTTAGCACAGCCAGTCACACACACATAGTCTGGATCTGGGCCCTGCAGGCTTCGTGCATTCATGCCGTACCCCCAGCCCTACCTCCACTACTCTCTTGGGCTTTTTGTACATTCCCACCCCAGAACCTTGAGTGAAAGCGTTTTCTGCAGCACATCGAAGAGGAACTGAAGCTGGAGGATGACGGGGGAGTCGGCAGGGTGGGAGGGCAAAGCCACAAAGCCTGTCTGGCCAGGGCCCCATGGCCCCAGGTGCAGCTCAAATACTTGATTCAGCTGCTGCAGTGTGGCAGTGAACAGGCTCAGTGTGCTACAGCCAGACAGGATCACATCCCCTGCAGGGAGAGGGGCAGACAGGAGAGAGACATATATTTATTCTAAGACTTGTGACAACAGGATACACCCACTCCAATTCATACTGTAGATCCTCCACTGCAGGATCAAACTTTCCATCTTTTCCTCACTCAAAAGTCTTCAACGGCTCTCCTCTATCTTCAAAGAAGTCCTAGCTTTTCAGCCTCATATATCAGATTGCTTCACTACAAGACCCTGACTTTTCTAAATTTTCCTTCCCCTTCTGCTCAAAACAGCCTGGTCTACTCACAGTGCTAGAAATACAGCTGACTTGGTTGCAGTCCTCTCATTTTCTGACACAACTCCTTCTACTCTGCCCAGCTCAAGACCTACCTTCTCCAGGAAGCTTTCTCAACACGTAACACTGCTGGACTTTTTGCTATAATCACTCACTTTACATAAAAGTTGACTGGGTGTTTCATCTGTATTTCTTTTTCTGATTGCAAAAGTAGCACGTACACTTATAGAAACTTTCAAACAACACTAAAATGCATGCCATAGAAAGAATAACCACTCATTATAGCACTAAGGTATTGGTATTACTGTCACCACTGAGACTGTCATCCTTGAGAGCATCTTTTGGTATTCATTACTGCATCTAAAAAGAGTACAACTATAAGGTAGGCATGCAGAAATTTTTTTTAATTTTTTTGAAAACACAAGCACAGACTAAAAGGATGCTGCAGAAATAGTACAGAGAGATCCCCTTATACCCTTTTGCACCCTTAAAATGACCCCCCAATGGTTATATTTTATATGGAGTACAATATCAAAACCAGGAAAACTTAGTTCTATGCCATTTTGTCCCATGTAGATTCCTGTAACCACCATCACAATCACAAAACTATTTCACCACTGTAACACTCTCCCTCCTGCTACCTCTTTGGTCACTTGCACCAGTGCACCCACACACTCACACGCAAACACCCATGCACACACACACGCACGCACACAATCATCCCTAATCCCTGGAACCAAGTCAGATTTTTGCTGAATAAATTATCAAATCTTAAAACCTTGTATTAAGGTTTTTCTATGTACTAGACACAGGATAGATACAGACATGATTCAAGGACTCTACCCACCCTCAAAGAGCCTCCCAGTCTAGAAAAGGAGATAGTACACGTGCACAGTTAATATTACAAGCCAGAAAGTAAAACTGCTATAAAGAGAGATTCCACAGATACCATCAATAGGGGTACAGAGTGATGGAAGGCAGTTGACATTAACTAAGCAATATGGGCTAGACATATGTTACTTCATTTAAATTTTATCAGAATCTTCTATAAAGCACTGTTAAACACCTCTTACAAATACGGAAACTGGAGCTCAGAGAACTTAAAAATCTCAGCTGAGATCATATAGCTGGTAAGAAGTTGCTACTTCTGTCTGATCTCAAAGTGAGGACTTGTTCTGCCACAACTAATGCCAACCACTACTGAACAACTACTATGGCTCCACTCTGCCCAGGATCTGAAGGAAGAAATTATGATTACTACCAATTTTGAGCACTCACTACGTATGTAAACACTGTACTAAATGCTTTATATGAATTAAAATTAACCCCCATAACAACCTTTGAGTTAAGTACAATCATTATGCCATTTTGCTGGAGAGGAAAACTGAGTCTCAGAAAACTTAAACAACTTGGTCAAGTTTGAAAGAGTTGGGATTCCAGGTGGGGTCTGACTTCAAATCTTGTGCTTTTAGTTATACTTAACGCTATGCCACAGAACAATGATTATAACCACTTCTTGGTCTCGAAGGGTTAACAGCAGAGTAACGACCATTTTCCTCTGAGAGAATCAGGGAACGCTGGAAGGAAGTGGCCCTCGAATTTGGCCTGGAAAGATGGCTATGGTTTAGACTGTCAAAAGACACAGGACACAAGACCGAACAAACCCCGGAGGAGTGAAGAAATGAACTGTTTGACACCCAAACCCTCGTGACCTTAAACAGCTGCAACTCCATGACTTCTAAAGGGAAGTGACTCTGGAAGGTAGGAAGCACCCCATCTTGCCCTAGCATCAGCCCACCCGGAAGTCCACTCACCGGACTCCCGCAGCAGCCACGCGAGCTTCCACACCAGGGAGTCCCGGGGGGCGGTCGTCATGGCCACAGGACGCTGGGGGCGGAGCCTAAGAAAAAGAGGAAGCGGAAGAGCTTCAGGTGGGTGGTAGTGCCAAAAGGCCAGGACGTTCGCACAAAAAGACACGGGGAGAAAAGAGCATGAAAGAGCAAGAAAGAGCACCTCCATGGTGCCCTTCCAAGGAGTAAAAGGCCCGGTTCCAGCCGACTCACCCTCGTATGTGATCCTCCCACCAGCTCTGCAGCCCGACGCCTATCAATAATGGAGAGGAAGTCCCGCCCCGGAAGGGAGGCGCTCCGGAGGGGCGGCCGGAAAGCAGGACACCGCTGCCGGAAACCACGCCCTAAGTCGTGCGAAAGTGTCGGTTGGGGGCGGTGCCCGCTGATTCGCGCGGGGGCGGCCCTTCGGCTTTTGCAGCTGCTGGGGCCCCGACCCCCGCCCAAAGCTGGGCCCCTGTGGCTGCCGCCCCTTTGTGGGCCCCGCGCGGCCTGGGACGCTCTCTGCGCTCGCCTGGGGCCCCTCCCGGCTAGTGAGGAAAACTTGACTCGTTGTTTGCAGACTGGGCGGGGAAGCAAAGTTTGGAGAAAAGGAATTTTCTGTTAGGAAAAGACCAGTCCAAAGCAACATTCGTTTTCCAATTAAAGGAGAGCGTGTCCACCATAGGAAGGAGTTTTTCGACATCTGTGTGAAAGAGCTGGGGCTGGTGGAGGTGCCACTTTTGAAGTTCCTTTGACGATTTTTCCTTAATCTCCCTCCAGACTCGCTTTTCTTTTTCCTTCAGCAATGTTGGGCTCTCATATTAGCGATTGGTAACTCTCCACATGCAGCTCGTCCTTTATTTTTACTGTGTTTAATCTCGTAACACCCGGTTTTAAAAGTTGTTACTGTTTCGGGTTTGAAAATGAGAAAACAGACTAACAAAGCCTGAGTTACTTGCGAAGGTCGTTCAATTAGTAACAAATAGCGTCAAGATTGCCAAAATTTTTTTATTCTAAGATCCCATTGCAGCTTTCACCTGGCTCTGGGTCAAAAAGGACATCTATTACAGAACTAGACTAAGTAAATAATAATGTCTCCTACCAGAATTTCTGGTTTTCAGGGAGGTGTTGGTTAGTTGCTTCTTTTTTTTTAATGTAGTGCCCAACTTTCTGATTTATTTTCAAAATGAATCGTAAGCCAGTTGAGAGTAGAATTAAGATCAGAGTCATCTTTATCCCAAGTTGCAAAATTTGAAGGATCTTATTTTCTAAAGACAAAATATTTGAAATGGCAATATATATGCCACTAAAGCACAAAGTTTGGCGATTATGTCATACTATGTGTGAACTGAGCAGAAAGCCCAAAAGGGAGTGAACCGGACTAAGAGGAAACACATCAAGAACAGGAAAGCAGTATACAAATGTAAAGTAAAAGTAGGACCTTAAAATACTTTTGTAGAATTATTAATCCCAGAAGAGTGATGATTGTCAGTCCCTGTTTATCAGTCACTCAGAAGTAGGGAGGGCAGTTCTCCCAAACTCTTACTGCTAATTCTAACCTTTGTAGACAAGAAGAGACAGATTCTTTTAAAGTTTCTGACACTGCAATGCTTTGAAATCAGTGTCGGGGTGCCTCCAGAGCCCACAGTTTGTCACCATATGGGTAGCCCCTGTAGCCAGATTTGTTCTGCAGCCCCTTGAATGTGAAAGGGGGACAAAGAGCAGCAAAGAAAACTGAACTGCAGAGAGAGAAAACATCTACTGAGAGAAGCAGCAACAAGAGACTATACAGTTCTTTTTTCCAGCCCTCTGGGAGGCCCACTCCCCTTTCTGCTCTTGGCCTGCAGAGGAGGCCTTGGCCACCTTCCAAAGAATTCTCCCCACCCCATCCCCTTTTTTCCCCTAAGTTAGTTTCCATGTATTTCTGTAAAGTGCTACCATAAGAACCTGGACTAAGACAAAACCTTTTCAAAAACTTAGAGAGTGAAAGGAAAAAAAGTTATTCCGTTCACCATAACAGAAACAAGAAAGAGAGAGTATATACCTAGAACATTTTGAGAAATAAGCCATATCGATACTAAGAAAATCAGAAAACTTTAAGGACATTAGAAATGGCCTAAGTAAATGAAAAGATAACATGTTCCTGATGAGAAGATTCAATATTATATTAATGTCAAATTAATGCAATTTCCATCAAAATCTCAATGGGAAGATTTTGGAACTTGACAAGTTGATTCTAAAATTCCTCTGGAAGACTAAACACACAAGCACTGCCAAGAAACTTTGTGGAGGAAAAAAGCACAAGAGGCACTTCTTGCCCTGTCAGATAGCAAACTGTCCTATAAGGCCACAATAACCAAAGCAGCATGATACTGACAAAGAAATAGACAAATATTGACAGAAACAACTAAGATTACATGGCAATTTTTTTGTTTGTTTTTACTATCCACAATAAAATTGACTTTAATAGTTTAAATGAGTGTTCAGTAGTTTTGGAACAACTAGCTATGCATCAGGAAAAAAACTAAGCTCCTTCCCTTATATACACCACACACATTAAATTCCAGGAGGATTAAAGAGATAAACATTGTTTTAAAAATTAAATCTAAGGACTCTTTGAAGTTTGAAGTTCAAATTCACCTCTTAAAGAATTATTATCTTTAAAAGGCATGCAATGCTATTTTAAAGAAATTGTCCTTAAAAAGTAATATGTGTATGCCCTACTACTGCACAATTTCATATTACCATGAATGAAATTGTGTTTCTCAAATAAATGCCATGATATCTTGCTCTTACACTCTTTTGAGTTTTATTCCCAAAGAATAACACTCCACCTAAAATCAGAAATGCGCATCAGGCTTCACCCCCACGTTATTGTGTGAGGAGAGAAGTGAGTTGTAAGCAGCTGCTACTGGTAGCTTCCCTGCCACCCCTAAGTTTCCTGGGGTAACATCTGCAAAATGCTTGTTACCAAAGGGGTAAGGGAAGGTGTGCTGGTTACTAGCTTAGGCAACAGGGATGGAGGGAAAGGAAGAAAGAGTGTCTTGACACAAGAGCAACTACCAGAGAATATAAACTTCAGCATCCTGGTCCAAATCTTGCTTGTTCCTGCTACCATAGAACATGCAATCCCCTGGACTGTTGCCCACAGGGGAACAGAAGTAATAATTCATTTCTAGGACATGAGCCATTGTCTTGGATCTGGACCTCACCACTCTGGAGCAGATCGAATGACTGAGATCTAAGGATTTCTCCAAAATGAAAAATTCACACTTGAAATTTCTTTGTAGGAAGGGAGGATGAAATTAGATCATTTACTTGTTCAGTCAACTAGGTATCTTCATGGAGCAGGAAGGAGGGGGCACATGGAAGAGAATGAAGAGGTGTCGGTATTACCTCCAAAATTAGATTTGATAAAACAGTTTGTACTAGAGAGGAGGCCATGTGCCTGGCCCCAACAGCCCCAGGATTGAGTGATCAGAGGCAGTTCTGTCTACGTAAGTAACCACACATCATGTCTCTCGGTTCTGCTGCCAGACCTAGCCACAAAAGATTGGCCCAGGAATTGGCTGAATCACCAAAAGCAAATCAGCAGCATTGCAGGAGATCTAGCATGAGAGCTCTGCACTGGACCGTGACCAAGCAAGCCCATCCAGCCTGGTTCCGGGAGAGACTGAACATGAGGTGCACAGAGGGAAAGCTGGAGAGGCAGAAGCCAAGTTCAGTGTGAAATCAGAGAAGCTGGAGCCTGAGAGTGGCTGACTGAAAAGCCACAAAATAACAATATTTCAGTGACCCAGAGGCAGATGTGGTCACCTAGCCCAAGAGGAATTTGCAGTTCTGCACAAAATACACTGAGGGATTCCCTGAGTGGCTTCATAGTAAACCTGAGGTCACCAGAGAGTGCCTTTAATTGTCTACCCTGGAAACCCATGAAATCATCTGAGAAAGGGGTTAAGAAGGGCTATAAGAACGATCGGCCATGTTCTTAATTCAGAACACAGAAAGAAAAGGATGAGATGAAAAATACATTCCCCATTCAAGCTGATAGGAAAAGAGCAAAAATCTGATAGGAAATGTGAGTGGAGGCACCTATGGAGAAGAGAAGAAAGCAGGCAGAATCTCGGGGAGGAGGAGAAAGTCACTGTTCCAGGCATAACCCAGGGAAGGCCAGTTGGCAAAATCAGGTACCTATGTGACAAGTGTCTTCATCTCAATTCTGCCTACACACAGGGCTGGAGAGAGGAGAGAAACGGTCCATGACAAGAGAAACTGCAAGTGAAATAGCAATAAAACCTGCAAAGTGAAACAGGATACGAGAGAGATCAGAGGGCTTAGGGTCTCCAGGACCAGGAGAAGGGGAAAGGCAGAGGCTGCTTTAGAATCTCAGTCTTTGTAGAACCTCAAAGTTAGAGCAGCCTTTCATTCTTTCATTCTTCAACAAATATTTACTGAGCCCTGAATATGTGCTAGATTCTGTGCTGATTCCGGGTAAATACAGGCAATGACAGTATGCCTCTTGTTCTCAACGAGCTGGCAGTGTGGTGGAAGAGATGGCAGCGATCACATCCCAACATTGTATCTGCTTCCTATTACTGCTGTAACAAATTACACCAAACTTAGTTACTTAAGGCAACACACATTTATTATCTTATAATTCTAAAGATCAGAAATCCAAAATTGATCTCACTGGGCTAAAATTAAAGTGTCAGAGTGGCTTTGTTCCTTTCTAGGGGTTCCAAGGCAAAATCTGTTTTCTTGTCTTTTCCAGCTTCTCGAAGCTGCCTGCTTCCCTAGCTTGTGGCCCCTTTCCATCTTCACAGCCAGCAATGACTGAGTGATTCTTTCTCACATCGCATCATTTTGACACTGACTCTTCTGCCTCCCTCTTCCACATTTAAGGATTCTTGTGATTACATTGGGCCCACCTGGAAAATCCAAGATAATCTTCCTATTTTCAGGTCAGTAGATTAACAATTTGTAGATTCCATCTGCAGTATTAATTCTCCCTCCCCATATAGCATAACATATTTACTTGAATAAATTTGACATGTAACATTGTGTCAATTTAAAATGTACATATAACATTTGCACAGGTTCTGGGGATTAGGATGTAGACATCTTTAAGGGAAGTGGACATTATGCTGCCTATCACAAATGTGATGCATGGTAGAGACAGTGCGATGGGAGATGGTTCTGGTCCAAAACTGAATACATGCTGCAGCCTCTCCCTCCCATCCCAAAAGGTTAGAAATAACAGAAGAGATGTAAAAATGAGTAGATAAATTCATAATCATCCTGGACAACAATGAGAACCCTTGGTGGACCAGAAACCATGAGGTATCCCTAAAAGAACGATGGCAGGTGGAAACTGATCAGAGAAGAAAACCACAGCCCAAAATGTGCACAGCAGTAGAATGCCACAGGAGTTGAAAACAGCATCAAGGGCCCTCCATGCCCAAAGAGGGTGGGTCCTGGAAGCTCCTGGGCTCAGGAGCCACCAACAGGGCACTGATTATTCAGCATGCCACAGCATGTCAACCACTCAACATACACTCCCCCTTCTTGTCCAATTCCAGCAGGATTATTTGCCTTCAGGTGGGAGCAGTAGATATAAGATCTTTAGATGGAGAGAAAGGACAGTGTTCCTGGTGACTAGATACATAGGAGGAAAAGGAATCACCCACTTGCAGAAGATGAGGTAACAAAACAGCCCCCCATAGCAGTTACTGACAGAAGAGTATGATATACATCATGACATGCTCTCATTACCCTTTTGCTAAGAAATGTACAACGGAGAGAACAAACGGTCAAACAGAAATCTGAAATAAAGGATAAGCTTCCAGCCAATAATTACCAAACGTTGGGAGAAAGTCAACATCTTTGTTTTTGTTTTTTTGGGGGGAGGTAATTAGGTTTATTTACTTTTTTATTTGACTGGAGGAGCTGGGGATTGTACCCATGACCTCATGCTTGCTAAGCATGCACTCTACCACTGAGCTATAACCTCCCCACAAGAAAGTCAACATCTTAAAGGACATATCAAATCCAATGCATAGAAGAACTTTCATGCAGTGAAATAAATCATAGAGCAAGAATAGGACTTCAGTATAATTATTACATTCTTGGATAGAAAAGGATATCACAATGATTTTTTTAAAAAATCAACTGAAAAATTGAACATGAATATGAAATAACAAGAACCCCTCAAAAGAATGATCAGAATGAGCACAGCTAAAGGGGTACATGCCTGACTGGGAGGGTTGAGCAAGTATATTTTTCTATCACATAACACAAGACAAAATATGCAAAGTATTTTATTTTTGAAAAAGCTAAGATACACAGAGGGTTGATCTAACACTTTCAGTATCAGTTAATATAAAGTTCTGAAGGAGAATAAAGAAAGAATATGAAAGGAAGTTATCCTCAAATAAGTAAAAGAACAAAATATCCCAAAATTGAAGAAAAAACATGAATCTTCAGTTCAAAAGGGCCCACCAAATGCCAATTAGAATCCCTTTTTCAAGCTAACAATGTGGCTCTATTATGGTGCAATTTCAGATGCCATGGTAAGGAGGAAATCTTGAAAGCTTCCACTTAGGAGATGGGGGCAGGGGGAGCAGATGAACTATAAAGGTATGAGAATCGTATACACATTAAGTCTCATTGAAAAACAGGATACAAGAAGCAAATGGAGAGAATTTTTCAAAATTCAGGGGAAAAATATCTTTGAATCTAGAATTGTATACACAGCCCAACCGCCATTCAAGTGTGAAAATAAAAAGACTTTTTTCAGTTACAGGGGACTCAGAAAGTTTATCACCTGCAGACTTACTCTGAAATAAGCAGTAAAGGAGGAAAACGATACTAAGAAAAATGAGCCCAAGAAAAGGGAGAGGCCAAAAGCAATGGTGAGCAAAGACTTTAGTAAATTTGTTCAAGCTCAGGGTAGGACAAAACAGGAAGGAAAAAAAGGGGGTGAGGTGGGTGGGGAGAAACATTGAAGGCATAAGAAGGCAGGGAGCTGGCAGAGATGGTGAAGGCAGCACCTAGTCCACAGAGTAGAAAAGGAGATCTTCAGGGCTGTGACCCTCAAAAGCACAGGATTTGCAGAATTTGATAAGAATGTGAAGACCTTGCAAAGAAATCTGAAAATAACCAGAGTGATGATGTATTGAGAAATAAATTGACCTTGGCAGAAATGTATGAAGATGAATGGAAATGCAAATCTTCTAAATATGATAGACCTAGAATTACGGTCTTTAAAAGCACATGAATACCACCTCAAACATTTTCCCACTATTGGGGAGATGTTCATTTATTTGCTTGATGTGCTGACTACCACATCACTCCATTGTAAGGTCTGGTCAAGTGAACATGGATACAGTGGATTACATATAATTTGACCTTCCACTGGGCAAATTGTGAATGAACTTTGCAAAGAGGCAAGGGAACATGGGACTGTTCCTCTGCATTTAGCCTCAAGAGCTTCAGGTGGTAACAAATCTAACTCATCTACAGGTGGAGGGTACAGATTGGATTATTCCTTTTGTAAGCGGTCTGAATACAACAATGAGAAAAAAAATTAGCTGCGAGATGTTCAGATTCTGCTTAAACTGTGACGTAACAGTTTTAGTTTAGATAATGGAGAACTGAGACCTTACAGTCACCCAATAAATGTTCAGTATCTTGAATTTGTTAAGAGAAGGGTGGCTCTCTTTGCACACATGCCTGAAACTCAGCAACTTATATTAGAAATTTTTTAAAGTGGCATTATTGATGGCAGAAGATTTCAAAAGAAATTCTCCTGGAGCTTCTGCAACTGGTTCAGGGTGACCAAGTGAATTTGGATATGCAGGGTCATCAAAATCAAGAATACATACAACCTAGAACAAAGCTCAAGGCTTTTTAGTAGAGAAAGCAAAAACTTGGAAGCCTTACACCTGAAATTGTCAGTACGTCTTCCTCCCCAGAAGCGAAGAAGAACTCAGTACTTAATGCAGTTGTTCCTGCGGACGCTACAGTGCCCGTGACAAAAATTCATATCAGGTTAGCAGCTGAGAGTCACTTGATACAAAGATTCAACAGTACACACAGAATCCTAGATGTTCCCGGCTTTATTGTACATTCCCATCCTGAATTTGCAACTCTTGACTTCGTTCTTGTGTCTTTGTTTCCAGAGAGCCCACAGATGAAAGCCTGATACGAGAAGCAGGTATTCCTAATGCTGTGATACTCCAGCAACTAAAATAGCATTGTTCCGAGCCATGCAGTAGCAGATAGGAAAGGTGATGTGCCACGTTAATAAGGAAAATACTTCCAGCATGAACACAATCAAATTATTTTTATTACTTTTCCAGATACATTTTTGGTTTATTCTATCTTCCAGCCTTAGTATAGATACATTTGGACTAGGAATAGCTCTTGAGATAAGTATGTTTTGAATTTTTAGTTGCAAGTCTGGCTTAAGTTGATAACTTTTGTACATCCAGCCAAACCACTTTGTTACATGCTCAGTGTTAATGTAACAACATTCTTGGGCAGAAACAAAAATGAGCAAAACCCCTTTTTGATAAATCATTTGGTAAAATTTGCATTTCAGTTTCTTGATGCTGCATTGACCAATAGCCATTAAGAAATCTTTTTGTCAAATAAGTTGAAAGGTTTTTGTCATATACACTGAAAAGTATTTACATTCTGATTTTGAAATAGTTTGATCATATAATACTTATTTCTCCTATTAAGATTTTATGCATCTTTTAAATTATTGATTTAGCTATATTACTAGTATCAAAAAATACAGCTTGGCATTTTGGAGGAGGGTTGCTGAAAAGGTTTTTATTATTAAGATAGCATTATTTAAGGTAGGTTTCTGACTTTTTTATACATACACATACTTGTTTTTGTATTCTTTTTCATTATAGGTTAATACAAGATATTGAATAGTTTCCTGTGCTATACAGTATAAACTTGTTATTTATCTATTTAAAATATAGTGGTTAGTATTTGCAAATCTCGAACTCTCAATTTATCCCTTCCCACCTTCCTCCCCACCAGTAACCATGAGTTTGTTTTCTATACCTGTGAGTCTGTTTCTGTTTTGTAAATAAGTTCATTTGTCTTTTTTTAGATTCCACATATAAGTGATGTCAATTTTTCTTTCTCTTTCTAGCTTACTTATCTTGGAAGACAGTTTCCAGGTCCATCCATGTTGCTGCAAATAGCATTATTTTATTCTTTTTTATGGCTGAGTAGTATCCCATTGTATAAATATACCACAACTTCTTTATCCAGTCATCTGTCGATGGACATTCAGGTTGTTTCCATGTCTTGGCTATTGTATATAGTGCTGCTATGAGCATTGGGGTGCATGTATCTTTTCGAATTAAAGTTCCCTCTGAATAGATGCTCAGGAGTGGCATTGCTGGATCATATGGTAAGTCTGTTTTTAGTTTTTTGAGGAATCTCCATACTGTTTTCCATAACGGCTGCACCAAACTACATTCCCCCCAGCAGTGTAGGAGGATTCCCTTTTCTCCACACCCTCTCCAGCATTTATTGTTTGTGGACTTTTTAATGATAGCCATTCTGACTGGTGTGAGGTAATACCTCATTGTAGTTTTGATTTGCATCTCTCTAATAATTAGCAATATTGAGCAGTTTTTCATGTGTCCATTGTCCATTTGTATTTCTTCATTGGAGAATTGCTTGTTTAGTTTTCTGCTCATTTTTGGACTGGGTTGTTTGTTTTTTTTCTTATTAAGTTGTATGAGCTATTTATATATTCTGGAAATTAAGCCCTTGTCAAATATTTTCTCCCATTCCATAGGTTGTCTTTTTGTTTTCTTTATGGTCTCCTTTGCTGTGCAAAAGTATATAAATTTAATTAGGTCCCTTTTGTTTATTTTTGCTTTTATTTCTATTTCCTGGGTAGACTGCCCTAGGAGAACATTGCTTAGATTTATGTCAGATAATGTTTTACCTATGTTTTCTTCTCAGAGGTTTATAGTGTCTTGTCATATGTTTAAGTCTTTAAGCAGCTTGGCATCCTTATTTATAGAGTTGTGACCATCATAAACTAGAAACAAAAAGACGTTAAGATCAGCAGTCCTTAGGAAGATGTGTTAAGTAGCACTTTAAAATCAAGTAGTACTGTCCCCTTTAGAGCCTGTCTTGATCACATTAATTTATTCATTCAGCACATTTTTCTAGGAGATCCACTATATATATTTAACACTATTCTAACTGCTCAACCCAGAGTATATTCTACTCTGAGACAAAACTAGTACATAAATCCAGGAATGTATTTTTTGTCAGACACGTGGGATCTAAAGAATGACCACATAAATATTTGAAATTCTACTGAATTTCATATTTCCTGGATGAGGTAGGATATATCAGGAATGATAGAGAAGCTTTTTCTTCTTCCCAGATACCACTTCATCTTTGGTCACTATTCCTGGTAGTTTTCTATTGTTGCCATAACAGATTACTACAAATTTAGTGGCATTAAATAACACAGATTTATGATCTTACAATTCTGTAGGTTAGAAATCCAACTCACTGAAATAAAATCAAGGTGACAGCAGGGCTACATTCCTTTCAGGTGGCTCTAAGGGAGAATCGTTTCCTTGACTTTCCAGCTTCTATAGGCTGCCTATATTCCTTGGCTTTTGGTCCCCTTCTCCCATCTTCAAAGCCAGCAACATTACCTCTCTGTGACTCTTCTCTGTCATCACATCTCTCAGACAACAGCCAGGAAAGATTCTCTGTTTTTAAGGACTCGTGTGATTAGATTGAGCTCACCAAATAATCCACAATTACCTATCCCCATCTTAAAGTCTATAGTAACCTTAATCATATTTGCCAAGCCCCCTTTGCCATGTAAAGTAACATATCACAGGCTCCTTCTGGAGGCTCCAGGAGAAAATCTGTTCTTTGCTTCTTCCAACCTGTAGAAGCTGCTGGCATCCCTTGGCTCATGGCTCTACCTACCACTCTAATCTCTGCTTCTGATCTAACATCTTTCACGACCAGCTTTGGTTCTCCTGCCTCCCTCTTAAAAGGAACCTTGTTATTACTCTTGGCCTACCTAGATAATCCAGGATAATCTCCCTATCATCTCAAGGTGCTTAATTTAATCACATCTGCAAAGTCCCTTTTACCATGTAAGGTAACATGTTCACAGATTTGGGGACTAGGAAACAAACATTTTTGGAAGGCCATTATTCTGCATGCTGCAGTCCATCTCTGCCCCACACATTCACTCCATACCAAATAAATTCACCCCCTTCCAAATGTGTTTAAAAATTTCAGTCCATTATAGCCTCAACTCAAAATCCAAAACCTTATCTGAATCTCACTAGGTTAAAAGTCCCAAATCTCATGATTTAAATTATCTAAATCAAGTATAGGTGAGGATTTGGGTATGATTCCTGGGGCACAATACCTCTCCATCTGTGCACCTGTGAAACAAATTACCTGCTCCCAAATACATTGGTATGATAGGCATAGGCTAAAAGTTATAGATATTCCCATTCAAAAACCAGAAAATGGAATGAAAAAAGGAACTACCAGTTCCAAGAAATTTAGAAATCCAGCCAGGCAGACTCCATTAGGTTTCAAGCCCTGGAAATAATCTCTGGCTTGCAGCTTCATCCTTTGGGCTTTGACTCCCTCCCAGAACATCTTTCCTTTTTCATGAGAGGTGACACATGCATGTAGATGATTAGTTTTATCAGCTTGTTTCTGGCCTGTAGAACTGGTGGGGCAGGGAGTGGGGTGGAGATGGGTCCAACCACCTTCTTTCATTTCATACTCTCTCTGTCCCTTTCCATTTAAGAGGTGGCGTTTCTGCTGGTATAACATTCTCAAGAAAATTGTGGGTCTCCTATGTGTGTCATGGGAGACAGAAGGCTCCTCCGTGGATCTTTCCTGGATAATATTTTTATTTTTGGCTTTTAATGAGATGGCCAAGGGGATCTATGAGTCACACCCTCAAACTCTTCAAGGAGCTTTTTGTGTGACCGAATACTCAGACCTTCTGATTTTTTTTTTTTTTTGAGAAATTTGGAAAAGGTTGTACAGCTGTACCCATACCTCTTTCTACAGAGCAGGCTTTCCTGACAGTGAGTCTCTTATTTTAGTCCCTTTTGCCATTTGGGTAGGCTGAGAATTTCCCAAATCATCAAGTCCTGGTTCCTTTACATATTTTAATTGAATGTTTTATTGAGGTATAGCTGATATGCAACATTATATATGTTTCAGGTATACAACATAGTGATTCACAAGTTTTAAACATTGTATTTCATTTATACTTACTGTAAAATATTAGCTATATTCCCTATGTTGTACAATATCTCCTTGTGGCTTACTTACGTTATACATAGTTTATTTAGCAGGTTTTTTTCTCCATTTATCTATCTCCTCCAACATTTTACTGTAATCAGCAAGAAGAAAGCAGGCGGCATTTTCCACATTTCTCTTAGAAATCTCCTTAGCTAAATATCTAAGTTTGTCACTTACAACTTCTGTTTTCCACGTAACTGCAGGGCACAATTCAGCTAAGTTTTTTGCCACTGTATAACAAGTTTCCATGGCATGTTCCTCATGTCCTTCTGCACCCTCACTGGCAGTGCCTTTAATGTTCTTATTTCTACTAACAGTCTGTTCACAATGATTTAGATAGTCCCTGTGGTGATTGGGTAGGTTCCTTACTTCCTTTGAGCTCTCACTGGCATTAGCTTTCATATATCTGCTAAGGTCTATTCAAAGCAATCTTGGCTCTTTCTGTGATGCTCCTCAAAATTCTTCCAGCCTTGAGTCTAGTTCAGAAGCCACTGCCACAGGTTTGGTATTGGTTACAGTAAGTAGCACCGCACTTCCAGGTATCTAGAAAAGCCTGTTATACTCACTGCCAGCTGACTTGAATGTGCTGATAGGAGATTTGGAATTCATCTTTCTCCAGGGGCCTCATTATTTCAAGGTGAATATACCTGTTCTGGGTGTTTAAATACTGGGAGTGCTCCCAACACAGGACAGAAGTGTTGATCCCATGACTACAGAGAAAACTTTTTTCTCAGTGTCGTAATATAGAGTAAGAAGATGATTCTTCTGTTCCCCTCAGTATAGGAAACCTTGATCCTTTCCACTTATTGAAAACAATTTTGATAATATATAAACAACAGTCAGTCCGAGTTCCAAAAGATTGCCTGAAATAAATTATATTTTCACAAAAGCAAAATCATCTTCCTAAGGGAACGATTTATGGAAAGAAATTAATACTTGAAATAAAAGGGGATTGACCTGTTTTGGATTAACAAAACAGGGTGAGGGGATCAACACACACATATATATAACTGAATCACTATTCTCTACATCAGAAATAAACACAACATTGTAAATCAACTATATTTCAATTAAAAAAAAATAATAATTTCCCTTTAGTGTGTAAATTGGTGCAGCCAGCTAGGGAAAACAGGATGGATGTTCTTTAAAAAACTAAAAATAGAGCTACCATATGATTCAGCAATCCCACTCTTGGGCATATATGCAGAAAAGATAAAAAATCTCATTTGAAAAGATACACACACCCCAATGTTCATAGGAGCACTATTCACAGTAGCTGATACATGGAAACATCCCAAGTGTCCATCAACAGATGACTGGTTTAAGAAGTGGTGATTAGAATGACCAAATTTTTATTTTGTTAACTAAAAACTGAAAAATATACCAACCCCCCCACAAACCACTACTTTCTACCATCACCATAATATCATAAAAAGAATAACACTTTCACACACAGAAAGAGACAAAGAGAGAGGAAGGGTAACTTTAGAATAAAGAGCAGCCCTTTAGAAAGAATACCTTTGGCTTTGGGAAAATTGCTATGCTGTACTCACTTCTCCCACTCTGTCTCAGATAGGGGAAGACATTTCCCTAGCAACACCAGTCTGCTAACTGGCTTAGTGGAGAACACTGTGCCCCTCAGTAGAGTGTCCCCAGCCCTCAGGTCTTATCCACATCCCCAGGACAGGGAAAAGTCTGGACCTCACAGGGTCATAGGCAGCCCCAGCAGGAAGATGGAGCACCCTAGCCTAGTAGGAGGATTGAAGATCTTGGGGACAGGCCTCGCTCAAGGGAGGGGGTATCTGGTGAAGGAAGCCAGACAGGCAGAGAGTGGTGCTCAGTTGAGCTTGGGGATAATCTCTCATTCCCAACCAGCCCTCTCCCCAGTCCCCTGCCTGAGTTGGGAGCCCAGGGGCCTGAGCAGACTGGTTGTAATGCTGGGTCTAGGTGAAGGTGCTGGGAGAGACTTAAGCTCATGAACAGGCATATTCCCCCCTCCAGAACAGTGGCAGAGCCTCCTGGGGAATTCAGCATCAGCAGAGACTGGGGGAGCACCAGAGTGTGGAATGGGCTGCTCTGGGGGCTCTAGTGCTGTAAGGAACAATAGCTCATTCAGCTCAGCTCACACAGGGAGAAGGTGTTAGCCTAGGGGTGACAGGG
This sequence comes from Vicugna pacos, assembly GCF_048564905.1. Lineage (NCBI taxonomy): Eukaryota > Metazoa > Chordata > Mammalia > Artiodactyla > Camelidae > Vicugna > Vicugna pacos. The sequence goes on along the minus strand of NC_132991.1, from coordinate 80,540,328 downwards.
TGGGTTCTCTCCCCTCCACACCACTTTCCTAGGGCAGGCACTTACCAGCACACCTCATACCCCATACATCTATCTAGGTTAATTGAGGGGAGTCTTGCATTAGCATATAAATACACACTTCAGTATCAGAAAGTGCTTAGAGTTTCAGTCTGAGGGACCTGAACATCCCAACCCTTCCCCTCTACACACACACACACACACACACACACACACACTCCTTAGAAGGAGCCTGGATGAAACTTACTGGCTGAAAGCCAGGACCCTGGGGCAGGGTAGGAGGATAATAAAACCAAGGGGAGAAGGAGGAGAGTGAAGAAAGCAGACAGGAATGCCAGGGAAGCGGGGGACCAATCAAGGCGGGACTGGAAGAAAAGGACTCTTTGCATCCGGCTGTGGACTCTCAGTGCGGGCATAAGTTCACACAAGAGCAAATGTTTTTCTGACAGTAGGTTCTGCCTTTCCACCCTCTGACATTAAGGTCTGAGTTAAGGGGTTACACATGGCACACTGAGAGAGCCAAAGATTTCAAGAACCCGAATCCCAGTACAGCCTGTCCTCTTGGAATCTACATCAAGAGCTAATGAGAGATTTGAAGGTGTCCCAGGATCCTCAGCAAATTGAAATCCTCACATCTTCATTCTTTTGTCTCTCTCCCTTTGTCGACTTTCAGAGGCTGACAACTCATACATCTTTCCCTTACTCCCCACTCAAATTCCTGACCAGCTCTGAACATCTGTTTCAGTGGGACCCTCAAAGCCATGATCTCTGGCCAGTCTATGAATCACCTGACCTGGAGCTAGGTGTCCATCAGCTAGGGCAGATTGTGGCAGGGGAGGGGGTTATGCCCACTTAGATGTAGGCACTGTGAGGTGTGGCAGGACAGGCAACCCAATTGACATATCAGGTCCGGCTTGTATGAGAGCCAATTCAGTCTCCAGAGAGGCAGCCCGGAGCTTCGAGCACATTTTCATCATCCCCAGCTGTTGTAGCTTCCCAGCAGATACACATCCAGTTACAGCTCGTGAACCCCAGATTTCCGAGGTCAAGTGAGGCTGAGTGACCTGAGATCCCACTACCCCATGTTCCCCAGGGCCCAGATCTCCCACATACACACCATATAAGAGAAGCCTGAGGATGCACACCAAGTTGTATGCACCATGTTGTTTATTGTCATGTCACCTGTGGGATGGGGTGGGGAGGGGAGCCTCCAGGCAGAAGGAGAGGGGAGGTGGGAACCATCTATTTTCTGAACTCTGCCCTTCTTCCAGGCTGGTGATGGTGGGGGCTTGGCCACCCTCTGGACTCCCTTAGATGCAAGCACAGTGCTGCGTGAGAAGGTTGGGCACCGTCTCATACTTGAAAGAGTAACCTCCATCTGAGGTGGTGCGGACACTTAGGGGCCTCATGGTCCCCGGGAGAGCAGCACAACAGGGCTGGGCTCCTGGCACCAAAGAGAGGGGCTGGACAGGGGTAGGAGGAGTCCCGGGGACTGGCAGGGGCAGGTCTGGCAGGGTGGGCAGCCCACAGCCCCCGTGACAATAGTGGAAGATGAAACTGGGAGGGTGCACGATCCACCGGTCCCAGCCCAGCTCCTGGAAGGAGATGTTGAGGGCCGCTCTGTGGCAGTCGGCAAGGGCGGCGGGTTCCTCTGGAGGCCTCTGTAGCAGGCGCAGTGCAGCAGGAGACCAAGGCCAAGGCAGCGGGGAAGTGGAGCGTCGGGCTCTCTCCCCTCCACTGGGTGGCCTGGCCCGTGTGTGTGCCACCAGGAAGGGGGTGGCCTCAGGCCGGGCCGAGCAGGAACAGAGAGGACAATGAAGCAGTAGCACCAGGACAGGGTGGGTCAGCAGAGGGAAGGCAGAGGCGGCCAGGTGCAGCACAGCCCAGCGAGAAGGTGCCTGGCCCAGCGACATGGGCACAGCCACAGGGCCCCCGGATGACAGTGCCAGCAGACCTAGCAGGGGCCCAGAGCTATTGGCAGCTGCTGTCTCCTGCCTGTCCAGTCCTGTGTGGAACCACAGCTGGGCCGAAGTCACCTGGCGGTTGCGTGTGTGCTGAGATGGCCGGAACACATATGTGAAGAGGCCCTCCTCGGCCTCCTGGGCCAGCTTTCCAGCAGCTGGCTCATCCCCACAGCTGGCACCTGCAGGAGGTAGAGGGAAGGCAGAGGACAGCCCTGACTGGCAGAACCCAGGACCCCTCCTCCTCAGCAGGAAGGATACAGCTGCTCTCCACGAGCCTGCCACTCTACTGAGACTCCTCCCATCTAGGGAGAATTGACAGAGGCTCCCCTTTTGTTACTTCTTCATTAAAGGACTTTAAAAATACCAGACATTGCCAACTTCTCCCTGAAGTGGCTTTGCCAATTAATATTCCCATCAGCGGTGTGTAAGAGGCCTTGCACTCTCTTCCTTCACCAACACCTAGAATTGTTAGTTAGATTTAATTTCTGTTCATCTGATACTGTGAAATGGTACCCTGAATGGTGTATACACAGGCATTTGTTATATTACTCTTTATAGCTTTTTAGATGCCAGAAAAATTGCGTAAGAAATTCCTTAAAATAATTCCACTTTAAAAAGACAGGTTAACACCAAGAAAGAGGAAAAGGAGGAGAAAGGATGTAGCTCAGAAAAAAGGAGTGTGCATTCTAAGAAAGTGCAGGTGGCATCCTTACCCTGACAGTTACATAGATGGCACCAGACAATCATGAAGCAGTACAAGTTGAGCAATTAGGGCTGTACCATTACATGGATTATCTCATTATAAACCTCACCAAAGATGATCCATTTTGCAGATAAGAAAACTGAGGGTTAGAAAGATGAAGTGCCATTTAACTATTAAGTGGCCAGGCTGGGATTCTGCCTGATCCCGAAGCCACACTTTTACTCACTATACTGCATAGGGACAAAGCACAGGGGGGTGAGGGATCCTTTGAGAGAAAAGGGGGCCAGATTACAAGAAAGTCCAGCCAGAGGAGGGCTTTACTCATTAAGTCAATGGAACATGGGGAGGTGAGAAGGGAACTCATGAGAAGACAGACTAGTTTTGAAGTTTCCCAACTAATCTTTCTCCTGCATCCCTGATATCTTCCCAAGTCTCAACTACTTTGGGCTAAAGAAACAATGTTTGGAGCAGGAAGTAAAAGCAAAGACAGGAGGAAAGGTGGCAGGAAAGAGCCCATGCCCAGATACCTCTGTCCCTAGAGACCCCTGGGCCCCTAGACCACTATCTCCCAAATGCCTCCTATGAGCCATACACTCTAGATACACCATCTCACTTAATTCTGAGAAGCAGGCATTATGTCCATTTTACAGATGAGGAGACAGAGGCTCAGGGAGGTTTAGTAACTGGCCCATTGCTGCAAAGCCAGTTAAGTGACAGGTCTGGGATTCAAATCCTGACCTGCCCGGTTCCCAAGCCCAAGCTATACCACACTGTTTCTCAAAGTTGAGATGCCAGTTCCCCACCCCCATTACCTGTAGCCGGGAAAAGGATGGCCTGGGAGACATCCTCCTCCTCGGGCTCAGAGCCCCTGTGCTTGAAGCCCCCCACAGCGTGTCTTCGGGGCAGGCGCCTGACTCCAGAATCCCCACCTTCCCCAGTCACCGCTGGGGGTCCCAAGGCATCGAGGAACAGGGCCCTCACCTTGGCCAGGACAATTTCCCTGTCCAGCTCTGGCCCTTGGCAGCCATGCCCACCCCGTGGGGCCAGCAGTAAGAGGAGCAGCTGAGGCCACATAGCTTGCCTGGCCCTGCCAGCGGTGAAACCACACTCTGCCCTGTTTCCCTTCTGTCAGGGTCTGCCCTGGGCCTCCCCACTCTCCCCTCCCCATCCCACCACCTGCCCTCTTCTACCCTTCTCACCCCAGTCTTCCCCAGTCCTTCCCACGCCCTGCAGTCCAAGTTGCCCCTGCCCATGGCATTGAGACCTCCTATCTCTGACGCAGATGTCTGTGGCCCTGAGCCTTATCTCCCACTCCCGCCAGGAATGTGGGGGAGAGGGCTAGCGAGGGTTTCACCCCAAGTGACCCGACCCACACATACAACCCCTTCCCCCTACACACACACACACACACACACAGTCACAACCCAGCACCCAGCACAGAGGTGACACCAGGTGGGACAGGAGCCTGGAGGCTGGGGTCTGCCAGCTCCTAAAAGTGTTATTTGTCAGAGAGAATGCGGCAACCCCTCAGACCTTCTGGGGCCCCTTTCAGCCAAGCAGCTGCTGGGCCAGTCATGGAGGGGAATGGCTGGGGAGGGGGCTAGAACTGGGGCTAGGGGTTGGGGGCAGGTGGTCCCGCCTGCTCTATACTTAGACTGGGGAGCCAGTCTGGGCTCTTGTCCTCCAGCTGTGTCATCAGAGAATATTTTGGGGATTGGCAGCTGCAGGCGCCTCTGCCACTCAGGCCCAAGCCTGGCGGGCGGTTGGGGACCTGGCGGCTGGAGGTGGGAGGGAGGAGGGGAAAGAGGCCCTGGCTGTGGGAGGGGGCTGGGAAGACTGGCTCTCCGGAGCAGGAAGCCAGGCCGCAGGCAGGGGAGGCTGCGGGGCCCCTCGCTGTGCAGGCAAACAGGAAAGACTGCCCTCTGAGCTCCGGGCCCCGGGCCCGGGAATTACCGCCGCCTCAGAGTCGCAGCTCCGGGCCGAGGGTAAGGAGGCGAGCCGGGAGCGGGCGGCCAGGGGAGAGCCCCGCGGGTCCCAGCACCCGGTCCTCAGACGCGCCCCGCCTCCTGGCCTCCCGCCGCTGCTCCGGGCCTTCGCCCGCGCCGCCGCGATGAAGGCAGGCTCGGGGGATCAGGGGAGCCCCCCGTGCTTCCTGCGCTTCCCGCGGCCCGTGCGGGTGGTAAGTGGCGGCGAGGCCGAGCTCAAGTGCGTGGTGCTCGGGGAGCCGCCGCCCATTGTCGTGTGGGAGAAGGGCGGGCAGCCGCTGGCGGCCTCCGAGCGCCTGAGCTTCCCGGCGGACGGCGCCGAGCACGGCCTGCTGCTGAGCGACGCGCTGCCCACCGACGCGGGGGTCTATGTGTGCCGTGCCCGCAACGCGGCCGGAGAGGCCTACGCGGCGGCCGCCGTCACCGTGCTGGAGCCTCCGGCCCCCGAGCCCGAGCCCCAGCCTGCTGAGCGCCCGCTGCCGCCGCCTGGGGCCGGGGAGGGAGCCCCGGTGTTCCTGACGGGGCCCCAGTCTCAGTGGGTGCTACGGGGGGCGGAGGTGGTGCTGGAGTGCCAGGTTGGGGGCCTCCCTGCACCCACGCTGTACTGGGAGAAGGATGGGATGGCGCTGGACGAAGTGTGGGACAGCAGCCACTTTGCGCTCGAGCCGGGCCTCGCCGAGGGCCGCCCGGGCGCGAGCCTGGCGCTGCGCATCCTGGCGGTTCGGCTGCCCGACTCGGGCGTCTACGTTTGCCACGCCCGCAACGCGCACGGCCACGCGCGGGCCGGCGCGCTGCTGCAGGTGCACCAGCCCCCCGAGAGCCCGCCCGAGGACCCCGACGAAGCCCCCAGGCCCGTGGTGGAGCCGCTCAAGTGCGCGCCCAAGACCTTCTGGGTGAATGAGGGCAAGCACGCCAAGTTCCGCTGCTACGTGATGGGCAAGCCCGAGCCCGAGATCGAATGGCACTGGGAGGGCCGCCCGCTTCTCCCCGACCGCCGCCGCCTCATGTACCGCGATCGCGACGGCGGCTTCGTGCTCAAGGTGCTTTACTGCCAGGCCAAGGACCGCGGGCTCTACGTGTGCGCGGCACGCAACTCCGCGGGCCAGACGCTCAGTGCGGTGCAGCTGCACGTCAAAGGTACCGCGGCGCCCCCGGGCGGCCGGGGCTCTGGAGAGGGGCCTCCAGCGCCCTCCTAGGCCCTCCTAACTCCAGCCCCACTCAATGCCCAGAAGATGGTGGGCGTAAGGGAGGCTGAATATTGAAATGCCATTTCCCACCCACCTCCCAGACTCCCCAGGGATTCGGATTTAGTAGGTCTCCAGGGTACCTACTCTGGGAAATTCTTGGCAAACTCCCCAAATGATTCTGAGGCAGATGGTGTAAAACCACCCTTTGATAAAGGGCTTTAATGAATGATTGATGTACAGATCAAGAGGGGCCCAGAATTCTTGTACTCCTGTGGTTTTCAACTTCTTTGTTAGTTTACCACCTGCCCCCCCCCCCCCCCGCCAATGGAAATCCCATCTAGGGCCCCGATATATAAAAGACAGATAAAAGGATCATTTTATGGATGTAAAATTCCAAGTCCTTATTTACAACTTACAAAGTCAATCAGTGAAAACAAGGGGTCTATTTTATTTACACACATTTTAGGTGGAGGCTGCATTCATAACCAAGTCTAGTTTGTGAGCCTCCTGGAGAAGGCCTCGTTGCAGGCCTCACACTGAGAAATTCCTGACTCACACCAAAGGTCAACTTGAGGGAAAGAAAAAAAAAATGCCCCACAGTTTTTACTATCCTTTCATTAGACTGCTCTCCAGGTTTGCAAGAAGAGGAAGGTGAAGGAGAGGAAATTTGTTTCCAAGTTGAGTCCCCAACAGTATCTGATAAATGCTTACTTTGCTCATAAATAGAAATTCATGGGTGAGGGGGGAGGAACACCCCAAACTCACACTGGAAGTGAAAGTCCCCCAAAATAGGAGTTTATCACAACTCACAACATTGTACCTTCCCTAGTTATCACCCAACTTTTTCCCTCAGAGGAAAAAATGTTGGCAAATCTCCTGATCCCTGCCTGGCATGCAGTCAAGCATGTGGCACCTGCGCTGTGGTGGTGGCCTCCTGGGTACAGTTTGATGTGCACAAACTGGCCAGGCAGGGCTAAACTCTATCCTCCTGAGACGAGAAAAGCCCAGCGGGAAGGCAAAGCTTCCCAGAGGTGCTGGACAAGACAGGTGTGCTTCCCTAGCAGCCCAAGTGAACCCACTGGCCCTTTCCATTGTCAGGCTTTCTTTTTGTAAAATGCAGTTTTGAAAATGGTTAAAGTACTTTCAAAATGAAATTCAGCTCAAACCCTTATAGAATTTTGTGGGCTACCTGTGAGGGGCTCCAGAGAACAATTTGAAAATCATGAATGTGGTCCAAGCCCTTCCATCCCTTTAGGCCCAGGGTCATGAAAACGGCTTTGGTCAAGGTGATGTGAGGGCTTGTGAGTGTCAGGGTCAGATGAGAATTTGGGCCATCTGACTTCTCTCCCTGTGCTTTCTCTGATTCCACAATGCCTGCTGGCTCTGGGAGAAGAGCAAACGGCCTGAGCAAAGTGGGTTTAGGCAGTTGATGATGGGAGGAGAGTCTCCTGGGCCGGCCCTCTCCAGAGCCCTCTCTGGTCTCTCCCTTCTCCACAGAGCCCCGCCTCCGCTTCACGAGGCCCCTGCAGGACGTGGAGGGCCGGGAGCATGGGATCGCGGTGCTGGAGTGTAAAGTCCCCAACTCCCGCATTCCCACGGCCTGGTTCCGCGAGGACCAGCGGCTGCTGCCCTGCCGCAAGTACGAGCAGATTGAGGAGGGCACGGTCCGGCGCCTCATCATCCACAGGCTGAAGGCGGATGACGATGGCGTCTACCTGTGCGAGATGCGAGGCCGCGTGCGCACCGTGGCCAACGTGACAGTCAAAGGTCAGCTGGCCGGTGGGAAGAGGCCGAGACCGAGGCTGGTAGATGCCCAGACCCTGGGCTGATGGACTACCGTCCGTATCTCAGGGCCCATCCTGAAGCGGCTACCCCGGAAGCTCGACGTTTTTGAGGGAGAGAACGCAGTGCTGCTGGTGGAGACACGCGAGGCTGGGGTTGAAGGGCACTGGAGCCGAGATGGGGAGGACCTGCCGGCCACCTGCCAGAGCAGCTCCGGCCACATGCATGCCCTGGTCCTTCCAGGGGTCACCAGAGAAGATGCTGGCGAGGTCACCTTTAGCTTGGGCAACTCCTGTACCACCACTCTGCTCAGAGTCAAATGTGAGGGCATGAAAGCCCCTAGCAGACTTCTCAAGGGCTGGACAGGAGAATCAGGCAGGAGGGTGACCAGATGCCCAGAATCTGGGTTGGCAAAGTGGACTTAAGGTCTGAGGGCTGTGGGAGGCTGGAGCAGGGCTCGGATGCAAACCCTGCCTCTGTCTTAGGCGTCAAGCACAATCCCCCGGGACCCCCAGTGTTGGTAGAGATGTTCAAGGGCCACAAGAACACAGTCCTGCTGACCTGGAAGCCTCCCGAGCCAGCCCCCGAGACGCCCTTCATCTACCGGCTGGAGCGGCAGGAGGTGGGCTCGGAAGACTGGATCCAGTGCTTTAGCATTGAGAAGGCTGGGGCCGTGGAGGTGCCTGGAGACTGTGTGCCCTCCGAGGGTGACTACCGCTTCCGCGTCTGCACGGTCAGTGAACACGGCCGCAGTCCCCACGTTGTGTTCCATGGATCTGCTCACCTAGGTGAGTTGGTCCTTCCTGGCTGGCCAGCAGTGGTACTCCAAGTAGCACCCTCCCCTCCGCCTTCCTCCCTTCCCCAGCCCTTGGTCCCTGTCCTGTAATATGCCTTCTACCTGCCAATCTCTGCCCTTTGCCCCGCCCTCCCCCCTGGTTCTCACGGCTGTGCTTTGTCCCCATCTCAGTGCCCACAGCTCGCCTGGTGGCAGGTCTGGAGGACGTGCAGGTATATGATGGGGAAGATGCTGTCTTCTCCCTCGATCTCTCCACCATCATTCAGGGCACCTGGTTCCTTAATGGGGAAGAGCTCAAGAGTAATGAGCCAGAGGGCCAGGTGGGGCCTGGGGCCCTGCGGTACCGTATAGAGCAGAAGGGCCTGCAGCACAGACTCATCCTGCAAGCTGTCAAGCACCAGGACAGCGGGGCTCTGGTTGGCTTCAACTGCCCAGGTGTGCAGGACTCGGCCGCCCTCACCATCCAAGGTTCGTGCTGGTGGGGACCAAGGTGGGCAGATAGGTTCAAGACACAGAATTCCTGTTGGGAAAATGAGGCAGATGCTGTCTTGCTTCTCACATCTGGGCCAGGAGAGTAAGGAGCATCCGTGGTGAGCTCAGATAGAGGGCTTAGTGATCCAGAAGTCTGATTTCAACCCATGCACAGCAGATAAGGGACCCTTTATTATCTTTTGTCAGCATCATATCCAAATTCTCCGGAGTACTTTGTAGTTTGCAGAATTCTGTCATGTTTGTCATCTCAGACAAACGGCCCCTGGCCCCCTAGTGCCTGACTGCTCCTGCCCTGTCATGTAATCGCTAACACTCTCAGAGCAAACTTTCTGGGTGCCGGGCCCAACCCTAATCACTTTACATACATTGATTAACACAATCCTCTTAACATCCCTATGTGATGGGTTCTTTTGTCACCCCAGTTTATAGATGGGCAAACTGAGGCCCAGAGAGGTTCAGTGACTTGCCCAAAGTCACAAAACTAATGAGTGGTGCTGCTGGATTAGGAACCCAGGCAGTCTGTGTCCAGAATCACACTCTGCCACCTGGAGAGACAGGGGAGGAGAGGGAATGAGGCTTCCTGAGGAGGACAGTTCTTGGTAGGGATCTGAAAATTCAGGGACCATGGTAACATTTGCCATTGCACTGTTGCTGGAGTTTATAAGGCCAGTCAAGGAATTCCTTGGTGCCCAGGCATGAGGCCTTGAGGCAGTTAGCTGCAGCATCCCAAGAGGAGGACAAAGTAAGCAATAGCCAGAGCAGTGTTCCTAAAATACAACCTGGTTCACCAACATCGGAGTCATCTTTTGGGGGCTGGTTGACAATGCAGATTCCTTGGCCCTTGCAGGGAGGGACATTTTTAGCAGGCTCCCTAGGAATTCTTATGCACACTAAGAGTTGGTGTGTGAGCCCAAAACTATTTTTTAAAACTCCAACGAATGTGTCAACAGCCATCATCTGACCTGACGTGCTCACCCTCCCTACATTGGGCACGTGCACCAGAGAGGGGTGCTTACTGGGGTTAGACTAGGATGCCGCCCGTGACTGTGCTTCTCACTGTGCAGAGAGCCCAGTGCACATCCTGAGTCCCCAGGACAAGCTGTCGTTGACCTTCACGACCTCGGAGAGGGTGGTGCTGACCTGTGAGCTCTCTCGGGTGGACTTCCCAGCGAGCTGGTACAAGGATGGGCAGAAGGTGGAGGAGAGTGAGTCGCTGGTGGTGAAGATGGATGGGCGCAAACACCGCCTGATCCTGCCCGAGGCCGGCGTCCAGGACAGTGGCGAGTTTGAGTGCAGAACGGAAGGGGTCTCAGCCTTCTTCAGTGTCACCGTTCGAGGTCAGGGACCACAGCAATCTGGGCTCATTCCAGCTGAGGCTGACCCTGAGGGCTGTGTGAGCCCTGCCCCCTGGTCTGCCTGCCTGGGGGTCCCTTCCTGGGAGGGCCTAGTGGGCCAGGGGTCACATGTTTTGAGATCCCGCTGCCTGTGCACCACCCTCCAGTACATTTGGCCCCCACATACCCGCTGCTGGGGGAGTGTGGGGGGAACTCAGTGCAGGTAAGGGAAGAAGAGGCAGGAGCTAACATTTGTTTGGCACCTGCTGGCCAGGTCTTGTGCTGAGTACTTCACTTTCATTTAATCTCCATGACTATATGAGGACCAGTACCTCCATTCACAGATGAAGAAACTGAAGCTCAGAGAGGTTATGCATCTTGCCCATTATCACACAGCCAGCAAACACCCTAGCTGGGTTCACACCCAGGAGTGCTTATCCCACCGCCCCAGGAGGCCAGGGTCAAAGGGAAGCTTTAGGTGCAGTGGTCCAAAGGCTCTCAGAAGTCAGCCCACATTCTGGCTGCTTCAGAACCACCCTGGAAACCTGTCATTAGTGCATAGCCCCAGGCTCCTGTGGCCTCCAGAGCCAGAATATCCAGGACAGAGACTGGGGATCCACTCTGGGAGGACAGCTCAGGAACCAGTGATCCAGCTCAATCAATCTTCTCACTTTGAGCGCAAATCCTGTTTCAGCCCCATTGCCAGGAGGTCCTCTGGCCCCTGCCTGAATGCACCCAGGGATGAGGAACTCACTACCTTTAGGGAACACTGCCCCATGGTGGCACCACTAAGTCATTACCACCTCCTGCCCATCCTGGGGCCATGCAGCAGGGGCTTTCTCGTGAAAACAGCAGCAAGCACCACCCTGATGTGTCCTGTGATAGTGACCTCCTCTCTGCCTAGACAAAGGCCCTCTGTGTCCCCACCCAGTCCCCTCTGATCCTCTGGAGACTCACAGCACTCAGGTGCCACATGATCTCCTGTCATGCCTCACCTGCCACGCCCTCAGTGTTCCACGTCATCACCCCAGAGCCCCCAGCACAGCTGGCCTCCCTCCCAATGTCCTCCTGGGAGGAGACTCTCCTAGCCAAGTGGCCAGTACAGACTCACGTCTCCCATGAGTGGGTGTCTGTGTGACCCCATCTCTGCTGCCCTCCAGACCCCCCAGTGCACATCCTGGACCCCCGTGAGCATGTGTTCGTGCATGCCATAACTTCGGAGTGCGTCATGCTGACCTGTGAGGTGGACCGGGAGGACGCCCCTGTGCACTGGTACAAGGACGGGGAGGAGGTGGAGGAGAGCGACTTTGTGGTGCTGGAGAATGAAGGGCCCCATCACCGCCTGGTGCTGCCTGCCGCCCAGCCTCTGGACGGGGGCGAGTTCCAGTGTGTCGCCGGGGATGAGCGGGCCAGCTTCACCGTCACCATCACAGGTGGGGCTCTAGGTGGGCTGTGGGACATGGAAGGTGTCCCCTAACCCCACCTGGGCAGTCGTCACATTCCTGGACCATGGTTCCCAGCCCTTGCTTCCCTCCCCCAAGTTGATCACACACCCCACCCCCTTTCTCCTCTACCCATGGTCTGCACCCTGAAGTTCAGTTACCAGCTGGAAACGTGTGGTCACAAGCACACCAGTCACAGCTGCACAAGTGACAGGGAAGCCCTGCCTTCTCCATTCTCCTGAAGGCCCCTGCCAAGAGGGAACTTTAGAGCTGGCAACACTACCACAGGGCAGGGTCTAGTGGGGGTGGGCCCAGGCACTAGGGAGTCAGAAGGTCTGAGGCCAGCAGGAGACCCCAGCTCCATCTGGGCACCCAACCCTCCTCTCCCTAATCTTACCCTTCATCCTGTCCCTGTCCCAACCCAGAGAATGTAGTGTTTCTACAGCTGAGGCTGACACCACAGTTCCCACTGTGCTGCTGTGCCTCTGATGTGCTTTGGTGACTGTGGTCATGCCTCCACCTGTGGGTGACTGTCCGAGCAACTGTGAGTCACAGTCCGAGGGAAAGCCTTCTTCTTCACCATGCAGCCCACTTTCCAGGAGCCGGGAACAGGCATGGATCAGTCAGGGCAGCCAGGCACCTCAGCCCCAGCTGACATCCAGCCATGGCTGTCCCTGTCCTGTAGATGTCTCCTCGTGGATCGTGTACCCCAGTGGCAAGGTATACGTGGCAGCCGTGCGCCTGGAGCGTGTGGTGCTGACCTGCGAGCTGTGCCGGCCCTGGGCTGAGGTGCGCTGGACCAAGGATGGCGAAGAGGTGGTGGAGAGTCCGGCGCTGCTCCTGCAGAAAGAAGACACTATCCGCCGGCTGGTGCTGCCTGCCGTCCAGCTGGAGGACTCCGGCGAGTACTTGTGTGAAATCGACGATGAGTCTGCGTCTTTCACCGTCACTGTCACAGGTGTGGGTCCACCCCAGCTGCCCAGGGTTACCAGAGTACGGTCCTGAGCCCTTGGGGGAGTTGGCCACAGAGTCCTTAGCTAGCATGTTGGGGAGGAGAAAGGTGGGACTGTGGGTGCATGTACTGGGGGTCCCTGCCTGAAAGAGCCCAGGGTCCTTGTTCGAGTAAGCAAGCTCCTCTCTGGCACCCAAGGCCGGAAATAGCTGTGCTCCACCAGCTCATTTACTGAGCACTTCCTATGTGCCAGGCCCCGGGACAGTTGCTGTGGGTCACTGGTGTGTAATGCAGACACAGTCCCTGTTGTCAGAAAGCTGCCAGTCTAGTTGGGGAGGCAACTGTTAACCAGGGGTCGCAAACGGGCAGTCCCTAAGGTCCCATACAGCCCACAGATGTGTTTTGTTTGGCCTGCAGAGTCTTACCAAAGTCAGGACAGTTCAAATAACAACCCGGAGTTATGCGTCCTCTTGAAAAAGCCGAAGACCCGGCGGCTCTGGTCCCGCTTCCCCCCATGGCGACGGACAGCTGGCGCTGAGTAGTAGCTGACCCCATAAGACGGGGCCCACATTCTTCTGTCCCACCCTCCCCACCGTTTCTGCCTCCCCACAGACCACTTCAGCCACTGACCTTACCTTACCTGGCCCCCGTGGGCATCTGAGTTTGCGACCCCTGTGTTTAACCAATAAACACACAAATAAATGTACAGTGACACCTTGTGACAAGTGCTGTGAGGGGTGAGGGCTCAAGAGAGCAGAGCAGAAGGTTCAGGGAGAGCCTCGGGGAAAGTTGCCATGCCACCCACAGGAGCCAGCCGGGCTGGACTCTGAACACTGAGTAGCACTTAGACACACATGCTTGTCTCCCCCCTGAAATACACAGCCTGGCAGGAAAGCCGGACACATTAGAGAACTGTAGAGTGTGGGTGGCCGAGTATTGCAATAGCGTGCAGTGGGAGCCCAAGGCTGGGGGCTGCTAACCTGGTTGGCAGGCAGGAAGTGCATTCAAAACAGATATTTGAAGCAGGGACTGTGTTAGCTAAGTGGGGGTCGGGGTTTGGGCTAAAGGTGGGGGGAGAATGTTCAAAGCAGGAAAGCACAGGACAGCTGTGGAAGTGATGTTGGTTCAGTGCCGGAAACTTTGGGGGTGCAGCTCACAGCGCCAATCCCAGTGTGTCTGTGATGTGGGGCAGGGGGTGTAGGACCAAAACAATACTAGGTGGCACAAAAGAACCCCACTGGCTGCACTTGAGAGACCATCCTGCTGCTGGCACCATCTGGTTGCCTCTCCCCTGCCCTGCCCTAGAATAGTGCCTCAGCCTAGGCCCCCCGACTCCATGCACCCCAGTTAGTGCAGCCTGGTGCACACAAGCCACAGAGAGGCCTTTCTGTACACCTTCTGTCCTGTAGTGACTCCCTTCAACCTCTCCAGCCCCAAGCTCTGGCCAGACATAATGGCTGTGGCCACACACACTCCAGCCCACACTTGGCCTCCCCACAAAACACCGGATTCTCCACGGGGAAGCTCACACAACACACCACCTTGGCCATGGACCAGGAGAATCAAGTCTGATGCCAAACTGAGGTCCCGCAGCTCTGCAGACACCCCAGCCCCATTGCTGCACCCTGTGCTCATTCCACTGCCTCCATCACCACCCCTCATCCCGCAAGGCCCCAGAAAACCAGCCTACATTTTCTAGACTCTTGGAACAAGTCCATTTAGGGAGGCAGAGGCAAGGGCTGAATGTTCACGGGTGGCCACATCTGCCACGCACACCTCTTCAGAGACCTAGACCAAAAAGCTAGCAGTTCCCCAGTCCAGCCACAAGGGGGCCAAATGCTAAAGGAGCACTAAAGGGGCCTGGAGACTTGATTTTGGGAGACCTCCCAGGTGCATGGAAGCATGGGCAGGCCCAGGCTCAGTGCTCTGGTCACCTCCAATATTGACATGTCTCCTTTCTGTGAAAGACCGACCACTTCAGAGCAATTGGAGATGAACTCCTGGAACCAATGTTTAACATCCCCAGGGAACTTAGTCATGTGCAAAACTCATTACTGAGTTTCCTGCAAACTTTGATTTGGAATCCCTACCACTGCTTCCAGAGTTTGTTCCCTTTAACAGATGGTAGTTCTTCCTCCTGCCCTCAAGTAGGTATGAGGTATGACCTTAAGAAAGTTGCTCAACCACTCTGTGCCTCAGTCCCCTCATCAGAAAAATAAGGATAAATCAATACGTATGTCCTAGGATTGCTATGAGGGTGTAAAATGCTTATGACAGTTCCTGGAGCTTTAGGAAGAGTTATGTAAGTACTTGCTATTACAGATCCACCATCCCTTATCTACAATTCTGATTTTTTTTAACAAAAGCTCAAAATCAAAAGGCTTTTTGTAAGTTAGGTGTTAAAAGTCAATTCAGTGAAACCTGAGCTTAACTCTGTGAAACTATTTCTACTTTTTAATTACCCTGCTTAGAGTGAATATATCTATATGTTACACTGCAGAAACGTTAATGTGACTGATTATGGAGGTACCACCGTGGGGGCTGAGGGGGGTATGTAATATATGATAAGTGTACCATTTCAGGAATCAGAAGCATTCTGGATTCTTTGACACCTCTGGCCCCAGGGATTTCAGAGAACAGATTGGGGACCTCTTATTCCTTGTTATTATTATCTTTATTACTCTTGTGATTGTGGGCAACAGGGACTTCATGATGCCAGATGGCTCCAGTGAGTTTGTGACAGCCTGTGGTTGTCCCTGCTCTGCAGAACCCCCCGTGCGCATCTTATACCCCCGGGACGAGGTCACCTTGGTCGCTGTGAGCTTGGAGAGTGTGGTGCTGATGTGTGAGCTGTCACGGGAGGACGCCCCCGTGCGCTGGTACAAGGATGGGCTGGAGGTGGAGGAGAGCGAGGCCCTAGTGCTGGAGAGTGATGGGCCCCACCGCCGCCTGGTGCTGCCCGCTGCCCAGCCAGAGGACGGGGGCGAGTTCGTGTGCGACGCTGGAGACGACTCAGCCTTTTTCACTGTCACCATCACAGGTGGGCAGTCTCTGGGACATCCTGGGCAGGTAGAGAGGCAGGAGGCTGAGGGACCCTCCCACTTCCTGCACGTTCAGGGACCCTGCCTGCTGCACACAGCTTTCTCTCGTCCCCCAGCCTTCTCATTCTCAGCTGTCTGAGAGGCCTGGCTTGCCCGGATCAGGTCAGAACAGTGACCAGAGGTCTGGTGGGGACAGCCCAGCAATCAGGAGCACTAATTCATTTACTCAACAAATACGTGCTCAGCTCCATTCTGGATGCTGAGGGTACAGTAATGAACCAATGAGAAAAACCTGTCTTCACGAAACTTGCATTCTCGCTAGAGCGAGGCAGAACAAATATGTAAAATAGATGGTTTTTCAGGTTGTGATCAGTGCATCAGAGGCAAAACAGGGAAGGAGGGTAGGAAGTGGGGGCGGGGTAGGGGAGGCCACGCACTCGGGTCAGATAGATCTGACTGTTAGTATGGGTCTACCTCCCTCTGTCCATGTGACCTTGGGCAAGTCAGTTCCCTGTAAAGAAGCTTCAGGTCCTCATCTATAAAGTGAAGCCAAAAATAGGGAGTGTCAGGAGAAGCTGGGAAAAGAGCTGCAGTGTGCTTATCATGGCACCCAGCACACAGTAAGTGCCCATGGATTGTAGGTGGCACCATTCCCAAGAGCTGTACTGCAAATGGAGAGGGCTGAGAATCTAGTGGTGAGGCAGGTGGAGGCCTACTGGCTGAGCCCGCTCACCTCCCCCTCTCTGTCCACCCTCCAGCTCCACCAGAGAGGATCGTGCATCCAGCCGCCCGTTCCCTGGACCTGCAGTTTGGGGCTCCAGGGCGTGTGGAGCTGCGCTGTGAGGTGGCCCCTGCTGGGTCCCAGGTGCGCTGGTACAAGGATGGGCTGGAGGTGGAAGCATCGGAGGCCCTGCAGCTGGGTGCCGAGGGGCCAGCTCGCACCCTGACCCTGCCCCACGCTCAGCCGGAGGATGCTGGGGAGTATGTGTGCGAGACTCGTGACGATGCCGTCACCTTCAATGTCAGCCTGGCTGGTGGGTGTTCCCGGCCAGCATGGGTACGGGAGGCAGAGGCAGGCCCCAGCTGACATCTCCTCTCTCTGTCTAGAGCCCCCAGTGCAGTTCCTTGCCCCAGAGGCAGCCCCTAGCCCACTTTGCGTGGCCCCCGGGGAGCCAGTGGTGCTGAGCTGTGAACTGTCCCGGGCCGGAGCCCTTGTCTTCTGGAGCCACAATGGGAGGCCAGTGCAGGAGGGTGAGGGCCTGGAGCTCCGCGCCGAGGGCCCCCGCCGGATTCTCTGCATCCGGGCTGCAGACCTGGTCCATGCAGGCCTCTACACCTGCCAATCCGGGGCAGCCCCGGGGGCCCCCAGCCTCAGCTTCACCGTCCAAGTGGCTGGTGAGTATAGCCTGGGCTGGCCGCCTGAGAGTTGTGCCCCTAAACCCACGAGTCTCCCCTTTCTCTAGTACCCCTTGCCCAACCCTTGGCCCACTGCTCTCAGTCCCTTTCCCCATCTTACCTCCCACCGCCCTCCTCCTAGCCCTTCACCCCAGTGACCCCCAGCTCTGACTCCACAGAGCCCCCCGTGCGGGTGGTGGCCCCCGAGGCGGCCCAGACGAGGGTTCGCAGCACCCCAGGTGGGGACCTAGAGCTGGTGGTGCACCTCTCCGGGCCTGGGGGCCCTGTGCGCTGGTACAAGGACGGGGAGCGCCTGGCAAGCCAGGGGCGGGTGCAGCTGGAACAGGACGGGGCAAGGCAGGTGCTGCGGGTGCGGGGGGCACGGAGCAGGGACGCTGGGGAGTACCTGTGCGACACGCCCCAGGACAGCCGCATCTTCCTCGTCAGCGTGGAAGGTAACAGTGCACCCCTCACACCCTTGGGGCCCTGGCCCCCTAAGGACCACACACCCACACCGTTCTGGGCCCCATTGCCCCCACCCCCACCTCACTGCCTCTGGCTCCAACCAGTGCATGCACAGCTATTTCTTGGATAAGGTGTCAGGGATCCCTTTTCCAGGAACCCTCAGATAGGAGGAGGCACAGCCCAGCGCTTAAAAGCAGGGCTCTAGAGTCAACCGTCCCTCCCCTAGGTTCCAATCTGAATTCAGCTTCCCAATAGCTGTGTAATACTGGCAAGTTGCTCAAACTCTCTGGGCCCCAGCTCCAAAGTGGGGGGTAGTGCTTGTCCTATAGGGCTGTTGTGACATTTAAATAAGATAAATAGGGACCATAGTGAATGATGTTATTATTAGGGAGTCATAGAGGTAGGTGCCAGGCCCGCATTGAGAGGAGTTGGCTAGGAGTGTCAGGGAGTTGACATCTTGTCCTTTGAGACACCCCATGGCTGACGCATGAAAGTTCTGTTCAGTAACTGGGAGATGAGGACCCGTATCCGGAGGAGGGGATGAGGAGGAGGGAAGGGGAAAGACCCAGCCCACCTCACTGCCTAACCTTGCCCCCCAGAACCACCGGTGGTGAAGCTGGTCTCGGCGCTTACACCGCTAACTGTCCATGAGGGTGACGATGCCACATTCCGGTGTGAAGTCTCCCCTCCAGACGCCGAGGTCACCTGGCTGCGCAATGGGGCCATTATCACTCCAGGGCCCCAGCTGGAGATGACCCAGAATGGGTCAAACCGCACGTTGACCGTGCGAGGCTGCCAGCTCGAGGATGCGGGGACCGTGACTGCCCGAGCAGGGGGCACAGCCACAAGTGCCCGGCTCCATGTTCGAGGTTTGGTCCTAATGGAGAGAAAGTAGTCTTGGCCCGGAACCTATTCTCCAGGCCCCAGCCCTAGCAGGGGGAAAGATCCCTGAGAGGGAGCAGGGGGTCAGCCTCCAGCCCCTACCAGGCTCCATGGCCCCCTCTCCCTTTCTCCCCAGAAACGGAGCTGCTGTTTCTGCGGCGGCTGCAGGATGTGCGGGCAGAGGAAGGCCAAGATGTGTGCCTTGAAGTGGAGACAGGCCGAGTGGGTGCAGCGGGGGCTGTGCGCTGGATTCGGGGTGGAGCACCTCTACCCCCTGACTCCCGCCTGTCCATGGCCCAGGACGGCCATATCTACCGCCTCTTCATCCACGGCGTTGTGCTGGCCGACCAGGGCACCTACGGCTGTGAGAGCCACCACGATCGCACCCTGGCCAGGCTCAGTGTAAGGCGTGAGTGCCCTGTCCTCTCCTAATGCATCGCCCACCCCATGGCACAGCCTCTCCTGGCTGGTCCAGGGCCCTTCAGACCCCCACCAAAGTGCCCCTTGCCGCAAGGCAAGTCAGCTCTGGCCGACCCCCAGGAGTGTGACCTGAAGCAGCCTGCCCAAAGCAAAACTTTTCTTTTTCTAATATTTTCTATTTACCTTAGAAGTCCATGTGGATTTTGCATTCCATTTCATATGTCCAAGTTGGCTTTGCTATAAACGTAAATGTTATACTCCAGAAAGATGTGCTGGGTTTATCTTTTCAGTTACCTGCCCCAGGATGCATGGGCCCATCTGACAAGCAGGAAGCAGATAGCACCCCTACCCTCAAGCCCTCTATGAACTGTGTGACTTCATACAAATTACTTAACCTCTCTGAGCCAAATCTTCCTAAAAATGGAGCAGATGCCTATTTCAAGGGTCTTTGGGAACATTTGAGAAATAGCCACACAGAGCTTGGTAAATGGTTGTTGGTGGTGATATATATTCTCTTCTAATTTTATTTCATTTATTTAATCACAATAAACCTGCGTCTCAATGCTATTAGCCTTGTACAGTTGGAGAAACTAAGGCCCAGAGAGGTCAAGCCATTTGCCAAAGGTCACACAGCACACAAACTGTGTGGCAGAGCTAGGATCAAGTCCAGATGGTCTGATTCCAAATTCTGTGCTCCTTCCAGTGTCACAGCACCCCTCACCCAACCTCTTCACCCCCTAACCACACATCACCCCCTTTATGTGTCCCCTCCTCCAACTCCAGTAAGCTCCTCTCTCACCCGGTAAGGCCAGCTCTGCTCCCTTCTTTCTGCACCCTGGTCCTGTACTTTGTTCAACAGAACCTTACTAGATTGGGTGTTAGGGTGGTGCAGGCAGAGCCAAGGGGTGTGCAGGTCCCCCAAACCCCTGGCCAGATTTGGAGCCCTCATCCTTCCTCTTTCCTCATTTCCCCCCACCAGCAAGGCAGCTTAGGGTACTGCGGCCTCTGGAGGATGTGACCATCATCGAGGGGGGCAGCGCCACCTTCCAGCTGGAGCTGTCCCAGGAGGGTGTGACTGGGGAGTGGGCCCGAGGTGGAGTCCAGCTGCAGCCAGGGTCCAAGTGCCAAATTCATGCAGAGGGCCACACTCACCACCTGGTACTCAGTGGCCTGGGCCTGGCAGACTCAGGCTGCATCTCCTTCACTGCGGATGCCCTGCGCTGTGCAGCCAGACTGACTGTGAGAGGTGCGGCCTCTGGAACCATCGCCTGCCTGCTAACTGCTCTGGGTGTGACCATACTGACACCACTACCTGTGTGTCTCCCACTCACCTTGCCTGTCCCAGTGTGGCCCTTATTGACCTCCCTGCCAGAGTGTGACTCCCTTGACCCTTTGGCCACGTGTGGCATCAGTGACTGCCCTGCCTGAGTGTGGCTCCACTGAGCCTCCAGTCCCTGTGGACCACTGGCTGTGCCGCTGTAAGATGCCTGTGCTAGGGTGGTCCCTGTTGCCTGCCTGCCTGACCGTGGCCCTGCCAACCACTCTGAAGGTGAGCTCACTGATTATGCCTGCTGCAGCCCCCTCTGCCTGCCTGAGTGTGCCCTTGTGACTACCCAAGTCCCAGTGATCCACTGACCATGCAGGAGGGTGACTCCACACCAGCAACTCTGCTTCAGGGTCCCCCAGTTTTGCTTTCAGCCCCAGTGTGTTTCCCAATGACCACATCAGCTCTAGGGTCCCACCATTGTTCCTCTAAGCCCATGGTGTCCCCACTGGCCAGTTTTTCCTGTCCATTCCAGCTAGTGTGGCCCCCACTAACCATGCCTGCCTATGGGTAACTCCACTGACATCTCTACTCCAGTTTCCACCATTCCCCTGTACCCTCAGTATGTCCCCCACTGACCCCCTTAAATGTGACCCCTATCTGGCCATTCCTGTCACACTGACTGCTCTGTTCCTGCTGTGTCCCCTCACTGACCAGCATCCCCTTTGGACCACTTATCCCAGCATGCCCCTCACTCACTGGTGCCCTCTGTTAATCACTTTGTCTAACTATGCCCACTAGTGACCCCTTGTGCCTAAGTGTATCCTACTTCTGCTCCCAGAAGCCCCAGTGACCATTGTTCGGGGACCACAGAACCTAGAAGTGACTGAGGGTGACACAGCTACGTTCGAGTGTGAGCTTTCCCAGGCCTTGGCTGACATCACCTGGGAGAAGGTCAGAGCTCAGTCCCAGCCCAGCCCATTTCAGCTTCATAACAGCAATAACAAGGCCCCAACAGAAATAACTAAAACTCAGTGAGTGATATGCCTGGCACTGTGCTAAAATTTATTTGCATTTAATCCTCTAACCCGTCCAGCAACCCTGTGAGGTAGGTCTTATTATCTATAAGGAGACTGATGCTCAGTGGGGTGAAGCATTGCCCAGGGGCAGACATAGAGCCCATATTTTAATCCAGGATTCCTGATTCCAGAATCCACGCTCATGGCTGGTATGATCAGTAAATGACTCTAGGCTTCTCGCGCCTGTGACGCCCCTTCTTACACCTAAGGTTCCCAAAGGGTGCCACCTTCCCATGAGATTCCTGCCGCGGTCCCGAAGGCGCGGGATGGCCCTACCCCATAGCGTAAACCTGCCTTGAAACCGCTTGGCATCAACAGAGGGCGCCGCCGCCTACTGGGGCTGCGGCTGCCGATGCCTAACCGAGTTCACACCGACACTGTGCGACTCCCGCCCTTAGGACGGGCGCCCGCTCACTCCCAGCCCTCGGCTCAGGATCCAGTCCCTTGGCACTCGCCGCCTTCTTCAGCTGCGGCGCTGCGGCTCCTCAGACGCTGGGACCTACAGCTGCGCGGTGGGGATGGCCCGCGGCGGGCCCGTCCACCTGGTGGTGCACGGTGGGTACGGGGTGCTGCCCAGGCCGGGCACTGCCATGGGTGCGGGGCCTGCGGACCAGGCTTGCTTCCGGGACTCTCTCGGGTGCTTCTAAAGCGAGGACGAGATGTGGGCGTGGTCCGGTACCGCCACTCCCTCCTCACGCCCCTGACTCCGCCCCAGAGCGCAAGGTGTCGGTGCTCTCCGACCTCCAGTCGGTGCGCGCGCGGGAAGGCGATGGAGCCACATTCGAGTGCACCGTGTCGGAGGTCGAGACCACCGGGAGCTGGGAGCTCGGAGGCCGCCCGCTTAGGCCCGGAGTCCGCGTCCGCATACGACAAGAAGGTCTGGCCGACTTTCTACCCACTCTGGCCTCTCACTGCTCCGCCCCCGGCTCAGACAGACCCCGCCCTACTAGGACAAGTCCCACCTCCAGCTCGAGTAGGCCCCGCCCCACAGCCCAAGGAGCAGTCTCCTGGTCCTTCCCAGGCCCCCAGCTTGAGCCCTCGGTCCTGGACCGCCCCTCTTTCCCCTCGGCATCCCAATTCCGCCCAGCCCCACTCACATTTACCGCCACTGAACTGACCCGGGGACCTACTGCGGCCCCATTCACATCCCCGACCCCTCTCCAGAGGCGGCTCCGGCCTCTCTAGCGGCCCCCTTCACCCCCAGGGAAGAAACATATCCTGGTGCTGAGCGACCTGCGCGCGGAGGACGCTGGAGAGGTCCTCTTCCAGGTGGGACCCGCCCAGTCCGTGGCTCAGCTGGAGGTTGAGGGTAAGAAACGGATGAGGACGGCCTGAAGTGGGCACTGTCTCCCCTTGGGACTGGCAGGCTGACAGCTGGTCCGGTGAACCCTGCTTCCCCGCCTCCTTCCTCGCGGGGCTCTCCTGGAGCGGGTCACAGAGGGCAGTGCGTTTCCTGGGGAGGAGGAGACTTTGAGTTTGAGGGTAGAGAGGAACTGACTGGTGGCATAGAGATCTAAGACCAGGAGTGGATGCTGCAGAGGGAGGGAAGATGCTTCTCTCCTCCTGGGGGCCCTGCGTGTCCTTATTAACTTAAGCCCTCGTCCTCCATCCCCAGCACTGCCTCTCCAGATGTGCCGCCGCCCCCCTCTTGAGAAGACGGTTCTGGTCGGGCGCCGGGCGGTGCTGGAGGTGACTGTGTCCCGCTCGGGGGGTCAAGTGTGCTGGTTGAGGGAGGGAGTCGAGCTGTGCGCGGGAGACAAGTACGAGCTGCGCAGCCATGGCCCCACCCACAGCCTGGTCATCCATGACGTGCGACCTGAGGACCAGGGCACCTACTGCTGCCAGGCTGGCCAGGACAGCGCCCACACACGGCTGCTGGTGGAGGGTAAGTAAATCCGATTGAGCAGAGGTCAGAGAGGCAGGTCAGCTGGCCAGCGGTCGCCTAGGAACCCGTGGGCTGAGACACATCTCCTGCAGGTTTTCCTGAACTTGGGATGGCAAGATGGTTCTGAGATGTGTTGGAGATGGGGAGTGAGGAGGCAGGCGGGACATCACAGCCAGGGCTGAGGAGAGAAGGGAGTCCTGTGTTCTCAACGGGAAACACTAGATTTAGGGCAGCTACTCCCACCTTTCTACACTCCTTCCTCTCTGAGCTTCTCATTCCCTCCTGCCTCTGGACCACGTTTGTCTCTCCTGAATGACCCATTTGTACTCAAGTTCCTCTCCTTCCCACCTACCCTAGTCTGTGCCCCTCACCTGTCCCTCACCCCTCCTGCTCTCTGCCCAGCTGGCTTCTCAGCCCATCTCAGTGAGCTCCACATCAGCCTGGGCAGAGGGCTCCTGAGCTAGTCCCATTTCTTTCCTCGTCCACATAAGGGATGCCCTACCCTCCACCTGAATTCCTGCATTCCCTTCAGATGCTTTGCCTTGCCCCACCTCTAACTGGCCACCTGCCCTTTCCTGCCCCTACAGACAGCCCTGACAGGAGTCCAGAAAGGGTGGAGCAGAGGGTGAGGGCCCAGTTCTTCCTGTGTAGGTGCCCAGGCTCTGCCAGGAGAGAGGAAGGTGGTACCCACTCTCTCCCCAGGCCCACTTGCTCTCATTCCTTTGCAGGTAGCTAGGAGGACCCAAAGAGGCCAGGCAGGTGCCCTCGGACAGCTTGGAAGGCGTGTGCCCTTACCCCTGGAAGCGGTGGGGAGGGAGGGGAACCAGAGGTGTTGGGAGACAATAAAAGTGGTACAGCCCTTTTCCTGGCTCTCTGTGTGACATGGGAGGGCAGAACTTGCCTGGAGCCCCCGTGTAGTGAGTGACACAGGGAACCAAGGGCCACAGTGTTTCCAACTTGGCCCATGGAAGTGACAGCCACCAAAGACCACCACTCCTGGCAGAAGCTGCACAGTTTGGCACATTTATAAAAGATGTAAAACAGGGTGGGATGGGGGGAGACAGAAGCATGAGGTGTCCAGAGTGGCATGACAGACACCAGACATGCACCGTGCATTTAAGCCCCTCCCCCTAACCCCCTTCCCTAGCCCAGCCCAGAGCAGTACCCCCCACCCCCCTCCCCGGCCACTGCCCTCAGGCTGGTGGCTTGCAGAGAACAGGGGACCAAGGTGAGGGCTGCTGAAGTTTGCCCCATGGTCAAGGACAAGAAGCCTTAGATGAGCCTGGCTGAGAGGTGGAGGCAATGTGGGAGGAAGGCAGATCTCCTCCACTTCAACATGCAGGAGAGTGACCCATGGGACTCCAGCAGTGGGAGAAGAGGTGGGGCCACCCTTGGAGAAGCCCTACCAATCAGAAATCTAAGGCAAGGGTCCCAGTGTCCCCTCCAAGCCCATCCCTCCAAACACACGCACACACAAGTGACACACTCACAACCCTGAGCACACCCCAATGGGGCTCACACTCGCGTCCCTCAGGAGCCCCTCGGGAGCTTGGGAGGGGGCTCTCCCCTTAGGCCAGGCTAAGACTGTGAGAGGTCCTCCCTTCTGGCAGCCAGGCCATCCCTCTCCCGGATAGGGAAAGGGACAGCCCAAGGCCACGGGCCAGGTGGGCTGAGTTGTGGCCCAGCAGGCCTCCTCAGGCTGGCAGAGCTGGTGACCGATGAGTCCAGGCAGGCAGGAGCAGCTTGACTGCTATACCCGCACTGGGGGCCCCGAGCAGGCTGTCAGCGGCCCCCGAGACCCATACTCATAGTCCGCATCTGTGGGCGAGGCCATGAAGGAGCTCAGTGAGCTCCCTGTCTGCCGGTCCCGGAAGCTCTGGATGTAGCTCTGTGGGAGAGTAAACATGGGTGTGAGAGTGCCATCATGGACCCCCTGCCCTAAAAGCCACCCCAGGCAGACATCCCCTCCCTGCACCATCACATCCTGGTCTGCTTTTGGCCTAGGACCCCATTACACCCAGAGTCCACAGCCCTGAGACCCTACCCCCATACCACACCTCATTAAACTTCACGCTTAGGACACCTCACCCCCACCCAGCAGTTTCCCACGGGAGGGGTTATGATGGGTGGGTGTACATGCGCTAGGCCTTTTAGCCCCTAGGAAAAGCCCAGTCCTGCCTGGACAGTCTACAACCCTCCCTTCTCCACCCGGGCTGGAGTGGCTCGGGATGCTCACCGGGGAGAGGATGTCTCCATTGAAGCGTTTGATGGGCACTGGCCTGCGCCGATAAGCAGGGTCGGGGGGCCCAGGCCTTGGAGGAGCCCGGGGGCCTCTGGGAGGAGCCCTCGGGGGTCTCTTCTTGCGCCGCTTCTCCTTGCGATCTTCCTGCTGCCGAATCCGCATCAGCTGTACGCGTCGACGCTGCCGGCTGATAACCACTGTGAAGGGTTGGGCAAAGAAAGGTCTCAGAGGCCCACATGCCTCTTCTCCCCAAAGCGTGCCTGCTCTTTCCTACCCAAGGACTCCAGGCCCCCAGATTCTCCTTGTCCATAATTGCCCCCTCCTTACTTTCCTGGTCTCCCACCTCCCAGATGGGACTTCCTGCAGTTCCTTTCTTCCAAAGGTCTTTATGGAAAATTTCTAGACTCTAGGTACCTACTCCCCAGCTATTACCCTTCTCCCAATCCAGAGCCATAGGTGACTCACCTAGACTAGCTGTCATCTCTCAACTAGATAACTAAGCTGCTTCCTCACTGGTTCTCCTTCTATACTTCCCTTTTCCTTTGCTTTCTATACTTAGTAACCAGAATGAGCATCCCAAATGCTAAATTACATTATATTCTCCCTGTTTTATACCTCCAATGGCAGCTCATCACCCTTCTAATAAAGCCCAGAGTCTGCATCAATGGCCCAGGGTCCCCATGCAATCAGCATCCCTCACCCAGCACTCCAGCCCCACTTCCTCAACAGGCCAGGAATCTTCACGGGCCTTCACCCTTGGCTATTCCCTCTTCTCTAGCTCTTTGCCTGGCTTATCTTTCAGGTCTCTGCTTAAATGTCACCTCTTCCAAGTAACCTTCCTTGGCCACTCTGTCTATATTTCACATTACCCTGCATATCACTCCACAGAACTGAAACTATCTTTTTGTTTGCATGTCTATTTTCTCTCTCCCCCAACCCCAAATGTAACCCCATCAGGGCAGGGGCCTTTTCTGTTTTGTCTCTGCTGCATCCCCAGTGCCTGGAAATGGGCTTGGTACAGAACCAGTGCTCTATCCATTGTTGTGGAATGAATGGTGGCACGGAGGGTGTCTCCCCAGAGAGACAGTCAGCTCTCTAACCTGACTAAGGCCTTCTGCTGCTAGTGTGTACAGCTCATTTCCCCACTCCCCAATCACTCAGCGCCTCCACCCAGCCCTAGCCTCCCAGTTCTCTTATGCCCACCCTGGCCTGGGCCCTCTCACCTTCTGTATGGGAGTCCCTCTCGGCTGTCACCCGCCACTGCACCAGAACGCCCATCAGGCTG
The DNA here is from genome assembly GCF_048564905.1 of Vicugna pacos. Classification (NCBI taxonomy): domain Eukaryota; kingdom Metazoa; phylum Chordata; class Mammalia; order Artiodactyla; family Camelidae; genus Vicugna; species Vicugna pacos. The sequence goes on along the minus strand of NC_132991.1, from coordinate 80,513,736 downwards.
AGCAGAGGCCAGAGTGCCAGCAGGGCCCAGCTCCGCCAGCAGAGCGGGGGAATGGGGGCAGCCCGTAGACGCTCCACCGCGTAGCGCCCCAGCAGCAGCAACTCGGCAAAGTAGTCAGCAGCGGTAGCGATGAGCGCAGCACCAGTCACAGCAGTGGCCAGGGTGGTGAGTGGGCGAGGCCAGCGCAGTGTGAGCAGGGCACAGAGAAGGCCGCCTCCCAGCAGCAGCCCCAGGGGGCCCCAAACAGAGCCAGGCTGGTAGTAGGGAGCGGAGCCCAGCAGGGCGGCAGCGGCGAGCAGCAGGCCGAGCAGCAGCCCCACCAGGAAGAGGCCCACGCTGCGCACCAGCATGGCCACTAGCCCACAGAGCAGCCCGATGCCCAGTGCGATGCCCGCACTTGCCCCAGCACTCAGCTGAGTCTCCAGCACCCGCTCTCGGTAGCACAGCAGGAAGATGACCACTGAGCCAAACAGCAACCCAGTGAGGAAGAGTACTGCCTTGAAGCAGCGGTAACCTGGAGGGGAACAGGGGCTAGTGAGAGGCCAAAGCAAGGTTACTGGGCTGAAGGCAGGAAGTCAGAGGGGTCAGGGACATGGAATCACAAGGGAAACCATAGGCAGGACACTAATATCAGAGAACTGGGAGGGGGGGGTCACTGGGGTCCTGAGATTAGTAGTGAAGGGACCACTGAGGTCAAGGGAGGTCAGAGAGATAGGTCATTGGGAGTCACTGGGAAAAGAGAGAGACAGTCATTGAGATAAGCGTTGGGTCTTTAGGGGTCAGAGGAGTCAGAGATAGATCATTGGAGTCAAGAATGAATCAGTGATAGGGTCATTGGGATCTTTAAGGAGGGATTGCTCAGGGAAATGAGGTGTTCTGAAGTCAGAAAAACTTAAGAGGTGAGGTCACACAGATCAGAAAGATGAGGCCGCTGAGGGGTCTCAGGGCTTCAGAGATATGATGTTATTACAAAGAGAAGCAGAGTTATTGGGTAGGTGTCCATGGGTTGAGGTCTTTGCAGGTCAGGAGAGATTGACATCTGTAGGATCATTGATAGTATTAGAGGGTTTCTCAGGGAGAGTAATACTGAAGCCAGAGAAATGGTACATTGAGATCATGGTAGGAGCAATCAGACAATGGGGTCATAGGGATCTCTCTATGTTAGAAGTAATAGAGAGAGTCACAGGGATAGAAGGTAATGAGATAGCTAGGGTGGTTGGGGGTCACTGGGGTTTACAAGGGGTTGTAGGGAGTCAAAGAGGATTATAGGGGAAAATAGTGGTTATGGAGTTTCAGAAAAATGGAAATGATAGGGCCATTAGGCCCATTAAGCCCATTAAGGGTATCTGGAAGTGTGAGGGACTTGTAGATCCTGAAAAGCTGGGAAGATGGAAGTCAGAAATGAAGATCAAGGGGTCAGGGAGAGCCAAAGAGGAAGGTCATAAAGAGGAGAGTCAGTTATGGGAATGAGAAGAAGCATTTGAGTCCTGGAGGTTCTGGGGTCAGAAAGAGGAGCAGGGCATGCACTAGGGCTCAGAGAGTCCAAGAGCCTGGGAGTCAGAGCCTCCAAGAGGGGTAGGGTGGCAGGGAAGCCCAGGAGAGTGAAGGTCAGGCTGCACTGAGCAATTGTAGAGGGAGGGGTAAGAATAGTGGAGGGGGTGAGGTGACACAGACTCCTTGGAGACCCAGCATGTGTCCTGAACCCTTAGAGGAGCTCCTCCTCCTGCCCACTCTACAATTGTTCAGCCCAGAGTTCGGGGGTGGAAGGAGGGGAGGGACCATCTGGCTCACATCCCTGCCTACTACCCAGCCATTCTAGGGGGAGATGTAGAGGTCCCAGAGCACAAGTCACACCCCACCCCTTCCCAGACTGGAACCCAGACCTCTAAGCTTCCTTTGGACTTTATCCAACCACTTATAATGCTCTGCCTGGAGGCTTTCCTTGGAAACCTAGCCCATAATGCTCACTCCCCTATCTGAAGTTCTGTACCTTTTCTGTAGAGTCACTGGGCACTTACTCCACTAGACCATCTGGCACCTTTGTGCAAATCAGAAAAAGTTGTGCCTTCTTCTAGGCAAAGCAGCCTTGTGCCAAGGAATTAATAAGGTGCAGAGCCAGGTTCAAATTCAAGAATATCTAATTCAAAACCCTGTGTTCTCTAGGGTCTGGAGTCTAAATTATCTACAAACGTGTGCGATGGAAAAAAGGGGAGAGAAAAGAAAAGTAGCTATCATGGTGGTAGTAAAGTTCTAAAGAAGATTTAGGGTGCCTCAGAAAAATAACTTGGGGAAACAGTGGAGAACCCAATTGAGGGATGAGATAAGGTCTCACCGAAGAAGCAGTAGACGACTCCAAACAGACAGCACATGATGCAGACGAGGGCCGGCAGTGCCTGGTACCTGCGCTCCAGGGGCTGTTCACAGGGTGCACCCCAGAAGGCATCATCTGGCTCAGGGGGCAGCAGCTGGAACCGCAGCGTCGCCACAGTGCCCGGCATATTGCTGGGAACAGAAGGGAGTCACCCTCCCAGGTCAGCCTAACAGAGAAGAAGTAGGGGTCAAGGAGGAGGCCTGGGTCCCTACCGGGATGGGGGTGAGAATGAGAGTGGGAAAACTAAACAAGGACACAGTGGACAAAGGAGTGGTGCCCACATCATACAGCTCTGAAAGCATCCCTGAAGTAAGGAACAAAAGACAAAGGGAAACAAAAGTGCTTGGCTAGAGGGAGTCGGGATGAAGAAGTTAAAAGGGGGACTGGGCTGGGGGAAGATGAGGGCAGTGTGCTGCCGGTGAGAAGGAGGCAGCCAGGAGACTGGTCCGTGGGAGGCTCAATCTGGGATTGTCCACGATCTACCTGGGCTGGAGGCGACCTGAGCTTCTGAGCGAAAGAGGCTGTGCAGGGGCCGGCGGGGCTGGGGTTGCGGGGCTCCAGAGGTTCCAGCTGACCGGGGTCCGGTAAAAGTCCCCTGTGAGGGGAACGGGGCTGCTGGGCCGGAGGGACCAGTCCCGGCGCGGCGGCGTCGCCGCTCCGCCTCCAACACCGGCTGACACTCCAGTCCCGCGGCGTCCGGGGACTCGGACTCGGGCTGGGCCTGGGGAAGGGAAAGGAGCAGGAGCAGGGGCTCGGGCTGCCCCAGAGCCGCGGCCCCATGCCCTGAGCCCGCCCGCGGCCCTTGGTGCTGATGGACAGCTCCGGCCTCAGCTCCTGACGTCACTCAGGGCGCACCATCCAGGCAGGGGCGGGCTACTTCTGACGTCACCCGGGACGCACCAACCACGCCGTGGGGAGGTAAGTGACTCCGCCCCCGGCGTCTGCCTCTCCCGCACTGAGGAGGGGGCACTTCCGGGGGTCCTTCCCCTTTAACCTCCCCCTTCTCCTCCCTCTCCGGTAGCTGGAGCCCGAGACCCCACCCCAGGGGCGGGGCCCTCCCAGTGACACGTCGGACAGCGGCGGCCCCAGCGGAGGCTCCCGCGCCCAGCGCTGGGACCCTGAGCCGTACCAAGCGGCGTCTGGAGAGAGATCGGAACGCGGCGCAGGGGATTCGGCTCGGGCCGGGGACTCTACTCGGCGGGGAGGGAGGGGGCCCTCCCGCTTGGCCTAAGCCCTCCGGATCCGCCCCCTCCCCGGTCCCGCCCCCCTTGGAGCCTCCTCTGGCTGCTCTGGGGCTGCTCCACGGCCGGGGGCCCGCGGTCCGGGCGCCATGCGGGCATCACTGCTGTTGTCGGTGCTGCGGCCCGCAGGGCCCGTGGCCGTGGGCATCTCCCTGGGCTTCACTCTGAGCCTACTCAGCGTCACCTGGGTGGAGGAGCCATGCGGCCCAGGGCCACCGCAACCCGGAGATTCTGAGTTACCGCCGCGCGGCAACACCAACGCGGCGCGCCGGCCCAACTCGGTGCAGCCCGGAGCGGAGCGCGAGAGGCCCGGGGCTGGCGCAGGAGCCGGGGAGAACTGGGAGCCGCGTGTCTTGCCCTACCATCCCGCACAGCCTGGCCAGGCCGCCAAAAAGGCCGTCAGGTAGGGATTAGACCCACCAGCCCCACCCCCTGGGAACCGGCCGGGACGGACGGGCCGTGGAGGCCGCTAGGGCTGGGTCAGGGTCCGGAAGGAAGGGGCTGGCCTGCCAGGAAGTCTTTGCGCCCCAATAATTTCCTATGGCCCTGCTTCCCCGGGAGGTGTGGAGCCCATCTGAGGCCTTTCTCGGCCCCATCCAGGCCTGGATAGAACTTGCCCGCCTCTTTCCTAAACCTGCTTGAACCCATGGTTCCCCAAAGATCCTCTTAGCCCTCTGGGTGGGTGCTGGGTTTAGAAAAATGACTGGTATATAGAGTGGGTTCATAGAGGGAAAGAGAAAAGCGATAACTAGGATTTACTTGTATCTCTTGTTCCTGTGTGGGCATTTGAGGGGGTGAGGTTTGTGGGGGAAGAGTGAGGTACCCATCCCATTCATGCCTCTGCATATGAGTTGAAACAATTCCTCCTAAGTAACACTGAGTTCATTTCATTTCTGTGTTACGGAAGGTAAGTTGCTGAAACCCGAGCCCTAGTTTGCCCTTCCCCCAAACACATTCACTACATCTCTATGCCATTTATTCCTTTACATCATTTATGTGATATATTCGTGTAATGGCATAATATTTAGAAATAAGTATATACCTGATGTGTGGAGTTACCTGTGTGCCAAGCATTTGGCTAAGTGCTTTAAAGAGATAAAATCAGCCCCATTTTACAGATGAGGCTACCCAAGGCTCAGATAGGTAAATAACTTGCTCAAGGACCCAACTACTAAGTAATGAAACAGGGAATCAGACCCACAATATATCTCTCATATCTGCATGGATAGTGCCATCTCCTAAAAGGCCAATCAGTATTTCACTTAAATCCTCATGACCCCGGGAGAGACTTATTCTTATCCTACCATAAGTGAGGAAACAAGCCCAGAAAGGATGTGACCTGCCAGAGCCTATGTACGCTGCCCTCTGCCTACCTTGTTGTCTTTTTAATAACCCTATCTTCTCACCCCTCCCCCACCCAGGACCCGCTACATCAGCACGGAGCTGGGCATCAGGCAGAGGCTGCTTGTGGCGGTGTTGACCTCACAGGCCACATTGCCCACGCTGGGTGTGGCCGTGAACCGCACTCTGGGGCACCGGCTAGAGCGTGTGGTGTTCCTGACAGGCTCGCGGGGCCGCCGCGTACCACCTGGCATGGCCGTGGTGACACTGGGCGAGGAGCGGCCCATCGGGCACCTGCACCTGGCACTGCGCCACCTGCTGGAGCAGCACGGCGACGACTTTGACTGGTTCTTCCTGGTGCCCGATGCCACCTACACCGAGGCGCACGGACTGGCGCGCCTAGCTGGCCGCCTCAGCCTGGCAGCCGCTGCCCACCTCTATCTGGGCCGACCCCAAGAGTTCATCGGTGGAGAGCCCGCTCCAGGCCGCTACTGCCACGGTGGCTTTGGGGTGCTGCTGTCGCGCACACTGCTGCAGCAGCTGCGCCCCCATCTGGAAAGCTGCCGCAACGACATCGTCAGTGCACACCCGGATGAGTGGCTGGGCCGCTGCATTCTGGATGCCACTGGGATGGGCTGCACTGGCGACCACGAGGTAGGAAGATAAGTCAGTTCACCGGTGCCTCCTGTCGGGGCTTGTACACTTCCCCCTGAGAGGCAAAGGGGGTGGTTGGAGATCTAGGCCTGGTTTTCCGTGCCAGTTCTGTCATTTTGTATCCCTGTGACCTTGGGTAAATTCCTGAATCCCCTGAGCCTCCGTATCCCCATCCATACCAATGGAAATAATTATTCCTCAAGGTTGTTATGAGGATTAAGAAAAAAATAAGGAAGACTTGCACATAGTAGGTGTTCGATGTTGGCGATTATTATCTTACTTGAGCTCCTGGATGGCTCTGAAATAAGATGCATGCCCATTTCACAGATGAGCTAGCAGAGGCTTGCCCAAGGTCACAACTGGTCAAGGTAGACCTAAACCCACAGAATTCTGACCCCAAGTCCACAACAGGCCATAGAATGGGAAGATGATACACATACTATTAGGTGTGGTGGGGCAACTATCACCTCATGTTTCCCATTATGCACCCCTTTCTCCTCCCCAGGGGGTACACTATAGCTACCTGGAGCTAAGCCCTAGGGAGCCCGTGCAGGAGGGGGACCCTCGTTTCCGCAGTGCCCTGACGGCTCACCCTGTACGTGACCCTGTGCACATGTACCAGCTGCACAAGGCTTTTGCCCGAGCTGAGCTGGAACGCACATACCAGGAGATTCAGGAGTTACAGGTATGATCTGGGCTGGAGGACAGGTCAGAGGCAGGGGTGAGGGGTGGCTGAGAGGTCTCAGACATCTCAGAGTAATAAAAAATTAGCACTAGTATCACAGCACAAACCTGCTTCCCAGTCCCTATCTGTTTCTCCTTTTCTGAGAAGCCTTTCCAGAAACCCCCATTTGACTCTCAGGCTTCCTCCATATGGGGAAAGGACAGGTGGGGGCCCTGGGTGGGCAGAGGTTGGCAAGGGTAGGGGAACCCATCCTGAGTGGCATCTAATACCTGCCCAGTCCCCCAGCTGTGTGCTGGCCCCCGTGATCTAGGCCTCACTCATGGCCTGTTTCTTCAATCCAGTGGGAGATCCAGAACACCAGCCGTCTGGCAGCCGATGGGGAGCGGGCAGCCGCCTGGCCCGTGGGCATTCCAGCACCATCCCGCCCGGCCTCTCGCTTTGAGGTACTGCGCTGGGACTATTTCACAGAGCAGCACGCTTTCTCCTGCGCTGATGGCTCGCCCCGCTGCCCACTGCGCGGGGCTGACAGGGCTGATGTGGCTGACATTCTGGGGGCAGCTCTGGAGGAGCTTAACCGCCGATACCACCCAGCCCTGCGGCTCCAGAAGCAGCAGCTGGTTAATGGCTACCGACGCTTCGATCCTGTCCGGGGTATGGAGTACACGCTGGACTTGCAGCTGGAGGCGCTGACCCCCCAGGGAGGCCGCCGGCCCCTCACTCGCAGGGTGCAGCTACTACGGCCACTGAGTCGCGTGGAGATCTTGCCTGTGCCCTACGTCACCGAGGCCTCACGTCTCACTGTGTTACTGCCACTGGCTGCAGCCGAGCGTGACCTGGCCCCTGGCTTCCTGGAGGCCTTTGCCGCGGCTGCACTGGAGCCCGGCGATGCTGCAGCAGCCCTGACCCTGCTGCTACTGTACGAGCCACGACAGGCCCAGCGGGCGGCCCATGCAGATGTCTTTGCACCTGTCAAGACCCATGTGGCAGAGCTGGAGCGGCGTTTTCCCGGTGCCCGGGTGCCCTGGCTCAGCGTGCAGACAGCCGCACCCTCGCCACTGCGCCTCATGGATCTGCTCTCCAAGAAGCACCCATTGGACACGCTGTTCCTGCTGGCCGGGCCAGACACAGTGCTCACTCCAGACTTCCTGAACCGCTGCCGCATGCACGCCATCTCTGGCTGGCAGGCCTTCTTTCCCATGCACTTCCAGGCCTTTCACCCCGCCGTGGCTCCACCCCAGGGCCCGGGACCCCCGGAGCTGGGCCGAGACACGGGCCGCTTCGATCGCCAGGCAGCCAGTGAGGCCTGCTTCTACAACTCCGACTACGTGGCGGCCCGGGCGCGGCTGGCGGCAGCCTCGGAGCAGGAGGAGGAGCTGCTGGAGAGCTTGGATGTGTACGAGCTGTTCTTGCGCTTCTCCAGCCTGCACGTGCTGAGGGCCGTGGAGCCTGCGCTGCTGCAGCGCTATCGGGCCCAGACGTGCAGCGCGCGGCTCAGCGAGGACCTGTACCACCGCTGCCGCCAGAGCGCGCTCGAGAGCCTCGGCTCCCGCACCCAGCTGGCCATGCTGCTTTTTGAGCAGGAGCAGGGCAATAGCACCTGACCCCGCCCTGTGCCCCGGAACCCTGGCCAGGCGGCGCCCCGCCCCGCTCCTCTCCCTGCCAGCCTCGCGGGACAGGGCTGGCCACAGCCTCAGACCCCAGGGCAGCCCACAGGCCCCCTCTCTCTGGCTTGGGGGGTCCTCGGGCTCAGGGCAAGCCCTGGAAGAGGTACCCTTGGAGCCACCCTTTTCTGCCCCAAACCAGGTCTCCCTGCCCCCTTGACGCTGCTGATTCAGGCTGTGGCCTCCGAATATTTATGTAGTGCAGTCTGCCTGACGCCAGCCCTGCTTCCTAGGGTCACCCCTGGGTGCTGGGCTGTAGATGAGTTGTTGGAGAACTGGGGAGCTGAGAGAGGAGGGTAGGGTGTCTCTCAGCTTCTCTCTGCACTCCTGATAAAGCTCCTTGCCTTTAATAAACTGTCTGAGTGTGGACTAGTAGTTCTGAATTTTTGAAAGGTAGACTTGGGGGCAGGGAGGGCTTTGAGGATGGATGGTTCCCTTGTCCTGGCTGGGGCCTGGATTTCCTTTTCCCAGGTACCAAGTCATGCATATGCCCAGCCCCACCCCAGCTCCCAGCTTAGTCACATATACACACAGAGAATTCTTTATGCCTCTTTATTCCCAATTTTGTTCAGCACTTTATAAAACCAGACTGGAGGCAGAGAGGCCTGAGACGCCCCCTTCCCCACCCCCAAACTCAGACAAGGTCTGAAAGATCTACCTCTCCCTGTGGAGGGGACTCTGGAAGTGGGGTTGGAGCAGGGGGAACTGGGAACTGGGCCAGGCCTGCTGGGCCACCCACTCCCCCTGCCAAAAGGGGAGCTGGGACTGGAGAGGGGCAGGAAGTAGGACCAGCCCAGCAGTCCTGAGTCCTGGGGGCCTGCCCTCTCCTGCTGACACTCGAGGGCTGGGACCCTGGCTGTCCCTAAATTATCCACCCCATAGCCCCACTTACCTTCTACATCTTTACCCCCACCCCCACCCTGTCCTCCCTAAATATATACAAATGTACAGAGGATTCCACTCTGGTTGGGATGGGCCCCCTTTTCCACCTCCCTCTCTCCTTCCCTACACTCCCCTCCACAGGGGCCCATGGCCTGGTCTCCAGCCCTCCCTGGGCACAGCCTAGGGGTGGATGGTGTGGACAAGAGGGACCTTTGTGCAAAGCAGCTGGCGCCAGGGTAGGCAAGAGCAGGAACTGAGTCCCCACCCTCCCAATGAGCACCGCCCTCTCACTGCCCCCAGATATTCTGTCCCAGGAGCAGGAGGAGACTATGGTGGGGATCCAGGGAGGGGACCCAGACTCCTGGGTCCTTTTGGACACAGCACCATCCTAGCAAGCGAAGTCTTCAAAGAGGCCCCCTGGGGGGCCATGTGGGTGATGGTGGTTGGGGAGCAGGCTGCTGGCACCCCCACCTTCCGCATGGCCCCGGCTTGGGCACGGACTCTGCAGGGTGAAGAGTGAGTGGGACAAGGAGATTTCAAGCAGTACCCCCAAGCCTCACACAGCCATCCCTTCCTTGTCCCTGAACTCCTTCCCACAGGCTAGTTGAGACGTTATGGGGGATTCAGTCCCAGGAGGGAATGCTGGCTGCACACTAGACAGCACCCATCCTCACCTGCTCCTTCAGCTCCTGCAGCCCCAAAGTGGAGATGCCTCCAGTGGAGGTCCGGAGGGGGGTCTTGGGACGACGCCACACCCGCTTCAGTCGGTCCCAGGACACCTTGGGGTTCAGGGTTGGGGAAGAGGGACGAGCTCAGGAAACTTGCTAGAGGAGCAGAACAGGCCTCACCAGGCCCACCCTACAGACCAGCTGCCCCAGCAAACCCCCACTAGGACGCCCCAGTCCTCCTCACCCATCCCCTTCTCCTGACTCCTCAGTGCCCTCAGGCCTTCCTGCCAGTAAGGGGGCCCCAGCAAAGAACCCAGAGCTTGACTTCCCAGCCAGTCAAGCTCCACCAGGAAGCCTGCACCACCCCTCTGCTTTCCCCCAGCCCCTCCTCCCACCCTCCATTCTCCATCTGCATGGCCCCCACCAGGCCCCCATGCCTTGCCTCATAGATGTAGTCGAGGATCTCCAGCAGTGTGAGGATGCTGGCCCCAATGAATAGGCCCATCTGTCCCCCGAGGTCTCCTGGGGAGCACGAGAGAACAGTCAGAGGGATCAGGCTTGGCTGGTCCACCCCTGAGGAATCAGGGCCAGGGCTCACCCAGCAGGGCTGACAGGCCATAGGCTGCTTGCTGCTCCATGGCCTCAGAGGTCAGGGCTTCAAAGAAGACGTCTAGGACCAGGAAGTTCTCCCTGCAGAGACAGGAAGCAAGGTATCCCTGTGGGGCCATCTTCTTGAGGCGGCTGGTAGGGACATCCCAGGCCCAGCAGATCCAGATCTGAGGGCCCCTGTGTGTAGAAGCTCTGAGGGGAGGCTGTCCCAGATGCATGTCAGTTCATATTTTGAGGGTTAGCAAAGGGCCTGGGAAAACAAAACTCTTGAGCCTGCGAGAGTCCCTCCTGCTTTCTCTAGAGGAACAAATAACGTTCCCTATACCTCTCTAGAACCTTCAGTGGCTCCCTACTGCCTGACAGTCCACTCCAAAATTCCTGTTCCAGACTTTCAAGACTGCCCATGATCAGACTGCACCAAGACAGCCCAGACCAAGATTGCACTGTACCATCTTATCCAAACTGCTTTCTTATCTGCTTCTCTCCACACAGCCTGCCTACTGCTCAGGCTGGCCTTGGCATCATCTCACAGATCTCTAACTGGGATGCCTCCCTTCTCTCCTGTTCTCACGGACCCAAACCCGGGATCCTCAGATGCCCCACTCACACCTCCCCTGTTTCCCCTACCCTACCCACATTAATCTCTCCCGGGGCCTAAGAATCAATAGTACACCATCAAACACGGCCTCATCTACAATTTGTGGCATGAGTTTTGTGTTGTAATCATCTCTGTCTCCATAGGATCCAGCGCTGGGCCTGGCTCAGAGGATGCTCAGCATTTGTGGATTGGTTGCAGGGTACCAGACCCAAGGTTCAGTATGGCCCTTTCCTGCAGGCCACCTGGTTCCTCCCCCATCCCTTCCAGTTCTCCCCGCCTCCCCACACAGCATTCACTCCATGTGCACTTAATGGCTGCCAGGTTGCTGGGGGAGAAAGACACACAAACAGAGGATTCTAAAACAGTGGGTAAGTCCAGTGACAGAGGTATGTACAGGATGCTGTGGGAGATGAAAGGCATTTGGGCTCAGAAGGGCCTCCATGGAGGCGGAGACACAGGATGTGACTTGGAGGATAGGTAGGGGTTGGTTAGAAGAAAAGGATCTGTGAAGGGCCTTCCTGGCAGAATACTCATTATTAATAAAGATGGGTCCCACTCCCAGCCTCCACCACAAATCAGGCCTATTGAGGGTGGCCTACACACACACACACACACACACATACCGTATGTAGGTTTCGTTGCGGTTGTACTTTCTTGCCAGGTACCGGGCCGAGCCCCTGTTGGGGATCCTGACCATGGAGATTTCTTTCCCGTAGCGGGTCAGGTTGCAGGGGGTAGGGCAGAAACATGGGCCTTGGGAGCCCCCGCCCAGGGAGTCTGCAATATAGAGGCACCAACTACAGTAGGGGCCGGGGGCAGCCCAGAGGCCCTCTAACTGCAAGGAGGAATCTTAGGGGTGTCCTGAGGCAGGCATGGCCACATTGAGGGCCTGTTCTGGCCAGTGCAGGCACTGTCTAGAGGAGACTGGATGGGAGTCCCTTCCTGGATCAGCTTCAGAGCACCAGAGAAAGTGGGTGGAGGCAGAACCCCCAACACACTCCTGTATCCCTCTGCCTCCCAGCCCCCTGGGGCAGAGAGGTCCTCCTGGCTCAGAGGGAGGGCACAGCCCATTCACCAGAGCTAATTAGTCAATGAGGCCTTGGACACACAAGGGGCTTGGAGAGGATGCTAGGATGAATGGGATTTATGCATGTTTTCACATATGCATGAGTGGAGTGATGGATGAATGAACGGACAGAAGAACAAATGGACAGGATTGGTATTCTCAGGATGCTGGGTTTCCTCTGTTCACCGCTTCAGATCCACTTTCCACTCTCCCTACCTTATTCTGTCCCAGAGGTCTGATCTCTGCCAAATGCATCACCTAGACTCCCTGTCCACTGGCTTTGGGTTAGGTTTAACCAATGGGAGGCCCCGGCAGGATCACAGGGCAAGGAGAGGAGAGATGCTGGGGTATTTAGGTGGCAGAGGCTGCATTCCTCCTCTTGTGGCCCTCGCTCTTGGCTCCCATCCATCTCAGGCAGCCCCGGATTCCTTTCTGGGCCCAGGAGCGTTCCTTTCCTTTGTCCCTTCAGGCCCAGGTAGGAAAGACTCCCTGGTGTTGTGAGTTCTGTGGAGTCTCACCACCCCTTGTGGTTCCCCTAGCCCCACTCACACATCTGTTCCTTCATTAATCACCTTCCATCACCCCTTTGGCAGATGTAGTTGGTGTGTGGGACAGAGAAAGTCTTAATGTGATTCTACTGCCCCAGCATCTCAAATCCATCCCCATGGCTCCAGCATCTGGATTCCCACAATGCTCTCCTGACCAGTCACCCTGCTTCTGGTCTTCCTCCCCCAATCCATCCTCACATCTAATCAGAGTCACCTTCTTAAAATCAGATAGCATTCTTGCCTCACCTTAAGCTGTTGTTGGCTTCCTAGTGCCTCCTCCACTCTTTCCACCCGCTCCTTTGTTCTCTGCCCTCCAGCCACACTGACTTTGCCCTTTCATGGCCCCAGACACACATGCTCTCTGGTCTTTAGCACGTGCTGTTCCTACTGCCTAGAACATGTCCCCCTTTTCACCTGGCTGACTCTTCCACAGCCTTCAAGTCTCAGCTCATGTGTCACTTCCTCTAAGAATCCTCTCTGCCTTCCCAGGCAGGGTTGCATACCTTTCCTGGGGCCCTGTAGGAACCCTGAGGTTCCCCTTCCCAAGAACTAACACCCTGCATTGTAATGCCTGTCCACAGCCCTGCCGGGCTCTTGTTCCCACTCTTACCTCCAGCACCAGCGCAGGCTGTAAACATCTGTAGAATGAAGGAAGAAATGAAGGAAGGAAGGAAGGAAGGAAGGAAGGAAGGAAGGAAGGAAGGAAGGAAGGAAGGAAGGAAGGAAGGAAGGAAGGAAGAATCAGATGACACCTATGGACAGATCGGGTTGCCTTACTTAAACCAATAGCCAGCAATGCAACGTTCCTCACACCAAGGGAAAAGTCATCTCACTTTCCCAGAGAGGCAAGCTCATCTGCAGAACCAAGGTGAGAAGTCCAGCCCTCACTCTCAGTCCCAGGTTCTCTGCAACACCCCCCACCCCACTGCCTGCACTTACCCAAGGAACACACCTGCAAAGGTCCTCAGACCCCTGGAAGTATGGGGATATGGCTCAACCCCCCAGGAAGAAGCCCCCTAGGAAGAGACTGGGAGGAGGGGAACCAAGACAGTGAGGAGAAGGGTGGACAGAGAGATGAAGAAGAGGGTGACGAAAGGCAGGGAGGGGAGAAGGCAGCACGGACCCAGTGTGTGGTCAGCACACTCGATGTAGATATTTGGCGGGCAGATGGTCTCATTGCCTGAAAGGAAAGAAGATTATTCCTGGAGTCTACGGTTCCATCCGTGCTCCCCCACCACATTCCCAAATGTGGGCACACACATGCATGCCCATACATGTGTGTGTTTGCACATACACGTGCATATGTGAGTTTATACATGCTGGTGCATATCAGCATGAAAATATACACATGCATATATGCACACAAACCAATGTGTGCTTGGGGGCACATAGATGCACACACATTTGCATGCATGTGTTCAAGCACATGCACGCAATCCCTACAAGTACACAAGCAGAGATGAACACAAGTACATGTATGCATAAATACATATTAACATGCACACAAACAGACATGTGCACACTCCCATGTGCATATGTGAAAACATGCAGAAAATTCAAACGCATACCGTGTACACTCACGTGGGTAGAGACATATGCACACGTTGTACACATGCACCAGCCCCCATGCACAGGAGCAGTGTTCTGCCCCTGGAGGGCTGGCGGGGGGTGGGGCGCCCACCTGGCATGTGCACCATCCGGCAGTGGCAGCGCTGAAGCACAGCCTCCTTTTCACAGCGCAGCCGGCAGGCAGACACGCTGTAGGCTGAGTAGCCCTGAAGCTCAGGCTCCCTGAGCCCACTCTCCGCCCGGCAGTTGCCCCAGGGCTGGGGCAGATAGGTCAGCTGTGGAGGCGGGGCATGATGGGGTTACACCCAGAAGTCCCACCCAGCCCTCCAGTGCTGGAGGGTTGGGAGTTTCTGGAGGGCAGATCTGGACAGCATTCCCTCAGAGCCCAAAGGCCTGGTGCCGGGCCCAACCCAGGACCCAGCTTGCGGGGCTCACCCGCTGTTCCTGGCAGGACACAAAGGTCTGGAAGCCTGGGGACACACCGAAGCCCAGCTGGTGGATGTAGGGTGGCTCCTCCTGGCTGTGGATCTGTACTCGGATGCCGGCCTCAAACGATGTCTCGTCTGCACAGTGGAGATGGAGACCTTTGGAAACCCATCCCAGGCAGAGAGGACCCAGGCTGGAGCCCTTGTCCTTTTCCTGCCTGCATACTTGTCTCTCTCCAGATGGGCAGGTACTCCTCTTGCTGGATGTCCAACATGATCTCCAGGCCACTGCCCATGCCCCCTGCCCGGCTGGGCAGTGAGCTCTGTGGATCCGCATTGAAGGTATAACACTTCCCATAGCGAGTATAGACCTGGGGGTAAGAGAGAGGAGGAGGGGAGACGGAAGACAATGCCTTAGGCTCAGGCTTCCCTGTCCCCTGTGAGGAGCACCAGACCTGCCTAGAGCCCCCTGTCCCATATGCCAGCAACCAACCTACAGCCCAGCCTCCCCCGAGCTCCATCTTTTCTACTGACACCCTCAGTAAAAGGCAGCTCCAGCTTAACATATCAACAGCAGAACTCTTGACATCTTCCCAAATCCTGTTCCCCACCATTTTCCACCACCAAGTAAAGGGCCCCACTATCTACCTAATTTCTCAAGTCAGGATCCCTGAAATCTCTCCCCCACCCTGCATCCAATCCAGCAGCAGTCCTGGGCAATTAGACTTCTGAAATCTACTTAGAATCTATCCACTTTCCTTCCATCCTCGTGTCCCCCTTTCACCATCCTCTCCCCTGACTTATGGCAGCGGGTCCTAACTGGTGTCCCTTCATCCCTCCTTGCCTTTCCTTCCAAGCCATTCATGACGCAGTAGCCATAGTGCTCGGTCTACACTGCATGGATCCAGTCAAGCCACTCACCAGCTTAAAGCCCAACAATGACTTCCCATTTTACAGAGAATAAAACCAAATTACTTCCCTTGCCTGAAAGTCTCCAACGTGAGGAAACCTTTGCCTCTCTCTGCTGCCTCTCCACTCCCAGATCTCTGTGACAATTTCAAACTTATGGAACAACTTCCCTCCCTGGGGCCTTTGTTTATTCAGTTCCCTCTCCTGGAATGCCCCTCACCTACAACTGGCATGGCTAGCTGCTCATCCTTTAAGCCTCAGCTTAAATGTCCCTTCTTCAGATGCAGACTCATACCACACAGCATCGTCTTCCCCCCACAATGTGATTGTTGATTTGCTCAAAGTACTCATCAAGACCTGAGATGATGCTGTATGCCAGAAACTGACACATTGTAATTGACTGTACTTCAATAAAAAAGACCTGAGATGATTGTCTATTTGCCCCTGTGTTCAATATCCAGCTTCTCCTCACTTGAGTTTATGCTGCACACGGGCAATGAGCCCGTCTGCTGTCCCCAGCACCTGGCCCAGAGCAGGGCACAGGGATGCTTTAATAAGCATCCTTTGCAAAAAGTTCTCCAGCATGGACACCAGATGGAGCCGGCGCCCCGGAGATACAAACAGGCTCCGGCTGGGAACACAGCTGCAGTTGGGAGTTGAGAGCAGCTGGGGTGGGGAGGAGATTGAGAGAGAGGCGGATGGAAGTTCCCCTCTGCCAGGCTCGCCCCATAGGGACCAGCCCCAGGGTCAAACCCATCACAGGCAGCACCTTCCCTGGGGGTAAGGGGTGGATGCACTCAATCACTCTCTCTCTCTCCCTCCCCTCTACTTGGAAACATTTTCACTTTGGTAAAAGCTGGGAGAAAAGGCACAAGGCAGGGTTAGGGAAAGATTCTGAAATGCCTAGCTCCACAGGGAGGGTGTGGAAGGGAAAGGGCTGAGTTGAGGGCTGTGGGAGTGAGGAGTTCTAAGAACTGGGGGCCTGGGGCCGCCCTTGTGGCGGGGCAGGGTTGTCTTCCATCCCCGCTAGATTAATCGCCCTGGCTACGCTCTCCTCTTGTACAGTTCTTCATTCACACCAACACCCTGCCTCAGATTCTCAAAACAAAAGCACACACATAACAAGCACTGTGCAGTTAACAAAACATGGCAACATCTACTGCTGCCCCACTTCATCGCCTTAGTCACTCTGGTATCGGGTGGGTTTAATTAGCCCGGTGATTACAGATGAAGCAACCACAGCTCAGAGGGGTGCTGTGATTTGCCTAACGTCACACAGCTAGTCAGTGGGAGAGGTGGAACCCCTCCAGATGCAAGACTCAAGATGTTTCCACAATCCATTGCTGGCAACTCCCCCAACCCAAGCCTACCCTACCCCAAGCCCCAGCTCCTGTCAACCCATCTACCTGAAATGAGACAGGAGTGTCACCCAACACCTGTCCCCTTTTCTCTTACCCCTCCTTCCCTTCCACTCCACTCCTCTACACCCTTCTCACTCTCTTCTCCAGATCTGCTACCGTTCAATTCAGTTCCTCACCTGTCCCTCCCCTCCTCCTTCTGCACCCTTGCCAGCTTCTGGGTTCCAGTCCTTGACACTGTCTACTCCAGCTCCCTACTGTGTGTCCATCTGTGGGGCAGGAGTGGGCATTGCTGACAGTCCCAGAACATCCGCTCCACCCCAGGCACTGCACTAAATGCTTAATGCACTCTTTCCAATTGAATCTTCAGAAACATGTTACATCCTACAGATGAGGAAGCTTGACACTCCTCAGTTTAGCCTCAGTTGGAGAAGCTGGCTGATTTGCCAAGGTCTCCAAGATCAGTGCTTCTCAAACTTTAATGTGTGCACAGAATACCTGTTGTTAAAATGCAGATTCTGATTCAGTAAACGTGTGCTGGGGGCAGGATTGAGATTCTACATTTCTAACAACCTATTCGTCCAAGGACCGCACTTGGAATAGAAAGGCCCTAGATGAAGGGCAAGAGTCCATCAAGACAGCCCGACTCTCGACGTGTCACTGGAGGGAGAAGAACCCTAAAGGGGTCTGAGGCAAGATCCCTGGGTTCTCAGTGCTGTGGGAAAGGCAGATGGGGGGCATACATAAGTATTTGCCCAAAATCTCAAAGCACTCCCCCCTTCCTATTTCAGGCAAAGAAGATGCTGGAATCGGCTCTTGCTGATGTGGCCAGTTGGAAGGCTAAACAAGGCCTGGGCTGCGCTGGGGACAGCAGTGAGCTGCTCACTCGTGCCCCGCAGTGTACAGCACCACCTTGGTTGAACCTAACCCCAGGCATTGTCATGGTCTCCCTTGAGACTGTGGACTCCCTGAGGCCAGCAACCCTGGTTCACCATTTTGACATCCCCAGAGCCCAGGGCAATTTGCAGAAAGAGGCATGAGATGGGGGAAGGAAAGCAAAGTGAACATTATCAAACATTCCCATTTTGTACCAGGTCCTATGCTGGTACTTTTGATCTATTTTCTTCTTTGAGTCTCCAAGAAAACCACATAAGGTAACCATTGGTGCCCCCGTTTCATTATGAGGAAGTTCAGAGAGGGAAAGTAATTTGACAAAGGGCACACAGCAAGTAAACAATAGTAGAGATTCAAGTAGAACTGAACCTGATGTCAAAGTAGAGTTAGTGCTTATAAATCACCTGGTGGATGTAAGTGAATGACTGGTAGGATCCTGAACCTGGGTGGGGCTGGGGCAGCCTCCCTATGTGGTACCTCCAACCTAGACACATAGCCACAGGCTATGTGATGCTGAGCCCAGCCCTGTGCTGGGAAGAGCCAACCTGGAAGGCTTTGGCTCTAAAGGTTTTGGATGGGGATGGCCACATGGTACCCCTGCCCTTGAGGCGACTGTGCAGAGTTGGGGTGACAAAGGGAGATGGGTGAAAGGACTCTGGGTCTGATGGACAATACTCTGCAGGGAATGGATAGGCCAGACTGGCAGGGCCAGGCCACCTGCACAGCCCGGGTCAGGCCTGACTGCTGGGCAGAGCAGAGCGTTGCCCTGGAGACGGTCCCTGGGCCAGGCAGGCAGCGGCAAGTGGAGACGCCAGCTCCTAAGTGGCAGAACTCTGGTGGCGGCACAGCCCACAGTCTCTTCCATGGAGACGGCACGGCTGCTCAGCCACAAGGTCCCACTGGCTGTCCACTGCTCTCTCCCCACGGACTGGCCCTGAAGGAGGGTGGGTGAACAGGAGTTGAGGGTCCAGAGTCTTGCCATGGAAAGGGGCATGTCCTGGGCCAGAATGTGCCCTAATGGGCCAAGAGGCTATTTCCAGGTCCTCTCACCCTAACCCAGCCCTCAGCCTCTGGGGCTTGTCCCCATCTCAGAGCCCACCTACTCCTCCCGTCTGGCTCTCCTTCTTCTCTGCCCTCCCTTGCTCTCTGCCTTTGCTCCCAGGTCCACCCTCCTGACCCTAGGCTGAGCCCCTCTGTCCGTAGGTTGGACAGCTTCTAGACAGGACTATGTCTGCACTGAAGGCAGCCCCTGGGACCCCTCCACCACCCTTCTTCCAGCCAGCCCTCTACCCATCCCTCTTGGACCATCTCTGTTTTAGCGTTGGTCTGGACCCTGCCCTGGATCTGTCCATCTTCCTAGTCTCTGTCTCCTGATCTTAGAATGTCCTCAAGTCCCTCTCTATCCTCCTGGCCTGACTGATCAATTATCCATCTTATCTCTGCCTCTGTCCCTTGCCCTCTGTCAGCCTGCCATCCCCCTGACCTCTGTCATCCCTCTCACTGGCCTGGCTGCCCCCAGCCTCTCTTTTCCTTTGCCCACTGCATCTCTATCCTGTTTGCTCTCCCCTCGGTCTATCCCCTAGTCTAGGTGTCTAGTCTCTGACTCTTGTTTTCCTCTTAGATTTTCCCCTGGGCCTGAAGCTGCCTCCCCAAGCCAAGAACCCTTCCCCAGGAGACTTTCCCTCCTTTCCCTGCCCCATCTTCTAGGTCTGCCCCAGATAACGATCAGGGGCTGGGGAAGATCTGTCCAGAGTTTGTGAGTGGTGGCTTCTCTCTCAGTCCCTTGAGTTCCATCTGTCCACAGCCCCCATTTCCTTGAAAAGCTCTCCCTGGCCGGCTGGCTCACATTCTCCCCCATCCCTCCCCACCCCCTCATCCTCCCTGCAGTTACAGAGCTCACGGGGTTAACAAGCAATTAGCAGGGCCAGGGCTCAGAGCTGCGGGGGAGAAGGCTCTGGGCCTCCATGAGATAAGAAGCAGCCAGGAGCAGCCGAGGCCGGGCTAATCCCAGGGCTAATCTGCGGCCTGGGCTTTATCTCCAGGGCCTTCTGGGCACCCTGTGTCTGCCAAGGCCCTGGCACCTCCCCCTACCCCACTTTTCCATGGCAGCTTTATCCCTTCAAATTCCATCAGCCCTCCCCTGATGTGGTCCAGCTTCATGCCTCTAACTTAGACCCCTGGAACTTACGCTGCAGTGCCCTGGGGTCCAGGGTGGGCCAATGGAAAGGGTCCTTCATCTTCATCTACCCTGGACTGTGACTAGCACCCCAAGTTAGATGGCTCTCAGGCCCCAGCTTCACTTGGGGGTGGCCCAAGTGTCCAGGTTCAAAGCCTCCTCATTTGCTATCTCTGCCAGGGAAGATGGTACCAACTCAAAGTGCTGGGGGCAGGGGGTGGAGGGTCAGGTCTGCACTGATCAGAACTGGGAGGTGACTCAGTCCAAACCCTTACTGTACAAAGGCCAAAACAAAAGCCTAGAGATGGCAAGGGACATATCCAAGGGCATATAGAAAAAAGGGCAAATTCAGATCTAGAACCCAGTTCCCCCCCATCCACTGGCCCCAGCATTCTCCGCTAACCTCGGGTGTCAGTAGACCCTGGTCCCAGCTCCCACTCCACCAGTGATAGCCTGTGTAATCTTGGTTAGTAAAGTGATTTATTGACTTCTTTGGTCCTCAGTTTCCTCATCCGTCAAGTGGGGATAGAAATTCCTGCCCCACTTAATTCACAGATTGGTTATAAGTCTCAAAAGAGAAAGAATGTCAAAGGCATTTGCAGAGTGAAATCATATACACAAGGCCTCATTAGTAATGAGTATTGCAAAGACCAGTAAAACCCAAACTGGGGCAGAGATCGACCACTGGATGTGGTGCTGGAAACAGATCCACAGAAGCTTCATAACATGCAAAATGGGTGCACATTATGGAGCCTAACAGAAAAGGGTTCAAATCCTGGCTTTGACACCAGCCTTGGACAGGCCACCTAGGGTGGTCATTTAACCTCTCTGAGCCTCAGAGTGCTCACCTGTGAAAAGGGAATGGTAATTCCTCCTCCTAAAGCCAGTGTGAGGATCGGAGACAAGTTCAGAGTGATGCAAGGCAGGTGCTCAAGAAAGTCGGGGAGCCCATGTGGGGCGTGGAACTCCTTGCCAAGATGGTGCAGCCATTTGATCTTGGATCTCCACTGGGCCCACTCTCACAGGGTATCATGCACCTTGGTAAAGGGTCTCTCAGCAATTTTGGAGGGGACAGCAATTTTGCTTCTTAGAGGATGGAATTCTGCTAGGGCAAACCCCCAAGCTCTGAGCTATGGCTCTCCTATCAGTGGAGGGTACAGGGTTGCAGCTCTGCCTTTACTGACTGTGGGATTTGGGTTCAGCCATTTAACCTAGCTGATCCAACCCTTTTCATCTGTAAAATGTGAATAATAATAGGCACCTTTCAGAGGTATTATAAGGAAACAGATGATGTACCTAAATAATCGAACAACGGCTAACATTTACTTAGTGCTTACTCTGCGCCCAGCACAGTCCTAAGCACTTTATATAAATTAACTCCTTAATTCTCACAAAATCCCTCTTCTGAAGGTTTCTTAACAACTCTATTTTACAGAAAAGACAATGTAAGTTCACATGACGTGGCAGAGCAGGGGACCAGGCGACCTGGCACCAGAGTCTGTGCTCAGAGCCTCTGGGTGCTGACATACACCTGGCACAGCCCCAACAAACAGTAAGTGCTCAAGAAATGCTGGGTGTTCAAATCCCCCTCACCCATCCAACACTATTCCTTCGTATGATGAGTTGGGCACTGTGCTTGGTGCTGGGGACGATTCAGAGAACAAAATTGCTGGTCTTTGCCCTGAAGGAGTTTGCTGTTTGGCCACTGGGGCATTCATTCATTCCAGAAATGTTTACTGAGCACCTAGGCACTGAGCCAGGTGGACAGCAGCGGAGAACAAAGCACACAAAACCAGCGATCCCAGGTCCAGGTAAATCATGACTAGTTGTGATAAGTGCTACCAAAGGGGAACCAATCCAAGTCCTCTGCCAGGGAGTTCGATTTGGGTGGGAGAGTAAAACTTCCCAAAGAAGTGCACTCATCCACCCAAGAAGGGCATCAGATCACACACCAGTCAGACACAGGGAGAATGACCACCCTTCAAGAAGGCCTGACCCCTTCCCTACCACAGGGTCAACGCAGCGAACCCAGCCCTCCACCCCTCACCCCAGCCACCCAAGTGCTTTCCAAGGAACTTCCTCTCCAAGGTAGAAGTGCTTGTGGGTCTAGGAGGAAATGGGCACGATGTTTGTTCAAATGCACATGCGTTAGCGTTGGCGAAAAAGTAGGAGATGGTGAGATGGTCAAGTCTGTGTGACCACAGGCTGAGGCCGAGCTGAAGCTGGGAGCCGAGGAGCGCTTGGGGCCGTGGAAGAATACGGTAATTTCAGGGAGCGCTGCGCTTCCACCGGAGAGAGGAGAGCAGGGCCTCCAGGACGCAGGTAAATAGTCAAACCTGTTCCCAGGTAGCGACCACTTTGGCCTTAAACCTTAGAAAGTCAATTTTCCAGGCGGGAATATTTTTAATTTGTAACGAAGTCTTTCCCTGGCATTCCAGCCCTCGACACAAAGTTACTCGTTAAGAGTTTGCTTACACAGTGAGTCACACCCGTGGCCCGGCGGGCGTTCAGGGGCCGAGATTGAGAAGGTGGCGATGGTGGCGGTGGCGGCGGCGGCGGCGGCGGCGGCGGTGGTGGTGGTGGCGGTGGCGGTGGCGGTGGGTGAGTGAGTGTGCCAGTGACCCCCAACCCCGCGCGTACACTCGAGCATGCAGGCCGGGCCCACCCGCACCCAGAAGGGCCGCACCCACCGCCTCTCGCTCTTCGCCGCGCCCCCTCCTCCCTCCCGCGGGGCAGGCATCCATCACGGCGCCCGGGCGCCCTCCCTCCCGTCTCCTCCGGGCTCCTCCGCTCTCCTCCCTGGGTTTGCCTCATTTGCATTCCCTCGGCTCCCGGCTCCTCGGCAAAGTGACCTCCGCACACAGCCGCGCCAGAGGCTTCCACCGCGGAGGGAGACACCGCCTCCCGCCGCCCTCCGCGGCCGGGGAGGGGCGAGGGGGCGCGAGCCGGGACGGCGGGACTGGGGCCCCCAGCAGATGGCTGCAGAGGGAAAGGCCAACGGTGCCGAGGGGTGCAGAGGGATTCCAATGGGATTTGAACCCGCGGCTTCAGATCCTCAGCGGGGCGGATGTGAGACGTGGAGGTCAGCACTGGCCAGTGAAGCTGCGCCCCAGAGATGGGATCCCTGCTTGGAACCCAGGGCTCCCCAACACCCCGTTTGCTCCCTCTCGCACCTCCACTGGAGAGGAGCCAACCCTACTGCGCAGTGGCCCAAGGGTCCCCAATCCCCCAGGGGCCTGACCAGCCCCCCCCCCCATCCCCGCTCCCCTGGCCCGCCGAGCCGCCTCCCCTCCCCCCGTTTGGTATTTACACCTTTCACACATTTGTAAGCTATTATCCTGTCCACGCTTAGTCACCGCTGAGCCAAGCGCCACGGATTTAGCTCCTTTAATCTTTCCTCCTAAATCAATCCTCCATTTCCCCTTAATCATCCCGTGGCTCCTCTCTGAACTCTCTCGCTGCTGCCTCGGCTGCTGCAGCCTATGCCTGTATCTCTGGAACTGCTCCCCCATCCAACCCAAAACTGGTGTCCCAAGGGCATGGTGAACGTTTAGGGGTGTGGGTTGGATTTTCAGCGCTGCCATCCCCAGCCTGGGGACCTGGGAAGAATTGCAGACACCCCTTCCCTCTTCTGGAAAACACACAGCACTGTGAACCCTCTTATCTCCACCTCCAGGGTCTCTGTCCTTCTGCCTTCCCACCCCCAGTCATCTGGGATGGTTCCAAGACCCTAAACCTCCACCATGATTTACAAACACACACACACACACACACACACACACACACACACACACACACACACACACACACACACAAACCCTCAGGCCTCCTGTCCCTCCTGTCCATGGTTCCGTTCTGGGTGTCCCCACCCCCTCTTCCCAGCTGCTCCAAGGAGGTGGCATTGCTAGTAGAGCCTGGAAGGACAGGGAAACACTGATAACTCACCGTCCTGGGGCTGCCCTCTCATCCCCTCCTCCAGGGAGACTGTCCATCTCTCTGACCACACTTAGACTCCACCTCACATTCACTCCCTCTCCTCTGCCCAGTGGGACCCACTGACTCGGGGCCTCAACCTGAGTAGCCCTGAGGCTCTGCACTGCTGATGCTCCCAGGGGTGCTCCTCCTGCCTCCCCGCCCCCCATTCCAGATGCTTTCTGCCCCTCGCCTGGGCCCGGCAGAGGCAGCCATGCCGCCAGCCACAAGAGGGAGCAGGTTCCTCCTGGGAAGCAGAAGGGCAGGGGTGGGGGTCCAGGAAGGAGAATGGGCAGGGGAGAAAGAGGGAGGACGGGAGGGAAATGTGGGGGCCATTTCTTCAAATGCTAATCAGCATCTTCCGGCAGTGCCACGAGAAGCTGAGCTGATAATGAGCCCAGCTCGGTGTTGATTCCTGATTAATGAAGAGGCCACAGGACTGCTGAGTGGGGCCGGGTGGGGCATGTTCCTCTTGGCCCTCCCCATTGCCCTTGCAGGCCAGCCCTCCGCAACAGTAACAGTGCCTGCCCTTGGCTGCTGGGATACATCACTCAAATCCCCCTCCACCAACTCCACTGGCCAATGGGAAGCAGCCAGGCTAAGAGCGCCACCTCCAGGAAGCCTGAGGGGCAGCAGCCAGTGGTGGGGCAGGAGGTGGGGAAGCCAGCACACCGTGTTCCGCTGTCTGAGTTGTAGGTAGCCCTCAGAGTATTGTTTTTTCAAATCAGGTAATTTTTAATTAAAATAATCAGGACTTGGAGCTTCTCTGCACAAAGTGGAAGACCCCCTAACACTGGGCATCCCTGACCATAGGGCAACAGTTAGCTGGGGCTGAGAGGTAGCTGCTCCCTTTAAAAATAACTGACCTTCACTTCTCCTCAGACCCCACCCTTCCCTACTGTGTGCCCTCTCCGACCTGACCTGCCCAGCTCCTGAAGGCAGCACCAACTCTGAACTAGATGTTGAACAAAACGTTTTCAAGGTTCATGCCCCGGGTGAAGATGGGACTGGAGGGCACAGAGAACCGGCCTGGGAGTGAGGGTCAGACGTAAACTCATCTGGTAGACAAGAAGCCCAGACCAACCTTGGAGGGAACCTTCTCCCTTCCTGAGTCAAGGGGCAAGGGACAGCCCTGAGGCCCTTGGAGCCAGTGGCAAAGGTATAGAGTTGGAATATTTGTAGAGTAGCCCCTCCCAAAATCAAGGAGGGGCCGCAGAGACTATCATTATGGGCCTGGCCACACCAGGGCAGGGACTGGCTCAGGAAGAAGCTTGGATGGAAGGCAGAGGATAGCGGAGGAGCCTTGAACTGGGGGCCAGCGGAGCCAGAGAGTGACAAAGCGCTTGCCGGCTGCTCCCTTTGCCTCTGAGCTGTCCTGATGGCAGCTGGGGTGGGGCTGGGAGGGGAGGGAAGAGGGCAGGGAGGGGGGACTGCCCAGCTGGAAGAGGCCTTGTCTAATTGTGCCTGATTAGTAGAGAGGAAGAGAACAGGGTGAGTGATTAATAGTCACGGCAGTCACCAGCGTGTGGGAGGGAGGGTTGGGAGGGGGAGAAAAGTCTGAGAGCCGAGAGGGGATGGAGACAGGGAAGCACCTACAGGTCCCTGGTCACCTGCCCCTCCAGGGGCTGCTGGGACCCCTGATGACCTCATGGAGACGGGCTGGCCCTACCCCTGCCTCCTCAAGGATTTTCCACCTTCCCCATGCCTCAGTTTTCTAGACAATAGGATGGAAAAGACCAAGGTCATGTCCCGCACCTGGGAAGAAGTTGTATCTGCTCACATGTGTTTCCAGACACCTTGATATCCCCAGAAACTGGCCCCCTCCTCAGCTCAACCTGGGACCTCAGCCCACAGAGTAGATGGCCGGACTTCCAATCACAGACCACCGCCATCTCCTTATATCATTTGATGCCAGTTGGAATGCCTAGCCCTGCCCAACGTGGCAGCCTGAACCTCGTTCCCAGGACCACCTGGAGCTGCACTGTCCAATAGACAGCCACTGACCCCAGCTATTTGAATTGATCTTTCATTCTCTCTGTCACACTAGTCACATTGCAGATGCTTAATAGCCAGTGTGGCTAGTGACTACCATGTTGGACAGCACAGTTGCAGAACATTAACATCACCACAGGAACGAAGCTCGAGTGTGTGTGTGTGCACTCCTGCATGTACGCATGTGTGCCCCTGGATAGCATGGGGAGGGGGTAGGAGGGAGTTGGGGCCTGAGGGTGAAGAGAGGAGGAAGGCTAGGTGATGGAGAGTAGCGAAGATGCCAGCACGTGGGTCAGAAAATAGCAGGTGGTGCTGGGAACAGGCAGGTGAAAGGAAGCCAGGAACCGGGGTGGTTGCACTTATACCAGCTGACACGCTCAGAGTGCACAATTCACGCGTGCCAGCCAGTGTGCTCAGCCCTTTACGGCCATCTCTTTTAATCCTCACAACCACTCACATTATTTTAGGTTCTAGTATCCTATTTAACGAATATAGAAACTGATGCTCATGGAAGCTTTTTGACTTCTCAAAGACCACACAGTTTAAAGGCCACACAGCCAAAGCTCGAATTCAGGTGGTCTGGCTCTGGAACCCAAACACTTGACCACTCCACTGTACAGTCCCCAGCTGAGAGGAGACACTGAGTTTTAGAGCCACATTTTGCAGCTGAAGAAACGAAGCCTAGGGAGAAAGAGTGATTTCTGCCTTCTAGTAAGTGGGCAGGCTGAGAGCAAGCCGCATTGGGGAAAGTACAGATGAGGCTTGGCGCACTTGTGTGGAGGGAGCGGATGGTGGTAGGACTCTAGGAGGAAGGAGGAGAACATTATAGGTGGTGGTGAAAGGAGGAGGTGGAGTGGGCTGGCATGAGACTGTGAGGAGCGGAGAGAGGGAAGAGAAGAGATGGGGGAGATAGGTGGAGGGGAGCACGAACAGAGAGGTGGGAGCATCCCCCACCACCCAGGAGCCATCTCCACTCTCCCACCCCCTCCCCTCCCTTCCTCTCCAAACCCTGCCCAGCCTGCCTCACCCCTTAAGCCTTCCCAGCCCTCTTCAGTCCAGAGTGGCCTCTCTCTCTGAACTCAGGCTCTTACTATCCATGTACCTCGTTTGGCAATTAATCCTGCCACCTCCTGACACTGTCTGCATGGTTGGTTAACTCTTGCATGGTTGGTTAAGCTTTTAAGTGTCCCTATCCTCGCTCCACCAGGAGACTGGAGGCTGCCTGAGGACAGGGACTGGGGACCAGGGCTCCCCTTCTTTGTTCTCCCCCACAGACCTGGCAGGGAGCCTGGCACATAGTAGGTGCTCAGAACTCCATGTTGATTGATTGAATGACTGATGGGGAGTCAGTGAGGGGACATTAGGGAGCATGGGGATGAGAGCAATTGCAGTGGTAACAGAAGCAAGAGCAGCAGCTGAGGGGACTGGGGGAGGGTGCATTACCCAGAGTAAAAATAGGCTGGAAAATGTGACATTTATTAACTTGGATTCCAGAGGAAAGGTCATAGCAGAGTGGGGAGTGGGAAGGAGGAAACGGAAAAAGCAACAGAAAACACATAAGAGCCCCTGACCCAAAGCCTGTCGCTATCACTGACCATCTCACCACCCATGCCCTGGCAGCTTCCCACCACTCATCCCCGTACCCGTCTCCCCACCATAGGTGCCAAATCCCCATCGCACCTTCCGTGTTCTCACCACAGAGTCTATTAGGGACCTCATATCCTCATCAGAGACCCTGTGTCTTTGTGTCCACGTCCTTCTCAGTCTTGCTGCCACAATACACCCCATCTTTCCCAATGCCACGGATCATGGACTCCCATCCCAACCTATAATCCGAGACTCTGGTAAACTGTCAGAAGACTCAACCCTAGAATGCCAGGTCCAAGGGAGAGTTACACTCAGAAGGATGGGGTTTGGGGTTTGAGCAGAATGTAGGAGGACTAGGCTGGGTGGGGACAGGGGAGTCGGGTCCAAGGGGAATTCCTGTTCCCCAGTATTTGCTTTTCTTGACCACCCCTCACCATGCCACCGCAGCCCCAGAGCAGAGACCCACAAACTTCTATCCTTTTCTCTCTAATCTCAGGGTAGGAGAAGTCCTGTGGGAGAGCCACCCTCACCCCTGCCCAGCCATCTCCAGATTCAGAGGGACTTGCCAGCCTTGAGCAGGGGACCCCTGTTCCCATATCCTCCAGGTATCTCCTTTCCTAGAGGCCAGGCAGGAACCCCCTGCCTCCTTCACCTTGCTTCCTTGCCCCTCCATCTCTTCCTCCCCCACCTCCCCTCCCACTGAGGCTTCACCACTCTTCCTCTTTCCCTTCCACCCCCAGCCGGGGCCTGGGACACAAACTCCCACTCAGGGACACAAAGCCCCCATTGATTCCTGCCCCAATAACACCTGCTGAGACTGGGCTCTGTCTGTGCCCCCCCCAACCCAGAGGGGTGAGGATGTCGCACAGAGGAGCCCCACGGACCGGAA
The DNA here is from genome assembly GCF_048564905.1 of Vicugna pacos. Lineage (NCBI taxonomy): Eukaryota > Metazoa > Chordata > Mammalia > Artiodactyla > Camelidae > Vicugna > Vicugna pacos. The sequence goes on along the minus strand of NC_132991.1, from coordinate 80,485,641 downwards.
AGGCCACATTCACACACTCCTCCTTGGGGACAATCGCAGCCCTGGCTTTGAGAGCAGTGATTTTTCCTAGAAGGCAGGGTGTGTAGCAGGGTGTGTACAACAGGCTAGTACCCCCTTGACTCCTCTCCCAGCACAATCTTCCTTCCCATCCCTCCCTCCACTTCTACCCAATTCCCCCCAACCCAACGGCAGGAGGACCCAGAGGCTGCAGGGATGGTGGGGGCAGGAACACGCGTGGGACATGTTTCCTGGTGCTACTGAGGCAGTGAGTGAGTGAGAACCTGGGTGGGGGCCATGAGAAGGGGAAGTCTCCCATTTCGGGCTGGCGCTGGAGGCTAGGCTGGATGGGCACCATGTTGACGCCATGTATTTGCATATGTGCTGGGCAGTGGTCACAAGAATGAAAACACACCCCCCCACACACACGTACACAATGCTGGAAGTAAACTGTGGACTGGGGACAGCATCTCAAGCAGCAGGAATAATAGACATCCTGTGACTGTGGGTGAATGGAGCACCGACAAACAGACAGACAGCGTACAAGACACACCCCTACACACACTTCACACACCTGATTGTGGATGGTGTGCATGGGAGGGCAGCCCAAGCTGACACTCCACTCCCCGTGAGAGTGTGTGTGTGTGTGTGTGTGTGTGTGTGTGTGTGTGTGTGCATTCACACACGTGAGAGACGGGGAGCAGTGGTTGAGATAGATGGGAGGGTCACAAGAGGGGACAACATTCACAGTGCGACCCTGCCCTCGGCAGCTAAGTCAGAGCAGGGATGTGGGCTCAGAGATGAGTAGCTCTCTCGGTGCGTGGGCGTGCAGGTGTGCACATGAGTGTAGTGACAGGGATATCGAGTGTGTGAAAGAGAGTGTGCAGGAAACTATGTCCCCACGCAGTGGGTGTGTGTATGTGTGTTCTGGGCAGCAGTGAGGGTGAGCTGTGCACAGAAGAGTGAATGAGTGATTCTCAGTTTAAGAGCCCGAGCCCAGCAAGGGAGCAGCAAGAACCAGGAAACGGAGGGAGGGCCTGGAAAGCGGGAGAAGCTGGAGGGGCCGCATGAAAGAGGGATGTGTGAGGGAGACAGTGAAAGGGGGTGTGTGCGAGACAGAGACAGACAAGAGACACTGGCACCCAGTGTGTGCAAAGATCAGCTCTATCCAGCCTCCCCCAGAGGCAGCCCCAAGTCCCTCCCTTGCTGGAGCCCCCCAGACATCCTTCCCCCATTGCCCTTGTTTGGTGGGGAGAAGAATCTAGCCACAGAAGAAAAAGGTAGCAAGAGATAAATAAGGGTCAGTGGGTCTGGTCGCGTCATGGTGCATCCCTTCCCCACAAGCTGACCGGCTTCGGGCCCCCAGGCCCACTCCAGGACCCCCGGCCCCCAGACCTGGGCACTGCAGCAGCAGCAGGGCCACGAAGAGGAGCGGCAGCAGCAGGGTAAGCCCCAACAAGCGTCCACTGCTCCATGGCTGGGGAGCCAGAGGGAAACACCAGGCTTCGGGGAGACACGAGGCCAGCCCCTGGTGGCGGAAGGAAGGGAAGCCCTGTTGAGGATGCCCTGCGCACCCCCACCCCCCCTGCCAGCCTCTGGCCTCCCCAGGCCTGGCGGGCCAGCTGGCAAGACTCACCACAGAGAAGTTGCTGGCGGAGCAGTGGTGCCCACTGAAGTTGCAGCTCTTGAGCATGTCGGCAAGCTGGTGGCCAGTGCGATTGAGGATGTCTACCATGTCGGGCTCCGGGTAGCGCAGGCCGGCAGCACGGTGGCCGTCCCGGTCTTTGGGGGGCAGCCCGGTCAGGTTGGCCAGGTGAAAGATGTCGGCGTCGCTGAGTGCCGAATGCCGGAAACGGTTGATATTGCAGAGGGTGACAGCTGGGAAGCCCGCCACTGGGGCTGGGGCAGCAGGGTCCATTACCACCAGGTGAGGCCGGGTCAGGTAGCCCCGGGCCAGACCAGCCGCCTGGTACAGGAAGGCAGCCAGCGAGGTGAGTAGGGCCAGTGCCCACAGGGTTCTGCGCAGTCCATGGGGGCCTGGGCCACAGGCCCGGCCCAGCCCGTGCAGAGTGCTGGTGCTGGCAAAGGTGGCCAGGTCCCGGGGGGCTGCTGCCCTCCGCGCAGCCCCCAGGAGGCTCTGCTCATCCCCTGCCTCCTTCTCCTTAGGTTTCGCATCCTCCTCTGCAAATTTGATTTTGCACACAATCTCGATCGGCATCTGTCCCCGGCTGCTGGGACTGGCCGGAGCCTCCCTGCCCCTGTCCCTCCCTGGCCAGCAGCCCCCGGTGCCCTCCGGAGTGGTGGCGGTGGCAGCGGCTGCTCTTCTAAACTCAGGGCAATGGGAGGAGGACGGGGACAGGGTGGGGGCCTGAGGTGGGGGAGTCACTCCCACTCCCAGCAGCTCCGCAGCCCTGGTGCTGCCTCTGCCGCTGCTGCCTCTGCTGCCGCTTGTCTCTCTCCTCGATCGTCTCCTTGTGGCTTCCCTTATCAGCACCAGCACAGCTGTCAGCCCCTGCGTGTGTCCCTGCGAGCGAGCGAGTGAGCGAGGGAGCGAGAGCGCTGCTCCGCCACGCCGCGCAGCCCCAGCCGCTCCGCTCAGCATGTGCTCCGGAGCCCACCCCGTGCTTAATAATTCAGGACATGTCAACAGCATTTCACCGGCGGCACGGGCGGCAGGAGCCAGGCCAGGGAAGGGGGCAGCCCCCAGCCCAGGACAGGGATCCCCTGTCCCTGTCTGAGACCTCCTTGGGCTTCCCCCCAAACTCTTGCTACACTCCAGCCACTTGTGGGGTCCCCACATGGCCCCACTCCCAGGCCACCCAGGGAAGAGTGTCGCACCCAGAATCTTCAGCTCGTTTTGCCACTTTCTTGGACCACGCCCCAGGAAGGGTCAGTCAACTCTATCCCCCACTTCCTGGCCTCCCTGACTCTTGACTCCAGCACCCAGCCACTACTGACCCCAATACCCGACTCACAGCGGCTTCCAGAAACTCCTTGGGAGAGCCACTTGTTTGAATGAGGGAGGGGAGGGGAGGGCAGAGGAGGGGAGGCAAGACAGACAAGAGGACAATGGTGGTTCCACTAATATTCTTGGCTCCCCTAGAGCTTTGCTTCTGACTTAACACTGACCTTACCTTCTCTGGGACTCTGGCCACTCTCTCCCCAACTTCACCCCTACCTCCAAACTCAGTCTCTCATGTGTCTGGGACAGAGGTCACGCTGGCTGACTTGCACATCTGTGGCCACTTTACCTTCCAAATGTTTCCCAAATCCCTTGCCACAGCCAGGCTAGGGGTGGGGGGAGCGTATATTGGGTAGACAGGCCAGGGAGCAGAGAGGTGTGATGTTGTGGGGAGGGTGTCTGAAAAGCCCAAATGGGGATATTGGAGGGAGTAGAGATGTGCTGGGTTTGAATGGGAGGGGGTGCAATCCTAAAGAAACAGATGCAGGGAGTGCCTGGCAGAGAGGGGCAGGGGAGCCCTGGGGTGGCTGCCATCTTGCGGAGGGCAAGCAGGCACATGGGCTGTTATCACGGACAGGGACGGGGCCCCTGGTGGCCAGCTGGTGGGAGGAAATGATGCCTTGGCGCCCCCAGGGTGGGGTTGGTCACAGTGAGCAGCTTCTGCTCTGGGCCCGTGTGAGAGCTTGAGACCTCACAGGAGAGGAAGCACTTGTCCCCCAGAAGAAAGGGGGAGCTGATTAATCGGGGCGCTAATGAGCAGCAGTGAGCGGAAGCTCAGAGGGGCGGGGGAGGCGGCTCCATCGATCCGAGCCGCGGAACCAGCAGCTGAAAAAAAAGTGAGAAGGGAATCGATCCGAGGGAAACGGCAGCTGCTGGGGATTAGAGCCTGAGGTCCACCCGCTGCCCAGCGGCCACCCCTCCCCTGCGGCAGGCCTGCCCTGCCAGTCGCAGCCCCTGCCTGGTCTGGGAAAGGGGCCCAAGGATGGCTCCCCTGGGGAGCAGGGAGCTGCTCTGCTCGCTGCAAGGCCAGGTCAAGCCCCGTCCATCACGGATTACCCCAGCATGGAGGCCACCCATACAAGCTGCACCCCCCCAACCCCAGCCCTGTGTGGCACCCTGCGGGGGTTGTCCCCAGGCTCTCAACAAAGAAGCCCTTTAGCTGGGCTTCCCACAAGCCAGCTCCCCCAGGCTGAGGAGATAGGACCTCTGGGGTCAGGGGCTGCATCTGGCAGCATCCCAGAGGGGAAGGGGGTTGGCACCGAAAGCAGCTGCTGAGTTAGCACTCAGAGTCTCCAAGTGACCACAGACAGTCCCCATCTCTCTGCCCCCCTGCCCAGGCAGCCCGCTCCCATGCTCCCCCCTCCCTGCTGGACTACCAGACCCTTTCAGAGCTTCCTCCTCCACCTCCTTACCCTTCCCAGCGCTTCTCTTCCCCTTTCTCCTGGTATTGATTTTTCTTTACTGGGTTTTTTTTTTCAAAGGTGATTTAATTGCTTTTTTAAGGTTACTTCAGTCTGGGGCTCTGCCAAGAAAGCGGGGAGCTGCCCCCCAAGCTCTCCCCAGCACTGGTTGCTGCCTAGGACTCAGTGCCTACCCCTAAATTGTCCTGCCATCCAGTGAAATCACAGGGTCATACTTCCCGACATAAGACATAACTGGCCTCTATGGGCCCAAAGCCCACCCTCTTTCCTCCTGAGGGGATGTCAGGAAGCCTTCAACCGCCAGAAGGAATGAAGTTGGGTGATAACCTGGTATAGAGGGGCAGGGTGGAGGAGGGTGGAGAGGGGAGTTCCAGGCCACTGGGAAGTGGAACAGCAGTTAGCTGCATGCACCACCCCCTCCCACCAGCTGTCTCCAATTGTCCCCAGGTCCCCATCATCCAGTCTCCTAGACCCCCAGGAATCTGGTTATGCTCAGTGGGAGTAATCTCCACATCCTTTCAGCCCATCCCTTGGCCTTTTACCCCCACTCCTCCAGTCTCTCTGTCACCCCTCTGCCCCCCTGTCCCCTTACACCCCTTTCCCCTCTGGCCCCCATCCTTTCTCCCTTCCCTCTCCCTGCTTCCCTGCCTGCCTCCCTCTCTGCCCGGCTGCAGTTGGGTGATAATCTCCCTCATTTAGCCTCCCGGCTGCTTCCCCGGCTCATTGCCCAGCTGGTCCCTGGGGCCGGGCCCAGCTTCTTCCCCACCCCCACCCCCAGCCCTGTGCCCAAGCTCCCCCATCCCTTCCAGGCTTCCCCCACCCGCTCTCAGGGGACCAGCTGCCCCCTGCAGTGAGCATCAGGGCCAAGTGTGGCTGGCCAGGACCCTAGCAGAGTGCAAGCAAGGGGGGAGGGTCCGCATAGGACTCTGGGGGTGGGAGTGTGGGTGCAGGGTGCCGGGGGCGGGGGGCGGTATTGGAGAGGTACAGGGTCAGGATGTGAAGCCTCAGCCAGGTGTCCTCCACCCTCCAGTTGTCCCCATTCCCCAGATTTGTTCCCAGTTCAATTCTCCACCAACCCACCCCCCACCCAAGGGCTGAACTAGGCTTTCCGACTGAAAGAGAACGGTGGATGGACTGAGACGCAGAGATTAGAGTGTCCCTTGTTACAACCTCACAAGGCTGGGGATGGGAATGGAGGCTGAGAGCTGACAGAGGGCAGGTGGGTTCTGACTCAGAACACCTGGCAGGGGGCATGGAGGTTTTTATTTGGGCAAAATGTTCCAAAAGGTAGGTCTGGAGACCTCCCAGGATCCAGCTTGGGGGTTCCAAGGAGCCTCCAAGGCTCATCCTGCACCCTGGCTCTTGGGGTTGCCTCTTCTCCCAGCATAGGATCCCCCAAGCTGAGCTGCTTTGGCCCCTTCCCACCATTTGTGGGCCTCAGACTCCCTGCCTGGGTGGCCTCGTTCATAAAAGACATGACCCCCAGTCTCCCAGATGGCATTCTCCTGGGGAGAGTCCTCGGCCTCTCTCTGCTCCTAGAGTACACCCCCTTGCTACCCTCCCCAGCCCAGACACCTGTCCCAGGCCTGGCTCTGGTGTGGACCAAGGCATAAGCCAGTGTGGGACAGACGTGGGCGGGAAGGGACAGGGATGGGGGGGTGGAGGCCGGGACTGGGCCAGGCCTGGCTGGTGAGCGAGCAGCGGTGACAAACGGGCTGTGCGGGGGCCGAGGGGCGGGGGGCGGATGGCGGCTGATTTATCTGGGTTATTTATGCCGCGGACGAGGCAGGAGAAGCGGTTAATGAGAGTCCCAGTGAAGGGGGTGGGGAGGCCTGGACGTGATCTGAGGCAACTGAAGAGGGTTAGCGTCCTGCCGCCAGGCCCTGCCCCCACTGCCCGCCAGCATTCTGCACCTCCAACCCTGTCCTAGGGTCAGCCCAGCCCAGCCCAGCCCAGCCCTGACCCGTCTCCTGTGGCTGGTACCAACAATTCATATCACTGCATCCCATTTTGGGGATGCCGAAGCCGAGACAGCTGGTCACTGGGATTGGAGAGGACCAGGTCCAAGATCAAGGGGTGGCTGGAGGAACTGGGAGGGGGGCCAGGAAAGGGAGGACAGGGAAGAAAGAAAGATGAAAAATCTTGGCTGGACAGAAACTGACCAAGTCTGTGGGGCCTGTGGGGTAGGGGAGGGGAGGGAAGAAGCCAGTGTGGGTAGTGGGTGGGCAGCTGGCAACCTTGGAGCTGAGGCTGGAGAGGGGAAAGGGCACCGGGGTGCAGATCTGGTGTGAGCCAGGAGTCATCATGGGGGCGTGAGGCAGAGACAGGCGAGTGGTGGGTGCTGGTCAGAGAGGAGAGAAAATGGGAAGGAGGGGGAAGAAGATCCAGGGAAGGCGGGGGAGAGGGCTTTGCAGCAGTGAAAGCTGCTAGGAGCAGATAAGGCGGCACAGCAGCAGGAGGGATTAAAGCTCTGAGGGGCAGCGGTGGGGGGTGCTCGGCGTGGGACTCAAGGATGAGGGGATGCAGGGATGGGAGGGTTGAGGGCAAGACATCAGGGCCAAGGAGATGACTGTGAGAAACAAGGGCTGCAAGAGGATTTAATCAGAGGCCAAAGGTGGTTATTGCCTGTTGGGGGAGGCAGTGGCAGGAAGAAGGGAATTCTGATCATCTCTGATGGTGAGGGGTTCTTTTCCACTACTGACGGAGCCCTCACACCCTGCACCTGTCAGGGTAGCAGAGCTAAATGGAGGGGTGCATTGCTGAGAGGAGGGAACTGGCAGACTATTGGGTAGAGGGGAAGAGGCAGGTGCCAGCCCAGGGAGCCGCTGAGCTCTGGCTAAAACTTGGACGTGCAGCACATGCAGCGCCTCCTTGAGGTGCCCAATGGAACACAGTGTTAAGGGGAACTCGACAACAGTCAAGAGTGCCCAGCCAGCCCACCCTGGCATGGAGACCCATCACATCCAGAGAAGCAAGGACCAGCATTTCAGAGGGGGTTTCTTTGTGGGGAGGGGCATCAGCATGGGGGGAGGACAGTGGCTTCCCCAGGCTCCAGCCTCAGATCAGTACGCCCCTTACCACCCTCTGCCCTCTGGTTCTCCAAGCCTCCCAGAAGGGTGTGCTTGGGAAGGGTGAAGCTCCGGCTCCCTCCAGACGAGAGATGAGGGCAGTTCAGAGGTGGCCGGGGTGGTGGAGGGGAGCCTGGAGGGAAGGAAAGGGAGGAGGAAGGGGTGGGGGTGGCGGGCGGGGCAGAGTAATTGCATGTTTGTCAGTTCTCCCGTCTCTGCACATGAGGGAGCGTGTGTGGTGGTTGGTGTAGCTTCGCCTCGAGGAGTCTGTGTCTGTTGGCAGAGGTGTCAGTGTGTCTGTCTCAGGGGTCTGGGCTCTCCTTGGCCCCCACCCCCACTTTGTGTTTTGGGGAGCGCAGCTCTGGGCACACCCAGCTGTGCTCTGTGCTGATGCGGCAGATGTGGCGGGGCCCCAGCTGTGCCTGCTTCCCGGAGAGGGGGAGGGGGCTGCAATCTGCTCCCCCATAATGGCTGCTAAGTGCCAGGGGGAGGGGATGGAGATGAGGGTGGGAATGAGGCCCGGGCAGGAGGGAGATGAGGGCCCTGCCCCCGCTCCACCCCATCCTGGCCAGCCTCCCCCGAATCTGTGTTCTTGGCTTGGCCTCTCCCCCTGGCTGGCTCCTGAAGTCCATCCAAATTTCTCTCCATGCTCGGTCCCATCCCCAGCTCTCCTCTGTCACCCCATCCAGCTTGGTGCCAGGGACCCGCCCCCTCCCCGGCCCCCAGCTCGCTCCCCCTCACTGATTTTACAGAATAATCTTTTTATGGAAACCGAAAAAAGCACTAATGGCAGGAACGCACCCCTCCCCCGCATCCCTCCCCCCTCATCCCCTACTTCCCACCCCAGTTCCCTCCGTTCTCCGGGCCAGCACCCTCCTACCCCTCCAGAGCCCATGAGGTCCCAGAGGTGGTGAAGGGGTCTCCCTGCTCTTCCCTCCAGAGGCAAGGATGCTCCCACATCCTGGGCTCTGGTCTGTACCGCCAGAGGTGGAGGGGTGCTAGGCCCCTCCCAGGGCAGACGAGGCTGGAGAGGAGCGGGAACCATTGCAGCCTCTCTCCTTAGACTCCCTCCACCTGAGCACACACATACAACTGTGACTCCATCCGCCTGGGGGGGCCACTGCAGAGACCTCCACTTCCTAGCCCCCCTCCACTTCAAACACTGACCCTTTCCCCTTCCAGTGCCTGTCCCCACCCTCACTGGGCCAGGAGGGGGCTCCTGGGGGCCAGGGCCTGACACAGACTTATTGGATTTCACGGTGTTTTGCTGAGAAAATAATTAAATTATCATATTTATGATGAAGCTGCCATGGCCTCTGCCAACCACATCGAACAGAAGGGTCAGGGCTCGGGGGAGGAGAGGAAGGGACCTAGCCCCTGGCCCTGTGGCTCACCCTTTCCCAGCCCTCCCCTCAGAGGGTTGACCCCAGGCCCACAGTTGGCATCTGCAGCCCCCTCCAGACCCCACACAGAGATGACAGAAGGTCTGGGCTGGAGGCAGAGACCAGAGGAACCAGGAACCAACTGGGAAAGGGGCTGAGTCACGGCAGGCTGTAGGTCAGGACTGCTATAGTCCCTGGTGGATTCATCACGTGCTGACACAGCCTGAAGGGCCTACAACGGCTGGGAGGTCACACCTAGCCCCAGTCCCCAGGTCACCCTCAGCCCAGCTCCTGAGAAAGTCTATTTTCTAACTGCCCAGCTAAGAAGCTCTGAAATCCTGGGCTCGTCCCAGAACCTGGTGCTGACAACCAGGCCCCAGCACCCTGCCGCCTGCCACCCATGCCTGCTGCCAGGACCCCCTCCTTCCTCCCACCCACGCCCTGCCCCCCATTCTCTTCGGGTAATTAGATTCCTCTCAATTAGCAGATTTCGATCATTACCAGCTCATCTGGCAACTAAGCTCCGCACCCACAGCTGGGGAAAGCGGGGCTCCAGGAGGGGCACAAGGGGGTCATGGGCAAACACGAGAGAAGGCTGGGTTTCTCTGGGGCTTAAGGAATGTAGAAGGAAGACTGAGACCCCACCTCCCACACCAAAGGCCAGAACCAGGGTGGGGAGAGGTGGCCAGGGGCCCCCCTTCCCAAAACAGTAGCTCCCACTTCGCTTCTTTCTGGAGAGAAAGATACCAGCTTGGACCCACCCGCCTGCCATGAGAGTAGGAGACAGACATCAGGACTCCGGGCCGGGGGTGGGGGTGGGGGGTTCGGAGAAACCCCAACCCCGCTAAGAGCCAGGCTGGGAGCAGATGGAGCTGGCAAAGCGGAAAACGGGCCGAGGCCGGGGCTCGGCAGGAACCAAGAAAAACGTGTGCCTGGTAATCCAACCACGGGCCCACAGCTCCCAGCCCCTGTGCCTGCTGCCCGCACCTCACCGCCCAACCAAAATCCTTCCCCCAGCCCTTCGGAATCTTACACTCCCGGAGCCTGAGCCAGGCCCAGTGAAGAGGAACAGGGAGGCAGCGTCGGGGTAGGGGTGAAGGCGGGGGCCAGCGGGCTGGGAGCCTTGAGGGCCTTCCTCCAGAGCAGCGCAAGAGGCTGAGGCAGTGGGAGGGGGACATTTACCAGGGCTCCAGATTCATTATTCATGAGCCTGCAGCAACGACTCCAATTTAAATGCTAATGTGGGGGGGCCTGACTCAGCTGCCCCGCTTCCGCCCTCACCCCCAGCCCAGGCACAAGCGGAGTCCGTGCTGGCTCCAAGGTTCACCCGGGTTTATTAGGGAGTGGAGACGGAGGCCAGGAGTCCCCCAGCCAGCCACGTTGCCCGCCTTGAGTGTGGAGTGCCTGCCTGGTTTCCTCCAGTCCCTCCTGGACAGAGGCTGGCCAAGCAGGCTGCAGCCTCAGGGGAGCAGATAGGAGTTGGGGGGGCCCTCTGGCAGCCCCACTCAGAGGATGATCTGGTTGGTGAAGCTGCGGCTCAGCTCCTTGTGTGGCAGAACAATCGAGTTCAGGATGAGCACCTCGGCAGGGATCCGGACGCGGCAGCCTGCAGTGTGGTTGAGGGCACGAGGGGGAGCCGTGGGGAGGGGAGGCCAGGAGTAAAGAGCTGAGGGCCATCCCAGAGGGACCCTTCCCTGCCCACCTGTGTCCTGGCCTCATGCCCTCTGTGACTCACACAGGACCTGGCACACAGCAGACATTTGGTAAATGTTTGCTAAAGGAATACATACACGCACACGCACACGCACACGCACACGCACACGCACACGCTGATGAACAAATGCTCCCGCAGGGCATGGCCATCACCTGTGTAGGTTTCTCACAGCCTCGGGCCCTGGGACGCCGTACCTAGGATGGTGATGGCAGGCAGCAGCTTCCCATCTTTGAAGAGGCTCTCACTGTCCATGTGGGCTCGGGGGTCATTGGGATTGGGATCGTTGGGGGTACCCTCCACGCGGGCCCAGCGCCCCACAGTGCTCCCCCAGCCCACAATGCTGTGTAGCACACACGTGTGTTCCTGCCAAACAGGATGACATGAGGGGAGAGGGTGATGAGGGCCAGATGCAGAGCCCACAGGGTTCACCCCCACCCTCAGCCTCCTGGGGCCCTATGCCCTGCTATATGTGCCAGGTGCCTACCTGCAGTGTGGCTCCATGGAGGACAATGCTCTCTCGGAGCCTCACACCCTCACCCACAGTCACCCCTTCCCCGATGGAGACGTTTGGGCCCAGCTGTGGAAAAGAGCACACATAATAAGCCTTGGCAGGCCTTGGAGGGCCCCAAATCCAGTCCCAAGGGGGAAGGGACTGCTTGAGGCTGTGACAAAGTGGGGACGGAGGCCAGCCCTCTGGGCTCAGGAGGCATCTGTACCACCCCACCCAACCTGACAGCCACCTTCCTTTCCCAGGGCTGGCCCACTACTTACCACAGCCGATGGGGCCACCTTAGCTGTTGGGTGGATGTAAACGTTTCCTAGAAGCAGAAGAGAGGACCTGGGGCAAATACCCTAAACCGTATCTGGTTCAGGGAGGGCAGGGATTGAGACTTCACCTCTGGATCTGAGGTCAGGAGTCACGGCTCAGAGGGTAGATAGGGGGCTGGAGTGGTGGGCAAAGGTTAGGACTTGGGGTGGGTACCTCGAATTCGTGGACCCCCTGGAGTGTGCTTGGCCAGGCGTTCTGGGTGAGTGATCTGATACTGGCTCAGATAGAGGCGGGAGGCATAAAGGGCTGAGCTGGGGGCCACAGAGTGAAGCAGGGGCTCAGGAGGCTGTGACCACCACCTCAAAGTCTCAACCCCCAGGCAACCGAACCACCACATCAGGGGCCCCTCCAATACCCTGCAGATTTGATCTGGCTCCAGATACCATCAGTGAGGTGCACGTAGATCTGGCCCTGCCCAGCCAGGGCTGAGAACACATCCTGCTCCAGGCGGATGGTACCTGCCCCGGGCCACAAGCCTGAACAGTCCTCCCTGGCAGAGAGGAAGGGATGCTGACATCAATTCCCCAGCTGAGCCCGACTGGGGGCCAACTCAGTCTCTTGGGTATAGGACTCAGAGGGAATCCACCACCTTTCCAGGTCTGGTCCGATCCACTCCAAAGGAATGCTCACATCCCAGGAAACTCCCATACCACCCTCATACTCCTCAGCCCTCTCCTCCCCAAGTTAGCACAGACCTGCAGCCCAACCCGCCCCACATCCAGGAGTTTGACCAGAGCTGGCTTCCCACCATTGCCATTCTCCTCCCCATCCACTCCTCTGAACCCTGCCTCCAGGCACCCTCCCTCTCACTGGATGGAATGAAACACAGACAGACTCACCCCAGAGGAAGGCAGCTGGTGAGGTCACAGACAGTCACAGAAAGAAAGGGAGAAAGAGATGGTAGAGATGCCAGCTCAGCAGAAACAGACAGAGAGGCCAGGAGAGATGGAGAGAGAAGCAGAGAGATGGGTGGGAGTGAGATGAGTGAATGAAGCATGAGATGGGGAGATGGGCGGGGGAGGAGGGAGCAAAGGCAGGGATCCACAGAAGGGACATGGCCCAGGCCTAGGAGGATGACCTCTGGACTGTGGCTTGTGGTGAGCAGGGGCACTATGCTCCAAGGGGAGCCTCAGCCTGAGTGTATGTGTGTGTGTGTATGTGTATGTGTGTCTGCACCCAAGCCTGTGTGCACCCAAGTGTGTGTGTTGCCGTCTGTTCTGAAAGACATCTCTGGGACACTCAGGGCTTGAGAGAAATGGACCAGAAGGGGAGTGGGCAGGCAGTGACAGAAGAGGAACTGGGATGGATAAGGAAGAGGGACAGAATGAGGTTAGGCAGGGAGGGGCTGGGAGGCTCGGATGGAGATGACAAGTGGAGAGAAGGGAGAAGGAAGGTGAGCGGGTGGAGCTGCAGCCTGCAGAGACTTGGCGGGAGGGGTTTGCAACTGGGGACCAGGGGTTACAAGGTCATGGGGTCTGCCTCACAGTTGCCCATCCTGCTGATTACGCTGGAAGACATCCCCGAGGGGCTTCAGGGCTTCTGGGGAAAAGAGGTAGATGCCGCAGTTGATGATGTCACTGACAAACGTGCTGGGTTTCTCTACATAGTGCAGGACCTGAGGACAGAGTGGGCTGGGTTCAGTGGAGGAGACGCCACTGCCACCGCCTCCTAAGAGCCTCTGATCTCCAGGTCCTCCCAGCTGCCAGAGTGGTCTTCCTAAAATGCAGGCTGCATGCTACTGGTCTTCACCTTCAAGATAAGTCCGAACGACATGCCTTTCCCCTCCCTACCTCCTCGTGCTCCCAGAACCCAGCTCCATGCTATTGCACGCCTATGCCTGGAATGCCTGTTCCCATCTCTTCATCTGGAAACCTCAGCCTTCAAAACCAAGCTGGCATTGTCACTTCCTGCGTGAGTCCACTCTGATCTGCCCTAGAGTTGGCTTCTCAAGTCTGGGCACCCCTGGCCTCTGACCATACCCCACTGTTAGCACTGGTGTCATTTGTAATGGTTGTTTTTTGATTGTCTCTCCCAGTAGTCCAAGGGTTCCTGAGAAGCAAGGATTGTCCTTTGGCTCTGTTTCTTCTACACCTAGCCAGTGCCTAGCACAAAACTTAAAAATAAAATCCATATGCCTGTGTGTTCTTACATGTTTTTTAATACTAAAGCTTGAACAAATATAAGGGGGGCATGAAAGTCAGCCAGGCTCAGGAGCAGGGAGTGTCACAAACAGGGACAGAGACCCTCTGCCTTGCTGATTATGTACTGACCGCCATAATTCTGGAGAGGCTATGCCGTTTCCTGCCTCCAGGCCTCTGCACATGCCGTTCCCTCTACCTGCAATGCCTTTCTGTCTTCTTCTTCATCTACATAAATTTAATTCTGCTCAGACCTCACTTTCTCCAGGGAGCCCTCCCCACCCCTACCCAGGCAAAGCTTGGTTAGGCCTCCTTTTATGTTCCCAAAGCACCCTGATCATACATCTACTGAAGCACCACACCCATGGAAATTAACTGTTACCCCTTCATTCTCATCAATCTCTCCAGAAGGGATACAAGGAACAACCGAGGGTATACCCCACCTATCTGACAAGACTGGGGCCCACGCCACAGCATTCCAGCTTCCTCTCCAGGAGGAAGAGCTGGGGAATGGTGATGAACAGAGCAAGTGCTGGGCCAGCCCTGTCTCTGCTCTCACCTCATGCGTCTGTGGATTCTCTACAATGCAGCCATAGTTGAGGGATTGTGTCCTGTTAGCCTGAAAGACAGACATACCAAGACAGTGACCCGCCAGCTCCAGGGCAGCAAGGTCGGTTTTCTCTCTCTTTATTTCCCTCCCCTATAGCACCTGGCACCCAGCTCCACCAAGGACAGGTCTTCAGCAAGGGCGAGAACTGACAACTGCCCCCACCCCTCCCTTGCTCCTGACTGCTAAGCAACCACAGGGCTCAGGGTCTCCACTGCCACCGCCATCACCACTGGGGTTTCTGGAATATCTCCCTCCTGATGCCTGACCCCACTCCAACCTCCTGGGCTGCCCCTGCCTCCCCAATACCCTGCATTCCAGAAACCTCTCTGGATCCCCCACTCTGCACCCTCACCGTGGTGCCAAGGAGCAAGAAAGGGTGAGGCTGGTGTCTGTGGGCATCCAGCATAGCGCTCAAGGGGAAGTTGGAGCAGACGTCAGCGTTGAGCACGAAGAAGGCCTCGGGGCCTCCAGCCAGAATCTGGTCCCGGAAATGGTAGAGACCACCACCTGTGCCCAGAGGGGCAAATTCCTGCAAGTATCTGTCCCCAGGGACCCCAGGGCCAGCTCAGTGAGATCAGAGAAGACAGATTCCACGAGCCTGGGCACCCTACTCTTTCTACTTCCAGGTGTACACCTGCCCAAGGCCCACAGAGAAAACCAATAAACTCGGGGATTCAGAGATGCCCAAATAAGAATCCTCATAGCGTGCGAGTCCAGCAAATGCTGACTCAACCCACTCTTGAGAACTCAGAGGCTTAGGGCACTTCCCCCCAACCCCCATATAGTACATGTGCACAAACACCTGATGGGAAGGTGAAAGTCCTGCTGGGCAGCTTCCAGGAACCGGGTAAGAGGCTCATCAGGTTGGTAGAAGCCAATGAGCAGAATCTCCTGCATCCCAGGGACCTGAGGGCAAGAGAAGAGATTGGGAGAAAAAAAATTTGATTGGAAGGAATGACAGGAGGGAGAGATCCCTGCTACCAGCCCAAAAGTCCAGAGACCACAGTTACAGTCTCAGCTGTGGGGCCCTTGGGCACTCACTTGACCACTTTGGCCTGTTTTCTCCTCTGGACAATGAGGAAACTGGAAAGTCTCAGTCCCTGATCTTTTAATCTTTTATCATACTATTATTCCCCTGCCCCCTCACAACTGAATTGGTTCTCACCCTAGGAAAGATTCTGTGTACCAAGCTGCATTAAAGGATAATCCCATTCATTCCCCCCACCATATTTACTGTCTGTCAATCTGAGCTTGAAGTGAGGACACCATATACCAAGTGCCTACATCCTACGAGACACTTTATAAACATCATTGCAAGCTTAGCCACCCCAAAAAGCAGGTCCAATCACCCCCGTTTTACAAATAAGGAAACTAAGATTCAGGGAGGGTGAGATATTTGCTCAAGTCCTTGCAGCAGGCAGAGACTGGATTCAAATAAAACTTTGCCTGTCCCAATACCAAAAGCAATAAAAGAAATTAGCTCCACAGTGAGCAAGGGTTTAAGTTCTGCACTTTGCTATTAAGGTTCCCCTGCTACAGCATTAAATTGTCTCTAAGATTCTTGCCTGATCCCACATTCCACACTTTAAAAAAAGGAGGGAAATCTGAGCCTGAGGCCAGATGAGAGACTAGATTAAGGGAAGACAGCAGAGCGGCTGCACTACACAACTCTAGGGGGCGCCACTCACGGTGTCATTTGTAAATGGTGGTCTCTGAAGTTATGCCTCCTGGGAAGGTCATGGTTGGGAAAGGGAAAACACAACATGAAGGAGATGAGCAGGAGGTGAGGTGGGAGAGGGGAGTCCATGGGGTTACCTGGGCACAAGCTTCAATGTGGTGCTGAATCATAGGGACCCCTGCCACAGGGAATAGGGGTTTGGGCACCTCAAAAGACAAAGGCCTGAAGCGAGTCCCTGGGAGAGGAGAGAGAAGCACATTTCAGCTTCCTGCCTCCCACTGCCCCCACCCTACCAACCACCATAGCCCAACCTCCTCCCCCCATTCTCCTGGCTCCTCACCCTTTTGAGGGCCTCCAATCAGGATCACAGCTTTGAGCATGATGGCGATACTACCTAAACCTCAAATCCCAACAGAGAAATCAGGCTCAGATCTCACACCCCAACCAAACCCCAAACCGCGAATAGCAACCTTTAGTCCTCTCTGAAGATGTAAATGCGAAGTCAATATAGATCCACCCTGGACACAACACCTCACAAATCCCAAACATCTCAAATCCCAGCTCAGATTCCAGACGGCCTTCAAATCCCACAGTGACTCCACCCCAGTTCTGAAATTCATATCCCACAATCTGACCCCTAACCGACTTCCCTCTGGCCACAAATTCAGCAAATTCAGAAACTCAGCAATAGACGCCTACCTCAGACCCGAAACCTCAAAAAACCAAAACCCTAAAGCCACGTATTCCCAATTGTTGTATCCTTACTCTCAATGTTAAGCCCTTAAACCTAACAGTGAACCCTGAATACTGAACCTCAAATTCTGAGTGAGCCCCAAATACTTAACTACAATCCCAAGAATGGATCCCAAGTACGGAACTAACACTGATCCGCTTCTAATGCATCCCAAATCTTAGCAAAAACCCTAATAGGCTGAAACTGAGTCCTAAAACTAACCTCTGGCTGATGAACCCTGAATCAAAAGATAGACTCCTTTGGCATCCCAAATACGGAACCTACCAACCCCCTGAGTATGGATACTGACAAGGCACTGAATCTCTGGATTCGGAGGATTGATTGTTGATCCTCTGAACCCCACAACTGACTGTCTAATAAACCCTAGCCTCACGTAGCCAGGGGTTGTGGGACCAACACAAGAGCGGAAGTGCGAAAAACCAGCCGGGACCTCCAAGTCACACCTCTGTCTACCGGCCGTCCCCTGCCCTCTACCCCTTCCGCCACCCCTCCATCAGCTCCCTTTACCACTAGTTCTCTTTTGCCAGATCTGTCGCCCGCTGCTGCTTGCTACTTCCGCGCACGTGTCTTCTCGCAAATCGCGAGACCTCCTTCGCGGAGTCTGCCGGGAACTGTAGTTCTTAATACCTCCCAGCTTTCTAACCAAGAGCGAGGAGGTGGGACTTACGGGAGAGCACGGGGGCGTGGCCAAGGGGTCGAGGGGGCGACTCTAAGTGAGAAGGGTAGGGCCTGAGAAGCAGAGGTTGGAATTTAAGATTAGGACCTTGAGCTGTATGGGAAAGGGCTCAGGGGTAGCAGCCAAAGTAGAGAACCAGGTCACAGGGAAGAGCGAAGCTTGAGACCTGAGGAGGTGTGGCCAGCCTTGAGGTGGGCGGGGCCAGAGTGCAAAGCCCCAGGAGAGGGTGGGGCTTAAAGTATACAAAAGAAGAGGAGTCAAAGGCTCTGCTATCCCGTTTGAGAAGTGAAGAAACTTCTGATCGTGAGAGAAATCCTATCTCAGATTTAACTATCTGTAAAATGAAGCATTGGATTAGGCATTCTCCAAACATTCTGACCCCAACAGTCTGTGACCTTGGCGTGTTGATCTGGAATAAGTGTGGGTGCGAGAGCATGGGGAAATGGCGTCTCAAAAGAATAGATGAGACGCGGAGTGTCAGAGAGAGCAGCTTTATTAAGCAAGATGAAGCAGGGTTGTCGGTCCCAACAACCCCAGAGCTTGAAGCCAGGGCGAAGTGTATGAGGGCCACTTTCTGGCCACATCCACGAGACCGAAGCTCGGTTCCATGCTCAGGCTGTTCTCCACATACACTTCGTACTTGCCGCTGTCTTCGGGCGTGGCCCGGCGGCTGGTCAGCGTCGTGGTGGTGCTGCTGATTACCGAAGAAAACTCTAGCGGGGAAGAGGGGGATGGCAGGACCTCGAATCAGTTTACGCGCGACCTGGGCAGGACTAATTAGCCAGCTCTGTTCTTCGCCTCCCATTTTCCCGCCCCCGTCCCACTCCTGCGTTTCTGGGCCCTGCGCCGCCCAAGCTCTGGCTCCAGGCGCTATCCTTGCAGCAGGTCCCCACCCTCCCCTGGCGTCCTCCTCGATGTCTTCGCCGTCCTTGGTCCAGCCCACGTCCGGCGCAGGCTCGCCCAAGATCTCTGCAGTCAGCGTAACCGTGGTGACTTTGCATGCCTTTGTGTCATTCGGTCCCTTCTGAATCTTCGCCGGGACTAGAGGAATGGAAAGGGAATGCGACCCATTGAGGCACCTAGAGATAAGATGAGCAGGAGCATCACTCCCCGGCTAATAGCCGGCTCTAAATACAAAATGGATTTAGGCTGGCTGTGTGACGTTGGACAAGTCTTTAGCCTCTTTGGGGCTTCAGCTCCTCAACTGTCAAACAGGACTAATCCTGCCCCTCAAGTTGAATGGAGGAGCAAAAGAGATACTACAGGGTGAAAGCCCAAGAATATTCACACATCTCGCGGTGATTTGGAAATCGCCCTGGGCAGGGAGCCAGAAGACTAAAACTCTAAACCTGGCTCTGCCTCTGACTCGCTGTGACCCTGGGGCCCTGGGGTCTAGTGACTGAAGCCCATAGCGGACTTCTTAACCTGGATGGAACAGGATCCTAGGGTAGGAAAGGGCCACGGGCGGCCTACGCTGCACCCTGGTCTGTGTCTCGAGCTGTGCTGGGTCTGGGCCACATCCGCGTCCGAACTGGGTGAGGCCCGACGGTAAACGCGGCTGGACCCGGCTACGCGCCTGCTGGGTGGTGCTGTTCTGCGCGGTGGCACTGCACTCCGGGCGCGCGTACCTTCCACGAGGATGCGCGCCAAGTCGGAGCACTGGCCAAAGTGGTTGGTTACGTTAATGCTGTACTGCCCCAGGTCTGCCAGCACGCCATCGCTCACCACCAGTGCGACTACGTTCGGGTCTCTGAAGACATAGCGATACTTGGGCCCGTCGCGCAGCTCCTTGCCATCCTTGCTCCAGTGGATGAACGGGTCCGGGAAAGCCGAAGCGGTAAGTCAGCTTGGCCGCGCTGCCCTCAATCAGCACCACATCCTTCAGCGGCTCCAGCAAACGCGGCGGCCTCTTCCCGCGCAGTGCCTTCCGGGACCTAGCCAGAGCTCCCATGACTCAGTTCTGACCCCTCGCAGTTCTATACATCCATACATGGTCCCCTGCCGATCCCCTCGGCCACTAGACCTTTAAACATGGGGGAGGGGCAGCCACTCCTAAATTGTTACCCTGATAAAAGTATCTACTCTGTGGGCCACCCTTTCACACCTCAGTAATTGCTCTTTCCTAAGTCCAGTGACCCTAGCGGTACATGACACTATGCTCGGCCCTCCTCCATCCCCTAAATGCAAGGATGAGCGTTCTGCAGCTCCAGTTCCCTTTCTCCGGAAGCGGGTTCTTCAGGCCTCCCCCTCACCTGTGGCCGCGGTAAGAGGCCTGATGCTAGTGGCCACGCTCTGGACCTGGGGGATCGTTGATATCCACGGGACATCCCGGAGGCAGGGCTGCAGCCGCTGGTTTTTTGGCAGGAGCTGCTTTGGACATCTGGGGAGCAGAAAACAAAGAAGGGGGTCTAGGCTAACACAGGACTCTGACCTTCAGCCTTTTCCCTGCAGGTTCAGAACATCCCCTGAAATGGGTGTGTCTAGACTCACCGTGAAGGGACTTGGGTCGACTAACTGGGTAGCAGGTGGCACGGAGCCCTTCCAGATGGCACAGCAGGATCATGGACAGGTATTTAGCTCCAGGCCCAGGTTTTATACATCACTCCCCTCCTTGCCTTGTTTGATGTGGTTGCCCCAAGCCCCTGGGGGCCCCTGCCCCCAACCCAAGCAGTCTCTTTATTTAGACTGAGGATGCCTGAGATGCTGGCTCAGCCACTGAGGCAAATCCCAGGGTGGGGGTAATCCAAGAAGCTCTGGGGTGTACCACGTGTCAGTGCCAGGACAGCTGGGCAGCTGAAAGTGGCCCCATCCCTTCCTAGAGCAAGCAGTATCCATCCTGCTGCCAGGAGGATCAGACAAGGCCTCAAGTCGACAAGAGATTCCTGCTGGGACAGTTTACACTGAGGTCAGTCCCTGGACACTGGGACAACATGCCCTTCCTGAGACACAGTTGGTTAAGGCGTGTGAGTGTTTGTGGAGGTGTCCTTGAATGAAGCCAGTGTAGCAATGGGCTTCACTGTCCATCCAGACTAATTATGAGAAGGCCATGTGGCAATCTGAAAGTGCCTTTATTCTCCCCCACCTCAGGAGTCAAAGGTTGTCATTTCCAGACTGTGCCTCCTGATGGTAAACTGAGAAAAACCTAGAGAGGACCTTAAAGATTTTTGAGAACAGCATCCCCTGCTGCCACCCCATTCCCACTCACTCCCCTTCATGTGACATGGTAGGGTCTGGCTGGGCCACACTGTCCCTGGAGATTGGCACTAACACTGACTCCAATACTCTAGATCTGCCCAAGCTCCCTCTCCAGGCATAAACTGGTGCATAGGGGCATCAGACCACCTGGGGTAAAGGGGTTAAGTTAACCCTTCTGGGACTCACCTGGAGTCCAGTCTGCCCAAGCTAGGGCACCAGGTAATACTTGCTTCCATTCACTGTAACTGCCCGCCAAGGTGCAGAGCGCTGTCACCTTTTGATCAGAGCAATTTTGACATGGCTCTGCTGACATAAATTACCTTTGCTCCTCCGGGTTTGGAACAAGCAGTTCACATGCCATTTCCAATGGAGATGAGAAGGAGGCTCAAGATCAGAGGTGGGACAGGAGAGGAATTTTACCATTTATCAAGATATGAGTTCAGGCACCTCATTTTTATATGAAAACATTTGCAGTGTGTAGGGGATTAGAGATTCTCACAGGCAAACTGTATATCTTCATCGCTAAAATGGCAGGTGGGAAAGATGTCTCTCTGGTCCCTTCCAACTGGCTTTAATATCCTGTTATTTTTTGATGATGGGGCTTGCCTCTTCTCTGGGGCCTTGAGAAGCCAGAGAGGCTGGGCTGGGCTGGGCTGGGCAAGAGGTTGTTTGGGCTACAACCAAGCAGCCCTCAACCTTGATCAGCAATACACCAGCACCAGCTCCCTCTGCTCATGGGGTAAAGCTTTATTCCTTTTACTTTGCCAGGAACAGTTTTCAAGGTGGAGACGGGCAGGGGGAACAGTCCTTCTGGACACAAGAACTGACTCCCTTTCCCCACACCTCCAGGCAGGGCAGCTCAGTTTTAGGACCCAGTGACCATTCTGTGGCACTGCAGGAGGGCAGGTAGAGTCAAGGTCCCTTAGCACCCACTGCCCCCTCCCCGCTCCCGGCTTGCTATGGGAATTAGAAGGTCCAGACTGAGTGTCCCTGGGACCTAGGAAAACACTTGTCTACAGCTTCATCACAGCAGACACGCGGACCAGAGCACTCACAACTGCCCTGTGTTGCTGGTGCCCTGGGTGTCCTGATTGGTGCTCTAACACAGAACGTGGACACATGGGCCAATCCTGGTTTTCTTTACAGCTCTTCACACCACCTGCTCTTGCCTACTATCATGATGAAACTCCCTCTGCTCCAGGGCTTAGGACCAGAGCTGGCCTGCCTCCCAAGCAGAATGAAGAAGGCTGAGCCAGGATTGGGGTGTGGGCTGGTCCATTCCAGACCCCAGCATCCTCCCAGTTGTGATGATGGAACATGTGAGAAGAGGTGGGGGCCACCAGAGTCTGGTTAGAGGGTGATGGTGGGGATTCAGTGGTCCTGCCAGGATTCCAGAAACTTCAGAGGGAGAAACAGACCAGTGTCTCTCTTCCCTCTAGGAATGAAGGAGAGGTGAGGGACCAGGAGGATCGGGGACAGGGGAGGAAGGTCCCAAGGGGCTAGCTGGTATACCTTGGCTCTCACTGGCTCAGATAAGGCTGGAATGACCCTATCCCAACACTCCCTGTACCCCCAGCCACCCCTCCCCATAGACTACACACATAGGTCCTGCTGCTTGCCGTTTTTATTTTCCTTGTGACAGACAGACAGACAGCTGCACAGACAGCTGGATGGCTGGGGGGATGGTCAGGACAACATGGGCATTAGGGATTGGATGGTAGGGAGACTTCATAAAAGTCAATAAATAAATAAATATGAATGGGAAGAAGGGTGAAGGCCACAGAGGAGCGGTGGGGACATCTTTGGGCCAGTAGAGTGCCCAGACCTGCATCCACTGGGATAGGAGGAGAGTGCCACGTGAGTGACCACTACCTCCAGCCTCTAGCCCTCCATCCTTCTCCTTCTGGGGATGCTGGCAGCTGGCCCACCCCACCCTGGCCTGTGTCCTCTCTCCTCTCCCTCCCCCACCTTGCTGCCCTCTCTCACACAATGGCTATGGCTCCTTGGCCTGTCTCCTTGCCCTGTCCCTGCTTCACTGACACTCCCAGCCCATGGCCTGTTGACACCCTGGGCTCCTCCCTTCTCCTCTCCAGCAACTCACACCTTCCTGGGTTGGTTCTCCCCCAGATTCATTGTCTCCCTCCCCCAGAACCTTCCTCGAGTCTCCCCCTCCCTATCTCTCAGCTTCTCCTCATCACTCTCCCATTTCCCCTTCTTGCCCCTCTTCCTGCTCCTGACCCCACCCAGCCTGGCCAGTGGGTCTCTCGCTCTGGCTCTGGCCCGGTGGCATTGGCCACAGCCCAGAGTCTCTGTCCCCGCAGGTCCATGAGGTAATAGCCCGGCCGGATGTTGCTGCTGGTGGTGTCCGAAGCCCCGGGCCCACCCGGCTCAGCATGGGCCCTGGAATGTCCCGCAGCATCAGCGGGAACCCCGAGTCAAAGCCCGAGGCCCGGCTGTGGTCCGAGCCGCTAGGGGTTGCCTGGGTAGGAGCGCAGCAGCACCTTGTGACGGGTGGCAGCCTCAGCCCGGCGGCGCCGCTGCTCGCCCAGGAACTCCTTGAGCCGGTTGGTGGTGAAGGTGAGCGTCTGGCGGCGCAGCTTCATCAGGTAGGCGTCCTGCAGCCACGGATGGGCCAGACAGTCCTGCAGGGAGGGCCGGCTCCTGCCAGGCCAAGCC
Source organism: Vicugna pacos (assembly GCF_048564905.1). Classification (NCBI taxonomy): domain Eukaryota; kingdom Metazoa; phylum Chordata; class Mammalia; order Artiodactyla; family Camelidae; genus Vicugna; species Vicugna pacos. The sequence goes on along the minus strand of NC_132991.1, from coordinate 80,462,541 downwards.
GGGGACCGTAAGCCAGGACAGATGGGCCCCAGACCAGGGCGGGGCCCCACCTGGGCGGGGCCCCACCCTCCCAGAGATGGGGGCTCCAATCCTGGATTCATCCCTGGTAAGTGATCTTGGGCAACTCTGGGGCTCAGTTTCCCAATCTCTGGAATGAGGACAGTGATTCTGCCTATGTCCAGGAGTGTTATGGGCTTTAAATGGTAGTAGTACAACCACTTAGTAGTAGTGGTAATAGTAATAGTAATAGTATTAGCAACAGCAGCCACAGTGTATTATTAGGCATGGGCTAGGCAGGGGCAGGTCATGCTGGGAGGTTGGCAGGTGTGGGACCCACTCACCAGGGATGTACTGAGAGGACCTTTCGCAAGAAGAGGGTGGCGCTCTGGGACGTGTTGGGGTACAGCTGGAAGGCATCAAATCGACCCCCCACAATGCGAGCCTCTGTTTCCTGGGGGTCTGTCTCGTAGAACGGGGAGCGTCCACTGAGCCTGCGGTGGAGACAGTTCAACTGACATATGCAAATTGAGGGTTACAGGGCCAGGGGGACATTAGTGTGGGGGTTCTTAGGGACACAGAGCTCAGAGACAAGGCTACTCGCACCTGGGCACTCGTGTGTGTGTGTGTGTGTGTGTGTGCACCAGTGTGCACATGCATGTGTGGCTAGGGAGGTGGGTGGGGGAGAGGGTGCAGGTAGAAGGTGGTCCCAAGGGCACTCACATGATGTACGTCAGCACACCCACTCCCCATATGTCCGTAGCAGAGCCGATGGGGTCTCCCTTCACCATCTCAGGAGCTGACAGGAGACAAGAGGCCAAATTGAACCAGCTTCCTGGTGGCAAGGGAGCAGGGAGGGGCAGAAGAGGTCCCTAGGGGCTTGAGGACCAGGATGCCCAGGTCACCAGACCATGGGTAGGACCAGAATAGCAATCCCTGGATGCCAGTGGGCAGAGTGGCCCCTGGGGAGACATAGGGCACTGAATGGTGCGAGGGGAGTTGGGGGTCACCAGAACTGCAGAGGAGCTGAGAACCAGGGTCACTAGGTCCCTCAGATCAGCTCCAAAGTAGGGTTCCCAAACAGCGTGGCTAACACTTGAGATTAAGACCCTTTGAAATCAGCTTGGCTGGCTCTAATCCCAGGCCTGCCCCTTCTAGCTCCAGGACCCTGGGCAATGTACTAGACCTGCCTGGCTCTCCATCCCCTCATCTGTAAAGTGTGGCTTGCAGAGTAACTCTAAGGAATGGAGATAATAAACAGAAAGTATTTAGCAGGTAGCTAAATGGTAGATGGTTTCCCTGATTTATAGAAATTAATAATTGACTCTCCTGTTTTTCCAGCTTTATCAAATACCTGGCTCTACCATTTATAACTGTCTGATGTTAGACAAATACTTAACCTCAATGCACCTCTGTTCCCTTATCTGTAAAATGGGGGTGATATGCCAGTTTCAAGGGTTACTGTAAAGAGAAATTTTTTTTAAATCCATGGAAAGGACTTAATTCAGTGCTTGCATATAAATGGCACGTGTGTGAGCGAAGTGGGGTAAGCCCTGGTTGCTGCCCCTTTGGCAGTGACCCAACCCCAACCCTGGCTGGCACGGTGCCCTCACCCATGAACTCCAGTGTGCCCGTGCGGTGGCCAAGGGGCCGCAGGGCCTGGGGGTTGTAGGGCTGGGCGCTGCCAAAGTCCACGATCTTGAGGGCGTTGTCAGGGGCCAGCAGCAGGTTGTCTGGCTTGATGTCCAGGTGCAGCACATGGCGGCCATGGAGGTAGTCCAGGCCTTGTAGCAGCTGCACCACGTAGGTGGCCACGTCATCCTCTGAATACCGGAACCTGGAGAGGTGGGGGAGGGAACAGGTGATATCTGAGCTCAGCTCTCCCCACCCTCCCTCCCTGCTCCCCTAGAAGGCCCAGTACCTGTCACTGAGCCCACAGAGGAGTTCCCGGTTGCCGCAACTCTCAGCGATGAGCACGAGGTAGCGTGGGGTGATGTAGGCCTCGTGCAGCGACATGAGCCGCTCGTGGTGCAGCGTCCGCAGCACCTCATACTCCTGCAGGACCCGCCGCTTGCCCTCGGCCGCATAGGGGACGATCTTGGCCACGAACGTTCGCCCAGTGGCATTCTCCCGGCAGGCGCGCACTACTCCAAAGCGGCCCCTGGGTGTTGGGTGGAGATAGCACAGGCTCAGAGGAGAGAGGGAGACACCTCCATGGTGAGGGCTAAGCAAGGGGGAGCAGGTATCCCCTGGGGGCAAGAATGCAGTGTGGGGTCTGGAGTTCAATCCTAGGAACCTGGGTTTGAGTCCCAGCTCTGCCACTTACTGACTTAGTCCCTGAGGCAAATCCCATAACCTCTCCTCTCTAACCTCAGTTTTCCCATCTGTGAAATGGAATAATGCAGTGTCTCCCTCTCAGTTGTGAAAATTAAATGAGATCAAATAGCTAAGAGCTTAGCATGGTGCCTGGCACAAAGAAAATCTGAACTTAATGGTGCTAAGGACCCAGATCTCCGTGCTTCCTGCCTTTGCCCCACCCCTTCTCCCACTCCCCGACACCAGGCCCAGGCAGGCTGGTCTTCCCTCTGAATCCCTGTGTCGCCAAAGTTCCACCCACTCCCCACTTCTGTCCTCCTTCCCTTTCCCAGCCCTGGCCCCACTTGCCTGGCCTTCTCCTCCAGGAAGGTGTAGGGTTTCTGAGGGAGGCCCTGTCGCAGAGTGGTACCCTCTGGCCTGGAAGAGCTAGGAGGACCACCTCCAGGAGAGCTGACCACCTCCTTGGCTGGACTGAGGCTCTGCACAGTCACCTTGGTGGGCTCAGGAGGGGGCTCAGGGGCTGGGGGCTCGGGGGCTGGTGGTGCAGACACAAAGGAGGTCACCACATACAAGGGAGTTGAGGAAGATGTTGCTTTTACCCCTTGAGGGGTGGAGGCTGGGGTCGGGGTCCCAGTGTCAGGGACGGAAGACTTGGGCTCACTTGGAGAGACCTGGGCACTGGGTGGGGTAGGCTCTACTTGCTGGGCAGCCTGCAGACCCCTGTGCTTTCGTGGGGGGGTTTGGGGTGGTGGACCCATAGCCTTGAGTGAGGACAAGGCTTGGTTGGGGGGTGATGGGGAAGATGAGGGGCCAAGAGGGACTGATTGGGGGCCTGGGGGAGCAGGAGCTGGGGAGGGGCTCGGTGAAGGGGCCAGTGAGGTAGGAGAGTCAGGAGGCGGGGCCCTGGCTGGCCCTGAGGTAACAGGGGCATCTCGGTGAGCAGCAGATGGCAGAGCTGAGGAATCTGAGCGGAGATAGAGAAAATCATCACCATGGTGCTCTGGGGGCAAAACTAGGTGCTCTGAGGAGGGGGTGTGCCCTGGGCTCAGTGTTCTCTGCCCTCTTTGTCCACCACCCTACCCTGTCCCACTGACCTGGCATGCCCCTGACGAGGACCTTCTCAGAAGGGTTGCTGAAAGGCCCTTGCCCAGCACGGTTGGCACAGGCCACACGGAACCTCACAGTCATGCCGACTGGTAGGTGGGTCACATTGTAGTAACAGTCAGGGATGCCCGAGCTCACGGGGTGCCAGGAAGACTCCCCTGTAGGCAGCATGGAGGAGGAGCTGAGGCCACAAGAGGGGTGGCCCAAGCTCCCAGTGCTGTCTGTGAGGTCTCCCCGGCTTCTCCACCCTCCACCTGCCTCTGCTCCCCCCACCAGCCTGCTGGCCCCTCACCATCCACCCGCCGCTCCAGCGTGTACGTGCATGGTGCCCTACTGTCTCCTGGCTTCCAGAGCACCAGTGCCGTGTCTTGGTAGGTCTGGGGCACCTCGGGAGGAGCTAGCTTTCCTGGGACACCTGGCAAGAGATGCAAAGCCCTAGTGAAACCCTGGGCCCCAGCTCAGGGCCCATCAAGCCCTGCCCCACTGTTCCCCATCACTGCCCGCCTTGGTCCCTGCCCCAGGCTCACGGGCCACAGAGATGGTACAGGAGCTGGTGATGCTGCCTAGGACATTGGTGGCTGAGCACTCATAGAGCCCAGCATGCCGCTTGCTGGCCCGGGGGATGCTCAGCAGCTGCCGGCCGTCTTTGCAGGACACGATGATCACTGAGGGCTCTGACCGCAGGGACTGCTTGTCTAGGAGCAAAGGAGGAACAGGAGGGGCTGCTGAGTGAGGGAGAACACACGTCCTCCAGGCCCCCTTGGTTGCTACTTCCCACTGAACATCCCCGGGCCTTGGGGCCAAACTTGTCTACCCATCTCTCTTGGGGAGAAATGGCCTTACCTTTCATCCACGAGATGTGGGGTGCAGGGCAGGCCGCTGGCAGGCAGAGCAGGGTGGCTGCCTCTCCCTCCAGCAGCACCTGGTCCTTGAGTTTGATGTGAAAGACCGGGGGAAAGTCTGGAGGGAGAGCAAAGACAGCCATAGGTCTGCGGGATCCTGGCTCACTCCCCACTGAGGGAGGGGAGGATGTGTATGCGCGTGAGGGGCGAGCTGGTGCTGCCTGCAGGGGGCCGAGTGAAAGGCCATCTCTTCCCAGATGTGGGGATTTTGAGAATTTTCTTTGGGGTGAGCACTTTCGCCAGGCACTCACTGTGTGCAGAACTATCTTTTTCTTTCACTGATTATTGAAGATGCTTGGTGGCTACCTTGTATGTTTATAAATCACTTCGAGCAGGGCTTGGCACTAAGTAAGTGCTCTATAAGCATTTGTTAAATAAAATAAAAACAAATATTGAAAAACTACAATGGTTAAGCTCCTGCAATCCCCATTCCTTCTGGGGCACCATGGGGCAAGTGACAGGAGTGGGCGACCTGAGCTGAGACGCTCGGGAATGAACATATGTTCAATCACAAGTGCAATCTCAAAAGATCTGAAGTCGAGGCAAACCTGGGGCAGACCCCCAACGTGTGTCAGCCTCTCCCACCCCTCTTCCCCACTGGGGGCCAGGGAGCTGGTCTCAGACCCTCTACATACTCCTTCACGTCAGCTAAGTAGTGAGAGTTTTTGAAGGGACAAGAGACAATATCTGCATGACCTTGGACCACGTCTGTAAACTGAGGAAAATAACACCAAGCTCATAGGGCTGTGGTGAGAATTCAAAGAGGCCCACAAAGCACTTAGCAGGTGCCTAACATATAATAAGCGCTCAAAGATGTTAGCTTGTATTGTGATGATTATCTCGTTAGTATGCCCAGTAGAGAAGCTGGGCACAAACCCCCAGAGAAAGAGGCGGTTTCAGCAAAGCTGGTTTCACAGCTGTCCGGTGAATGAGCCTACAGCAGGGCTGTGGATGGCCAACGTCTTTGTTCCAGGTCTTTGCTGGCCTGTGGCTCCTAAATGCCATGAAGATTTGCATTCCTGTCCCCTGAGAGTGTCTCTAGAAAAATCCCAGTCTGGTCCAGGGATAGTGGTGGTGGTGGTGGTGATGGTAGATTTTTTTTTCACATGGGCAGAAAGAGCTGAGAGGCAGATACCTCTGAAGAACCAGGAGGGAGTGGGGTGGGAATGAGCTGGGCAGGATGATCAGGACAGCAGTGTGTCCCCTTTCCCACTTTACCCCAGTGTTCCCCAGGGAGGGGTCCCAAACTGAGGCTCCAGCAACATAAAGTGAATATAGTTTCGTCAATGGCTGCCTTCAGACCAAGTGAGGGTACTGGGTAGGGGGAGAGAGAGGGAGCCGAGGAGGAGAGGTGAAAGGTGACCCTGGCCCAGCTCTGCCAGTCCCACCCCCACCCTCAGGGGGCCCTAGCTGGTAAAATGGACCTGGGACAGCCTTCTTCCTGCAAGGAGGGGGCGATAGGATGAAGTAAAGGGACACTGCCTCGGCAAGAAATCAGCTGCACAAGCAAAATGGAGCTGGAGGGGAGGCCCCAGGTGGGAAGGGATCAGCTGTCCCCAGGCCTCAGGGCTGGCTTTGCTCTCTCTCTTCCCACTCCTTCTCTACCCCTGCCCCCACCAGCTGGCCTCCCTCCCTTCTCTTCTCTCACTACACCCTCCACCACCAACTTCCTCAGGTGAGATGCCCCAGCTTCCCCTTCCCTGGTCAAGATGGGACACAGTCATCTCAAGCCCGGCTGAGGCATGTCTGGGGCAGTTCTGAGGAGTTTTATCAGGAAACTGGAGGAGAAGATTGGTAACCAATAAAGATTCTGCATGCAGGCCAGTTTGGTGGGCCTGCTTCTTTCTGCAGGCTTATCTGGAAACCGTGGCCTCCTGAAGCCTTTGCTTGTCATCCTTGAGTAACACCCCCCTTTCAGGTGGGGGACTGGGGTGACCAGGTAGAGAATACCTCCCTCCCTGCAGCCCCAGCACATGTGGGCAGAGAAACAGACCAGGGTATATCCCAAGTGCTCCTCCCCCCAGCAAAGAGTCCTGAAGGCTGCTTATCTGTGCAAAGTGCCTTCTGTAGGGGCAGAGGGGACAGGAAGGGGCACTTGTGTGTTCAGGGCGACAGAGAAATGGAGGATTGGAAGCACAATCCAGATTGTGGGCCTCTAGGTGGGAGAGAAAGGGTATCTTTGGGAGCACGTTCATGCATACACACATCTGCAGGGGGCCTCGTCCTGACCTCCTTCAGAACTACACCCAGTGACAGAGACCTAGGGAGGAGACTAGCCAAAGAAAGGCATTAGCACAGTGTCCTGAAGCCACTGCTGGGATCTGGCTGCAGAGGGTCTTACAGCCCAACACTCTGGCTGCTCCTCTAACTACCAGCTCTGTGACTTGGGCAAGCATGGCTAAGCCTCTGTCCCCTCACCTGTAAAACAGGGAGATGGTAAGAATCATTCCTAAACAATGTGGGAAGATTGAGGCAATGCTTGTGAAGTGCTTAATAGGACACTTGGCATTGCTAATTAATGGCAGCTGCTATTATTATTGTTATTGTTTCCCTGACTCCAAACCCCTTCCACTACTGCCAAGGCTCCCCAAGGTGGGCCATCTCCCCAACCAGCAATGACCATCCCCTGGGGCGGGAAGGGGCTTACTCACCCAGCAGGCCTCTATTACCTGACTCACTGCGCACATACTGGTGACCCAAATCCTCCTGGATGCTGGCAGAGAGGTTTGGCTGGGACAAACCCTTGTCCTTCCGAAGCCTAGAGAGGCCCCAACGCAGTCGGCTTCGTCTTTCCCCGGGAGCTGGGAAGACCCAGGCCCATGAGCACCTGCCAGCCAGTACCAGAAAGCTCCCGCCTCCCGGCAGCTCCACACTCCCCCCACCCCGCGCCCAGAGAACTAGAGAACTTGTAGCCCCCACCCTGGTCTGCTCCACCAGCCTCTGCCCTTCAGCCTCCCGCTGCTCCAGCCCTGCCAGTTCCATCCTCAGGGCCTCCAGAAAGCCTTCCGCCTCTTCGCGGTCGGTGTCCCCGGCCCTCTCCTCGTCCTAGGGCGTCTCTCCAGCCTACCTATCATCCCAGTCCCACACGCCATCCCCACCCGAGTTGTTCGCACATTCAGACTCCACTCTGTCCCGGCCCCTTCTCACCTGAGGAGCCCGATGTACCGCTGGCCTCGGAGCCCAGGGACTCCGCGGAAGGTGCGGTGGCGCCGGCCTGGGCGGCCAGCTGGTTGTGCGCGAGGCCAAGGCGCCTCAGACTCTCGCCCTCGGACGTGGCCCTGCGCAGCCGTCCGAATAGCGGCGTGCTGCGGCCCGACGCGCCCCCCGAGTCCTCGCTGCTGCCGCTGCGCTGCAACCGGCTCGACAGTCGCTCCAGCGTGGAGCTGAGCCTCCTGCGCACCGCCAGCACCGGGGAGCCGCGCGCCGAGCTGCCGCCCTCCGAGCTCTCCCCGTCTGCGCCGCGGGCCTCCCAGGCCGGGTGGCGCTGGGCGGGCGGGGTCCGCCGCAGACGCTGGGACAGCGACAGCGAGAGGCGGCGGACGAGGCCCGGCTCCCCGACCGCCCTGAGGTCCTGCACAGAGCGGGAGCGCTCGGGCCGTCGCACCAGCTCCAGCGGCGTTCCCGCGGGGCTCGGCCGGTACATGCCGTCCTCCTCCTCCGCCCCGCGGAAGGGGCCGCGCTCCTCGGAGCGCGAGCGGCTCAGCAGCCGCAGCCCCCGAGACAGGGGCGACTCACGGCTGCGCTTGAACTTGGCCTCGAACACGGCTTCCGACTCCAGGTTCTCGATGCTGCTGCTGAGACTGCTCCCTGGCCTGCGGGGCACCGTGGGGACACGGGCTTTCTCGGCTGGCACTGCGGGAGCCCCAGCTGAAGGCACACGCTTCTTGGAGGCTCCCGGAGGTGGGGAGGCCACCCTGGCGAACACAGCCGGGTGGGGCTTAGGCTCCGATGGAGGTGCGACAGGGCCCTGCGGGGGCCCTTGCGCGTGGCCCGACAGCTGGAGCGACTGCATGATCTGGGCATAAGGTGTGAGGGGGGGCACTGGGGTTTGTAGAGCTATGGGGGGCTGTGTAGGTTTGGGGGCTGGGACTGGTGCTGACATGGATTCTGGGGCCTTCTCTCGGGCAGGCTGGGGTGCTGAGGGCTGGGCATCACTGGGTGTGGTGGCAGGAGGCTCTGAAGACTTGGGGGCACTGGGTTTGGGGGCGCTGGGCCGCACAGGGCTAGGTGGCTGGGCCTCACTGAGGGCAGACAAGGAGGGAGACTCCTGCAGCCTGCGGGCCCCAAGCCTGGCCACGGGGATCTCAAGGGGCGCCCCAGCTCGGCGATGCCGGCCCCGGGGCTCCGCCTCACCCTGCGAGAAGCTGCTGCTCTTCTGCAGGCCTCGTGTCTCAGGTGGATGCTGGTGGCGGGGTGCCGCCTCGCTAGAGGCTGCCCGCGCCAGCCGGGGATCCCGGGCACGGCCCCCAAGGCTCTCCAGCAGGGGGCCTCTGAGGCCGCTAACCTTACCATCCTCAGGGCCGCCCCGCAGCAACCGCTGGCGCAAGGCCTGCAGCCTCTGGGCATACTCGCCCTCGCTCAGGCCTCCTCGGGTCAGGCGGGTGGCCCCCGGGCTGGGGCTTCGGCGCTGCGGCAGCTCAACAGACGCTGCCTTGTGCAGGCCCCGGCCCGGCTCCCTCAACCCGGCCCGGGGCAGGGCGCTCTCAGCTGAGCTGCCCCTCCGGAGCTCTCCCCGCCGGGGGCTGGGCCCAGACGGGGGCTCCTGGCCTGAGGAGGGGAGGGCCTGAGGGCTGGGGGTCTCCTGATCCTGAGACGGGGCCTTTCCTTGCTCCTGCCAGTCCATGGGGGTGGCAGCTCCAGCCTCTGGGGTCCCCAGGGCCTCATCCTCAGTGGGAATGTCAGTGAGGGACACCCGGGAACCCGAGAACTCAGGCTGCAGTGGCCGGGGCACTGAGGGCAGCTCCTCCAGCTCTTCCTCTTCAGAATCGGAGGAGGATGACAGCCCTCCACTGGGGGGTGGTCTTCTGGGCACAGCCACCCACACCCGCTCTGGGGGTGCCCGCAGCAGTTCAGGAATGGGGCGCAGCACCAGGTGGCACTTGTAGCTGATCTGGGAGCGCTGGAGACAGGGTACTAGAGTCAGACCTGAGGGACCCCTGGAGCCGAACTGACCCACTCAGGCCCACCTCAGCCCCAGGGGAGATAGCCCGAGGCAGGCAGAGTCAGGGGACAGGAGGGACGTGGGAGTTGAGAGAGTAAAACGTGCATGAAGATGGATGAGCAGGAGTGAGGGCACCTGATAGAAAAAGCAGTGTTAGAGAGAGAAGGCTGCAGGGGGAGAAGATGAAGGCACAGAGGCAGGGCCCTGCCAAACTCACCTGCCACCTCCGCCGGGAGAGGAATAGCTTTAGGTGATCCGTGCTCACCTCTGCGCCCTTTGCCTGTGTCTGCAAACCAGGAAAGAGTGCCTGAGGGAAAGTCCTCTGTCCACCCTAACCCTCCAAGTTTGGCAATGGAGAGACAATGCCCACGGGAGGGGACAGTAGACCAAGCAGCATTGAGTCTGGGTTCCTGGGGCTCCCTTTCCCCTCGGATCTGTCATAGCAACTCCCACGATCAAGGTACCCATGTATGGACAAATGCCCTGAACCTAAGTGGAGAAATAGGAAACCAGTGGCTCCAGGGGTGGGCTCTAGAGCTTATACCAGAGCTCAAGGCCCTGTCCTGGTCTACTGGCTGCCCTGGGAGACCCCTGGCTTGAACCCTGCTCCCCAAGTCACCATTTGTCTCCATCTAGAGCCAGCATCCCAGACATATGGAGTCTGGTGGGCCAGCCTTTGGAGGTGCTGCTCAGCGCCCACCCAGGTTACTCTTTTCAGAACTTATTTCTGAGCTGAGAGATCAGGCTCCTCCTCCAGGGACAGATACCAGAATGACCTCAGCCTTCTGTTGACCCAGCACCATGCTCATTGGATGATTTATTCAGTTACTCTTTCTGGCTCATTTGCTGAACCCCTCCCTCTGCCTGGCACTGTGCCCTGTGGTGCTGGGGTTTGAAGATGAATAAGTGAGAGCTCTGCCCACACAGAGCTCAAAACCAAGAGGACAAGCCAGCCAGGCCACCCACCAACCACAGTATGTGGGACCAGGGCAGGATGGAGGAAGGCCACAGGAGTGCGGAGGACTGGGGCTGGTCTCAAGAGACAGGGAGAACCCTGATGAGGATCCCTAGGATGGGGAGGTCCAGACCTGTGCCTTGGAGTCCATGATAACCCAAGCTGAACCTCAGTTTCCTTATCAGCAAAATGGAAGTAATAATACCTTCCTTTACAGAGCCATTGTGAGACTAACAGATCATATGTAAATAAAATGCATTATCATGGTTACTGTACACAGTAGGGACTCAATAATTGGAGCTGTTGATAAAGTTCTCTCTCCTTCCACCTCTTCTACCACCACATTGTGAGACAAGACTCACTTTAATCTTTTTTTTAATGGAGGTACTGGGGATTGAACCCAGACCTTGTGCATGTTAAGCAGGTGCTCTACCACTGAGCTATTACCCTCCGCAAGACTCACTTTAAACCACGGATGTTCTAGGGTCTCCTCTGCGGTAGGTCTCCTGTAAAGGAATGAGGATTAAGAAGGGATTTTTCATTCATTCATTCATTCATTCATTCATTCAATAAATGTTTGGGAAAACAGGGCCTCTAAGGAGTTGGGCGGTTAACTCCCTATGGACAGAGGCTTGGGCAGGATTTGAGGGGTGGCATGAGGGGACCCTGCAAGGGGGAGGCTCCTTGGGGCCTCGTACTCACAGGCGGTCCTGTACCAGCACTTTGATGAGGAAGCCTCGGGCCTCCCTGCTCAGGCTCAGGAATGTGGTCTCCTCGAAGGCCACGTTGTAGTTTCGGATGTTCATCAGCGTCGTCCGATCGTTTTCCCCAACAAATGGGGAGATTCCCGTCAGACTGTAGGGGTGGAGAGGGCTGGGTGAGAGGGGGCAGGGTCCTGGGGCTGGGGCAGAGACAAAGGTGGATGCCAGGGGAGCATAGGGCCAGGGACAGATGGAGGCACCAGAGCTGTGGGGCAGGCAGAGGCGGGGTGAACCTGGGCAGAATCTTGCAGATTCTTGCCTGCCCTGCCCCTATCCAAACCCAGGAATGGGCGGGGAGGCAGTAATGCCTTGAATCCTGGGCAACCAGGTCCTTCTCCTAAGCCCATACTCTAGAGGACCTGTTCCATCCCTCCTCCAGCCATGCCCTTTCCCTGAGGTGAGGAGTCTGTGCCAATGGGATATGCCCCAGGAGCCAGGGCCTCCCCCTCCTAGTCTGTGTTCTGGACTAGTTCCCTGCCTAAATGGCACTGAGCCTGCACTGGCCTCTCCCTGTCCTGCCTCCCAAGCACGCTGCCAGTGTGCCCGCTCTTATGGAGGGGCGTGGTGGTGGACAGAGCTTGGACACACAGTCTGGATGTCCACATTCATGCACATGAGGCCCCTTCCAGTGCAGGAAGGAGCCACAGTATGGAGGAGAAAGGGGTGGGCTGCAGGCCCCCAGCTGCTCTCTTGCCCCAGGTTCTGCAAATGTTAGCAGTGGACCTGCTTGGAGACTGTTAGAAGACAGGGGTCCTGAGTGCAGAGGGGTCCTTACCAGAGGAAGGCAACAACACCCACGGGCCTGGTAGAAAAGAAAGGAGAGTAGATGGGTAAGAGGACAGCCCACCTCCCACCGGAAGTGAGCAGTTCTCTTGCTACTGCTGATCTACTAAGGAAGCATCCTCCTTGTGAACACTGCCATGCACAAATGGGCACAGGGATGCCTCCTTTGGGGAGGATCCTGAACCCAGAGGTCCCAACATGCCTGGAGGACTCAAGGGTCATGGCAGGGCCAGCCTAGGGAGCCCAGAGGAGTCTAGGGACCAAAAGGCCATGTCTGCCTCACTGGGGGAGGCAAGGTGGCTTCAGGCAGGGAGGCCTAGCACCTGGGGGTGGGGGGGAAGAGGAGCCAAGGACTATCAGGGCTGAGGCCTTGAGTGATCGGGTCAGCCCTGACAGATGAGGGGCAGGTAGTAACAAGGGCAGGAGGCCCCCGTGAGCAATGCCACCAGCCAACTGTCTGAGAAGGAATCAGAGTAAAGCTGTTCTCTGCCACCAAACGAGTCCTCAGCATGGCACTGAGGGAAGCTGCTCTGGCCCACCCCAGCAGTCCCAGATGTCCATAATACCAGATGTCAGTGACTCCGGATACAGGGGTCTGGTTGACAATCTCAGGTGCCACAAATTCAGGTGTGCCGTACTGGCAGTACTGCGGCTCTCCTGGAATCAGCTCCTGAGCATTCCCGAAGTCACAGATCCTCACCTGCTCTTCACCCTCAACACCATCCCATACCAGCAGGTTCTCAGGCTGTGGGGCACAAGGCAAGACGTGGGGACTGAGTGAAGAGGGGAGGACACCCCGCTGCCTGGCTCCCACAGGTTCTGCCTGCTCCCCACTTCCCACCTGCATCTCACCTTGACATCGAGGTGCAGCACATGGTTCTCGTGCAAGTAACATATTCCGTCTAGCACCTGCCGCATGTAGGCCCGGATCTGTGGAAACAGGAGGCCCAGAATCGGGGGGTATTATGTTTGATCACCAGCAGGATTATGGTAAAAAGTCAGGCCACGCCTGGGAAGTGGCCTTCAGGTGGCTGGTGGAGCGGGCTGAAACATAGGTTTGGGGTTGCTGAGATTCAGGGCTTCCACGTACAGCTGCACAGGTTGCGTGCAGCAGAATTATAAGAGGGAGTCATTTACATGATAATCAGTAGAATTGTGCAGTATACAACTTGTGCAGCCCTACAATGCAGGACAGCACTGAGACTGAACAGAGTCTAGGTGGAGCTCCTTCTGGAGAAATGTGTGAGGAATACTTACGTAAGGAAGATTGGGAAACAACAGAGTTAGAGGCCAGGGTAGGTCTGCTGAGATTTACCGAGTACAAGTCCCAGGGTGCGGGTCTGCTCTGATGGGGGAAGGGGACTCTGCCGCCTGCCTAACAGTACTCCTCTCCACCACAACCCCCGCCTATTTGTGGGCACAGACGGCATGCCCAGGAGGCACCCCTTGGGTCTCGGAGCTCAGGTGGGTGAATGCTGGTGCGCAATCAGGCCCCTGCCACCCACTGCCCTCACCTCAGACTCACACACGGTGGCTTTCCTGGCCATTCGCTCGAGCAGCTCCTCCGTGCAGCTATGTCCCAGATCAAGGAGAACAGTGACCAGTGCCAACAGCTGGGCCCGCCTTAGGCAGCACCCTCTACCCACAGAGCTCAGGTTGGGTCCTAGCTCAGCACAGGCTTCTCCTTCCCCTTAAAGCACATCTGATACCAGTTAGCAACTGCATCTTCCTTCTTCCCCCTGACATCTGGGACAGCCCTGCTTGGACTCTCACTTGCTGTGGGATCTCAGGCAAGTCATATAACCTCTCTGAATCTAGGTTCCCTGTGGTGTCAAATAGGGATAACACTCCTCTCGCCCACCCTGTGAAGTATCTAGAAGGATCAAGGTGGAGCAGTGTTTTGTTGACTGTTTATAGAACTTCTTGCCCCTATTTGAGAATGACCCAGAAGGTCTATGACACATAATAATTTGTCATTTTGCTGAGGTTTGGGTCCTAACAGTGCAGACTGGGAGGCTGGTATATATAGGACATGGTCACCCTGCTAGGGGCAGTGACAAAGCCAACCACCCAGCCCCCTTACCTCGATATTTTTGAAACTCCTAGAACACTGCCAGGCACACATTAAGTGCTATGTAAATTTAAGATAAAAAAATGTTGGTTTTCACACATATGCCTCCAGACTCCATTCTAAAGAATTTATAAGACATCTTCAGAACTCCCAATTGTCAATGGGACCACTTTGTAAAGTGTAAGTCATGTTGCTAATTGGCTGTTACAATGATCAGTCATTCAGGCCGTGTGTCCCCCACCCGCCCAGCCTGCCCTAGGATACAGCTCAGTGACAATGACCAGTCCCCGGCGCCTCTCGAAGGCCTCGTGGAAGTAGAGGACGCAGTCATGCTGGAGTCGGGCCAGCAGCCGGGCCTCCCGCCACGCTGATGCCTTTGGCTTGGCCTGACTGGGGATGAACTTGGCTGCAAACTCCAGGCCAGAGCTACGCTCCACCACACGCCGCAGGTAGGAGAAAGCACCCCTGGGTGAGGACACAGGGAGAGGATGGGGATCAGACACTGCTGAGACTTAGATGCAGCCTCTCTCAGCCCCCGGACACAGCACCTGCCCCAGCCCCACACCTGCCAATCTCCTGGTGGATGTCATAGAAGTCGCTGAGCCTCCTTCCTCGCTGCTCCTCGTCTTCCCCGACCCCCTCCACCTCCATAGCTGTCTGAGCTGAGAAAGAGATGCCTGGTGTTAGGTGGGGAGGGCAGGAAGGAACGAAAGCATAGACTGGCCCAGGCAGGGCAGACAGAAGACACAGAAGAGAAGCAAGAATGTTGGGGGCCCGAGGCAGCGGTGCTGGGGCTGGAGGATGTGGTGGTCAGGAGTGAAGGGCCAGGTTGGGAGCTCACATCAGATTCCTGGGTGAGCACTTTGCCTTGAACTCCAGCCCACCTGAGTGCACAGCCAACTCTGCTTTGCAGGAGACTTCACCAGCCAGGTTTCGGGCAGTGCAGGTGTAGACACCTCCGTCCTGGGCCCCCGCGCTGAGCACCACCAGGGAGCACTCATTCTCCTCATACACGAAGCTCACGTGGTTGCTCTCTGTCAGCAGCACCTCATCCTGCAGAGGTGGCTGTCACCTCCAGTCCAGGCCTGGCTTCACCTCCACCTGGGACTCAGCTGGAGCTCCATGCCAGAGACCCAGTCTCACCCCTACCGCAGGTCCCAGTTATCTCCACCCTAGGGGCCTTGCTCAGACCCAGAATAGGTTCCACCCTTATTTCTCATGAATAGTTCTGCAACCCCTCTTCCCACCCTGCCATGGTCCTCTGGTTCCTCAAACCCTTGCCAGTGTCACCAGCACCTCTGGGTGCCACTTCCTCCTCCTAACCACACCTCTGGTAGCTCCTTTGCTATTCTCTGTCCTGGCTCCCCTGATCCCTCCCACAGCCCCAGGAAATCCCTCCTCCCTTCCCCCTAGGCTCTTGGCCAGCCCCAAGCTAGGACTCCATCAGCCTCTGACCTTGTACCACATGATGTCCGGCAGTGGTTTCCCCTCAACCACCACAGCAAAGCGAGCAGTTTCTCCAGCCCCTACCTCCACGTCCTCCATGATGGACTCAAATCGAGGGGCCTCTGAAACACACAGGATTTAGGGTGGGGAAGGGAGGGGGACAGAACGTTGGGGTCACAAGGGCCTGCCTCCTCAGTCCTTCTCTAAACCCTCCCTAAGCAACTGGCTCAGCCATAACACCAGACAACCCCCCACCTCCCAGAGCCCCAGCATCCCACCCTGGGACTCTCAGACTCGGCCCCGGGAACATGAGAGTTCCTTGCCTGGACCAAGTGCTCTCTCTACAAATCCAAATGTGATGTTCTCCAAATCTCAGAAAACCCAAGCCAGGGAATGCAGGCTTGCTTTGTTTGGATCTCAGTATTTTTGCCAGCTTCGAAATTAGGAGATTTTTACACACAAAAGAAATCTGGATTTCCTGCCTCTCTTGGAAAATCAGGACTGGCTGTCCTGAGCTGCCTCCCTCACTGCATTAATGCGCTGGTGAGGAGTGGCCGGACACTGCCCCCTGTGGGTGGCTGCCCTTCTGCACAGTCCGACTGCGGGCTTCTCTGACTTTACCTGTCCTGGGCCTTGCAGGTGGCTCAGTCTGTGACCCTGAATCAAGTTCACGGATGGCATTGCCTCTATCTTGAAGTTTTCTCCCTGAATCTTATTTAAATATTTAAGGGGACTTCTACGATCTGGGAGCTGGCAAGATGAATAACCGGGTACCGATTCTCGGTTTAGTTCTCCCACATGCGACTGATTTTATTCTCTACACATATCATGCATTTGTGGTATTTCCTGGTAAGGCAGTTTCTAATTCTCATGATGGAATTAAATACATATTCCAACGTGCTTGTGCTTTTCGGAGAAGCCTGTGACGTTCTGGTGCCCTCCCCCAGCATGTTTGAGGATCCTGGCTTTAAGGGGAGTGAGAGAGATAGGCACTCAGGGAAAAGCTGGGCAGGGAGCACCTCATGTCCAAGCACATAGCTCAACTTTTATGCAGATAAAGGGGGAGGTCATCCTGGGAGCAGGGAAGATGCATCAGTGGGGCAGGTGTGGAGGAAAGAGGCCATTCTACCTGCCTGTGGGAGAGGGGGTGGGGCACAGCAGGAGGGGGTGCAGATCCAAGCCCCAGGCCTGCTCTAGCCCTGGCCAGCTGGGTCAGGGTTTCCCTCAGTTACTGTCCCAGCCAGGCCCGCTGCAGGGCTCTTGGTGGCCAGGGCCTCCCCAAACCTTGAGTCTCCTCCTATATCTGGGAAGAAAGATGAGTCCTGGAGGTGGTACTGTCAAGGAGCAAAGTGATGGCTGAGTAGGAAGTGCTGGGGTGGGGTAGGGGGAAGCTAGGCAAAGGGGAAGACACATAAAAGGGAAACCAGAGGCCCAGATCACCTGCAGCCCCTCCCTACCCACCCTCCACAGAGGGGCCAGTAGGGTCCCCGTTATCTCCTCCTCACACACTCTACTGCCACCTCTCTTCTAGTTTAAAGCTGCCTGCCCTGCTCTCTAGGAATCTGGTCCTAGTCTGCTGGGGGTGGGGAGTGGGTGTGGGTGGGGGCAGTGGCAGGGGTCAGTCTATGAAGGTCAAAGGATCAGAAGGTTTTAAGCCAACTTCAATGACTTTTTTTAAAGCACCAGAAAATGTACATTTACCCCATGATACGATGGCCTGTGTTAACTAAAATGTCACTTCCTTTGCATTTGGTTGGAACCTTATCTACTCAGCAGGTAACACTGTTTAGCTCATGCTGATCCGAAGTTCTGAGTGGCAGTTACATATGTCTAGAGTTAATTAACAAACCAGAAAACAAGACAATTACTACTTAATGCATGCTACGGCCTGAGAGACTGTATCTTGAAAGGAGAAATTATTAAAAGGTCCTCACTGCAAAGATGGGGAGGCTCGCCAAAGAGGCTTATGCAAAAAGGCAACAGCCAGGATCCCTAGAGCTGAGAGTCTGGTGATAAGATGAGCTCACTTGGGCCTTTTTCTTTTTTAAGTTGACTTGGACCCTCTCCCGGCTTGTTATACTTGAGGTTCTACTTTCTGTTGTGTTTAACACAGGAGCTAACAGCATAGTCTGGCTTTGGAGTAGGGCACCTAGCCTTGAATCCCAGCTCCTGACTGATTAGGTTATGTGACCTTAGGCCTATTACTTAGCACAATCTCTGAGCCTCGGTTTCCCCATCTGTAAAATGGGGATAATAACCGACTCCATCTTCCAGGGTTGACAGAAATGTTAAATGAGGTGATAAATGTAAGCTAATTAGCACTGAGCCTGGCACATACTAGGTGTTCAATAAATATCTTTATTAGTACTATTACTGTTATTGTGGCTAGGACTGGTATTATTGTGGCCATTAAATGGCCCCTGAGAGGGGAGACCTAGGCCTGGCAGGTGGGTGTGTATCCCTCGGGGTATGAGGAGAAGGCTGTGGGCCTCAGAGGGAGGAGAGGGAAGGAGGCCGGCTGTCACCCACCTGCCAGCTCCAGTGTGACTGAGCAGGCCTGTGTGCCGTGGCGGTTGCGGGCAGTGCAGGTAAGGGCCCCCATATCCCGGCGGCTCACCCGGCAGATCCGAAGACAGTACTGGTCGTCATCTGGCTGGCTCAGTTCGTACACACCAGCCCGGGCCTCTAGGAGGGCCCCTCGGCAGCTAAGGGACACACGACAGGGAGGTCACGCAGGATCCAGACCTGGTCACCTGGAGCTGGGCTGCCTCATGTGAGGCACAGGGCATGCAAGGCAGAGCCCCACCTCCTCCAGACGACCTGGGCCTCCACATGGTTGAAGGTGACGGTGACACTGGCAGGCTGTCCCTCCACCACATACACGATGTCTGGCTTGTCCAGCACGGCGGGTGCCTCCTCCAGGGGCGGGCCTGGGAGGAGGAGGGCTGGCTTTATGCTGGGTTTGACGCCAGATCTTCAGCACCCACTGCTCTTTGAACCCTCCCAATCACCATGCAAACTCCATTTTTCAGATGATGAAGCTGAGGTTCAGAGGTGTTTAGCAACTTGTCTAGGGGAACACAGCCAGTAGGCAGCAGAGCTGGGATTGGACCTCCAGCTGGTCTGACTTAGAGCTTCAGCCTTGTCCACTGCATGCGCTATTTCCGGAGTGGGAAGGAAGCACTCTGACGAGTAGGGGTCACAGCCAGCCATCCCATTCCCACCGTAGTTTTCATGTCCAAATCAGCCCTGGAATCTCCTCCATGGACACCCAGTTCCCTGGCCTAGCAGCTCTTGCCCCCACCTCCACCCCACAGGAACCCCCCGACTCACCGTGTTCCAGCAGCTGCACTGGCTCAGAGGGGGGCGAGGGCTTGCTGCTGCTCTTGATGGTGGTGCTGAGGACCCGGAAGATGTGCTGGATCCCTTTACGCAGACCCATGGCCGCCCACCCGGGTTCCCGCAGGCCCGAGGCCAGCGCTGTCCACTGGTCCGAGCCCAGCACCTGGTGCTGCACAGTGTAGGTCAGGGCATCTGGGTCTGGGGGGAAGGCAGCTGCTAGAGATGGGCCTTGCTGGGGTGCCCTCTGTCCCTATTCAGCTGACTTGGGAACCAGGAACTCATCATCATTCTGCTCTGAGGACCTGCCTCAGCTTCTCCTGTTGCTTCTGCCTGTCCCCCATCTGCTCCTGCCCAACCACAGGCCTGGCCAGGCTCAGAGCCAATGAGGTGTAAGGTGTGGGGTCCAGTTACAGGCATGGGGGGAGCTTGACTTAATCCCAATTCCTTGCTGCTACCTGAGGTAGGGAGAAGCACAGAGCAGGAAGAGATGCCCAGGGAAGGAGAGGGGTTTCCCAGGATCACAACCCAAGCACCCACTCCCTTTGAGAAGAGAAGGGAATGTGGCAGCCTCCACTTTGTCTCCTCTCCTGACCTGGAGCCGGAGCTTCACCCACCATGGAGAAGGGACCAGCAAAGCCCCTCCTGGCCATGCTCCCAGTGCTCCATCTATTCCCACCCCTCACCTGTATGCCCCTATGCCCCTGTGCCCTGCTGGGCCTTGCTCTCCCTTCCTGCCCACCCTCGGTTCCCTTGGCTAAGACTGCCCTGTCCACGCCCCCATCCCTACCCACATCCCTGTGTGGTCCAGACCCACCAATGGCCATGTCCAGACTCCTGGGGGGGTTCCACATGAGTTTGATCATCCTCCCAGTCACAGCCACCACTTGCGGGGCACCATCTGGGGGGCCTGGAACCACATCTGAAAGCCACACATAGAATGTCTGCTGGGTTTTAGGGCCCCATGGCCCCGCAGGACCACCAAGCTTTGGGGCAATGGGCTGGGGGCTGGGGACATGGTCATAGGGGCAGAGGCAAGGCCAGATGGCTCCCCAGGGGACCAAGGGGAAGGGAGCTGGTGTGGAAGCCACTCCCTTGCCCAGCGTGTGGGCAGGCCAGAGGCTGGGCTGTGGATGCACCTGACCAGGAGGGTACCTGCCTCACCTGTGACATAGAGGTGGGCATAGCAGGCAGCTTTGCCCAGCTTGTTGGCGATGACGCTCTTGTAGACACCGGCATGCTGAGGTCCCACAGCAGGAAACACTAAGCGATGGACATCCCTGTCTGGGGGGGAGGGACAATGACATTGTCCTGAGCTAGGGGCATACTCTGGGGGATGGGTCCATGCCACCCAGGCCTGGCCATCCACCCCCACTTGCTACAAGGAGCAGAGCAGACACAAGAAGGGTGTCCATCATGCAGCAAACTCTAGGTCCGGGCTGCCAAGTCCACACCTACAGCCCTGGCCCCTCTTGCCTGTCCCTCTAGCACTTCAGACTCAGTGACTTCTCATCTTCCTCCCATACCAATTCACCCTCTGCAGGTTCCTACCCCATTGACTGCCCCTCATCTCCGCATCTCTCAGGGTTCATGACCTCCATGTCCAAGTTCTGACAAGACTTTGTGCCCAAGTGCCTTCTTCTCCATCCCCAAGGCCACTGGCCATGAAAGCTTCCACCAGTGTGGTCTGCATTGCATGTTACCTCTTGATCTGGAAACCTCAATGGCACCTACTGCCAATCAGGTGGCATCCAAAGCCTTCGGCCCAAACTCCCACCGAGCCACGTCTCCTGCTATTCCTCCACATTCTGACCCTGACCTGCCATCAGGTCCCTGAACAAGCCACATGAGTTCCCACTCCAGGTCTTTGCTCACAAAATTCTTCCCTTCTGGAATGTTCTTCTCTTATCTAAGGCTTCCTTTTCCTTCAAGTTGCAGTTCAAGTGAGTGGCAGTCCTGGGAAGCTTCCTGTCTGTGCCCCTGGTCCCCTCTATACCTCCATCTCTGACTCCCTCCCCAGGACATCCAGCACCCAGCCCAGACTGCTTTGGGTGGTCCTTCCTTTTTTCTTGCACGTATCATGCCTTCTGCAAGCTCCTTAAAGACAGCTGATTTGTCCTGCCAAGCCCAGAACCTGACGCCTTGCATACAGTTAAGTGCCAAGTACATTAGATTATAAATTACAAGAAGAGTTGTCTGCACTATGGCTAGACCATGCCAGATACTTCACATGCATTTTTTTCTCCATAAGCCTTTCAACAACCCTGCAAAATTATCCTCATTTTACCAGTGAGGTCAGAGACATTAACAGACTTGTCCAAGGTCATACCACTAATAAATGATGATGCTACAGCCTGAACTTGCTTCCCTCTGACTCTGAAGCTGTCTCCCTACCCTGTGCTCCCTGCATGATGGTAAGGAGGCCATCCCCGGGGGGATGTGAAGGGGAAGAGACCTGCACTGTCCTCCTTCCTTGACATCAGGGCCATCCCCAAACACCCCTCCCTCCTCTTAGCGATTATCTCTGCATGGAACAATCACTGGTTCATTTATCTCTGCTGACACTATTTATACGGGAAGAGAAGCCCAGGGCTGCCACTGACCCCAGATACAGACAGAAGCAGAGACGCCAGCTCAGATCCTGAGACAGACACCCACCCGGGGCCTCAGGGCAGAATGATAGACAGGAAGCCTGTGGGCTGAGCAAAGACAGCCATGGAAGGGGTTGAGGGGAGGGTCACAGCCACGGTGGTGACACAGGAGATGGGAGGGGAGAGTGAGGCATGGGCAAAAGGGGACGTCCTGGTCAGGAGGTGGACACCAGAGTCACGCCATTCCTGTCTGCCTTTGGGCAAGTCACTGACCCTCTATAAGCCTCAGTTCCCCAATCTGGAAACAGGGATAATAGCACCTGCCTCACAGGTCTGTGGTGAGGAAGGTGAGATCATCCCTGTCAGGCCTCAAGCACCCAGGGCCTGGCACTCAGGAAGGGCTTAGTAAAGGTGAGTTTTGTCACACTGCAGCCAGAAGAGGAGCCCATCACAGGTCACGGGGTGGCACTGCTGGTGGGGAGGAGGTAGACCTTCTCACAGGAGACTCAGATTCCCTCAAGGGTGGAACTAAGATACTCCGTGAGAAAACATCCTAGGCTGAGAGGACATGGTCCCAAATACGTTCCTAGGTATTTTCCCCACTCTTTCTTCTTTATTTGCCTTTTACCAACCCCGGACCAAGCATCCATTTGATACCAGACACTGCCCACACTGGGCTTTTCACTAGAATTTCTCCAGGAGGGTGTGAGCAGCAGCGCTTTATCAACAAGGATGCTGATGGTGGCAACAACCGCGGTACCCGTAAGAGTAACACTTATTGACCCCTTGTTATTGGCCAGGCCCTGCCCTAAGTGCTTTCCATGCATTCACTGATTCAATTCTCACCACAAGCCTACCACAGATGAGGGAACTGAGGCACAGAGGGGTCCTGTAACTTGCCCGCAGTCAGTAGCAGGCTGTACTGCCCATCCAGTAAATGCTAACAGGCCACCAAGGCCCAGACTGGTGACCCAGCTGACGGGTGCTGTGTGAGCTCAAGGGCTCAAGGAAGGAGGCAGTGGCCTCATAGCCTCTCTGTGCTCCCCTCTCCCAGGCACAATGAAGACTGCAAAGCAAGACCCAAAGGTGGGAGAGGGAACTGCAAGCAAAAAGGGTGCTGGAGGGGACACCCCTAGGGTCCCCTCCTGGACACGTACACTGTGTCATGCGCCGGTCATCGCTGCTCTGGATGCGGTGGCCATTGTGGAACCAGGTGATGGTGGGGTAGGGCAGGCCGGTCACTTGGCACTCCAGCATGGCCTCCTTGGCCAGTCCCACATCCAGGTCCTGCAGTGGCCGCAGGAAGTCAGGCATGGACAGCCGCTCCAGCTCGCCCTGCTCGGGTTCCTCGGGGATGGATGGCATCTTCTCCAGCTTCGAGCTGGAAGAAGTACACAGCTGCCCAGAGGCCCAGAGCCGCACCTCCCACCACAGGGCCGGGGCACCACAGAAGCACCCCTGGCAGCCCCAGGGACCCCAGGCAGTACCTAGGGCCAGTGGCCGCCGTCCGCGGCTCCTCCACATAGAGCTGGGCTGAGCAGTGGGCCTGGCCGTGGCTGTTGGTGGCGCTGACCTCATAGAGCCCTTCGTCCTCGCTGCCCACGTGGGCAATGTGCAGTGAGTGCAGGCCCCCGTCCTGCCGAAGCCGCAAGTTCTCACTCTCCTCCACGGGGCGGCCTGGGCAGGGAGGGGCAGGAGGACAGAGCAGCCTCAGCTGGGGACCCCGCCCTCTGGCCCTTGGGGGGATCCCCAAACATCTACAGGGTGGAGAGCCATACCAAAATGAGCCCAGGTCACAGAGGGGGGCGGGGTGCCGCTGATCTTGCAGTCGAAGCGGGCTGCGCGGCCCTCCAGCACCTCCATGTCCTCCAGGAGCCGTGTGAACAGGGGCGCCAGTGAGGGCCGCACCGTCAGCCGGGCACTGCAGGTCAGCTCATCTGGTGGGGAGGGGTCAGCAATGGGGTGGGGAACACCATGCCCCAGGCACCCCAACTCAAGGGTCCTGCTCTCATACTGGGCAGGAAAAAGAAGCTGGGCCAGAAGCCGGAGCCTGGGCAGAGCCCAGCAACATTCCAGGGCACCAGAGCAGGGCGAGATCTAAAGACTGGACCATCTCAGGAGGGTGAGGGTTATCAAGGGTGGGTGGAAGGCTGCCACGGGGCCTGGGGATATGACATGAGTCCAGGGCCCGGCCTGACTCTCCTCTCCTCATCTCATCCTGCCAAGCTCAGCTCTAAGGCTGAGCTTAGGGCCCACTCCCTCCCCCACACCCCTTTCCCTGACCCTTAGAACTCTCCTCTGCCCACCCTGGTCATGCCCACACTCCCTCACCCCGACTCCAGACCCAGAGTAAATGCCCCTTTGCCCCACTCGACCACCCTACAAAGAATCTTCTGGGGGAAATAATGGCCCCTTATGCTGACCTGACTGTTCCTGCTTACAGGGATCACCTTTAGGTGCCCATCACCACAACTGGGTGAGGCACTATCCCAGCTCTTCAAATGAGGACGGGGCCAGGTCAGAGACGTCATTAATAATGACAATGGCGGAGATTTATTAGCTGCCACCCTTTGCCAGGTCTGTGCTTTGTTCTGTACATACATTAGTCCTCATTAGTCCCACCCATCCCCCTAGGAGGTAGGTATTATCATGATCCCTTTTTATAGATGAATAGTCTGAAGCTCAGAGAGATGAAGTGACTTGTCCAAAGTCACATGCTGGTATGTGGCAGGACAAGAACTGGAACCCAAGTCCAGGTGTGGCTGGTATACTTCAGTAACTGGCTCCGACAGGAAAAACAGCGAACATTCATACAGAACATGCTGAGTCAGGTGCTACTTCAAACGCTGGTGTTATCCAAGCAAGTGTGCTGCACTATCTCCCACCCCACTGCTCTTCTCCCAGGAGGCAGAGCCCCGTTTTCTCGGCGTCTTATTCTGCACCCAGCTCCTCCACCTCCACTCCCCTCCCTCCAGTACCTGGGCGCCATGGCAGCCCTCGGGCCCCAGTGGGCAGTTACCTTTGGCCGTGCTGAGCTTGCAGGTGTAGACGCCACTGTCGTCCTCATGCACAGAGGTGAGGAGCAGCTTGCATTTCCGGCCATCGAAATGCATCTTGCATTTGAGTAGCGCAGGCTGCAGCAGGCGGCCTCGGCACAGCCAGTCTACCTCCACGTCGGCAGGACCCGCCACCAGGCACTCAAACAGCGCCATCTCCCCGGCCCCCACGTCCACGTCCTGCAGGGGGGCCAGCACGGCCAGGGACCGGCTTTCAGGGTGTGCTGGGGGTGGGGAAGCGGCCACAGAGGGCACGCATGGAGCAGAGAAACATGGGGCAAGGGAAACACACACACACACACACAGAGAGACAGACAGACACAGAGAAGAGAGATGCATTTTGTTCCTTTGGAGACAGGGAAAGCCCGCCCACCCAGCAGGCCAAGACAGCAAGGAGCTCCCAGGCCTGGCTTCAGGATGGCAATCCCACATGGGCCAAAAGGGTGAACTCAGAGGAAGCGGGAGGGAATCAAGGGCATGAATACTGAGAAGGCCACATAAGGGCAGAGACGGCGGCGGAAAAAAAAACACAGCACACCAGCTGGGTACAAACTGGACTTTATTTGAACTAAGAAACAGGTATTTCCGAGTATTTCCACACCCACTGCAGCCGGCCCCTACTCCTGTACCAAGCCTGGCTAACACCCTCATTCCCAGACAGAGCATCCCCAACTCTGACAGTGAACAAGGGAGCCCCAAACGGGCCCTAAGCCTGCCCAGGGCCAGGATTCAGCCAGGCCTCCTCAGCACAGGGCCCAGAGGCCTCTGGCTTTTGGTCTCTTGTGAAATAAAGTGTTGTGCCACTTGAAACCCGTTTCTGGAATGATCAGTGATCTGCCCCCACCAGGAGCCCCCTGTCTACAGCCCCCTGTCCCTCTGGGCCCCTCTGTCCTACAGATGCCATGCCCTGTCCTCTCCCCCTCTGCCTCACCCCACATCAGCTCAGAGGCATCCTTCCCTGACTGTCACAGACACACAGACAGACAAACGGAAAGACAGACAGGGCCTGTAGAAGCAGTAGCACATGCACTCGCTGGGTGCTCCCCTTTGGGGAGAGACTGGGGGTTGGTTTTGATACCCCTCATGGCTGCCCCTTTCTGGCACTCAGTCCGTGTGGGGGCTCCCAGCCTGCCCAGCCATATGTCCACTTGGGGAGTGAGGGGTCCATGGGGTCTCATAGGCTATCCCAGGACGCTGAATGGGTAGGGAGGGGAGGGGAGGCTGGGACAGGGTCCGGGCCGGCAGGGTCTGTGGGCAGGAGGCAGTGAAACACAGCGAGGTCCGAGAGGTGCCTGAGACAGGGGCGCGGCTCGGAGGGTAGCGGCGGGGAGCGCAGGCGGCCCCCTGAGCTCACTCGCCTGTGTACAGACAAAAACCTCAGTCAGCAAGCGGCAGGTTAGTGCAGCACACACACACGCACACGCACACGCACACACACAGGCACGCACAGGCACGCACGGGCACGCAGACCTGGCTAGGGCCCCTCTAAAATGGCCAGGGCGGCACTGCCACTTTCAGCTCCCCTGAGGTCAGCCCTGGGGTGGATGGGGAGGGACTGCAGCCAGCCAGAGACTAGGTCTCCAGGGTTCCTGGGCAGCTAGAGGCCCTGGATAACCAAGCGAGAGGCATTCCCAGGAGTCAGGAGCACCCCAAAGCCTGGGGGATGTTGGGAGAAATCCCAAAAAGAGAGAAGCACTGAGACGTGGGTTAATACAGAGAAGCAAGGCAGAGCCAGACCCTGAGGGGAAGGAGCAGGCCAGGGAATGGGGCTGCGTTGGGGGGCTGAGAGCTGAAGAATTCAGAGACGGAGGAAGTAGCAACTCCAGGAACTGGAGGCACAGGACAGGGGAACTGAGGCAGGTGGGGCCCTGGTAGGTGACCATGACTCTCAGGGTCTGGGCTCCAACAGGGGGCTGAGAGTATCCTCATAGCTGGCCTCTTCCAGGAAGGAAGGGGTGGTGGCTGAGTGCAGAGCTGAGGAGGGGTTCCTGACTCTGACCTGCCCATGAGAAGAGTGAGTGGAAGGTCAGGCAAATGGCCTGCCCTCAAGAGGAAAATCACTAGCCCCTGGGGACAGCCTGGCTAGGGCCTGTCATCCCCGCTGCCTGGAAGGTTGCCCCGACTCTGAGGGCCCGGCCCTCTCCACACTTCCCAGCTCTGTTTACCCTGGCACCCCTGGGGTCCCTGCGATGCTCCATGCTCAAGTCACTCCAAGGGCCCCTCCGGACGGGTCCAGCTATCAGACTCTCCCCACTGCCACCCCCAACCATAATACCTTCTGCACAGCAATGGGATGGGTAGAGGAGACAAGAGAAGAGCGGAAGTGGGTGTAAGTAAGGGTCCTGTCAAGGACAAGGTGACAAAAGCTCAGAAGAGTGTGGGGAGAGGATGGCCGGCGACGGGAAGCAGGGTCTCTGGCTGGCACTGAGGCAGGTGTGACTCAGCATAGGGAAAGCAGTACCAAATAGCAAGCCGAGCACTGAACAATATGCTGTGTGGCCTTGGGCAAATCACCTCCCCTCTCTGGGCCTTAGTTTATTCAACTACAGCGTAAGCAGCTAAACCTGGGGACCTCAAAGGTCCCTTTGGTTCTGGCATCCTAGAACTAAGGTTGTGTGAAAGTTGGCAAGTGGGCAGGGATGAGGTCGGGGCCAGGATGCGGGGGAGTTCGTGGAGAGTGTGAGGTGCTCACCTCTGACCTCCAGGCGCGCCTCGCACTGCCGAGCGCCATACTCGTTAACTGCTTTGCAAGTGTAGAAGCCAGCGTCGCCCCGCTCAGCAGCCAGAATCCGAAGCCGGCACAGCCCACCCTCTGCCTCCTCGGCGAAGCGCCGCTGGTCTGGGCGCACGGGCTGACGGTTTCTCAGCCTGTCAGAGAAGCAAGAACTCAGTTCCAGGCCCAGGGGCCTGACCTGCATGCACTGGGGAGTGGGGCTGCAGCGCCAATCAGGCCTTCCCTCTCCCCACATCGTCTGTCCACTTTCCAGATCTGTCCCGCTGACCCTGGGCACCTGGGTTAGGGCTAAGTTTTCCCCCTGACTCTGTCATATCATCCCCTCCAGGAACTTCCAGACTACCTCTGCCCACCTGGGTCTCTCCTTTCTTGGAATTTAACCACACTTAGAGTAGCACCAAGCTATTCAGCTCTTACTAATTTTTAGATTCTGTGTCATGTTATTTATTTTAATGGACAGATAGCTCTCCCACTTCCCGAAAGAAATATGAAATAATTTACAATATCAAAAAGAATCAGTTAAAAGTGAAAAATAGAACCCAAACCAATAGAAAGCTAAGCAAACTGAATAATCGAAGTTCAGGCATTTGGAATGAAACACTACAGCTGAGGCCTGAGTTTAACTCTGGGCTCTGGCAGCTCAGAAACAAATTATGTGTGGGCCTAGCACAGGGCTGGGCAAAGAGCAGGCCTCAAAAATCACCCTATTGTCAACTGATGGTGGTGGGGACAGGGGGTAGGGGGCCAGGCTTCTCCAGGAGTAAGATGACTCCTAGCCATTCATCCCAAGTGGACAGGCAGGAAACCATTAGTTCCCCAAACCCCTCCCTAGAGGGGAAGCCCTGAAACAGCCTGGACCTCAGGCAAGGGGCGGGGCATGTTGGGGGAAGCAGCACCACCATACCTAGGATGAGGCCCCCCGGGCAGATCACGGGTTGGTCCGCAAAGGGTCCACTGCCCTCCACCCAAAGCCAGGCTTCGCAAGGTGCAGCCTGGAGTGAGTGACACTGGCAGATGGTGGTCAGTGGCTGCTACTCACCAGGAGACCACCGGCTTGGGCTCGCCCTGCACACGGATGCTCATGGTGACATCTTGGCCTTCTCTTACTGACTGGTCCATAAGTGATACCTGAAGGGGGACCCCAAAGTGTCAGGGGAGACAGGGCCTAGCTTTGGCTCCTGTGGGCAGGGGGTTCTGGGAGAGGGGCCACTTCCACACCAGTCTGACTGAGACCCGGGATGGCCCCAAGAACAAGAGGCCACACAAAAGAATAGGGGCACCCAAGAGGCTAGGGGCTGGCCTCAGGGATCTGACCTTGAAGGTTGGGGGTGCCTTGGAGCCAGTGTCAGAGGAACGGCGGTTCTGGCCGGGACTGAGCTTCATGGTGGGGGCTCGGGGCCAGGTCTCCCCGGGCTCCGGGAACTCCTCTGGGGGGCTCAGGTACTCCTCATCAGAGGTGATGGGGCTGCTGAAAGGGGATGTGGATCCACCTGGAGGAGAAACAGAGGAGAGGCAGTGGCATAGAGAGAGATGCCAGGGGCAGAAGGGGGCAGAGAGACTGAGAGAGCTTGATCGATCAGCCCAGGATCAAGGTCCTGATAAGGTCTGAAATGTCACAGAGCCCACGAGCTGAGGCAGCCCCCCTCACCAGCCCTGCTCTGACTTCACTTCCTGCTTGCTGTGTGACGTTCCCCAGGTGTTTCTTGTCCCTCAGCCCCTGAGTTCTGCTCTGCCAGACTCTCCCAACCCTGACTCTGCTGGTCCTCCTGAGTGGGGGAACTACAGGGAATGGCCCGGGGCAAAGGATTCAGGAAGCAGGGGAGCGGATCTGGGCCTTATAGGAGTGTTGGAATTCCACTGGAGCAGGGCACCCACATTCCTGGCATGGAAGTGTAGGCTCCTAATGCAGGTGGTTCATGTCTCTGGACCCCAGAGTGACACAACCAGGACACCCGTTTCTTGGGTGAGCCGGGCCTGGTGCAGAGGAACACACACACCTCAGACAAGCCCCATCCTGATCTCAGTGCCAGGGCCAGTGAGACGGCACTGTCCAACCAGCCCTTCCCCCACTCCCTTCTCAGCTTCCTGCGTCAGATACCCCAGGGGCACCTGTTGGCCTCAACCCTAGAGCATGGACCCCAAAACTCTCAGGGGCTGGGAAAGCAGAGTTACAGTCATCCACAGAGAAGGCGGCTCAGCCTGGGAACGGGAGGGGGCACCAGTCTTGCTTTGGGGGAGAGGTGTCCCCAGGGCCCTGATGCCCTCCCCTGCAACTGGCCAGGGGCCCAGCCTCACTGAGCTGGCTCCCATCCGACTGCCAAATACAGACATGAATCTGCCACAGCCCCCTGGCCCCTCCTCCTGGTCCCCCACCTCAAGCCCCTTTGGCCCTGCCTCCCCCATGGGGCTGCACCCCAACTCACCCCAAGACTCTGACCACGGACCCCAGGCTGCGCTTGTCGCGAAGTCTCTGTCCTGGCACCAGGCCCTCCTGCTGCCTGCCCACTGCCCACCCCCCACCCCTGCCCAGCTCCCCAGGGAGCAGGAGCCCAGCCTGCCCAGCCCCACTCACTCTGCTGACCCTGCCCAGGCTCTGCACGCGGTCCTGGGGGAGGGGAAGGAGCCTGAGGAGGGGGAAGGAGGAGGTGGGGACTGGCCAGACCGGGACAGGCTGGGTGGCAGGCAGGCAGCTGGCTGGGAAGGTGGTGCCTGCTGAGACCACAAGCAGCCCAGGCCCTGGAGTGGAGGGGGAGGAGCAGGGAGGGGCCGAGCGCAGCGGCTGTATTTAGCCACCCTGCTCATTCCCAAGCAGCGGGATCTGCCTTTTCTCTCCTTACAACTTCTGGACCCTGACAAATGCAAAGCCCCCTCAGCGGCGCCTCGACTCAAAGGGTGGGGGCCTCAGTCTCCAGAGGAAGATGGAGGGCGCAGTGCCCTGCAGCAGCCAAGACGCTTGCACTGACCCATTTGTTTTGACGTGTCCACCAGAGGAAGTACTGATGGCAAATGGCCCCTAGGATGCCCCTTTTCCTGACCAAACTGCCAAGATTCCTGACACTGGAATCCACCAACAAGCCTCAAACACTACAGAGCCAGGGCATACCCAGTCTTCCTTGGTGCTGAGAATCAGAGAGCTATCAGGATCTTCAGTCTTCTTCCCAGAGGTGCCCCTCTAAACTTCAGGGGCCCAGAATCCCACCTCTGCCTCCCCAAACCTGCCATGGTAGGTTTGCCCCAAGTCACCCTGGGGTACTGGGCCTGCACCCAACCCTCCTCCTACAGGCTCTCCCAGGGCACCTGTTGGCAACGATCCCTCAGCCTGTCAGCCCCACCAGGGCCAACGGTCAGGAAGACGGAGGCTGCTTCCCGCAGTGATCCCTCACAACTAGCACCCATCTGGACTAGTGTGGGGAAGGGGCTTGGAGACAGAGCAGCAGAGTAGGGGAGCCACTGAGGAGAGGTCACATGGCTTCCTCCCGCCTCCCATCACCCCTGCTCAGGGCCACATTCCCAAGCTATGACCTGTGTTTCCCAGCATTGCCAGTGAAGAAGGAGGGGGGCCCACCATTCAGGTTGGCTGTCCTGAGGTGGGGGTGGAGAGAAAAGTCAGGACGGTACCTGGCGAGAAACTGCTCGGGGTTCAGTCACTAGCTAATGCTGAGATCACAAGCATGGCCCCTGGAGGCAGGTGCCCCCTTCCCTCCATGGAGTCTAGTGACCCTCTGGGGTCACCTCCAGGTTGGACAGCACTGAGGCAGCTCAAGGGCCCAGGCAGGGACTGCAGAGATTTAATGGGCTGGGTTTGCAGGGAGCCTGAGACCCCTGGTGGTGGCTAGGGAAATAGCATGCTGGGGGCACGCAGTGACCAAGTGATTCTGAGGGCCCTCAAGTCCCTTAGAAAGGGGGGATGTTGGAGCAACCTAGGCAGGACACTTAGGCTCCAGAGGGGACAGAACGAGGCCTCTTCAAGACAATGCAGTGGCCCCCCACCCCTCTGTACCTCCAGAATGCATGGCCAAGGAGGGTACTCTAGGATCTCTGTTATCAGCTCCCAGAGCCTCTGGGGCTCCACACCAGGCTCGGGTGACACCTAACTTTTCACTGGCCCCACTGCCAAAACCATCTTTGTAGTCAGTCCCTATACCCCAGCCCTGCTCTACCCACACACCTGGCTCTCACTGTAAGAAACACAGTTACACCAGGCAGGGAGAGGGCAGCCAAATCTAGGATGCACATATGGAAGTATTGCCCCTACACTCTGTGCCTTTGTCTGGCCTTTCAACACTGCTTCTAGGTCAGACTCATTCAATGAAAAGAATGGCATGGGGGAGCTCATAAGTCAGGAAGCCCTCACCCTTCAGACCAGTGTGTTCCCCTGAGCTGTTTCCAGGATAGATACAGTCACAGCCACCTACATGAAAGGCGTCACACAGGGCCCTCTATATCAGGGCTTCTCAGAGTGATCCTTGAACCACTCACATCAGGGAACTATTTAAACTATAAATTCCTGGGCCTTACTCTGACCTGAAAAATTAGATTTCCTGAAACAGGGGTTGGGAAACTGCATTAAAAAAAAAAAAAGCCCCTCAGGTAATTCTTATGTACACGAAAGTCTACAGACCGCCATGACCCTCGCGGGAGAAGGACAACCCAAAGAGGTGGTATCACTAAGTCCCATCTCACTCAGCCACTAAATCTCAAGGCCAGGCTCTGAGCCTTGGAGGTCTGGCCCACGTGCTTCCCACTGCACCACCTGGCCTTCCACCAGGTGCAAGGTCCCTGACTCAAGGCAGTGGTGCTCAGAGTCCACCTTGCATGAGAATCACATGAAGGGCTCCTTAAACCACAGCTTACTGGGCCCCACCCACAGTTTCTGATCCAGTAGGTCTGGCTGGGGTCAATAATACACATCTTTAACACATTTCTAAGGTGACGCTGGCACTCCTGGTCTGGAGAACACACTTGGAGGACCACTACTCTGTAGCCTCCTCTGCCACCCCAACCTCCACTCTCAGGCAAATCCTCATCACCTTTTGCAGATGCAGGTACCACCCAGCCTCTGCAAGTGCCTCAGGTTGTTTCAGGGGCTTGGAAATTCACAGGAATCTCTACCCACAACTGCCACCTTGCACATAGCCCCTGTGGTCCACACAGCCCCTGACTGTCCAGGAGGGCCTCCAGGTATGGCTGGGAGGGCTGAGAGTAGTGAAGGCATGGTGCTGTCCTCAGGAACCTTCTGGCTGGTTGGAGCATCAAGCCAGATACACGATTATAACAGCAAGCAGGAATAAGGTGGCAAGGGAGGGGCAGATAAAAGTCACCGGAGCAGAGAGAGCAGGATGTTGCTTTTGGCTCAGGGAAGAAGGGAGAACTGAGGGCAGGGATATTAGAATTAAGAGTTTGGTTTAAGCAGGAAAAAGCATTCCTGGCAGAGGAAACCGCTTGAGCAAATGCTCTAAGGCAGAAAGCGTGTGCAGAGAACTGCAGCTTAACCGTCTGTCTGGGTAGGACTGGGTAAAGAAGGATTAGAGCAGGTCAACCCTTGGGTCATCTGCAGGTCCAGATGGTGGAGACCAGCTTCAGGAGCGCGGCCTTCACTCCAAAGGCAAAGTGGCGCTCCTGGAGGTTTCTGAGGAAGGAGGAACGTGCTGGAGGTTAACAGCACAGCTACACGGCTGGGCCAGTCACAGCCCTCTTCCCACATGCACTGTCTCAGAAGGTCCTCTAAAGAGATTTCTTTACTCATTTGCTGTGTAGTCCCGCCACAGAAGTAAGGGAAAAGAGGGCATAGGCTGGCCTATAGCTGGGAATTTCCGCAGGTGCAGTTATGAGTATCTCCCTTTGGAAACGGAGCAGGATTGTGTTGAGAAAGTTTCCGTCTTGGTTTAAAATGGACATAGAAGCAGAAGGACTTTCACACAGTCGGCCTGGCCTAGCCATGGAAGTGTTATTTGGGGTTGCTCCATGTTTAGGTAAATTGGGACCTACAGTAGATTAGGTCCCCATTCTTCTGACAGCTGTGCATGACGACCCCCATTCTGAGGTAGCAGCCTGGGGAGGGCACCCATCGGGGCTGACCTGCTTCTGGTAGACAGGAAGGGGGAGGGAGGGCTGAGTTACCTCAAGGGACCGTGCTGCTTTCTTAGATGCTGTCCAAACCCCAATCAAAGATGGACAACAGGGACGTGTGGCATTCTGAGATCCTTTCCATGGGCAGTCACTGCCTTCCCAAGGGAAAACCTGTAATTCTGCAGCAGTCAGCCAAGACCAGGGCGAGGAGAAGTGGGGGATGCTGATGCTGTAATTTTTTTCCCTCCATTCCTTTTATATTCATGACCTTCAATAAACCACCTCTCTTCTGTTATGATGGTGTTGGTCCTATGGGTGGGCTTTGATAAGCTATATCCTCCGGCCCAAATGTCCTTAGCTAAATCACCAGCCGCATAGAGCCTCACAAATCTTACTAAGGAAGTAGCCTAGGAGTTACAACAATCCTTGCTTTGTAGATGAGGATGCAGCAGCCAGCTAAGGGGAAGTACAAAGGCCAAGGTCTTGGCTGGAAAATGCTAGAACCCTGGGCTCAAATATATGAGATCTGCGCTTGAGGGGAGGACTGAAGGCAGCAGGACGGAGGCCCGGGTACGTGAAGCCCCCATCCCCCTTCCTCCTGACCAGAGCCTGTGGGGGTGAGCTGAGTGTGCACGCACCAGGCACGCAGGGAAACAAAGCAGGACCACAGCCATGGTGGGGGTGGGGTGTCAAGAGAGGAAGGAGAGAAAATGCCCAGACTGACCTACCCACAGAGGGCATCGCCAGTCTGCCCCCACCTCCCCACGCTGGGAGTTCATGAGCACAATTCCACCCTAACCCTGATCCTCTTCAGAGCAGAAGGAAAGGGGTCAGGACAGTGCAGTGGTTAGAACTATAGGCTTGGGAGACCCAGGGACAGGGCTTCAAATCATGAAGTCTCCCAGTGGCCTCTGCTCCTAGAGCTGAGCACCCAACAGGGTAGCCACTAGCTGCCTGAGACTATTTCAATGCAC
Organism: Vicugna pacos; assembly: GCF_048564905.1. Taxonomy (NCBI): domain Eukaryota; kingdom Metazoa; phylum Chordata; class Mammalia; order Artiodactyla; family Camelidae; genus Vicugna; species Vicugna pacos. Next base: position 80,428,282 of record NC_132991.1, on the reverse strand, counting down.
GTTAACTAAAATGAAATAAAATGAAAAATTCAGCCACTCAGTCATACTAGCTGCATTTCACATGCATCTGTAGCCAGTGGTTACCCTGTTAGACAGTGTATAAGAATTCTATCATCACAGAACGTTCTACTGATCAGTGATGCTCTAGAGCAATTTGCCAAAGCTTTCCAAGTCTCGGTTTCCTCATCTGTAACGTGGGCATGATAATAGAAGCTACCTCCCTGGGGGCGGGGGTTCAATGTGATAACACAAACAATACAGGGCCTGGTACACACAAAGCCTGCAGTAAATGCTAACTAGTCATGTTATTTTTACCTGCCATCAGAACTAAGTTTATTTGCTTCATGGGTGAGTATTTCCATCATCTGAAATCACCTGTTGCTTCTAACATTCTTAGGTAGATTATGGATGCTCACTAAAGGCTGCTGGCCTTGTGTGAGCTCTGTCACTCTACTTGCCGCATATTCATCTTTCCATCTGTAAAATGGAAATACTACTACCTGAGATGTTCCTCTGCAAGGAGTGTATATGGTGCGATGTAGCTCAAGTAAGGGAAGAGATGTGAAAGGGTTTGGGAAAAAAAGTTATCTGGCACTCTCCAAACACAAGAAACTGTTTAGAGAGATGTAGCACTTGGCAACCAGGTGCTACTCAAATGCTTGTGTGATGGATGTGGGCAGCATCAAGAATGCTTAACTTCGGTTAAGCACACTTCTCACACTCCCCAGCCACCTGCCCCAAAACATACACACCTTCCGGGAGTGTAACTGTGGTCTCTGGAGTCATTCAGTGGAGTAGGGTGGAATGGGAGGGACCCAGAGCTGGGGTGGGGCTGCCAGGGGGAGTGAGGACAGACCCTGCTCTGCCAAACCTGGGAAACTACATCCCTAGTTGCCCCAGGCTTCCCAACCAGAAATTGAGATCTGTGGGCTCTCAAAAGCATGCTCTGTTGGCAGGGCATCCCAAAAGGGCATGGGGCAGCCAGCCCTGGTTACCAAGGGGGTCATGAGGAGCGAAAAAGGCGGGTGGTTCCACGAGGCCTCTTCCCACAAGACGCTACACACTCCCTCCCTCAACCCGCTCCCCCTCTACTCACACCACACTGCCAGACACCCTTCTGTTGCCCCACCCACTCACTCCCTACAGACTCCAGCCCTGGGACCCCTCCCTTGCCAAATGTCTGTACCACCCACTGGTTCTGTCCACTCCTACTGCTCTCTGGGTCCATTGGCCCCTGTCCAGCTGCTCTGGACCAAACAGTGCCTTCTAGGGTAAGAAAATCTGCTTCCTCCATGCCGGCTGAGTCTAGACTCACGTGCCTGCCCCTCAAGCCCTGGGGCCCTCCAGCCAGCTTGACTTACAGGAGCTGTCCTCTGGCTGCAATGCCTGCTGAAACTGACTCATGGGATGAAGCTTTCTGGCTCCCCAGGGTGGAGGAGGCACAGAGATGATGTGATGGGCTGAGGACCCAGGGGCTGGGAAATATGGAGGGGCTGAGGGCCTGGCAAGGGCAGGGGAGGAGTTCCCAAGGCACAGACAGTCTGAAGAAAGGGTAGAAAAGGAAAAAGCAGCTTCCCTGGAGCCCCGTGGAAGCCTACACTCCTGTGCACAACATCACCCCTTAATAACGCTAACAACTAACATTTGTTTACAGCTTTACAGTTCATAAAGCTCGTTCACACATTTGCTTTCATCGTGAGGATGGTATAATTATCTCTGGTTTACAAATGAGGAAACTGAAGTGCAGGGAGGTTCAGCATGGTGAACATAGAACTCCCAGTCAAATGCTGACAACTGCCTTGCCCCAAGCCTCCTTCCCAACCTTAAAAGGCTCCCAAATGGCCCTGAGCCAGTACTGGGGCAATCCCCTCCCCGGCAACTCCCCTGCGAAATCTTAGACCAAGCCAGGTATTGACTCAAGTCCTGGGGTCAGATCTGGGCCCCCTAAGGGGAGCTGGGAGCTGAGTCAGAAGCCAGATCCCAGAGGTGATGGAAGGACGGAAGCATGCAGCGGAGGGACGGGTATGATTCAGTATGGCGGGAGGGGCAAAGAGAAGGAGAAACCCTAATACCCGGGCTCCTGGGAGGGATACGTAAGCTAAAGAAGATGACGACTTGTAGGTCTGCAAAGTCAGACAAGTGCAACTGAAAGGATCTAATGCAGGATGGGAACTCAGGTCAGATACCACCAAGAACTCCCTAATCATGAAGGTACCGAGGCCCCAGGACCACAGCAAAAAGAGCTCTGTTATCTTGTCTCCTGCAGCACTGAGTGAAAGAAAGGGACAGAACACTGTGTGCTGTTCCCCTCCAGGCATGCCCAGCCCCTCCCTCTGCCGGTCTAATTCCCAGGCTCCTTTGGGGCTCTGAGGGCTCTCAGTCCAGCATCCCACAACACTGGCTGATCACTTGGCTGTTCTAGGCACCAGGTTCATCTGCCTTGCATCCAACCCAGGTCGTTTGATCTAGGCTGCTTACCCAATGGTGATATCCTTGAGGTTTGAGTCTGCGACTTTGCCTTCTGTTAACACCCCCTTACCCAGCCTCACCTCCCCATACCACCATTGGCTCAGCATCTGTACTTTGTCCAGCCCAGCAACCTGAATGACTTAAACTGGCCATGGACACTGACACCAGCCCAGTCCAGCCCTGAATCAGAAAGAAACTGGGCTTAAACCCAAAGAGAGTAGTATGACACCAAGAGAGGATTTTCATAAAAATAGAAAACAAGGCAGCCTTGGCCACTGCCATCTCCTGAGAGGTGCTCTCAGCTGCACCTTCTTTAGGGCTCTGGGTACAGCAGAAGGAGCAAGGAAGCAGAGGAGAGTTGTGGCCCTTAAAATCATCTTTTTACTGGGTTTAAGAGGGTGCTGTTCTAGAGAAGAAATGACCTCAGAAGACTCCTAAAGGCTTTTAAGCCCTTTGAGCTGGGAGATTCTTCTTCTCTAAGACTGCAGGATAATTTGTTTTCCCCACAGGATCCTGTTGAGGGAAATGTCACAGAAGGATGGATATCTAAAGAGAAATTTCAATGACTTCATGAGTTGGCCAGCCTCATGTGTCCCTTGGGAATTTGGCCCCTGCCCTGAGGCCAGGGACATTTAAAATGCTTCGCCCAGAGCAGCCAACACACCAGAACACACTGTGCACACTGGTTGAGAGCCCAAGCTCCAGGCTGGGAGCGGGAAGGGTCGCTGCTCACCTCACCCAGCCCTGGGGCCCACGGGGTCCCTACCGGGTTTCACAGCCAGCGTGGCAGCACAGCTGGCCTGGCCCAGCTCGTTGGTGGCAGTAGCTGTATAGCTCCCGGCGTCAGCCGCCCGGGCCTCCCGGAGCAGCAGGGTGTGACGCTCGCCTTCAGCCCGGATAAGAAGGCGGCCATCACTGCGCAACGAGGACCCATCCTTCTGCCAGGACACTGTGGGGAAGCAGCGGGGTGACCAGGTTGCCATGGCCCACAGGGCTCACTGGGGCAAATCTCCCCCTACCTGGCACAGAGCTTGTAGCACTCCTCTCCCCACCCTAGGGAATCCCGAGGACTCCCCCTCAATCACAAAAGCCCAGTCTGCCCTCTCCTCTCGCAAGGAATTCTGGGAAAGCTCCCTAACACACACAAAGGAGTCCAGACAGCCTCTGGAAGCAAATGATCTCCCTTCTTTCCCTACCCTCTCCTCCAAGGACTGGGGTGGGGGCAGGGAGGGAGGAACCTCCCCCTCTCTGTCTCAATCTTCTCCAGGCCTGGAGCTTACCTTGGGGTGGGGGGTTGGCAGTGATGATACACTTGAGCAGCACGTCCACCCCTGGGGCCACCACCGCATTCTGCAGGGGGATCTCAAACACGGGGGCCTCTAGGGGCTCTTCTCCAGCAGACACATAGGAGTCATCCGAAGACTCTGTTGGAGACACAGGTGACAGGGTAAGGGAAATGGTCCCTGTGGGCATGAAGCACGGGGAGAGGGGGCAAACCCAAGAGAGGGGCTTCTAAAAGGCAAGGCTTGGGGAGTGAAGGGTGTCTCCCCTGAATATCCTGAGACAGGGAAAAAAGGAAGACAGAAGAGTGTTCTTAGGCAGGACAGAGTGGCTGGGAATCTATGATAGTTTGGCTGCTCCTCAGTTTCAGCCACAGTTAGAGTGTTGGTTTCTGGAGGAAGACAGGGACTGTGCTGTGTATGTCTCTACACAGTGGTCATGAGGGGTGGTAGATCACGCCCCATGCAAGGTGCTTTCAGGGGGCACGTTACAAGCTTCCAAACAGAGGACAAGCCAATGGTATGCAAGCTTTAAACAATAATAGTGTCAAAGGGCAATACATGATGCACTGTCAAATTAGTGATGCCACTGGATTCAAAAGAGGGAGCGGCAGGTGCTTCTGGCAGCCATCTGAGAGGCCTCATGAAGATCAGCTTTGACTGTGTCCATTCACCAAGCAGTAATACTGCACTTACTGCTTACTCTGTACGGATACCAGGCATACAACAGGAAAAAGATACAGTCTCTGCTTACAGGAAGCTTGTACACACAAGGAGATCAGAAAACTCCACTGTCATGGCTCTCTCTGGGTATTTTCTAAGTCTGACATTTTATAAGCTAGATAAAGCACAGTCTGGAAGCCAAAAGAGCAGTGAGGATCTCAATTATGCTATTTTCTAGCTACAGAACCTTGGGCAAATTGGATAATCTCTCTGCGCCCCAGTTTTATCTGTTAGATGGAGCTGATAAATAACACCCAATGTCTTGCAGAGCTGGCATACAGATTAAAATAAAGTAACATCTCTAAATGCCTAGTTAATGCAATGCCTGAGACATGGCTGTGGGTATGCAAAAAATGTGACTAGCAGGATGATGAACAGGTGCTCAATCATCTCTAAAGATTTTGAGGCAGTAATACTAAAATGAAAAATAATGTGATGAAAATAAAAATACTGGGTGGTAAGTGCAATAAATGGGACACTGACAGGGCGTCCTGGGAGCAGTGGGTAGAGGTATTTGGCCTGGGGGAGCCAGCAGGGGTGGGAGTGAGTCAAAAATGGCTTCCTCTGTCTTACTCCAGGAGTGGCCCCAAGTTGATGTTCAGGATAAGAAGAGTTAGGGGCAGGGGCATTCGGCCTATCGGTCACCACCCACAGGAAGACTGAGAGACACAGGCTAACATGTGACCAGTCAGCTCAGCCATGCAGGGACTCAAGGATGGGAGAGGGGAGGCTAGAAGGGAGGCTGGGTCAGCTCTTAGTAGCCATAAGGGGTCACAGGATGGTGCCGGGATGGGAAGGTCAGTGTTGAGAGTTGGCTGGCCCAAAGCTTGCCTGTAACAGGTACCTGACCAATTATTTATTGAGATGGACTTCGGTCTCTTCCCCCACAGATGGGTGGGGTGTAGAGGGGCTCCTTAGGTTTCCATCAGTACCTCTCCCCAGCGTCAGGTCATAGACCCAACAGCCCAGTAGGCCACTAGACCCAGGGGGCTTATGGTAGGCACTGGGCACTGGGTCTCTGCTCACACCTCTGCTCCATCCAGCCTCCATCAAAGCACACTCACACTGTGCCTTACTAGCAGGCAGGTTCTAGAACAAGGGACCTTCACAATCCTTCACTCAAATTCAACCTGCTTCCACACCTCCCCGGGGGAAGCCACACCCTCACTACTGCCTAGCCTCTTCCCAGACCAGGTCTCAGCACCTTCTCTACTCTTCCTGAGGCCTTACCGAGCTCAGGTGAGGTGGGCCGGGCCCGGCGACCTCTGCCCTGGCTGCGGGCCCCACGGCGGTCCCAGGGCCCCCAAGGACCGTCCTCCTCTGGCCCTCTGCGCAGCCTCTTCTCGGCTTCAGGCCCCACCCTGTTCTTTTCCAAGGTCTGGGGCACAGCAGCGCCCTCCTGGCCCGGCGTGGCCCAGGGCAGGAAGCGCACGGCCTGCGGCGGGGGCTCCCGCTTCCGACCTGGCGGGGCTCTCGTCCTGGTCTCGGGGGGATCGGCGCCGGGGGGCGGCACGGGGCTCCGGCACTCCTGGATGGCTCTGCTCCGGGTCAGCGGGAACTGGTCCCGGCGCCTAACCTCTTGCTGTGGACCTTCCCCGGGCTCCGTCCTGCCTGCTGGCCCGCGGCTCCGAGGCCTCCCTGGCTCATCCCCGGGCTTCCCCGCGACGCTCGGAGGGGGCGGCTGGGCGGCTTCGGGGCTCAAGGCCCGCGGGGTCTTGGGGCTGGAGGGCTGAGAGAAGAGCGGGGGCTCGCCGGGCTCTCGAGGGGATGGGGCGCGCTGCAATGTGGCGCGCAGGGACTCGTGCGAGCGCACCAGCTCCTCCCGCGACGTGGAGCGGCGGATGCGGCCCAGCTCCTGGGCGAAGCGCAACTCAAGGTCGGAGGCTGGGCTGCGCTGCCGCGTGCGCTCGTCTAGCGAGGCCGCCTTCTGCTGGAACAGGCGGCGCCGCTCGGCCACGCTGCCCGCCGGCGCCCGCAGCTCCTCCTGCGAGGCCCCCGGCGTGCCCCACTGCCCGCCGCCCTCGGACTTGGGCTGTTCCAGCGAGCGGGCCTTGCGCAGGGGCACCCAGGGCCGCAGGGGCGCCGGCGGCGAGTCGCTGCGCTCCAGGCTGCGCCGGCGCTCCTCGAAGAACTGCAGCTTGTCCAGGATGCGGGAGCCGGCGCGCACCAGCCTCGGCGAGCGGCCCAGCGCCGACTGGCGGCCCGAGGCCTCGCTCAGGGGCGTCTGGGGCCGGGACTCCGCCGTGCCCGTTAGCGAGGGCCCCGACGACTTAGACTTTTTCCCTCGCTTGTCTTCGGCGGTGACGTCCTCGGGCGGCACCGGCTCGCGAGTGCGCCGGTGGGGCGGCGTGGGGATGGCCGTGGGCTGGGCGCTAGGTCCCGGCGGAGGCCGCTTACCCACCCGAGGGGACGGTGGGGGCAACAGCGCGGATTTGGAGGGAGGCGGCAGGGCCGGGCGACGAGGGGCTTCGCTGGCCGGCTGAGGCTGAAGGTCAAGCTCCTCCCTATGCAGTCCACTCTGAGGGACGCTGCTGCAGAACCGAGACGAAGAGGGGTAGAAGATTCAGGGGGGCTCCCTCCTAGACCTTCAGCTCGCGACAGGCATCGGCGGTGGGCATGCTGGGAAGGCTTGAGTGTGACATGGGCCAGACCCTTCTCCCCCTCCCCCCTAAGAGGAAGGCACAGCCAGAGCAGGTGCTGGGGAGAGGCTGGCGACTCTGGCACCGGAAGATTGGGCTGGTGGCTGGGTCCAGGTACAGACTCAGTCCCAGGGGCTCAGGCCAGCCCCCTCCCCCCAGCCCCGGAAGCTGGGAAACAGCAGGAACAGAACTGAGTGGTGGGAGAGAAAAGAATGAGGCTTAGGACCTGAAGGATGAAGTGGTGAGGGAAGGCGGGAGGATTCGATGGGGAGGGGCCCTCTCAGGAATGCAGCCTCCCACTCATTCCTGCCCCCAGCTGGCCCCTACAGCCCTGCCCATCCTCAGCAGGACATGCCCTGTTCACTGTGGCCCCCAGAAGAACAGGCACATGCCTTCCAGGAGCAATGCCCTTATCCCTGGGCTTGCCTAGCACCTCCTCAGACCTGAGCCCCTCACCAGTGCTGCCAGGATGAAGCAGGTGGCAGCCAGGGTCCCTGGGGTGGGAAACGAAGACACCCAGTTTCCTGTTCCCTTTGATTAGTCTGCCCCTAGTACAGGCCTTTGAATTTGTCTCACCCCTGGGAAAGTTACCTTGAGTCCTTGGAAACCCCCCTGAGAAACACAGAGCTCCTCAAAGGAGTAGGCTCAGAAATAACTCAGCTCAGAAATAACTGCTGCGTGGGCCTGGACGGCGGGTACGGGAAAGAAGGAGGAAGGTGCTGGTCAGCCCAGAGTGCCCTCTCGCCTCCAAAGCTTTGATGCCTACGACCTGGGCCTCACCTTCCCCCATCCAGGCCCTTGGTGGTGGGGGGTTCACATCAAATATAGAGGTTAGCAAGAAAAGGAATCTGAGACGTTAGCATCATACCTGACACATTAGAGGGAGCTTAATAAAAGCTTATGAAATGGCTCGTTGAGTACTTATTGTGTGCCAGGCATGTGCTGAAAGCTTATTGAGTCATTTAATCCTTACGACAATCCTCTGAGGTAGGAACTGTTATTCTCTCCATTTCCAGATGAAGAAACTGAGGCTTAAAGAGGTGAAGTGCCTTACCAAGGTAACACAGCTAGGAAATGGTTGGTGCTAGGACTGAAACCCAGGTAGTCTGGCTTGTGAGCCTTTGTTCCCTCCAAAATGTCTGGGATTCTGGAGGTACAAAAGGGAAGAGAAATGGTAGGGTACCAGCCACAAGCAGAAGTTCTAGGGGTGCCTAAGTCTCAGGATATTTTAGACTACCTGGGTCAGCCACCCACACTGCAAACCTCACCTCTGACTAGGGGGTAGAGGAGGAGGGAAGATGCAATCCAGAGTGCCCTGAGGGAGCAGAACCTCGGGCAGCCACCTGCAGGGAGGCAGAGTCTACTCTAGGGGAGGGACAACAGTCCCCTAGGAATGGCCTCTGGGAACTGGGTGAGGCATGGAGAGAAATTGGAGACAGCAGAGGAGGCCTCTTGCCGGCAGTTTCAAGCTCCAGGCCAGCCTCTGTACCACAGACATTACTGAGGAAATGGGTTCCTCGGAAGTTGCCATAGCAACTCCAGGCTCCGGCTGGGGCTTGGCAAAGAAAGGCAGGGAAGGAAAAGGCAAGTCCAGGGCACGGGAGCGCCTGGCTAATGCCAACCAGATAAGACAAGGGAGCCTCCCCTGCGTCTGCCTTGGACCTCTCCCCTGTCTACCACTAGCCACCTCAGCCAACATCAAAAAGGCTTCCCTACACCAGGCCCCTTTTTTCTCTTCCGTGATGGTACCTCCCCCACACACCCATACCTATCCCCAATCAGGCCCCCCTCAGCTCCCCAAATGCCCCCCAATACCTCTTTCATCAGCCACTCCCCTCTTCTACTATAGCACTCCCTCTTGTATCCGCCAGCCCCAAACCTCCAAAAATGGCTCCAATGGCTCACTCCAACACCTCCGCTCCTCACCACCCCCTACCAGGACAACCTTCAACCCCACCCTCGGGCGTTTCCCCCCAAATCCTCACGTGCCCCCACCTCCATCACTCCAAGCCCTCTGCCTCCACCCGAGCCCCCTGTCCCCATCCCACCTGGCCCCAGTCCCCTGATACTTCACATCCCCCTGCTTTCCCAGGCCCCTGGCCCCATCTACCCCCTGACCACCTTGCTCTCTTCTGTCTCCTGGTTGTGCTCTTGCTCCCTCCTGCTCTCCCGGGAGCTGCCGTGCGGAACGGTTCCGTTCCTCCCAGAAAAAGGCCCACATGGGAACAGGAATGTGCAGAGAGATGAAAAGGCAGCAGCTGCTGAGACAGCAGGCACGGAGGGGGCCCCCGAGGGGGGGGGATCCTGGGGACAACTGGAGCCTGAATGGGTGAGGCAGTAGAGGGCCCCCGGGAGAGTGGAGATCTTGGAGGAAACAGGAAGGGAGAGGGGGTCCACGAGACCATGGAGATGGCACAGTAAGCCAGGACAGGTGGGAGCAGGAGGATGTAGGTGGTGATGGCACAGGAGGAGGATGGAGCCATGTGGGAGATAAAGTGGGTAACTGGGGCCAGGAGTGGAAGCAGTTGGGGGTGGAGAAGTGCACAGAGAGATGGATGATGCTGGGGACGTGGAGGGTAGAGGCTGATGAGCGGTGAGGGGCAGTGCAGGACAGCATGGTGAGGTAGGACAGAGTGGGCCCAGGTGAGGCCATTACTTACACGTGGATTGAGAGCGCCCGTCCTCTGTACAGGCTGAATGCGCTGCCGTACAGGTCACTGGCCACCGAAAGGCTATCCTCTGACCCCCAGCTTGCGCCCACCAGATTAGCTCGAGACGCCCGCACCAGCGGCTCCACCCCCAGGTGCCGTGGCCCGGCCCCGGTTGCCTGTGCTTGCCTTGGGCTGCCCGGGAGGCGGCAGGTGCCACCCCTGCTGCCCGCTTCCTGCTCCAGGACCGTCTGCCCGCTGCCCCACCAGCTCACTTGCTCCTCTGAGGTGCCTGTCACGGAGGTCGGGGGTGTGTCCAAGGAGGTGCCCACCAGGGTGTCAGAGCCCCCTAGAGAAAGGAGCACAGTGAAGCTCGGCAGCTCTTGGGGACAGCTCGCCTGCTGGCTTTGTGAGCGCCCCAGAGAGCTCACCCGTGGGGGTGCTGAAGGCCCCGTCATCCCGAAGCTCCAGGCGCTGGGTCCCCTGCACATCGCTGATGTCATCCTCACCCGTCTCCGAGTCTGAAGAAGAAGGGGTCTGTGTGGGCAGGACTCTCCTCCCTCTGACTCCAACGCTTCCCTCTGTCACCTTCTGCCTCCCCCACAGCAGGCTCCATATCGTCACCGGGAAAGCTTCCAGAACCTAGCTTCTCCCCCTCTTTTGCTCCCCACATCCCTCTGCCTATCCTGGGAGGCTCAGGGTAACCCCTCCCATGCTGGTCCCCTGGCTCCATCTCTGGGCCCTTGGCTCCTCACCCCTGCCTCCTTGGTAGTGCCCCCAAAGCTACCTAGAGTACACCCTCCCAGCCACTTAATGGATGGCAGGGCCGCAGCCCCTCTCCATCCTCCCCTGTTGGTGACAGCTTGTGTTCCTGAGCAGCCCCCAAAATCACAAGGTCCTAGGTGCCAAGGCTCTAAGTGCTGGGTTCCAGTACCCCAGGAACAAAGGGGAGTCACCTCAGAGTCGTACTGTCAGGGCACTCGACCAACCGCAGGACCAGCCTGTCCTCCACCCCAAATCAGCTGGAACACATCCGGGTGCAGCTGAGGCAGGGTGAGGAGAGGCCAGGTCGGGCAGGGAAGTGGGGGAGTGGAGGGCTAGGGCGGGAGCCAGTTTCCTACCGTAACTTTGCTTTCTGCAGGAGCGGAAAACTTCGCTTCCATAGGAGCAGCAGGAGAGAGACATGGACAGACTGTTATCAGAGCGTTTGTGGGGTAGGGCATTGTGGGCAGGCAGGACGGAGGGGCCATGAGGCTACCCAGTGCCCAGAGATGCCCTGTGGGGATGGGAGCAAGGGGAGGGAGACACCTGGGATGGGCAAAGCATCTCATTCTCTGCCTGCCTGCAGGCTCGGCTGGGCCCACCTTTGGGCAGTCCATGTGCTTTGGCAGATTATTCCAACTACCCCAGTGATTCTGGGCCCTTGGCAATTTCACTGGTGCTCCCACTGGCCACACACACACATACACACACACACACACACACACACACACACACACCCCTACGTGTACTCAGCCCAGCCATAGACCCATTAGGGGCCAGGCCCACCCTATAACAACATTTGCAACCTCTCCTTACAACAAACCTCCCTATCTGTTCTGCACCATGATGTGACAAGCACCCTATTTCTGATCCCTTTCTTCTACTGCTGAATGGTCCTCAAAAATGCCCAGTGGTCAGGCTAGGAGCAGTTTTCTAGGCCTATTTTTTAACTTTCCCAGATTCTACCAGGTTCTGTGCCTCAGTTTCTCTTAATGCCATGACAAGCAGGAGCCATGTACGGGTTGCTGAAGCATGCACTGAACTCATCCCCACCTGGCCCCACAGATGGAGAACAGTAAGCCCAGGCCCACGATGGGGTGTGCCAGTTGCCCCCCACCCCCATTGCTAGGTCCTCCCTCAACTGCACGACACAAGGAGCCTTCTTGGGTGGGTAGGTGGGTGGGTGGGCGAATTTGGACATGGGGGGGGGGTCCTGCATCTCATGGGCTGTCTTCAAGGCCTGGTGCCTCACAAAGGGACATGGACTAAGAGGAGTGCACGTGGGCTAGAGCACGGAGCCCACGCTCCACGCACCATGGGTGAGACGGCCAAGGGCCCGGCGGGAGTGGCCAGTTTTCTGAAAGAGAAAAGCCAGAATGAGTTGTTGAGAGGAAGGCTTGCTCTTGATGCTCTAACGTCCTTATATCTTTGTCCAAACCTCTATATCAAACAGAAAGTCATTCCAGGGGCCAGTGAGGGTGGGGAGAGTAAAAGAGACCCCGGGCAGCTAGCTTCTCCTACAGGGAATGTCTCCATTCTTCCTTTCCTGTCAGCCCTCCCAGCTGGAGCTCCAGCTTGGCTCTGGCAAGGAGCAGGGAAAGAGAGAGGAGCAAGGGTCAAATACTGAGACTTGTGACAGACAGAGGACTGGGGACCTGAGCGACACTCCCAGAGATAGAGACTGACTGATGTGAAGGAAGAGATGGGGGGGTGCTTGGATGGCTGGGAGATGGAGGGATAAGGACATAGATTTCTGCTGGGGGAAGGACAGGTACTTGGGATAGGTGTCAACAGGGCGGGGAGCGTGATGAGGGGGCGGAGGGCAAAGTCCCCCAAAGGGCCGTAGCCTCGTGAAGGCAGGAAGGAGGCCCGGGTCCGCGGAGGACGGGGCTTGCGGAATGCATTGAGCCCTGCGCGGATCCCTGCGCGGTGCTTTCAGGAGCTCCGGAAGATGGAAGGCTCCAGAGTGGGGGGCTGGGGAGAGCCGGGCGGGGGCCCGGGGCTGGACAGAGGCGAGGGGTAGCACGGAAGCCTCCACGCCGAAGGCCACCACAGGGGCTTCCCAGGTGGTCGCGGGGATCGCGGGAGCTGGGGGGGTTCTGCCCTTGGGCGCGGGGAGGTGCCTGACGCAGGCCGGGAGCCCCCCGGAGCACGCCCGGCCCGCGGCCTCGGCGGCCAGGGTGGGGCAGGCGCGGCTCCGGCGCCCCCTCCCCGGGCCCAGCTGCGGCGACCCGCCCTCCCTCCGGGGCGCCCAGCCAGTCCTGCCCCCTCCCGGCGCCGCCCGCCCCCGGAGCCCTCACCTGGAAACGCTTCTTCACCCACAGCTTCTTCATGGCGGGGGAGGGGGCCGGGCCGGCGGCCGGGCGAGGAGGGGACAGGCGGGGGCGGGGCGGAGTCGGAGGCGGGGCCGGGGGCGAGGCGGGGAGCGGGCGGGGGCCGGCGCCGGTGGCGGAAGGAGCCTTCGGGCTGCGGGAACCCGGGCGGCGGGAAGGCGGCGGCGGCGGCGGCAGCCGAGGCGGCCGGAGCCTACCCCTCCCCCGCCAGCCCTCGCCCCCTACCCCAACCCTGGCGCCCCTTCCCTCGCTTGCCCGCCTGCTTCCCCTGGGGCAGCGATCGTCGGCCTCGCAGCACCCCCACCCCGCATCTGCCTCCCGGGCCCTAGGCACTTGGGGAAACTGAGGCACAGAAAGGGTTGCAGTGGCCCCTAGGAGAGTTCGGGCCACTCTCATTGGCTGCCCAACGCGGCATCCACGCCACCCCCACCCGCCTCCCGTGGGGCTGCTCTGGAAGGTCAGCTGCATCTCCACTTGCTCACTCCACAAACATGCACACTCGTCCGCCGTGCCAGGCCACAGGGCCATGGTGCTGGGTGGGGGACCCAGGTCATACACAGGGCAAAGGTCCTTGTAGTGACATGAACCTAGAATACGAAACCCCAGGCTACTCAGGAAAGCCAGAGAGGGTCCTCCAGTTGCCTGATGGTAGGTATTCTGTCTCTGCACTCTGGCGCGAGCGCGCGCGCGCGCGCGCACACACACACACACACACATACACATACACACAGCTAAGGTGCCCAGAGGTACCTCTGATATTCACAGATACAACCCACCTCACTCACAGGTAAGCACACTCGCCAAACTTTCTTTGTCCTCCTCCCATTCAGTACCAGCCACACTTTGCCTACACAAAACTCAACCCCTCCTCAACAATCATTATAACTAAGTTTCCTAACATTTATAAGTGCCAGGCACTTTATAAATGTTGCCTCATTGACAACAACACCATGAGCTTGAAATCCTTATGAACATGTAACTGACTCCATTTAACTGACAAATGACTGAGGCTCAGAGAAGTCCTATCACGTAGCTGAAGCCATACAGGTTCTGTATCCTTGTGTCCCCAGATCCAAATTCCCACCCCAATATGCACAAGTAGTGCCAATCCTAGTTTCTGAGATGTGACTTCTAAGTCATTATCATCAACACTGACAGCATGCTTAGCACGGACAGAGCAATGTGCTAAGTACCTTATATGAATAAACTCATTTAACCTGTGCACAAAGGCACAGAGAGGTTACCTGCCCAAGGTCACAGAGTCAATAATTGGGAGAGCCGGGATTCTAACCCAGGCACTGTTATTTTGTTACTGATCACTATGCCGTAAAGCCTCATGTGCAGTGGTTCCCCTAACTTTATTTCTTTAAAGCATAGGTCCAAAATAAATACAGAACCCACTGATGAGTTTTGTTCAGCCCGTGTAATATTTTAAGTGGGGCAAGTACACTCAAATTCAGCTGCTGACAACAGCACTTCACTCATTTTCAGTTTCTACTTGGCCGTTGAAGTTATTTGAGTTTGTGGTCATGTTTTAGGTCATGTCTTATACATTCTGGGTGCCTACAGGCAGTCTTGTTACCCACATCCCCAGAGGCAGAGGTTGCACCTACAGACACATGCAGACATGGGGATGTGCAACGAGAGGGTACACGTGTGTGTCCATATCAGTGGCAGCTAGAGGACCCTGGGATGGGTGCTTTCCCTGCCCACCCCCAAACACACCCACTCACAGATGAGGGAGCTGAGTGAGGAGAGTGGGTAACCTGAGCGCCTGTTCTGCAGGAGAATCCGAGGGGCTGGCACATTCCGTTGCAAAAATAACCAATGGGCAGCGGGCGTGAGTGACGGGACAGCTGGGCCAAGGAGGGGCCCATGAGATTCTGTGTTCCTGCTCTGGGCCTGCACTGCTCACCCACACAGGGCTGGCCTAGAGCATGCTGTCAGGGTGGGCCTCCCCTAGCTGGTCCCAGAATGCCCCATTTTTCCTCCAAGGCTAGGCAGCTGGGCTCCCCTGCCATTTCCCCAAACTCAGACTTTCAATTTCTACACCACCAGCATCTCCCCTTGACTAGAGGAAACCCAGGTCATCATGCCATGCCTCATCTCACACGGAGACCTTCCTCTGAGCCAGACACCCACACCCCTCTTTTTCCTGCCTTGCTTCAGTTTTCTCTCTTCCTTCCTCTGCTTACTCTGCTCTGTATTTCTGACATACTATATAATTTTCACATATTTATTGTTTAATGCATATAATCTGTTTCCCTTCACTAGAATGTCATCTCTAGCAGGACAGGAATTTCAGTCCCCCACCCCAACTTATAAATCCCAAGCCCCTAGCACAGTGACAGCACACAGTGGGCGTTCGGTACATATGGGAGGAGGTGACAGAGCTGCCGGTAGAGAGGATGAAGGGTGGTGGGGATGGGGACTGTAAATCTTCCTGGAGCAGCTCATTTTCCAGCCTCCCTCCCTTCTCTGTCTTGACCCAGGCCCTTATCCAGAAACAGCTGGAGAAGTGACCATCTCGCCTTCCACTCAGGATGTTCCTGGGAGGGCCTGCCTTGGCTTCTGGAGATTCTCCTGCATGGACCTTGGCTGACTTCGTGGCCTCTGTTCTCCCCTCCCAGGGCTCCTCGCTGTTCCAGCTCTGGCCCCTCCTCCTCTCCCTGATTAGCACTTGGCATGAATGGATGGGGCCACTTTCCATATCCATTCCCAACTCCATACTCTTTTCCTCCTGGTTTTTCATGCAGACATTCCCCATGCCAGGTGAAAAAGACGGTAAGTATAAAATGCACACAGTTCCTGGTGTATTGCCCATATTTCCATCGCTAAATTGGCCTTCTCTCCTCTCTAATCTCTCCTCTCCATGCCTTCAAGCCCCTTGCATGGTTCACTACCATCTGCTGACCTTTGGCTCTTCAAGTTGGCACCAGGGTCTTCCAGACCCTGGCTATGAAACTTCCAACTGCCAAACACAGTAAGCATCGTCAGTCTGAACCTTCTCTTGACTGTGCCCCCGCCTCCCTACACCCTGCCTTTCAGTACAGGCCTCCCCCTGCAGCCACACCATGCCCCAAACTATGAGGGTGGCCCTTGCTCTGGTCACTTGATTGGCACATGGCTCCTTAGCCCATGCAAGTGGGAGCCTGATGTTTTGAGAGAGAAGAATGCCTGCCTATCTTGGAGACTGGGCCTGAAGATGACTTTGGGGATACTGATAGAAGGATGATTATGATGACAGATCCTTGCCTCAGTGTCCCCACACTTCTCTTTCTGAGGACAAGCACTGTGAACTTAGACCCAGAGACCAGGCTTTGAAATCTGCTTCTGCCACCTCACTAGTCATGTGACCTTAGGTAAATTCCCTCTTTGAATCCCAGTTTTTTTATACATATGATGGTCAGTAACCTGGGGCTTAAAAGATTAAATACAAAAATGAGACAGGTTGCTTTCCATTTTAAAAGTATCCTGCATCTCTGCCGTCTTCACTATTCCTGTTCTTTCCTCATTTCTACACCCCAAATCCTACCCTCCTATTTCCCATCCTCCAAACTCTCCAGCCTGCGGCCCACTTGCCTTTTCAAGGCCCCAGCCCCCTCTAGCCATGCCAGTATCCCTCTATCCTGAGTTAACATCCCAGGCTTCAGGAGTGCCAGGAACCTTAGCATTACCCGTCTTGCTGAGCCAGAGAGCAGTCCCAGCCAGGAAACTGCCTCCTTTCCTCTGCAGCCAGATCCTGCATAGGCTTCCTCGAGAACCCTGAAGTCCTCTTGCTGTTGATCCCAATCAAGAAATTTTTCCATGAATTAGTCTGATACTGAGCTGCTTGCCTAGCTGCCCCGGACCAGGACCTGTCACTGGGCAGGGACTGGTGGGGGGTGGGCAAAAGGAGGAGGAGGAAGCCACACTCACCCAGTCCTCCCACATCACCAAAGCAGAGCCCCTCCCTTGCCAATCATGTAGGAGGGGTGTAGTAGTTAAGCATGTGGTTCTTTGCAGTGGGACAGACTCAGGCTTCCATTGTGCCTTGTCACTTCCTATCAGTACAATCAAGATGCTTCATTTAATCCCTCTGGGTCTCAGTTTCCCAAGGGTTGCTGCAGGCCTTAAATGATATATCAAAGGATATGATAGCATATTGCCTGCCACATAGCAGCATAGTTCACACTATTATAAATTACAACTAAGAATGATTACCAATTAATTATAAAGCTGCTCTTGGGGCAAAGAGCTTACCAGTATGAAAAGCTCTCAAATGTGACTTGCAGCAGCCCAACCTTCTTCCTGTTTTAACATGACTGGCCCCCAATCCAGTCCCCCAGCACCCAGGGTCCTTCCCTTACCCCAGCCTTTCAAACATGCTGTTCCACCAGAGCAGCCTGGAGACTGTCCTCTTGGCCTCTGTCTAGGTATGTCCAGCCAGGGCTCAGCTCTGCTGACCACACCATCCATATTACAGAGGGGCTAGGGGGCTCTGGCATCCTGTCACTCCACACTTTGGGGGACCAGGGCAGGCTAGGAGTTTCTCATCTTCAGAAAGGCCAGGGCTGGGCTACTCTCCATACAATGGACAGCTCCCCCTCCCTTTTTGCTCTCCTCTGTCTAGAACTTAAGTGGTAAAATGCCCCCAGAGTCCAAACCAAGGGAATGGGTGCTTAGTTTTAGGATGGCCATAACTAGTTGTTTGTCTTTTGGTGGATCTCCCTCTGCTCTGGACCACGGTGTCCTGACCTGTCAAAGACAGTGTGTGGACCTGCACTTCTCCGTGGTCCTTTCCAGCTCTAAACAGACATGATGACACCATACTCCTTCTCATGGCTTCCTCCCCCTGCCCTAAAATCTCTTTCCTCCAAGTTGTATTCTCATCAATTTATCTATTGTGTCCTTTGATTTATGTTCTGTTTCCAGTCCCCTTTGCTTCTGAGGGCACCAGAGCGAAGATTCCCCAAGAAGTCCAGTCCTTCCCCAGCTCAGAGCTCAGCCCCATGCCCTGACCCAAGGCCGGGAAATTCTGTACCTGGTTAGGTATGAGGCCAACTAAGAGAAGCCAGCCTTGGCCCTCTCTATCACTGAAGAGGAAGGTGAGCGGGGCAGGGCTAGGGAGAAAGTGGAGATGCTGACATAGGGAGGCTGAGCTCCTGCTCCATCTTCTGATATGGCTGCACCTGGGGCTTTCTTAGCCCTCCAGCAGCTGAGTTCCTTCATGCCTGCGTCTCCTCCTCAGCCTTCAGGGGTGTACCCCCTACATGAGTCTACCTGGCTGTAGTGAGAATCCCCTCTTGAAAATGCCCAGGAAAGACTCAGTGACCTCCTGCTCTTTGCCATCTACCCCAGCTGCAGCCTGCTTCCTTGGAATTCTATTTTTTAAGACTCAGTCTGCTGAGGTTCTGTCTTGAGCCTAGAGAAGAACTGGCTTAGGGGCTGAGGGAGTCAAAAAGGAAGCCCAAACACTGACCCAGGGAGACTCAGCCCTGGCCTGCACCCATAGCAGCCTCAGCAGGACCTTGAGCCCCACGCCCAGTCTCATGCCCAACCCCTTCTGCCTCAGACCATCATTTACCCTTTCACATGCAAACTTGGTACTCTACTCTGTAGGCAGGGGCCCATGCACCGGCCTGAGCATCCCCCTTCCATGCCTTCTGAACCTTCAGGTAGGCATGGCCCAGGCACTTTCCATGCAAACTCCACAAACCCCGTCCCTCATCTGCTGTTACCACCAGACCCCTGCCCAGCCTGTACGTGCACACACACATGCACACATGCACACGCATGCTTGTGTGTGGATTCTCAACCTCTCACCTCCATACACGCCTGGGAGCCCACAGTCCTAGCTCTATTCCTGATGCTCTGCACCCTGTTCATATTTATCCACTGACTGGCCTCTTCCAACCAGCCTGCTGCTGACCACACCAACCTACCCCAGCAATGGATTGCAAGGACTTCTGACTCATCCCCTCAGCATTGCCACCAGACCAGAGGAGCCAGCCCCCTCCTTCAGACATGCACTCACCTGTAAGGGACTAATCAGGAATCTTAAGTCTGAATTATTGGAGCAGATGAATACAATTTCCCCAAGAGGCCTCTCTTGATAGGGAAACTAGGAGGGCTCACACTACCCAATAACCAGAGAGGCCTGAATGGCCTGCTTATCAAATGCTGACCCTTGACTTCTGACATTCCTATAGGGAGCCTCTCTACCTTGACACCCCTTTCCCTGCACTTTCCTCTTGAAGGGCACTTCTGAGTCAGCACAGCTGAGAAGCCAGAGCATCTGGGAAGAAGGCTGGATGAACAGGTACCTCCCCAGTGTGGCCCAGGCCACTCTTCTCTACCTCTGAGCCCCCTCCCCGCCAGGCTTGGCCTCCACCTCCCCATTACCTCCGACTTCCAGCACTGTGAGAACAGCCTCGCAGGAGGCCTGGCCCCGATCATTCTGGGCCCTGCAGCTGTACATGCCGGCATCCTGCGCCCCGCAGCTCCGCAGCCACAGGCAGCTGGGCTCAGGGGCCGGCGGGGGCAGGAGCTGCCCATCCCGGAACCAGCTGAGACGGGGCTGGGGCGTCCCGCTCACCACCACCCGCAGTCGCACGTCGCTGCCCGCAGACACCGCCGCGTCCTTCAGGGGCCGCAGGAAGACCGGCGCCCCGGCCACCGCCCCTCCGCCGGCCCCCACTTTGGCCCTCTTCGGGGGCACCCCGGGGCTTGGGGGTGCCCTCGTGCCCGTGTCCTCTCCTCGCGTGCCCCGGGCTTTCTGCATGGCCTCTTCGAGTTGGGCTGGGGGGACGCTGGAACTGGACGGCCACGGGGGCACCCGGGGGATGTTGCCCTGGGAGATGAGTCCTGGGGGGCCGGCGCCCTGCCTTCCTGCTGCCCGCCCGCCTTCGGCCTGTGCTACCCAGAAGGTCACCAGGGCGGCCGGTGGTTGCGCCTCGGGGGCTATTTTTAGGCCCCCCGGCTCGGGTTGCGAGGGAGCTGCGGAGGGAGGGGGCAGCAGAGGAGGGGACTTGGACACCACTCGGCTCCTTGTCCCCCCTCTAAGAGCCCCCATCGCCCTCCTTGGCCTGAATGGGTCCCTAAGGACTTGTTCCAAGCCCCCTACCCTGCGGTGTGCCCCGCCTCTAAGCCACCCACTTGGGGAGTCAGGTTACCCTTGGGCTCAATCCCACTTCCCTTCCTCCCTCCTCTCAGGCCCTGATTCCCAGCCCCACGTGGCTCTGGGAGAGGGAAAGGAGGTCCTGGGTGAGATATCAGAGAGGCAGATGAGCAGGCAGGCTCAAGTGAAGATGAGCAGACCCTGGGGAAGAGGGACCAGTGGCCTCCCACAGCCTCCATGGCAGCCGTGGTCAACAGTAAGACCAGGAGCAGGGAGTCAGATGGATTTGGCTCCCAGCAAGTCCTGCCCTTCCTTGAGTGACATCAAATCTCTCTCAACCTTCAAATCCTCGTTTGTCTAAATGAGTTGTTGTATAGAATTGCAACAGGGAGAGGAAAGTAGGAAGGACGTTCCAGGCAGAGGGAACAGCAAAATCAGTAGGTGATGTTTTCTGAGAATCAGAGGAATTTGGAGGGACTGAACCACAGTGGGGTGAGGTGGGTGGAGGTGAGAAGTGGGGCCTGAAAAGAGGGCTTTGCTTGCTAAGGTCCCTATCCTGATGGCCATCGGGGCCACTGCAGGGCGTTCAGCAGTAGAATAACATGGTTAGACCTGTGTTTTAGAAGGATCGTTCTAGCAGCCACAGTGTGGAGGGTGGGTTGGAGATAGGAGAGTTGCAGGCCAGTTAGACCTGCAGTTCTCAAAGTATAGCCTCTGTTAAAAGTACAGATTCCCAAGCTCTACTCTGAGGTGCAGATTCAGTATAGGGGCTAGGAGGGTTTAGGAATCTGCACATAAATAGCCCAGTGACTCCAATGCGTTTAAGAGCTGTACTTTGAGAAACATCAGGATAGGACATTACTGCTTTTAAAAGTCCAAGTAAGACTTTTGTGATGGGACAGTTCTGTATCTTGAGTCTGGTGGTCACATGAATCTACACATGTAATAAAATTGTATTGAACTAAATACACACACGCAAACAAGCATTAATGAATGCATGCAAACTGGTAAAATCTAAAGAAGGTGGTGGACTATGTCAATGGCAATTTCCTAGTTGTGATATGGTATTATGGTTATGTAAGATGTTACTACTGGGGGAAACCAGGTAAAAGATACACAGTATCTCTCTGTGTTGTTTCTTATAACTGCATGTGAACCTAAAGTTATCTCAAAATAAAAGGTTTTTTTTTAAAAAAGTCCAGGTGAGAGACCTAGACCTGATGTTGAACCCTAGGGGATGAAGCCTGGGAAGAGCAGAGAGGAGCCAAAGGAGGAGCCAGCAGTCATTAGGAGATGGAGAAAGTTACCCTTATCCCCCATCATCATTCTGAAAGGCCCAAGTCAAAGTGTTTGTGTGTGCATGGAGAGGGCAGCGTTATACACTGAATTATATCTATAGTGTCCAAGAGCCTTAACGAATGACATCTTTGGTTTTAGTTTGCATACATTAAAGCTTACTCTTTGTGATGTGCTGTTCTCCTGGTTTTGACAAATGCAGAGAACTGCATCTGCTACTCCAGGATCATACAGGACAATCTCATCACCCTGAAGATTGCCTGAGCATCCCCTTTGTTGTCAGACATACCCCACCCGCCAACCCCTGACAACCACTGATGCTGAACTGAACTCTTAAATGTAAACTGAATTCTAGGGGGGAGGGTGTAGCTCAAGTGGTAGAGTGTATGCTTAGCATGCACAGGGTCTTGGGTTCAATCCCCGTACCTCCTCTAAAAATAAATAAATAGACCTACTAATTACCTACCCCCCACCAAAAAATAAAATAAAATAAAAATGTAAATTGAATTCTAAAAGGTAAAAATGTGGGGGAAGACATTGTAAGCAGATGGAACATCAAGACCAAAGGAGGAGGATTCCTGTCCCCATGTTGCTTATATTCGAGGAAGGAGACAAATGTAAAGAGATAAAGAAATGATAAAGATCATCAGGCGATGCATATTGTGGGGAGAATGGAGCAGGGTAAGGGAGATGGAAGTGTGGTGGGTAACTTACACTTTCAAACAGGAGGATAGGAGTTGGCCTCACTGGGAACAGTTGAGTCAATCTTGAAGGAGGCAAATGGTGCAGAAGTCTGGGCAGGACTGCTTCAGGCAGAGGTGGAAATGTGCCCTGTGGGCTCCAAAAGAACCAGGAGGCCGTCGGGCAGGAGAGTGGAGGGACAGGAGGTCAGACAGGCAATGGGGAACAGATGGCCTAGCATCTTGTAGGCCATGGTTTTTTTACTCCTAGTGAAGTGGGAAGTCATCTCACAAGATTTTGAGCCAAGGAATTACATGATCTGACTTAGGTTGTTGTGATGGCTTTAACTTATTATATTAAATTTTAAAATGAATATTAACTATTTAAAAGGGCCTGGCACAGAGCCTGGAACATGGCTTGTGGGTCTCCTGTTTGAATGTCCATAATGGCTTTCACTGTTGGGCGCACAGGAGTGTGTGGGCCTGGGTAAGGAGGGCATAGCCCCTTGCAAGTCGCGGGCGCCCTCTCCTGGAGGAGCCCACACTAGCCGTGACGCCGGAAGCCATTAGGCCCTGGCCAGGGCCCTTACCCAGAGCAGCTGGCTGGCTGCAAGGAGCTCATCTGTCCCTCAGAATGGCCCCACAGTGCCCCACGGCTTGGCGCCAGGATGGGTGTGTGCTGCCAGTCTGCCCTGCCTTGCAATCACAAGCCTGTGGTGTCATGGAAAGATATCTGGGCTCCGGAGGCCAAGGAGCAGGGGGCCTGGTCCTCCTCTGCCACAGATATGCTGTGTGACCTTGGCAGTTCACCCCACCTCTCTGGGCCGTGGGGTGTTTCCTCCAAGTCATAATGATGCACCGTGTGCCTGGCACATGGTAAAAGCTCAGTAAGTGTTCATTGAATCAGTGAATGAAGTTGGGGGAGGGGCATCAACCTCTCTGGTAAATATTTAATTTAGAGAAAAGTACATTTAAAGTGCCCAGTTCATATTCATTCAACAAGTATTTAAATATTTTATTGGCACCTTCTATGGACCAAGCACTCTTCCAGGTACTGGGAATACAGTAGTGAATAAAATGAATAAAAACCTTGCCCTTGGGTAGCTGACATTTTAGGTGTTGAATCAAAAGTCAGTGATGTACTTGCATATGTGTCCTGGGCAGGGTTGTGGTCAGAGGAGGAATAAGGGAGGTGGTGAATGGGTGGGATGCTTGTCTTCAGGGGCAGGGAGGGTAGCCAGAGTGGACAGTGCCTGCTGAGACCTCAGTTCTTGGCTTAAGGACTTTGCCCCACAATCCTTCCTACTCCATTGCCTTAGGTAGGGTCTGAGTCGGTCAGGAACTGGTCCCACAGGAATCAGTGAAAAGCTGGTTAGCCCTCTATGAGCCCTCTTATTTCTTGGTGTTGGGTCTTAAAGGAGAAGACATCAGAGTTTCCCAATGAGCAGGGAGAGTTTTTGCCATGGAGATGATGGGGTGTGTGTCTGTGTGGATGATAGTATGTTGAAGGTCTGCTTGTGTGTGTGTGATCCCATGAGACTCAGATCTCTTTGGGTTTATTTTTGTCCATTCTCTGGAGCACTACATTCACCAGGGGCCACAGGGGGTGGGGCAGAGGGATGGGGTGTAGTCCCAGGTACTCCCAGGGCAAGGTGAAGAACAGTATTCCGTGGAGAAGTGGTCCTTCCTGGAGGGAGGGACCCCACAAACAAGAGGGGAAGAGGCAAACTTGTGAGCAAAGGCAGCATCCAAGGAGAGGGGGAAGACAGAGACACCAGAAAGTCTTTCAGTAGCTTCTGGAAAAAGCCAGTTAGGAACGGCACACTAGAGACTTTAAGACTAAAACCCCATTAGATTTATTTCACCTACAGGCTGTCCGAATTTATCATGTTTGTGATCTCTGCCCTCTTCCCGTCTCTAAAGGGTAATCCCTGAAATCTAAGGAGCGGCTGGAAGGCTGGGACCTACATGGATTTACCAAGCTTCCTAAATCTCCTATCCACCTGGAATTTAGTTTTTAGAAGAAGTGGAAAAAGAGACAGCTTTTCCTTGTGCCCTACCCCACCCTCCACGGCCACCTAAATGCCCCCACATCCTATATTGAATAATTAAGGTTTCTTGACAGAAACTTTGAACATATCTGTGTCAATGTTTTATTCCATGATTGCCTACTTATTTTCGTGTGTTCTACGTTCCTCTCATCTTCCTAAATTCTTCCTAAATTTCCTTTTGGTATTTTAATTGAGATTGTATTGCACCAAAATTAAAAATTAACATAGGATGAATTGACATCTTTAAAGTATTGAGTCCTTTTCTCCAAGAACAAGGTAGAGTTTCTGTTTTTCTTCACATGGTTATTTTTCCTGAATCGGCCTTTGTAGGTAAAAGGTGCAGGTTTAGTGGGAAGAGGGTGTAAGCTTCTCTAGGCAAGGGACTGGGGGAGCCCGACTTCACAGTCAGGCTGTGGGGGCAGCCTGGCACTGGGGCCTAACAAGAGGTATTTGATTCCTCAACAAAAGCCCACGCCCAGCCCCCCTCCCCCAGATGTTACTACCCATGTACAGCAAGACTGAGAGGCTCTGGGAGGAAAAGGGGTGACAGGCCCTGGGGGACAGCCTGGCTGGGCAGGAGGACAGCACACAGTCCAACTCGAGGTGGTGGGCCAGGGCCTGGGAGGGTCCCCAGCGGAGGCCTAGCAGTCAAGGCAGCACAGGACGACGTGTGAGGCTTGTGCTTATCTTTTTATTATTTCTGTCCAGAGCCCCTGCAGTGGGGGAGGGGTGGGCACGGGGAGGTGGCACCCCTGCCAACCGCCTGAGACCGCTCTCTGCCTCTCTCCTCTCCTCTCTGCTCCCCTCTGGCATCACACCCACCCTCTTTCCTTCGGAATCTCCTGCTCCCACATCTGGCACCTTCGGGGGTTCCCTCTTGCAGCCCCTACTTTCTAAGCCCACCCTGGGAAAGAAAGGGACCATGGGGTCAGTATCTAGCCTCCCAGTCTCCACAGGGGGCTGGATCCCCAGTTACCTGCCGGGCTTGCTGAGGATGCTGCCCCTTCTCTCTGACTCAGGCTGGGCAGTGGGGAGTGGGGAGGTCACGGGGCTGGATCCTGACCCTGCGGGGTCCCTACACCCTGCTCTGGGGCCCTCTCCAGAGCCAGAGGCTAGAGCCTGAGGTCACAGAGGTGGGAGGGGCAGGGTCACTGCTGCCTTGGCTCCATCCTGCCCCTACCCAGCACACCCTTGCGTCGCCAAGAGCCAGGCTCACTCACTTCCAACATCCAGACCTCACACAGCGGGGGGCTCCCTGTGCGGGGAGGGGGATGGGCTATGTCCCCTGTGGGGACCTTGAGCGGTGGTGGTCGGTGAGCAGGGGTCAGAGGCTGTGAGGGGAGCATTGTGGCCGGGTACAGTGCCCTGGGATGGAAGGAGGCTGGCTCTGGGAGGCAGTGAGGACAGGGGTGAGGACGGTCTCTGGTGGCAGAGGGGTCTCTGGCTTTAGAGCACCTCGTGTTGCTGCTGTGTGGCCTCACTGACGACCTAGAGAGGAAGAGAAACCCAGTCTAATCCTGCGCTGGCCAGCGAGTGGGGCCATGGCCCTGGACCACCCCCGCCCCAACACAGGAGGACCCCCCTCTACCCCCGGGGCAAAAGCATGAACCAGCGTAGCTGGTGAAAGTCACCTGGCTGACAGTGCCCCAGACACACTACAGCCCCTCCAAGGGTAAAGGGACCGGCAGATTACTCACCTCCCCATCCCGGGTCTCAATAGTCTTGATCATCACTGTCTTCTTGGTATGGACCTCAGAACCCCTTTGCTCAGGGCTTGTTTCTGTAATAGATTCAACCACATGCTCAGCCTGAACAAGACCAGGCCTGGGCTGCTCCTGCGGCTAGGAGTCCATCCCTGGTCCCACAGGGGAGAGCCCGGAAGATGTCCACCCCCTCAAGATGGGCCTGTTACTGTTTCAGCAAGACTTCATCACCTGTCCTTGAGCCCAGCATCCAACAGGTGGCTTTGCAAACCCAGGGGCCTGTCTCACAGCTGAGATAAGATCAGGAGCCAACAGATGTGCTCCAGCCGTGGGTTCAGGAGGGCAGGGGATCCTCGAGGCCCAGGCCGCCCAGCATTCTCATCCCCCACACATCTCCTCACTCCCTCTCCACCCTGGGCTGCAGGAGAGCCCTGCATGAATTTGTACCCTGACAGTTAGGACCCCAAAGCCCAGAACCAAGATACTATTTTGGAGGACCTCATGGTTCCCAGCCCAGCTTAAGACTCTGGATGAGCAGCTTGATGTCTTAATGAAAGAGAGATGGACAGAAGTCACTCACTAATTCACTGTGCTGGCGCCCTCTGTGCCTCAGTTTCCCCACTGTAAAATGGTAACAATGGTACTTGCCATATCATGGTCCAAAACTATTGATTTGAAAAAGCACTAAGCGATTTTAAATGCAAAGCTCACATTTGGTGCCTGCATAAACTATTAACTGAAAAGAGGGGTTCTGAATTTTATAGGAAGGGTCAAATTTAGGTCCTTGGCATTATGAGTTTGGTGTTCATGAATCTCCTTAGCAGGCAACCAGCCTGTGACGAACGTTGTAACTCGGTGGAGCACAGCGTGTATTTTTTCCTAATGGAAATGAACATCGAATATATAAAAAGGCTTGATCTAGGAAAGGCAAAGCTGCCAAAGACTCCAGCTTGCTTTCCTAATGGATCATTACAGCGTGTTTTTCTGCTCTCTGGGGTTGGAAAGCCACTTGATCTGCATATTACTAATGTCAGAATGGCAGAATGCCCTAGGAGTTCATTCTTTAAATTGTTTGGCTTTGCTAAGGTTTGGCTTTATTTTTTAAAACATGGGTCCAACATCTTGCTCTAGCAAACTGGAGGTGTGCTACAAGCAGCTGGGGGCAGCGGGGAATGCTTGGCAACTTGCCAAACAGACAATGGGTGGTGGGTGCCTTGTAGACCAGTATGTATAGTTCTAGATGCTCCAGCTGTCAGGCCCCCAAGGACACCCCTGGTAACCTTGGAGTTTGAGTATATTAGAAACAGAAACTGTCGGCCACTCAATATGCCCAGGGGACATGGTCAATAAAATACCATGAAATAAAATAACATAAAAAGCTGTCAGAAGGTGCCTCTACCTAAATTCCTCCAGCTACAGGGCAGCAGCCTCCGTTCTCTTTACCAGGCCCCAGCCTTGTCCCTATGATTCCATCCTCCCCTACTGGCTGGCCTTGGGCAGTGCCCACGCTGGTCTCCTGCCCCCTGCCACCCCAGCCAACACGTACTCACCTCGGAAGTTGAGGGCAGAGAAGGTCTGGATAGGGAGGTTGATCCTAAAAGGGAAGAGACCAAGCCCCCTAAGGGTTAGGACCCTCCATCTCTCTCTGTGACCACCCTTCAAAGCTTGCCCTGGTCCTCTATAAACACCATCCTCAGCTGTCCCAGTCCCACTGGCTTCAACACTCCCACTGCCAAACTGCTCAGGGCATGGGGCCAAAGGTCAACCCCAGCTGTCCAAGGAACTGTCCCTTCTGGAAGGACCACCCATTCCATCTCTGACCTGCTGGCATGACAGCAGGACCCCAAACCCCACTGCACCCTACACTGCACCAGGATTTCCTTCTTGCTCTTGGCACTGCAGGGTGTATCAACAACGTCTGTGGGTTACATCCGTTGTGTGTGCCCACCCTCCAGCCAGGATGGGAACATCTGGCTCACTCACGTGAGCCCAAGTTCCAGGAGCTGCCACCCCCATTTATGCCTGGTGCTGGGGAAAGGCAATGTGACTTTGGCTATTACCTTTATAGAGGTCATTATTTGCAGATATTATTCTACAATATCTGAAATCTTTTTCTGTGTAAATCTGTATCTAAATATGTCTGCTGATCTTTTTAAACATCAGATAGTATCACTTTTGTATCAATGGGCATCATTCTGTTGAGTAATCAACCTGTCTTTAATTGATGTTAAGTTTACATAGTGAAATGCACAGATCTTTAGTGTGCAATCCAGTGAGTTTTGATCAGCGCCTACATCCACATAGCCACCAGTCTAAATCAAGATATAGAACATTTCCATCGATCAAGAAGGTTCTCTCAGGTTCCCCTGCAGTTGTTTGTTGTTTTCTGTGTCTAGAGATGAGTTGCTCTGAGCATGTCATTGTGTTTTTTCTTATGAGCACATGTGTGTATACCTGTGCACACTTAGAGCACAAGTCTCTGCACCTTCTCTATTAGCCTATTGTGTCAAAAACTCTGTCTCTATTTGTCTCTATCTGGCCCCTCCCATTCCTTCCTCATCGTTCCCTGCTCTGCTCCCATCTCTCCCTTGACTGGCAGTAATATTTTATTACTGGTTGCTGAATATGGTTTTATGCTGCTGGTTCTTAATTCTGAAGGTGGATGTGGGAATACTTGTATTTCTCTTTTTATAAAAGCTATTAATTGAATCACTTTTTACCCAGGTGGCCTTGGTTAATTCTCTGCAACTAATAGAGTGGTGGCCTCTTGTATAATGCTGTTTTCAGATCTTGTGGAGGTGATCCTGAGCTCCCCTGGGGCAGGGATGGGCCCCCAGGCCACCCTGGACCCCACATCCAGCCCCTGCCTTGCCCCTCACCGGCTTTCCTCGCCCTCCAGCAGCTTCCGGTAGGTGGCAATCTCCACATCCAGGGCCATCTTGACGTTGAGCAGGTCCTGGTACTCACGCAGGTGGCGGGCCATCTCATCTTTGAGGTGTCGGATCTCCTCCTCCAGGCGTGCGATGTTGTCCTGATAGCCACTCGCCTCACTAGCAAAGCGGTCCTCCAGCTCCCGCATCTGCCTCATCAGGGAATCGTTCTGCAGGGGAGGGGCGCCTGGGTCAAGGACAGGCTGTAGTGATGGTCAAGGGGACACTCGGGGCCCAGGATGCAGAGAGGCACAGTCTAGGGCTGGGAGGAAACCTCAGATAGCCTCGCCTAGGAGTTGTCAAACTCTTCTGAGCCAAGGAACTCTGAACTCAAATGAAGTCTTACGTGGCAACTCAGAGGATAGAACTGATACAAGGGAGCATGGCCGTCTGGCCTCCTCGCCTCTACCTGAGAGCCCCACTGGGTATCTATCTGTTTTTACCCCTGTGGTAGATGTGAGGAGACAGAGGTCCAGAGAGGACATGTGATAGACCCAAGGTCACAGAGTGAGGGTATGAGCGACAGACAGAAAGGACTGGACCAGGCCGGGTGGGCAGGGACTCACGGTGCCCTTGAGGGCATCAATCTCGCAGGTATAGGACTGGATCTGGTGGCGGTACTCCATCATCTCCTGCTTGGCCTGGCGCAGAGCGTCATTGTTCTTGTTGGCTGCCTGGGTCAGGTCAGACACCTAAGGACAGAGAGGGGGCCCTGAGATGAGGAGGATGCAGGACACAGGTAGGGGTGGGCAAGGGAGCATGGAGACCCCAGGCTCACTCTCTTCCCCACAGATGGAGCCATAGGGCGTATCTCCAAAATGAAATGGAGGGAGCCAGAGGGAACAGAGTCCCACCTTTGACTTGTACCACTCCTCAGCTTCCGAGATGTTCTTAGCTGCGATGGTCTCGTACTGAGCCCGGATGTCCCTGAGGGCGGCGGTGAGGTCTGGCTTGGACATGTCCATTTCCACCTGGACCTGCTGTTCCTGAAGCTGGGCCTGCAGTTCTCTGATCTCCTGCAGGGTATGACTTTGGCTTCAGTCCCCGACCAGGCCCCGCATGCACCCTCACACCCCTATTCCCAGAGCCCAGCCCCACCATCCCCTTTCCAACTGCTTTCACCAAGGCACACCTCTTCGTGCACTTTCTTAAGGAACGCGATTTCCTCGTTGAGAGATTCGATCCTGCGCTCCAGGTCAATTCGAGCTAGAGTGGCTGCATCCACATCCTGGGAGAGGTCAAGTGAGAGGGCAAGTGTCACTGATCAACCCAGCAGGGCAAAAGGAGACCAGGGGCTACACGGGGGGAACAGAAGAGGTAAGGCTGCTTCTGGGAGATCAAAGAAGGCTCACCGCTCGGAAGGCAGCCAAATTGCTCTCCGCTTCTTCTTTCAGTTGAATTTCTTCTTGCAGCCTGGCCGAGACAGACAGAAGGATAGACAGTTGGTGGGGATAAAACCGGCAGTAGAGACGTCTGGCTGAGGGCTGCCCAGGGAGTGGGCTCAGGACAGAGAAAGGAGGCCAGGGTAGAGGCAGGAGGTCCCACCCACACAGGGAGGGGACAGGAAGTGGCCCAGTCTCTGCCCTGGAGCCACACCCTGGAAGTCTATGTCCCCACCAGACTGTGACCTCTCTGGGATTAAGAATCATGTCCATTTTAACCACCTCTGTGTTCCTGGGCCCCAGCCTTAGCCTGGCCCATGTAAGTGCTCACTTAATATTTGTGACCTGGGTGGCAGAACAGTGACTCTGCTCACTCAGACTGTCAGAAGCAGGACCCATGACTATTTGCTGCCCTGCTGCCTTATGTACTGGGAGCATGGTGGAGTCCACCATCTTGTTCTCTAAGCTTTCTGAGGGCCACAGCTCCTCCACCCGCTCTCCGCTTCCCTCTAGCTTGTCCATTCTCCCAGTAAAGCTTCAGCCAGGTGGAGGGACCAAGATCTGCTCTCTGCCCCCATTCCCAGGACCTCATCACAGGTAAGCTGAGAGCTACTGCTTGCCCCAGATTTTCTTGTCTCCTATCTACCTCCTCCTCCTTCTAACTGTACTGGGGCCTACTTTCTCTATCTACCTGCTTGACCCTTATCAACATCACCCCAGCATCTTAAGATGCTTTTTAAAGTTTGTTCTCCCATTTCCACCCCATGATGTCCCCAAGAAAATTCCTCCTTTGCAGACTGGGAGCACAAGGGAGAGCCCTGGCGTCCCTCTCCCCTTCTTGGGGGATACATGTAGACGACCCTCTCCCAGGGTACCGCAGGGTGCTGACAGAGGAACCCAGCCCCAGGCCTAGCCTCCCGCGCCCAGCCCAAGGAGAGGGGGTTCTGGGAGCGCTGGGTCCTCACTTGGCCTTGAGCCTCTGCAGGTCGTCCAGTAGGTTGTCCCGCTCGACGTCGACGCGGGCGCGCTGGTTGGTGAGCACCTCCACCTGACGCCGCAACTCGCGCAGCTCCTCCTCATAGATCTCGGCCACCCGAGTCGGTTCGCGGCCCTTGAGACGGTTCACCTCGGCGGCGAGCGCCGCATTCTGCTGCTCCAGGAAGCGCACCTTCTCGATGTAGTTGGCGAAGCGGTCGTTGAGCTCCTGCAGCTCCACCTTCTCATTGGTGCGCGTGGTCAGGAACTCCTGGTTCACAGCGTCGGCCAGCGAGAAGTCCAGCAGCTCGCCCGCGCCGTAGGAGGAGGGCGCGCGAGTCGCCCCCAGCCGGCTGGGCCGCAGCGCCCCCAGGCCCCCGGCCCCGCCCGACGTGCGCGACACCTGGTACACGCGGGATGTCACGGAGCTCGAGGAGCCCTTGGTGCCGAAGCCCGGGCGTGGGAAGACGGGAGAGCTCAGCGGGGAGCCGAGCGGGAAGCCCGAGGCCCCACCGAAGGTGCGGCGGTAGGAGGACACGCGCTGGCTGGACGAGTAGGCCTGGCTCATGGTGACGGAGCGGGCGAGGCTGGGCGGCGCGGAGGAGGAGGCTGCGGCGGGCGGCCGGCTGGAGAGTGGATGTGGCGAGGGGAGACACGGCCCCTAGGCCGTCGGCACTATTTGTATCCGCCTGACATCAGCCCCCGCCGCCCCTCCCCTGACAGCTGCAGGATCCCGCTGCCTTGCCAAGAAAGGGCGGCCTCTGGCGTGGGGGCGGGGAGGCCAGCTCCCCCGCGAGAGGACTGTGCCCCTCAGCCGGCGAGTGGGAGGCCCCTGAGGGGTGCGGGAGAGGCTGGTGAACCCAGGAGGGCAGAAGATGGGCAGGCCTGCCAACTGCTTCACCGGGGCGGGCGCAAGCATTTCTGGAGCCCCCAGGCAGGCCCCTTTCAGCCTCCTCCTGGGGGTGGTCAGGGGGAGAGCTGGGGAGAGGCTTCCAGTTAGTTTGAGGCTCCAGGGAGAGATTTTGGGTCATTGCCTGAACAGACAAGACCTGTTTCCAAGAAAGCTCCAAATCACCTTCTTTCTTAAGATTCTCTGAAAGTGGCAGAGGTTTAGGAGGGAGTCCACTAGCCAGGCCTAGAGGAGTTGACAAGCAAGGAGGACAGGAGGGCCTCCTGGGGGCAAGCAGGAATCCGAGCCAGGGCCCGCCTACTTAAGGATGCCCACCAGCACCTAGGGTCCGGCTCCCAGCCTCAGTTTCCCTCTGGACTAGTGAAGGCCCTTTTCCTCCCCTCTACCGGTGAGGGCGGGCCCTTAAGTTGATAAAGAACCAGAAAGGGTCTGGTAGGCTTTCAGTTTCCAATTATAACCATCATAACATAGCTGTACACTCTCACCCCCACCCCACCAACTTTGCCTGGCTTCTGCCCCCTTGAGCCTACCCCTACCCCTTCTCTGATTCATCCCCCTCCTCACACCACCCACGCCCCCACACACCAGGGGTTTGTGTTTTGTCAGGAGCCTCATGTCAACTCAGCCATCTCCCTGGCAGCAACAGCTGCCAACCCAAAATACCAGAGCTGGTATTTATAGAGGAGAATGCATCCGGGAAACAAGAGCATAGGAGAGGACCTCTGAGGGGTGGGGGCTGGGTACCTGAGGGGACACGGGTGTCAGAGGGCCGAGGGAGGCTTGGGGGGTGATGAGCCGCAATCACTTCCCACCCCCCATAATGCCCCAAGCCCCCGGCAGGAATGGAACCCAGCAGAGCGCTTGTCCATCCCTTTCACAGGCCCCCCTCCTTAGTACAAGGCACTGGCTGACCGCTAAGCACATCCCTACTTCTCCATGAATACTAGCTGTCTCTCTGCACCTCCACCAAGCCTCTCAGCCCTGACCTTTTTGAAGCGCAAAGCTTGGAAAGAGAAGGCTGCTCTTATCCTATCTCTGCCATGACCAGCAGACGTAATTACAAGCCACCAAGTATTTACTTCTCTGTGTCCTCAACTATAAAGTGAGAATGTTCAGCCTGCCAATGTCTACTCTGTAGGGGTTTTAAGAAGCTCAGGTAACAATAGGCAAATAATAACACCTTACCTATGCTGAGCACCCCCCACCCATGACCCCGCATACTCTGCCACTCCTGTGAGGTAGGAACTAGTATCATTCCCACTTTAAAGCTCAGGAAGCTGAGGCAGCCTGACTCCAGAGCCATGCTTTGCCTCCAGGGTGGGTGTGAATGTGCCAGGTGAACTGTAAAGGGCTTTGTTGCTGCTGTCTTTGCAAAAAAAAGCCCTTTCACATTCAGTATCTCATTTTTATCCAAGAGACAAGCTTATGAGGTGGGTGGGGAGTTCCAGATATTCTTATCCAACCTTCGAGTCAGTGCAAGCTGTTGTGTTCTGGTTATTTTTGTGTCTCTTCTCCCAAACTAGATTGTAGGCTCTTGGAGAATTTTGGAGACTGTGTGGATCCTTAGCACATCCTAGGCAGCAGTGTCCTTGTTTTAGCTCAAAGTAGCCTGCAGGCTTTCTTTCCTATCCTTTTATTTTGTTAACAAATGCTACCTACACACACACACACACACACACACACACACACACACACACACACACACACACACACGAGTGGACAGGTGACTCAGCTCCCAGCCAGTCTTATAACTGCATTGCTTTGACTGCAGTGATTGGCTCAAGGGGTGGGCCTGGACCTGAGCAGGGCCAATCAGAGAACTACCCTGTAATTTATAGATGGAACTGGGACTACTAAACTGGAGCCTATGGCAACCATGTCTCCTGCCCACTGGGGAGATCTTTCTGGAGTAGGAAGAGAGGTCAGCACGCCAAGAGAAGCACAGAAACCTAGAGAGGAGGAGAATGTGGTGCCAGAAGTCCTAAATTCCATCCCCTAGGGCCCTGGTTCTGCAGCTCTTCCCTCATTTTGTGAGCTCCCCCAGTGTCCCTCCTAGTTTTGAGGCCAATAAACTTTTCCTTTTTTTTTTTTCCACTTAAGACACTTGGGATTACTGTCACCTGTAACCCAAACAATCCTAATTAATCTACTATAGGAAACTGTGCACCCATTTCCATGACAGAACATTTCTGAGACTGCTCTCTGTGAACACTCTCCACAAGTCAGGAGGAAACTGCCGTTCAGGCCAGCCCGAGGCCTTAGTTCCTTGGTGAAATGAGGCAGTAAACAAATAAATAAATTATGCTATCTATTCTCTAGT
Source organism: Vicugna pacos (assembly GCF_048564905.1). Taxonomy (NCBI): domain Eukaryota; kingdom Metazoa; phylum Chordata; class Mammalia; order Artiodactyla; family Camelidae; genus Vicugna; species Vicugna pacos. The sequence goes on along the minus strand of NC_132991.1, from coordinate 80,394,082 downwards.
CAAAATCAACATCTACCAGACTTGGCTCTGAGCCATTTGGAGCTGTTCCCAAAATCTGATACCACCCCTAAGGATTTGCTACCATGGAGGACAGCAAAACAACACTCTGAGGCTTGGGAGGCAGGTGAAAAGAAGAGCATTCCAAATTGTGCTCTGAACCAGGCAGCACCTCTCAAATAAGAGACTCTCCAAGGGACTACTTCCAACTGGACATGCTAAAAATAATAATTTATCTGGATAGGTAACATACTTGGCACAAAATTTCAGAGGTCCCATTATGTGAGTGGCTTTTTCTCTCTGTTGGTAATATCCTTTGATGCACAATAGGTTTTAATTTCGATAAACTCCAATTTATCTATTTACTGTTATATTGCCTGTGCTTTTAGTGTCATATCCAAGAAATCATTGCCAAATCCAATATGAGGAATATTAGCCCCTGTGTTTACTTCTAAGAGTTTTACAGTTTTATGTCTTTGACCCATTATGAGTTAATTTTCTTATGTGGTATAGGGTAAGGATCCAACTTCATTCTTTTGCATGTGAATACCTAGTTTTCCCAGTAAAAAGACTGTCCTTCCCCCCTAATTGAAAACCATTTAGCCATACATGCGAGGATTCATTTCTGGACTCTCTATTCTATTCCACTGATCTATATATCTGTCCTCACACCAGTACCACACTGTTTTGATTACCATAATTTTGCAGTGAGTTTTGAAATCAGGGAATGCAAGTCCTCCAACTTTGTTCGTTTTCAAGATATTTTGGTTATTCAGGATTCATATTGAGATTCAATATGAATTTTAGATAGAATAGATTTTTCTATTTCTTAAAAAAATGGTGGGATTTTGATTGGGATTCATTAAATCTGAAGATCGCTTTGGGTAGTATCGACAGCTTAACAATATTAAGTCCTCCAGTCAATGAACACTGGATGTCTTTCCATTTATTTATTTCTTCTTTAATTTATTTCAGCAATCTGTTATAATCTTTAATGTACAAGTCTTGTGTCTCCTTGGTTATGTTTATTCCTAAATATTTTTTTCTTTTTGATGTTATTGTAAATCAGATTGATCATGAGGGGTTTTCCTTTCATTCTGTTAATGTGGTATATTATACTGATTGATTTTCGTATGTTGAATCATCCTTCCATTCCAGGAATAAATCCCTCTTTGTCATGTGTATAATCTTTTTAATATGCTGCTGAATTTGGTTGCTAGTATTTTGTTGAGAATTTTAACATCAATATTCATAAGGAATATAGACTTGTAGTTTTATTTTCTTATATTACTATGTCTGGCTTTGGTATCAGGCTAATGCTGGCCTCAAAGAATGTGTTAGGAAATATTTCCTTTTTTTAGCGTTTGAGAAGAGTTGGTGTTAATTCTGAAATATTTGGTAGAATTCACCAACAAGGCTATCTGGTCCTGCTCTTTTTTTCACTGAGATCTTTTGAGTCATTCTTCTTAATATCCTCATTTGTATTTCACTGTATGGATTTACCATAATTTTTTGACCAATTTTTTTATTGATGGAAATTTATATTGCTTCCAATCTTTTGCTATTATAAACAATGCTGCTATGAGCATCCTCGGGACAAATGTTCAAATATACAAATTTTGGTAAGCTGTTCTTTTTAAAAAAAAACAACATTATTTTACGGTCACACCTCTCACCTGAGCTAAATGATATTGGAAATAGGAAGGTCTTCCAAGACAGACCATTTTGTTCAGTGTTTGTCAGAAAAAGGAGACAATTTATAAATTTAAGTACATGATATGCAGCCTTGTACACTGAGTGTTAGCAATATATTTTGTTGAATCAATTAAAGGAAGTCAGACCTGATACTTGATTGAAACCTTCCCAGATTACTCCAAACTTGGAAAGTCTTGGAAACTTATGGTTGGAGGTAACTTCACAGGTCACAAGATCAACCAGTCCCCTGCCCCCGCTTCTCAGTTAAGGCTTAAATATTTTCTACTGTGATTCCAGCAAGTACTGTTCCAGTTTGAATCCCTCTACTGCCTGGGAACTTGATGTCGTCAGGCAGCCCATTCCACTCCACAAAGAGCACTGGGTACCTGACATATCTCCTTCATGGGTCGGTGGACAGCTCTGCTGTTAGAAAACATTTCCTTATATTTGAACCCAGGTGATATGATGTCTCTGCTATGCCTCTTATTCTGCCCTGGGAGCCAAACAGAGCAAGAAGAAACCTCTTTCACAGATCTACTCTTCAAATATTTGGGGACAGTGTTCATGCCTCTTGGAGACTATGCCTGTTTCACCATTCCCAATTTCTCCCCCTTCCCTGAACTAATGAACCAGCAAAACCCAAACTCCTCATAGCCTTCAAGGCCCCACAGAACTGGCCCTGCCCACCTTGCCAACCTCAGCTCACTCACGTCTCCTCTGGGTTCACTTCACTTCAGCCATCTTGTCCTCTTTTCTGTTGGGTAACACTGCCAAGCCCTTCCCTGCCCTCCCCAAAGGTCAGTGATCAGAGGGCTTGTGGATGCTTGGGCAGGTCTCTGAACTTCATAGAGGGCTCCCTGGAAGACAAGGGCCCTGGCTTCCTACAGAACATCACAGATCTCATGGATAGCATGGATGGGGGGAGGTGGCTTGTATGTGTGGAGGGCTGGGGTGGGGACACTGACTTGGCCAGCACAGGGCATTTGGATTGAGGAAAAAACTGAAAGGAGTCAAAAAGGAGAGAACCAGAAGTGACTTTTCTACCTTGTCCTGCCTAGGAGTGTCTCACTCACCCCTGGTCTACTCTAGGATCCGTGTGAGACGGTGCTGATGCCACCCCATGGTGTGCCCTCCCTCCACTGACTGACCCCGACCTCCAGGGTTGCCTTTGTCCCTTCGTTCAGGGCCCATCCTCCTCCTCTTTCTGTTTCCCAGCCTAGGACCTAGTTCTCCCATCCCAAGCTGGGTCATGGGATATAGCCATTGCATGAGAGCCTTCAGGACAGTGTGGCAAGGATAAACTCTGGGACTCTGGCTCTTGCCTTTAGCATTTGGTGGGGAGGTGGGAGGCCCAAGCATGGGGGTGTAGAGGTGGGGTGGTCAGCCAGATGCTAAGATGTGGGGATTTATTCTGGTGGTTCACCAACTAACCATCTGTACCACTTGGGCAAGTCCCATTTCCTCTCTGGCCCTGTCATGCCCAGGTGTGAAACAGGACCAGGCTGGGCCATCTCTGGAGCCCCCCAGCTTAGGACATCCTGAGTCTCTAGGCCCAGGGGGTGGGACATTGAGTGGCCCCGGCTGAGCCCTCGCTGCATCAGTGCTCCCAGAGCCCCTCCCTCCAACAGTCCCCTTTTGTGCTGCCAGCCTCCCCCCATCCACCTTCCTCTCCGTTGTAGTGGCTGCTTAACCTCCACAGGCGGCTGAGGAGCCCGGAGTGACTGTAAAAGGGAAGGAATGTCCAGAGGCAATTGTTTCTTCCTGATATCACCCGGGGGAGGTTGAGTTGGGGGGCCCAGCTGGAACGGTGGCGTCAGGATTCTCCCTGAAATTCATCTCCCCCGTGCTGCACAGGCCCCCCTGCCCCAGGCTCAGCTAGCAACCCACCCCCTCTCATCTGCCACTCTCTGCATCTCATTGGTTTAAGACCTACAGGCTTCCCTCTCCCAACTTTCTCCACCTCCTGACCCCAGACCCTTTCCTGGGCCCCTTCTTTCATGACACCTCCCCCCCAGTTCTTGTAAATCCTCCTCCTCCTCAGCACCCCCATACCCCACACCCCTGACCTAGCTCCTTCTCTGGGAAGCCCCACAGCCCAGCTTCAACCCCCTCCAGCCCTGCACTCCTTTTACAGACATGGAGTGCTTCAGGTTTTCTGCCAAAGTAGGAGAAGTCCGAGGCTAATCTCACCTCCTCCCAGCTCCCTCCCAACTTCTACCAAATAGGATGCCTTCCAGGCTGGGGAGGAGGAGGGGGAAGGGGGGTGAAATTGAGTCTCAAGGGGAGGAGCTAATGAGATGGGGGAGGTGAAAGCACTTTATGGACTCTAAACATCCTGGAAATTTAAGGTGTTATTCGCTTCAGTAAGAGATTTGGGACAGGGAGGATGGGGATGAAAGTCAGGTTGAGGGAAGAAGATGAGGAGGCTTTGCTAGCATTGAGGAAAGCTCCCCAGGAAGGCATCCTGATGGATGGCAGCAGTGGCATGGCTGGGAGTCAGGGAGCAGGAGTCCAGGCCTACCCTGGATAAGTGTGTGACTTTGGACTGGCTGCCTCCCCTCTCTGGGTTTCAGTTTCTCCTGGCTTAAAGTGAAATATCCTGGACATCCCTCCCTGTTCTGACCTGCAGGAGAGGAGTGAGAGAGGCCCTTTTCTTTTCAAAAGGTGCCTCTCTCGGCTGCCTCGCCTTTTTGCTCACACAGACTCACCAGCAAGCTAGACCTAGACCATTGGCACATCCCCAGAACAGATCCAATCCCACCATATGTTGATGAGATGTGACTACCCCTGCCAGCAGAACTGGACTCAGCCTCCTCTGCAGACACATAAGTTCCCTACCTCCAGGTTCCTCCTGACAGCCAGCCCTCCTCTCTTCCCTCTTCCCTGGCTCCTGTCCTCACTGTATGGGGACTTGGTCCTGCCCAACAAAACGGATGCAGCCCCCACCCTCTTACGGGCTCCCAGAGTCTCATTTGTCCCGCATCTCTCTCCCCACCACATCCAGCCATCTCCCTACCATCCCCAGCTGTCTGTAGGAGATACCCCTGAACTTCTGCAAATCCCCCACCCCGCCCTGTCCTGAGCCGTTTCCTGAAGAGGCAGAGGAGCCCTCTTTCCCCAGCACAAACATGCACCCTCCCCTAGTTGACAACCCCAAGGAGAGCAGAAGAAAACTCTTCTTGACCAGACTAGGGTATGTCGGGGTGGAAGGGGTGAAGGGGTGTGAGAACTGGGGTGGGAAGGAGTCAGGGTGAGTGGGGAGCCACTGAGATAGTACAGGGTGGCACTCAGTCCTGCTCCAACCTCCATAGAAGGGGACTTCACAGGCTTCTTCACCTACCCACGGACTCACACTCTAGAGAGCTGCTCAAGGCCTAACTCTAATCCCTCCGCTAAAATGTAAGCCCCTTCTTTCCTTCTTAGACCTTAACCCAGATAGAGAAAAGTAGCTTCCTTTCCTCCCTGGAGTTCTCTGCCAGGATCTTAGTGCCATCACTCAGCCTTCTCTTCTCCCTGATTCATCCCCATTCCTTTCATCTTTCCTCATAGGCTTTTTTTGGTTTTAGCCCCTCCAGTTTGGTCATATCCCTGCTGTCCTGGGTGCTTTCCAGGTTTCCTACATCCCTCTGAGACTGTGGAGTGCTTTAAACAGGGCCTGAGCAGGCTGGCAGTGACCTCACGGGGCCACTATGCACGGTTGCTATCTATAGCCTTATAGGATCATCCTCCTTTTCCTCTAGGCAGCTGAGTCACAGTCAGCTTGGGGTCCCCTCAGACCCCAGGGCCTTCTCTGCCACTCCAGACCACAGTCCATTACAGCATCCTGAGTTGTTCTTACTGCTGGGTAGGATGATTATTCTCTGAAACGTCTAAATACACAATGAAAGTGAGTCTTGGGTTTCAGAAGACACCCATTCTCAGACCCTCAGTGTTGTTATAGCCCAAGTTCTCTATCTTCTCACATCTGTCCAGATCGACAGCCAGTGGCCTAAGTTCCACTTGACTCTGCAGAGGTACAGGCAAGGTGAGGAATTTGGGGAGCAGCTGCTGGGCTGGGTTCAGATTGGATCTACCACTCTTGGGTGAGTTGCTTCATCCCTCAGAGCCTTAGTTTCCTCATCTGTAAAATAATAACAGCATAGGGTGTGGGGGAAGATTAAATGAGAAAATGTCTATAAAGTGCTTAGCACAGTGCCTGGCACACAGTGAGTGTTCAGTAAGTGCCAGCCATTACTACTGTTTTGTTGCCCTTGGACAGATAAGGAAACTGGTTCATGGAAGTCCAGGGACTGGCTTGAGTCTTTGCTTCAGGAGAGCAGGTGTAGGGCCAAGATTCATAGCCAACACTGCCTAACTCCAAAGCTTCACTCCAGAGCTCTCTATTACAGGATGTGCTGCCTCTGATAATAGCATAGCTACCACTTATTGAGTGCCTATTGTATACTAGACATGGTATTCTGGACACCTGCTATATCAAATCACTGTACCTCTAACTAATCTTTACAACCCTGGGAAGTAACTATGAGCCTCATTTTACAGTTAGTATACTAGGCTCAGAGAGGTTAGGTAAGTTCCCTAAGGTTGCACAGCAAGTAAAAACAAAGTCTGGATTTGAACTTTAGCTGATGGCTCCTAGAAACCCAGCTCCTCTCTCTATGTGGTAGCTAAGGCCTTGCCATATACTGACTTGACAGGCTTAGCTATAGTCTTTCCCCTTTTAACTTGGCCCTGTCCAGGGATCTCCGCTGAAAAGTCCCTTGTCCAGTAATGGGCAAGTCCCTCTGAACACTGTGCCCTGCTCCTCTCCCCAACCCCACTGCCCTCCAGAGAGGGGCCCGGGCTTGGAAGGTGCAGGTTTTAGGAAGTCTGGCCTTCATCCCACCAGAGCTAGGGGGCAGTGAAGATTTCCTATCCAGGGAATAAAGGGGCCAGTGGGGGCCACTCTGCCTTGTGTCACCCTCAGGCCAGCCAGGCACAGGGCTCCCCCGCAGGCTGGAGGGGCTCCCCGAGTGCACCCTGGCCTCAGACTGCCCCCAACTGGCCTGGGAGGAGGCCTCAGGCAACAGCATGCACAATTCTGTCCTGAAGAGGTGGCCTGGAGGACTGGGACCAGGGACTGAGCTTGGTCCTGTGGCCTCGGGGTTCAAAAGAAACTCTGGGGTCCACTGCCTCAGCTGCCCAGCCCCAGAGGTGCCAAGAGACATCCCAGATACACTCCCCTTCCCAATTTTAAAGATCCTGAGGGATTCAATTTGTTAAAAACAGAGCGCTGGTGTTCTTCCTCCCCACCCATAGTCAGAACTCTACCCCACAACCGTCCCAAAGGGCCCCTGACGCCCCCTCCCCATCCAGCCTCAAAGAGATGGGCCAAGCTCTCCCTCTGCCCTTCTCCAGGCTCCCCAGCCACGCTGGGCACCAGAATAGACCACTGACCACCTGCCCCGGGGGGCTGGGCGGGGCCACAGCCGGTGCTGCCACTCAGGCTGGGGTAGGGGATTGGAAGGTGGGGCGAGGACTGCACTAGGGCGCTCCAGGGCCCCAGGCGATTTCCAGCGGCTTCTCTGTGTGGTGCAAAGGGCTCTCCACCGACACCGGACCGACAACTTCCCAGCCTGGACAAGGCTTGGAGCACCAGACACTCTCAAGATAGGGCTCAGGCCGAGTTTCGGGCCCCAGCTTCTTCCGCCTCTGTCTCCGGCCTCCGTTTCTCCCCCTCTCTGGGCTCTGCCCACTTGCCCTCACCCCCACCTCAGGTCTTTCTTCACCACCCCTGTAATCTCAGCCCCTCGACCCCAACCCCGGATCTCTGGGTCTCTACCCCTTCCCCTCCCCCAGCTCCATCTAAGTGAGAATGCCCTCGCTCGGTGACCTCACATTCCAGCCTGACTGGGGTCAGGAGGGCTTCCTGCCTGATGTGAGATCCCTGCCCCCACCCTTAGCTCCCGGCAGCCTCTCCAGGCCGTCCGGCTGCTGCTGGCCCTTTGCAGTTCCCTTCTTGAACCTCCCCCAGCCCCAGGCCCAATTTAGCTCCTTAATCTTCCCTGTAATCCAATCTGACCATTTCCTGAGCACACACTGCACTTCCCAAACTGCCAGTCCCTGGAGAGGGGTGGGGTGGGGGCCGGACAGCTTCCGCTCTTCCCAACACCAGAGCACCCCCACCCCACCCCATCGCGGGCACTCCTGCTGTACCCCGCTTCTTTTCCCCACTCCTAGGAGGCCCCAGGGAGCTCTAGTTGCGCAGGCCTCTGCCATCTTGACTCCATAGCCCAGGCCTGAGACCATTCTGACTCCTCGCCTCTTGTTTTCCCACCTCCGAGCCTTTGCCTGTGGTGTTCCCTCTGCCTGGAACACCCTCACCTCCACGTGCACTTCTTGTGAAACTCTACCCCCTCCTCTCTCCCGGCCAACTCCAGCCCGGTTTCCCAAATTCCAGAGACCACCTGGGCCTCTAATCCCATGTCTACCTCTCACCAGCCAAGTGACCTGGGGCAGGTTGCTTCCCTCTCCAAGTCTCCATTTCCTCATCTGTAAATGGGAATCATAATAGTGCATCCCTCCCTTTACTTTATATAAAGTGATTAGAACAGGCACTGGGAAATGCTATTTAAGTGTTAAACAAAAATTATCTTTTCCTGCCTTGTATTACAATGACTTTATTTCCTCCCAAGTTAAGACACCATGAATTGTGAAACACTTCATTTATTTGATAGCATCATTTCAAGGGGAGAAAAAGAAACATTACCATATGAAATGTACAAATTGTAAGCCATCTTCCAATATCATACATGTGTAAACTGTTCAGTAACAGTCTATGTGTAGCATCCTCGTCTCTCTGCTTTTGTCCAGTCAGTCCCCTTTTCAGCTTCAGGTACATTAATTGTTCATGGTCGGTGCCCAAGGGCTTGGGTTCAAGTTCTTACTCCCAAATTGTATTTAGCTAGGGGAACTTAGGTAAATTTCTTGGCTCCTTTAAGCCTCAGTTTTTTCTGAATAGCCAAAGTAATTCACAACAATCGTAGTGAATATTAAACAAGGCAATATATGTTTAAGGCGTTTAGCGCCTTATTGAATATTCAATCAGGAGAGCTATCAGTATTGTGATGATTTTAAAACGTTTGCTGAATCTCGGCTCCCCAAAGACGTGAGAGATGGAGGAGAGCTGGTATTTCATGGTCGAAGTGCCCTCCAGTGGTCATGTAGGGAAACTGCAGGCTTCTGATATGCTTGGAAAGTCTTTCCTTTGCTAGTCCAGGAACTAACTCAGCCACCCCCACCCCCAGATCAGGCCTATCCAACCCTCTTAGAATTCTACACATTATCTTTCCTTTTACAGAGGCCTTAAGGTATTTTTAAAAACACTTAATAAGATAAGAGACTGGGAGCAGAGCTTTAGCCTAGGAAGGCTACAGCCTGGAAGTAGACTGTCACTCAAAGCTTGTGGGCCCAGGGCCCTGAGACAGGAAGGCAGAGTGGTGGAGAGCTGTGTCTTGGGCATCAGTTCTCCTCTGGCCTGGACACTGTTATCTGGACTGTGAGAGACCCTTCTTGCTGCTCACATCCAAAAATCTAGCACAGAACAAGTATAGCCCATTCCAAATATCCGCTTCTGTGTTTTGACAGATTTGTAGTTTGTTCATCCTTTCTTCCTTCCCTCACTCCTCCTCCCTCCCTCCCTCTCTCCTTCCTTCATCCCTTCCTTCCCAGCTCAAGGGCCAACTCCACATTGTCCATCAATATTTATTGAATACTGGCTCTGTACCAAGCCTCACGTCCTAGGTGTTGGGGGTTAAAAAGATCAATCCTAACACAGACACAAACATACCACCAAGAGTTGTTCACAATGTCCCAGACACCACATGCAGAGTTAATCCTTGCATTTGAGTGTTTACAAGCTTCTCCATGTGGCTGAGTGGGAGGGCAGAGGCAGGGACATCAGATCCAGGCTACCTGATTTCCCTGATGAAATGTGTGGAAGATTTGTCTGGCCAAGTTTTAGGGCTGACGTCCTCCTCTTGGACCACACTGCTCCTCTGAGAAGTCCTCCCCATCTCAAACACTGACCAAACTCCCAGTTCCCCCGAACTCCCTTCCCTTCCCCCACCATTGCCCTTTCCCCGGGGCTGAGAGTCAGCCAACACTTAGCATCTAAACCCAGCTCAAGGGCCAACTCCACATTGTCCAGCAGTGAGAGGAAGGAGGCGTCCTCTAGAGTCATTGCTTGGGAGAGTAGCTGGAGGTACTCAGGGTCTGTCTTTTCGAAAGATGTCAGGAGCCGGAGGAAGAGATGGGTGAGTGATGTGTGCATTGTTCCTGGGACTCTGTTGCCTCCTTGAGCTGCCATCCTCTCTCCTTCCCTTCATGATCAAACTTCTCAAATGACTTCCCACGCCCTTCCTCAGTGCCCTCTTGCTTGCTCCTAATCATTCCATTTCCCCAGAAATCTTCTCAACTGTAGTAGCACAGGCTACTGGTCCCTTAGTGGGTTCCCTCAACTCCTAGACCAGTGCTGTCCAACAGAAACAAAATGGGATTTTTTAAATAAATGTCATTTCCAATGTTCTAGATGCCACATTTTAAAACGGTAAAAGAAACTGGTGACATTAACTTTAATAATATATTTAACCCATGTATCCAAAATATTATCATTTTAACATGTAATCAATAGCTTCAAATTGAGATATGTTACATGTTTTTCATAATCCTACATATACAATATTTTATACATTTAGCACCTTTCAATTCAGACTAGGCCACCTTTTAAGCTACTCAGGTGGCTGGTGGCTAGTGTATAGGGCAGTGCAGTTGTAGAACCTTCATTCACTACTTGGCATACACTCTTTCATTCTGTGTGGCTAATCATCTCATCTCCATGTGTCCTGTCTCCCCAGGGAGGTTCTGATCCCCTGGGTCAGAGCCCCCACTTTATTCATCCCTGTGTCTCCCTTGGCACCTTGAAGCTATCTGTGTGCCACACTCCAGAGGCCCTGCAAGCGAGTTTGTTAATGGGAGCAAGCATTGGGGATTGATTTTTGTGGTTTCGTTATGGCTGTAAATGGTATGTTATAGATTGCTTCTGTAGATGCACCCTGCTGCAATATTAGCAGAAATAAGCAGCCTGGTTGTCAGCGCAGGCAGAGGCCTGGGGCAGATGGGGCTCGATGACTCAGGCAGGGGAAATCCTGCCAGACCACATACCATTTCTCTGGCTTAAGAGCCTGTCATTGCCACCTCCTTGCAACCCCATCTCAGATACAGCCCTTGTCAGGGAGCATTACACAAAGGATGTGTCTCCAATATCCCACTACCAGGCTGGGAGCTCCTTGGGGCAGAAAAGGAGTTTTATTCAGATCAACAAGAGCCTGACTCACAGGTCAATGAGAATGAATAAATGAATGGGTGGCTGGAGCCTGAGAAGCCTTTCCCTCGGGTACTCATGCATCCCCAAAATCTTGGAGCACTTACTACATGTCAGGCACTGTGCTAGACATTGGAGATCAGTAGTGAACAAGGCCAATGTGGGCTCTGCCCTCCTGGAGCTCACATTCTGGAGTGGGGAACAGAAATCTATAGTCTCCTGGAATACAGGATACCCTCCCCTAAGTCAAAAGTCATCATTTAGACACAGGCCACAATAGTCTGGGTGCTGTGAGGACCTTACTATATCAAATTGCATTGATGATGTCATAATGGGCTCTATGGGATGGACCAAAGACCTCGCAGGTTGGAGCAGTGGGGCCACAGCAGGAGGAGGAGCTGATGTTCTCCATTCGGCCTCCGATAGACCTGGCCTCAGCTCGGAAGGAGGCAAGCAGGTGACCAATGATGCTCAGCCTCTCTGCCACGTCCATTCCTAACTGGCTTCCGGGCTACCCTGAGGTAACCGGGCCTGTCTTCTAGGGCTGTCTCAGGTGGGAGTGTCCCAGCCAGTGCAGAGTGCCAACCTGTGAGCCATGCACTGTCTCAGAGATTGGGGGGATAAAAAGAGACTTGGTCTCTGCCATTGAGTTGCTGACAAATTAGACCTTGAGCAAGTGGCCCACCAGCACATCATCCTCTTGGCTAACTTTGGAGGACCAGTGTGCTAAGTGGTGATGGAAATACTCTGAACAGCTTGCTCTGGTTCCTGAGCTTCTCTCCATATCGCCCCATGATGTGGCACTGAGTTCAAGGGCAGCCCACCCGTTGGCACTTGTGGTTTTGAGAATCTAGATTAGTGTTACTTAGGATGGTCCAAGGATAGATTTATTTGCAGTACAGTTAGAAATACACATCCCTGGTGGGGGAGGGTACAGCTCAATGGTAGGGCTCATGCTTAGCATGCATGAGGTCCTGGGTTCAATCCCCAGTACCTCCATTAAAAAAAAAAGGCTTAGAAAAAAAGATAGTAAAAGTTAATAAGTAAATAAATTTTTTAAAAATGCACATCACTGGGCCTTTGCCCAAACCTTCCAAAGCAGAATTGTCAAGTCGGGAAGGGGGTGCTCATGATTCTGCATCATTTATGAAAACATTCTAGGTAATTCTTATCCTAAGCACTGCCCTAGAATGGAAATACCTACCATACTCCCTAAGTTCCATATCTAGCTGGCCAGGGTGGGTTGGTTTCTCTGTCCAGAGATGGGTGTTGACTTTTGATATTTTATTACTGATGAAAAGCCATGATTCAGAGGCTGCTGGTGGCCAGCTGTCAGCTTGGAAGGAATCAGAGGCCACTGAGAACAGAAATCTCTATCTTTTCAACCCATCTATAAAATGCTTACTTGAGCAGACACTGTTTAAAGGCCATTAAAATACCAGACACAGAATAAGCCAGTCCCTGGAACTTTATAGACATATTTACTCAAACCCAAGTGCTTGCAAAGAGTAAATAAAAGGGAAGCAAAATGAGCAAGCACCCCTAGAAATACGAACCGAAAGTAAACAGCCCTGTTCACTAAAATAAACAGGACAAATCCAGCGAGGATTAAATGACCTCTAGTCAGACAGGCTTGGAGCCAGAAATGTCCCGTCTTGGCTCCTGGAAGATGATCAGGTGAGGGCTTGTCTCCACCACCTGGGAGCATGAGCCCGGAGGGCCACCTTAGGAGGTCAGGGCCAGGCCTGCAAGGGCAGACACCACCCTTGAGGGTGTGCGTGCTGCACAGAACCCCCTGGCAGGCTGCACTGGGCCTGAAATCTCCCAGATTAAAGATTAAGAAATATGCCCTAAGGGGAGGGTATAACTCAGTGGTAGAGCACATGCTTAGCATGCATGAGGTCCTGGGTTCAATCCCTAGTACCTTCATTAAATAAATAAACCTAATTGCTACCCCCCTAAAAAAACAAACAAAAAGTGCACCCTGAAAGGCCTCTGATAAAGGACACATTTTCTGGAGGTGTAGCTTCTCAAGTCACTATTATTTGTGGTTTATTCATTAATTTAGCAAACGTTTGTCTCTTTAGCACTTGGCTATGTTTCAGGCCCTGTGCCAGTCGCTAAAGTTATCAAAGTGAAGAAGGCATAAACCTACCCTCAAGTTGCTCAGTTTAATGAGAGATAAGATTGAGAGATAATAATAGTGGACATTTATTACTTCTCTATTTATTTATTTATGTATTAAAGCACTTGAGCAGGGAAAAGGTGCTCAAGTCTGAGCCATCAGCCAAGACGGCTGGTCAAGACAGCTCCTGTTCATTTATTTTTTGGCAAACTTAACAATAAGCACTTCATATCTCATCTAATCCTCTTACTGTGATAAGGTTATTACTGCTATCTACCCCCATTTTACAGATGAGGACACTGAGGCTCACCGTCTGTGATATGGTAGGCAAAGTTTAACAATTAGCTCTCTGGAAGAAAATAAACAAACAAACAAATCAAAAGCCATGATTTGTAGGATTTGCAGTCGCAGTAGTGTAAATACTCCCAGGCCGGTTTCAAGCCACCAGCCTAAAGTCGCTGAAGGTGGAGCTGGAAGGGGTGGGAGTGTGAGCTGGCTACAACATAGCATTGCAGATAGGGCCTGCAGCCAGTTGGTGGAGGGGGTGGAGCTTGAACTCAGCTGCATCTGATCCTGAGCTCAGGCACAGGACCACTTTGTTATACTGTCAATAATTACACGAGATCATTGACATTTGAGAGGGAAACATCTTAAGACCTTTGTGAAGCACTGGTTTTACAACGCTCCATAAATTTCCCAAGGTTAATCACCAGTGCTTCCCTATATCTCTTTGTTTTTATCACCCACAGGAACAGTTGATTTTATTTTGAGGGCCATTTAAAAAAAACTTTATATCTTGAAATAATTATACATTCCCAGGAGGCTGCAAAAATAGTACAGAGAGGTCCTGTCTACCCTTCACCCAGTTTCCCTCAGTGGTTACATCTTACATAACTACAGTACACTATGGCAACCAAGCCAGTGACATTGTTCTAGGCCATATTGTCAAGGATCACTGGATTTAGCAAATAAAAATACAGGACACTCAGTTAAATTTTGTTTTTAGGGTAAGTATATCCCAAGTATTGCATGGGATATACTTTTGTTAAGAAATTATTCTTTGTAAAAAAAAAAGAAATTATTCTTTGTTTATCTGAAATTCAAACTTAACTGGGTGTCCTGTCTTTTAGCTGGCATCCCTAACTTTATCACATGGGTAGTTACACAACCACCACCATAATCATGATACAGAACTATTTTAACACAAAGATGTTCCCTCGAGAAAGCCACACCCATCCCATCCCCACAACTTCCCTAACCGTTGGCAACCACTCATCTGCTCTCCATGTCTATAATTTTGTCATTTTTTTCACTTAGCATAATGCCGGTGAGATCCATCCAAGTTGCTGCACTTATCAACAGTTTGTCCCTTTTTATTATTGGGGAATATTCTACGAGGGCCATTTCTCATAAATAACAATTATTTTTAAAAATTTCATTCATTCGAGAAATATTTATTGTATATCTACTATGTGCTAGGCGCAGACACAGGGAAGATGGGAACTGGTTGCAGTCAGGGTTGGGGTATTTGCCAGGCAAGTAAGCAAACCCAGAGTGAGCAAGAGATGTGGAGCTGTGTGCAAGGAAATGATTATAATGATGGAGCAGATGAGTTATGCTGGGCTGGAGGCGAGAGGAGTGAAGAACAGGAAAGAGGCAGGATCAATAGTTTGTAGTGCTTGTGTAGCTGAGCATTGAATGGAGTTGGGTACCTTTTTCTGAAGGTCTCCGTATCTCAACTTCAACTGACTTTGTTTAAAATATCAACATCAAACGAAACATTCCATTCAACATCAGACATAATTTCCATATCATAGCATCAAACAGCTTTTCATGGGCTTTTTTAAACTGAAGGCTTTAGGGTTAAATGCTAACTAACAAAACCTTACCAACTCAATCCGGGTACAGAAGAAAACAAAAATTATGGTCACAGAAAGCACTTAAAGATCATCTTTCCAACTGCTGCTTTTTAAATTTACTTAGTTTTTAAAAGTTTTTTATGTACACACATAGAAAACATTCAGAAAGTTCAAAAGGATTTGTAGGGATCTGTTTTATAGGAATAAGGAAGTGTCCCTTCTACTCCCAACCCTCAGCTACCTCACCCTCCTTCCCAGAGTCAATTACCATTTTTTGCGGTTCCTGATGTATATTAAACACATAAGAATAGGTGTGTGTGTGCATTTATACACACAAAGGACAGCATGCCATAACTGCTATGCTGCGTCTTGTTTTTCACTTAGTAGTCTATCTTAGAAATGGTTCCCTACCACTACCTGTAGAGGTACTTCATTCTTTTAACAATAAAAAGTGTTTTTCAAACCTCTCTCCTAGAACATGATTGGTTGGAAATTATAATCTTGCCTGAGCTACTCACCTCAAGGCATCCTGGGACTTGCAGTTCTTACTCAGTTGAGGCTTGCTCAGAAATCAGGACTTGACGAGAAAACATGTGTTGGAAACTAAAGTGCCCTTTCAATGATTACGTAAGAGAACAAAGTGCACTGTGTTATGCAAGCCCCTATCATTTCATCCAGAAGCAAATTATTTATTTATTTAAACAACCAAGATACCTACCAGCAATGAGATACCCAGTGCTGTCTTGGCATCAGGAAATCAAGGTCATTTGATTCATACCCAGTACCAGTTCCTTACCCAGAGATGACCACTCTCCTTCCAAACCTACTTCCATAAATTTACACATATATTTATATAAAACCTAGAAATTTGGTTCACTGAGTAAGTTTCACCAAAATGCTTTTGCCCCATAAATATTATTCTGGAAATTGCATTTTTTTTCACTCAACAATATATTTGGCACTTTTTTCTACGATAATACATAAAGATTGACCTCACACTGTTGTTTACTGCCATATGATACTCTAAAAAACACTGTGTCTCAAACTTTTTTGTGAGTTGAGATCATCTAACGATCACGTTAACATGCAGGTTCTGATTCGGCAGGTCTAGGGTAAGCCCTGACGGTCTGCATTTCTGAAAAATTCCCTCGTCAACAAAACACACTCTGAGGAACAGAGGTGTAGAGTATGGGTGAAGTTGTGTGTTAGAACTGACTTGGACCAGCTCATAAGAACTGACTCTCAAATTGCTAGGAATTTTGTGATCCTATCATTAAACACAGTGATTATTTAAAAATTAATTCATGTAAACTTACAAGTAAATAAATCATATTACAGAGATAACAAATACTCAAAAATCATCGTTTTCCTAATTATTTTACTATAAATCTATGCTCCTGAGGTTATTTATGTCTACTATACATTTGGTAGAAATCTACACAGTGATGTAGTTTTCCCAACTTCCCAACTCCACGTTCAGTTCACATTGGCAGCCTGAAATTGGCCACAGGGGGTGTTCACATGACAGAAACTAGGTAGAAAGGCATACATCACCCCAAGCCTTTTCCAGCACTTGCTATTACCAATCTTTTTCATTTTTGCTAATCTGACAAAGCAAACATGGTATCTCATTTTTAATTTGCATTCCCTGGTTACAGTGAGATTGGGTTATGTATATGCTTATTCTTAGGAATTTAATAGTACTTTTTATTCTTGTAAATAAGCCCTTTCTCCTATTACATTTTCTAGTTGATTACCATACAGGACACTCCTTCTATCAGTTCTAACAGCTTATCAGTCTATTTTCTTGGAGGTTCTATTTAATCATATCATCTACGAACAGCGACAGCTTGTGCTTTTCCATGTATGTAATTGTATGTTTTGTGGACCTGGCTCTGACTGCAGGTCCACATTGACTACTGGTGATAATAGCTCATCAGTACCTTGCTTCTGATTTGAACAGGGACACTTCTCTATTTCCTCAATAATGTCTACTGTAGATTTCTGCAGGTAGTCTCCTTTATCCTTTATCTTCCAGTTTCTTAAGAGGATTTTGGTTTTGTTTTTATTAAGACTGGATGTTCAATTTATCAAACGTTTACTTTCACTTTCTAAGTTTTGCATTTTGGTGATATTTGAATTTCTCACATTAACCTGCACTATTTTTAAACTATCAAACAATGCATTTTAATTTTTTATTTTTATGTTTTTGTGATTTGAATTAAGTTTTATCTGCACTTACTTTTAATTGAAGTTTAGTTGATTTGCAATGTTGTCAACTTGTACTCTTTTTTGTGATTAGGAGAACATTTTTAAGCCTCCCTCCCTTATATGTTGTACTCGTTTCAGCTCTTTTCACTGTCCTTGAATGTGTCCCTTCCCCAGTAGCCAGCCTCTGGCTCCTCAGAGAACAAGAATGTTCTCTCCATGTCCCACTCAGCAGTGAAATTTTATACATAATGGCATTTCAATAAATGGCTGGGAATGCCATGAATTAAACCATCACCTAGTGTGCATAGTCCTGAACACTCCATTGCAATGTCTACACCTTTGAAGTGAGGGCTACAGGATCTTTCCGACTACTCCCCACTCCTCCAGACATTCCTACCTCAGTCCATAAGCGTCAGGTTGCTCCATTGACCTGTAATCTCTGGAATGTTAATAACCCTGTTTTGAACCTAGAGGCCACCAAGGGTCTTGATCAGAACTGATGGCTAAGCAGGTGCCTGGGTTTTTTAAATTGCTACTCACCACTCTTGACATAGGAATATTGGAACTGCCTCCAAGAACATATGGAGTTTGTTTTTTTTTCCCTATCATTTTAAGAAGTGGGACGAGTACAGATACCAGAGTCAAATCCCAGATGAATCCAAACAGCTGTGTGATCTCGGGCAAGTCATTCATTTCTCCATCCCTTAGGGACCTCCCATATTAACATAACGTTTACCAAGAAAAGGGCCCAGAAGAATTATATCCAATATTTTGTAATAACCTGTAATGGAAGAGAATCTGAAAAAGAACATATGTATATCTGAATTACTTGAAACTAACACAACATTGTAAATCAACTATACTTCAAACAAAGAAAAGAAAAGGGCCCAGAAAAGATCTGAGAGTGGGTGGTTCCAAGCCCCAGAAATCAAATTAACTGTGTCCAAACCCCACCTTTGCCACTTACTACTTTGGACAGGTTATTCTCTCTGCGTTTCGATTTGGTCATGTATAAATGGGGACACTAAAGATACAAAGTTGACAGGGCAGGGATGAAGATTAAACGAGATAGCACGTTAAATTTTATCATAAAACTAAAACTCATGAACGCTCCATGAACACTACCCATGTGGCTTTTATTATCACCAGGGTGCCTGTGGAGAGAGAGAGCACTTTGTACAGCACCCGTCGGACCAGGTGAGCTGGCCAGGTGTTTTTATGCGGACTTCCTAACCCCGGGTAGGGGTGGGGGCAGGCGGTTCCCCGCTGTTCTAGCACCTCCGGGTCGGCAGAGGGCGCCCGTCACCGCCGCGGAGGAGGGCGGGTCGAGCGGCGGGGGCGGTTCGGGTCGCGGGATTGGGGGCGGGCCGAGCGGACGCAGGCCCGCGCGAAAGGCTATGCAGGTCGGTGGTCACCCCTTGCCCAGCGAACTTCGATCTCAGACCCGGCCGGGCGCCCACGTGGGCCCAAGCTTAGCAGCGCGCTTACTGACATGGGGGCCGTGCCCGACCCTAAGAGAAACCGAAAGCCCGGCCCCGAGTGACCTTATCTTTCTAGGGTTAAGGGGTGGCCTGGGAGAGACCTGGGTGGGGTGTTCCCTAGAGAACTGGGCTTTGGTTCCGAGATGGGGTCGCACACGTGGTGCAGGCCCGCTCAGAGTTAGGGGCCGGCTTGCGAGCTCGGAGTTTGGGAACTGACTGGGATTTTCCGCTGGTGGGGCACTTGGGGGCGGGACTTAGGGGACAAGGCTGAAGCTCGGATGGGGGGGCCGTTTTGGGACGAGCTGGGCGGGGAGCGGAGCAGGGGCTGTGATACTTTGCTTGGAGGACCCAAGCATTTTGCGGACGGGGGAACAGCCCGACATTTGCGTCTTTCGATGGGGAAAGGGGCAGAAGCAGAAATCTGAGGCTTGGAGTGGTCACTTCGGGGCGATTGGCGGGGGGGGTCCCCAGAACCTAGATGATAGGTTAGGGGTCCTAGACTTCATAGGATCTAAGCGCCTCCACCCCTAGGTGGCCATGAGCGGCAGGGCCCGCAAAGAGGCTGTGCAGGCCGCGGCCCGGGAACTCCTCAAGTTCGTGAACCGGAGTCCCTCTCCTTTCCATGGTAAGTGACCAGGGCAGCTTAGGAGAGTGGGGGTCCGTGTGCCTCCTACCGGTTTCCGTCGTCGCTATGAGAGGGTTCTTTTCCTACAGCCGTGGCCGAGTGCCGCAGCCGCCTCCTCCAGGCTGGCTTCCGTGAACTCAAGGAGACGGAGAGCTGGGATATCAAGCCCGAGAGCAAGGTACTGGGGTGGGGTGGGGGCAGAGAGGCAGGGACCTAGGCTCGAAGTCCTGTATGCCAGCTGGCTGGCTAATCCAACTCAAAACCCCCACCCCAGTATTTCCTGACCAGGAACTCCTCCACCATCATCGCTTTTGCTGTGGGAGGCCAGTATGTTCCTGGTAATGGTTTCAGCCTCATTGGGGCCCACACAGACAGCCCCTGCCTCCGGGTAAGGAACTGGGGCCTTGCTGGGGAGAGAAGGGATCAAGGGCTGTGCAGAGAAGACTTGTTGCCCCCTTCCTCCACACTTGGGGCCTTTCTATGTCTCTTAGCTTGTAAACGGTCTGTCTCATCTCCAAGTCATGTCATGTGGCCTTCCCTTCTCATTCTCCACCTTCCCACTCAGGTGAAACGGCGGTCCCGCCGCAGCCAGGTGGGCTTCCAGCAGGTTGGTGTGGAGACTTATGGTGGTGGAATCTGGAGCACCTGGTTTGACCGTGACCTAACTTTGGCTGGACGTGTCATTGTCAAGGTGGGAACTGGGCTTGGACCTGGGAGGCTCTCAGCTTCAGCTGCCTAAAGATTGACTGCCATCTTTCTTCAGAGAACCTATGGAGAGCCCCTTGGGGAAGGAGGGTGGAGGCAATCTGAGTCAGAGGATCACCTTGGATAGTCTGGGTGAAGTGGGGGCTTCAACCAACTGTGATTGGGAGGCACCCATGGCTGACCTCGCCTGTTTGGCCACAGTGCCCTACCTCAGGCCGGCTGGAGCAGCGGCTGGTGCACGTGGACCGGCCCATTCTTCGTATCCCACACCTCGCAATCCATCTGCAGCGAAATGTCAACGAGAACTTTGGACCCAACATGGAGATGCACTTGTGAGACTGGGGCGAGGGCTGAGGTGACTGAGAGGGATAGGGTGTGGCACCAGGTGATGGAAGGGGCCCTGCTGGGACCTGGGAGACCACTACCTAGCGGTGGCCATCATCAGGTTTTACTCTTGGGACCCAGTTGACATTCGAGGGCTCTCACAGCTCTGCCAGGCAGGGAGCAAGCTGAGAATCGAAGGACCAGGGCAATTCCCCATCAGGGGATGCCTGAGCTCAAGGGCGTCCTGCCCTGCTGTGTCCTCCAGCCCTCCCAACACATTCTTTTCCCTGTCTTCCCACAGAGTCCCTATTCTGGCCACAGCAGTCCAGGAGGAGCTGGAGAAGGGGACTCCTGAGCCAGGCCCTCTCAATTCTGCAGTAAGAGTCCCCTGCTCATGGGGAGGGGTAAGCAGTGAGGAAGGGACTGGTCCCGGAGAGAAGGAAGGGCAGACCCTCCTTCTAGCATCCTTCTGCCCTGCAGGATGACCGGCACCACTCAGTCCTCATGTCCCTTCTCTGTGCCCATCTGGGGCTGAGCCCCAAGGACATCTTGGAGATGGAGTTGTGTCTTGCAGACACTCAGCCTGCGGTGAGGAATGGCTGCAGGAACTTGTGGATGGGGACCTCTGGGATCCCTGCCTGCCCCAGCATGTCCCCTGAAGTGCTCATTGCTTCTGCCAGTACCCCAATTACTCTCAGCTCTCATCCCTGTTTTCGCAGTAGACACCACCCCACTCTGCTTCCAGGGCCATGATTCTCAAAAAGGGCGGGTTTCCCACTCCAGACCTGCCTACTCAGACTACCTGGGGTGGGGCCTGGTAATCAACCTTAACACGTATTTCCTAGGAGTTTCTATTACAAATGGTCCCTGTCAACTTTTACCTATGCTGGCTCCAAACCTCAAGGACAAGAAGCCTGGATGTGGCCCCCCCTTTTTCTGGAGCTGGTCCTCGTGTCTCTCCCAGTTGCCATCAGTAGATTGCTAAGTTTTTGGATGTTTGGCCTTGTTTAAATGTGTGCTAAGCTTGTCTCTCACCTGGTCTCCTCTGTTTATTTCCCTAGCTCTTCTTTTCTTGTCTAGCCCCTCCCTTTTTCTGTCCCACCGGAACTGGTCGGGAACTACAGGCCCCCACTCTCCTGTCCCTCAGCTCCAGCCTGGCCCCTTCTCCATTCACTGCTCAGCCCTGCACAGTGGGCCCTAGTGCTCTTGGCCAGAGTCAGGGAGAGGTTACACAAGGAACCAGGAGACTTGCTCAAGCTCAGGCCCTTGGGAGCAGGGACAAGAGGGTGAGTCCGGGAGGGGAGTTGAAGGTCAGGCTGTCCTGTCTTTCTAGGTCCTGGGTGGCGCCTATGAGGAGTTCATCTTTGCCCCTCGGCTGGACAATCTGCACAGCTGCTTCTGTGCCTTGCAGGTGAGGAGCCAGGGTACCCACAGGAGCACACACCACCAGGAGAGGTGATGCATTAGGGTGGGGGGCCGCCTCCAGCCCTATGGGTCATGAGAAGGCTACGGACCACCCCCGCCATCTGCTGTTGCGGGTTAGACCATGTGGTGGGGCCTAAATGCTGCAGCCTCAGCACCGTTCATCTTGGCCCCATCCTTGCACTGCCCTAGAGCCAGGAGCTGAGCTGGGGGAAGGCTTGAGAGGTGGTTTAGGGCATCACAGTGTCTGTCCTAACCTTGCTCCTGCTGCTTCTCCTTTAAGTTAACCTCTGCTTCAAAGGAAAGGCCCCAGTATCCGATAAGGCAGTGCCATCTACCTCCATCTCCCCTACCCACACCAACCCCTGGCTTAAGCCCACCCCACCATCTTTGTGCCTTGGGGTCTCAGTGGTGTGGTCTCTTCTTAGTTACCTTGCTATTCCCCACCACCTTTCTACCCTGGTCACTTTGCTCTCTTTCTCACCTCTCGCCCCTGCACCTCCCTCTGCCCTTTCCATGCTCTCCTTTGCTCCCTACCCTGTTCTCTTGGAGACAAATTTTGGGCTGTAATTGAGACCAGAGCCAGACCTGGGACCCAAATCCACTTGTGCAGCCAGCCAGTCATATCATCTTGATGGAGTCACGGTCACCTCTTTGGACCTCAGTCTCTTCACCAAGGCCAATGAGTTGACGTGATCTGTGTGATCCTTTTGACTTCCCTGGATTCTCAGCCCTCCCCCAACCCCCGCTGTCTTCCACATCTTCCTGCCTTTTGCGTGGGAAGGTGTGTCGGGGACGAGAACACTCAGAGGGGTGTTTCTCCCATCCCACTGAAAAGATCCCGCACATGCTCTCCCACCAGGCCGCACCCTGAGAGATGCAGGCCAGTGACAGCCCGGGCACTTCACTCCAGCCATGACGACGGGAGGTGGGTGGGCAAGTGTGAACCTCCGAGGTGTTCGTGGGCTGAGCTATGGAGGAAGAAGGGGGTAAGATGATGCTCTCGTTCCCTCCTCAAACCAGGCCTTGATCGATTCCTGTGCATCTCCTGCCTCCCTGGCTGTGGATCCCCACGTGCGCATGATTGCCCTCTACGACAACGAAGAGGTACGTGGAGGGTTCTGGGAGGGTCCATTCTGGGGAGTCTTCTGTAGCCTGCTATGCCCGGCACCCCCTGGGAGCCAGGGCTATTCTGGTGGCTCCAAAGACATGAGAGATACTGCGTGAGCTTCCTTAGTGCCCGGTGTCCCCTCTGGCTCAGCCTGCTCTTAGCATGACCACACCTCCCAAGTCCCTCTGGGTGCCACGTGGTGAGCTCCTCGAGGACAGGGACTCAGCCCTTTCACTCTTATACCCCCAGGGCTCAGCACAGGGTGGGTCTTTACTATGCATGCTTGTGCTCAGGTGCAGGCTTAGATGCTGTGACAGAGCTTGAACAGCTGCGCAGGTCAGAGTCAGCAGTACAGGACAGGCCTCTGCCACTCCGAACACATGGCTTCCATCTCATGACCCAGGGTAGCTGTTCAGCTCCTGCCACCATGTCTATACTAAGTTAGGATGGAAGAAAAGGGCAAAGGGGGAGTGTCCTCCCATCCTTTTAAAGTCATAACCCAGAGGTGGCATTCGTCACTGCCTGCGTTCCATGGAACTTAGCATGGCCACGTTTAAAGCAAAGGAGGCTAGGTAGGTCATCTCTAGCTAGGCGATCGTCTGCTTAGCTACAGCTCAGGTGTTCTGTTATAGAAGGGATTATGGATAGTTAGAAGTCTGTGTCACATGCATAAAGAAAGATTGACCAGCAAGTTGGGTCACCTATGCTGAGCCCTAGATGTGAGGGTCAGGGAGAAGGAAGGAGACCAGTATGGGAAGAAAAGTGGTATTTCTGCCCCAGAGATGGCTGAGGATTAGTTTGGCTCCAACTCACCATCAGGTTTTCAGTGGCACAGGGTTGGGGAAGTTGCTGATAACACCTTGCATTCCCCACCCACAGTGGGGCTCAGTAGGGTATTAGGTCACTCTGGGCATTGGGCCCCTCTGCCTGGCCTCCAGCTCAGGTCCTGAGCCCAGAGCCCTAGGGCCAGGTCTCTGCTGTCACCAGGTGGGGTCGGAGAGCGCCCAGGGGGCACAGTCCCTGCTGACGGAGCTGGTGCTGCGGAGGATCTCAGCCTCGCCCCAGCACCTGACAGCCTTTGAAGAAGCCATACCCAAGTCCTACATGATCAGCGCAGACATGGCCCATGCTGTGCACCCCAACTACCTGTAAGTCTCCCGGGCCAGGCAGCAGTCCTCACGCAGCTGTAGACCCGAGTGTAACCTCCCTTCAGGCTTATCCTGCACCTTGGCCTCTCCCCTTTCCTCCTCATTATGTCAAGAGATTCAGTAGGGACGTCCTTTTGACTGCTCCAAGGCCTACTTGGTCAAAGTCATGTAATTGCCTAACCCATATGAATAGGCTCTATCTACAAATTTATTTCCATCTATTGCTAGAGGCTGCCTGGAACACTGTGTTTAGCATGACTCTGAGGTCCTGCTGGGCTGAGTGGTAGAGAATGCTGTGATCCATTGGTGATGTCTGCCATGGGAGAGATGGTGGCTGTTGACCTGCCCAGTTCCTGTTTGCCATCCCCAGCCCTTCTCTGTCTCTTACAGGGACAAGCATGAGGAGAACCACCGGCCCTTATTCCACAAGGTGAGGTGCTCCTGTTTCTCCTTAGGGACTTAGAGGCGTGGCTGGCTCCGGGCCCCATCTCGTTCCCTCTGGGCCTGTCATGCATCTCTGCCTCACTGTCACCTCCTGGTTTCCCTCTCCCCAGGGCCCTGTGATCAAAGTGAACAGCAAGCAACGCTACGCCTCAAATGCGGTTTCAGAGGCCCTGATCCGAGAGGTGGCCAAAAATGTCGGGGTGCCCTTGCAGGTGAGGACAGGCCCTGCCTTGGGGAAGGGGTGATGGAGGGAGGGAGTGGGGGGGCACAAGCAGATGGTCCCCTGGTGAAGACAGTCTTTAGTGGTAGTCAATCTTTAGTGGAAGGTGGTCTCAGGAGAGTGAGGAGAAATGGGGTTTGAACATAGGCAGAGCTGGGATCAGTGCTGGTTCTGCCATCGTGCTGCTCCTGTGACCTTGGACTCTTCTCCTAACTTCTCTGAGTCTCAGTTTCCACACTTGTAAATGGCGCTTACAATGATGTCTATTCTGCTAGATTTCTGTGAGGATTAAAGGTCCAGTGTGCTCCTGGCACATGGTGGGTTAGTCCTGCCTTTTTCCCACCCAGCACCCCCAGCTCCCCTGTGGGGCTTCTATAAGGGAAGCTCAGGACTGGGAATCCTGGAGCTCCAGATTCTCATTGTCATTCTTGCCTTGGCAATGGCCCATCTCGGGAGTGGGGTGGAGATAGAGATATGTAATATATAATACACATATCAGGATAATACTTACATCAGGGACTGGAGCCCAGGTGGTCCAATGACAAACATAGCAGGCAGGTCCTGGTGAGTCAGGACTAGAACCCTTGGCATCTTGGCTCTCAGCTTAGGGCTCTCCCTGCTGCACAGCCCCACCTTGCCCCTCGTAGAGCTGCGTTGTTCCACAGTCAGGAAGACCTCCTGGAGGAGGTGACTCTTGAACTGAGACCTAACTACTGAAAACAAGGCAATTATGATTGAGTCTGGGATATAGCATCCGGCCAGAGGGAACCAGGGCAAAGGTCCTGAGAGGGACAGGAGTGAGCTTGGTCTACTAGGAGGAGACAGAGCCAGAGTGGTAGAGCCAGGGTGGGAACAGGAGGAGGAGGGGGAGAAGCCTGCCTGGGCCAGTCTTGCAGGGCCTCCCAGGCCAGGGAAGGGTGTTTGGAGTTTCTTATAAAGCTGTGGGAAGACATTGGGGGATTTTTCTTTAATACCCTATGGCAGAAGCACAGGACATGTGTACTTCAAAAAATACAAATAGAAATGAGAAAATGAAACATTCATCCCCAGAGATTGGTGTATATTCTTCCAGATTTTTTCCCCATGTATATACTTAACACATTTTTAAAAAATGAAGTCATTTTGGATATATCTTTTGCTTCCTTTTTTTCACTCAATATTCTCCACCTTTCTGTTTCAGTAAATTTTTGCTTCAATAAATCTGTATTTCATTTAATGCACAGGTTATTTTTAATTCTCCTCAGTTATCCCCAAAATATTCTTCACAGTTGTTTGTCCCACCTCAGTATCCAGTTCAGGACCATGCATTATAT
This sequence comes from Vicugna pacos, assembly GCF_048564905.1. Classification (NCBI taxonomy): domain Eukaryota; kingdom Metazoa; phylum Chordata; class Mammalia; order Artiodactyla; family Camelidae; genus Vicugna; species Vicugna pacos. The sequence continues at coordinate 80,368,044 of NC_132991.1, read as the reverse complement.
CTAGTTGCTCTGTTGCTTAAATGTCTTTTAATCTAGCACAGCCCCTCCCCTTTTTTTCTTTTTTTAAAAACAACATTGACTTGTTGAAAAACCCAGGCTGATCAGTCCATCGCTTTCTGGATTTGTCTGGTTGCTTCCTCGTGGTGTCTTTGAGCTTGTGTCTCTAGCCCCTGTATTTCCTGTAATCTAGAATTCCTCTCTAAAGGCTTGATGGATTCAAGTTAAACATTTTTGGCCAGAAGACATCATGAGTAGTGTGTCCTTCATATTGCATCATACACATATTATCTGGGGAATTCACCCTTAGTGATAAGACTGATCACTAAATTGGGGTGGGGGGACCTCCATCCCTCCACCATAGGGAGGTTTTCCTCTTTTAACTGGACAGTAATCTATACAAGTTATAAGTTCCCCCATCAAACAGCCAGGGGTCTGGTTTTAACACCAGTTGATAATCCTTGCCTAAATGGGTAATTTCATTAGAATTTACTGAAAAATGTCCCCACCCATTCTTTTATTCATGTTATGTATATTAGCTGTCATTCTTCTGTGAAGTGGAACTTTCCCCCTTCCAGTAGGACTATTTGGTTATTGTGAAGTATGGTTCCTCCTGGAAAGACAAGACAAATGTTAATTCCTTCCCTTTAATAACCAACTTTCAAGGTGAGGTGTTTTATTGTCTGCCCCACATGCTGACAAATAAGAGAGTTTTGTTTTTTTTTTTTCCTTTTCCTTCTTTCAGTATCATACAGAATCATAGCTTTTTGTTAGTTCTATTTTATTGATTCAATGTGAAGCTGGTCCACATCATTCTATCTTGGGCTCAAATTTTCATGACTTTGACCAGTGGGGGCCCTTTGGACATAACTTCTGTGTTCTTTGTCATGGCTCTGAAGGGCTTTCTTGCTTTTGGGCACAACGAGAAATTGCAGGCTCTTCTTGCTCATTTCTCTCCCCCGACTTGGGAGCGTTTGATAAATAATGATTTTAGAGACCATGGTCTGGCACCATGAGTGTTCATTGTTATTGGAGGGGAAATGCTTTGGGGCCATTTCTACGGACATGGCTAGGAAAAAAATACATATTTTAAAAATCATGAATTGATGCCATGATTCTCATTTTTCAAAAAAGAAGTTATTAGTTTATCTGGCTTTGTAATTCTCTTTTCCTTTACACAGAAAGTCTTGATGTCTAGTATCATATTATGATTTTTCTTATTTACTTTTTTTTCACCGGGATATAAAGAAGTTGTCTTAAATTGCCAATAGCAGTATTTTTTAAATGAGTGATTTTTCTTTGTGTGTGTATGGGGAGGAGTGCATTTTATGGAACACGGCGACAGAAAGGATACATATATTTTTTTTAAAAATCCACCTGCCTACTATTTGGGGAATAGATTATTTGTGGGAGGCAAGATGTTGGTACCTGGAACTAAGGAGGTGGTAGTGCAAATGGAGGGAATGGACCGGTTCAGAATGTACTGTCCTTTGGGCCTGCCCTTTCGTGTTGGCTTTGTGATTTTATGCTGGTCACATCCACTCTCCGAGGAGTTTGAAATGGACCATCTACCAGGCCCCTTTCAGCCCTGCAGTTCTAAGGTGACTTCCTCCTGGGCCTCAAAGAGCACACATCCCATGTTACTCATGAACCTCTCTTCCTCTCCCCCAGGATCTCATGGTCCGGAATGACTCCCCTTGTGGGACCACCATTGGACCTATCTTAGCTTCTCGGCTGGGGCTGCGGGTACTGGATTTAGGCAGCCCTCAACTGGCCATGCACTCCATCCGGGAGACAGCCTGCACCACAGGAGTGCTCCAGACCCTCACCCTCTTCAAGGTGACTCCCACCCCACCCATCACCATGGCAGCTGGGCTTCTTCCTCCTCTAGTGCCTGGATTGGTTGCAACATCACCATCACTAAGTGACTGGCCTATGTCATGGGGCTGGCTGTCTTGGTGCTACCATGTAGGAAAAGAAGTGTCCCCATTCTTCTCAAGGTTCAGGGGCCCTGGTCAGCCCCTAGAGGATAATGAAAGGTCAGAGAGGGGATCAGGGTTGGGAAGACTTGGGCAGTTGTCAAGTGTAGGTGAAGCAACTATGCCTTGCTCCCTTGCTGGGGCCTAATTTGGTGGGTGGCGAGTGGTGGGGCACCCCCTTCTGGTCTCCACTGATTCCAAATCACCTGTTGCCTTCTTTTTTAGGGCTTCTTTGAGCTGTTCCCCTCTCTGAGCCATAACCTCTTAGTGGACTGAGGCCTCTTGGAAAGACTTCTCTTGCACTCGAGAAGGGGACATTCTCAGCTGAGCTGAAGCTGGATTATTAAAGTGAATTTTTCACTCAAACTCATTCTGTAGTGCTAATTTAGAGGTTGGAGAGGTGGGAGTTCAACCTGGCTTAAACTTCTGGAACCAGAACAGATGGGGAGGTTAGGGTACAGGTAGAAAAGGCTACAGCTTCTGGAAGTTGATGGAGGCCTGATTTCAAATCTCTTTTCTTTCTTTTTTAAGCTCCTGCTGGATGCAGAGGGTGGGTGGGTTCACAACGAGAGGTTACTTCTCCCATCCCCAGGCCTTCCATTCCTAGAGTAGTCCAGGAGCCCAGCTTGGTCCTCTCAGGCCTGGGTGCTCAGCATTAGCGCCCCCTTAGCTGCCCTGGGCAGCCCAGACTTTCCCTCCCTCCCCTAATCCCTCCCTGCCCATCCCAGGCACAGTAAAGAGGAGGACACAGTCTGGACTTCAGCCTCACCCTTCCTCATCCCCTTCACTTAGCAGCTGCTCGTGTTACTTGATTGTTAATGTATTACCAAGAAAATATTATCACTGAAAAGATCAAAATAGGAAAAGTCAAAGTCTGCTCATAAACTCTTCTATCAAAACAGTTGTGCTAATTGCTGTCTTTCCAATTACTTGGATACCAATATAAAAATTTTTTATATAAAATGACCATTTAAGTTTTTAAAAACAAGATGCATAAACAATGCTTGTGGAGTTAAAACATACATGATTAAACACAGTACCGTAAAACTCAGGAGAAGTATACGTGTTAAAGAGTCCTAAGGTTCTTGCAATGTCCAGGAAGAGAGTGAAGGAATCAGTTAATACTATACCTATTTTTTTCCCTGGGGGAGGTAATTTGGTTTACTCATTTATTTATATTTCTGATGGAGGTGCTGGGGATTGAACCCAGGACCTCATGCATGCTAGGCATGCATTCTACCACTGAGCTGTACCCTCCCCACTTAATATTATACTTTGAAGTCAAGGATACATACTGTAATTTTTAAGAAAACCACTAAAAGTTCAGAAAGAATCTATAGCTTCCATTAGGGGTTGAATTGTGTCCGCCCAAAAATGTTGAAATCCTAACCCCTAGTACCTATCAGCGTGTTCTTACTTAGAAATAGGGTCTTTGCAGATGATCAAGTTAAGATGAGGTCATTATTGTGGGTCCTCATCGAATATGACTGTGTCCTTGTAAAAAGGGGAAATGTGGACACACAGACAGACATGCACAGAGGGAAGAAGATATGAAGACAGGGAGGATGCTGTGTGAAAATATAGGATCCGAGTGATGCATTTACAAGCCAAGGAGAGTCAAAGATTGCCAGCAAACCACGTGAAGCCAGCAGGAGGTGGGAAGGATTCCCCTACAGGTTTCAGAGGGAGCACAGCCCTGCCAACACCTGGATTCCAGGCTTCTAGCCTCCAGAACTGTAAGAGAACAAATTTCTGTGGTGTCAAGCCACCTGGTTTGTGGTACTTTGTTATAGCAGCCCAAGGAAACAGTACAACTTCAAACTAATTGAGTGAGGAAAATGGGGTAATAAAAAATAATAGGTCTATTCTGCAACTTCACTTCAAATGGTTCAGCAAAACCATATTATGTATGTAATAGAATATAGTAAAATGAGTTGACTCTAGGACAAAAAGCATTGACTCCAGGTAGAGAGACCGTAGGTGTTCATTGTACTATTTTTTTCAAACTTTTGTACGTTTGAACATTTTTATACTAAAAGTGTGGGGACAAATTTTAAAAATTCAACCCGAAAGAAGGAGAAATGAGGAAAAAGAAGGCGAAGCAATAGAAAGCACTTAAGATGGTAGACAAACTCACATAGCTCTAGTTACAATATTAATAAGTGGACTAATTATATCGTGAAGTTGTTGCTTAAAAAAAGTGGACTGTTTCAGTTAAAATACAGAGACTGTCAGACTCAAAACAAAAAGATATAGAAAGCTGACAAAACATTACTATAGATTCTTTTTTGAATTTCACAAATGTCTTATATGTACTCTTTTTGTCCAGATTCTCAGATTCTTTTTTTTTTCCCCAATTTTCCTGGCTTATTTTGATCAATGTAGTATTTTTGAGATTTACCTATGTGGTAGCATCTGGAAGTAGTTCTTTCCTTTTTATTGCTAAATATTATTCTTTTATGTAACTATACCATAGTTTCTTCATCCATTCTCCTACTGACGATAATGGGTTGCTTCTAGTGTTTGTCTATGATGAAGAAAGCTCTTAAGAACATTCTAATACAAGTATATTTGTGGACAAATACTCATTACCCTTGGATATACAACTAGGAATAGAATTGCGAGATTATAGGATAGATGCATGCTTATTTTTATAAAACACTGCCAAACAAGTTTACAAAGTGGCTGTGCCATTTTACACACCCACCAGAAATATGAGAGTTGCAGTTGCTTTACACCTTTACCTACACTTGGTATTGTCAGTCTCTTTAATTTTAGCCATTCTATTCAGTGTGTAGTGGTAACTTACTGTGATTTTAATTTGCCTTTTCCTGATAAGTAATTTTGAGCACTTTTTTTTGTGAGCGTATTGGCCATTTGGATGTCCTTATGTGAAGTTACTATTCAAATATTTTGATCATTTTCACTGAATTATTTATCCTGGTCTTATTCATAATATTGAATATACATACACACATAGAACTTACATTCTGAATGTTTGTGTATGTACATATATATTCAGAATCCAAGTCCATTAGATACATGCATCACATTGTCCCCCAGTGTGGGGCTAGTAAAGTTGATTGATTTTTAAAATATTTTTCAGTTTTATTGAGGTATAATTTACATACAAGAAACCGCACCCATTTAAAGTATACGATTCTGTGAATGTTTAGATATATACTCCTGATAAACCACTTCCACAATCAAGATCCAGAACATTCCCGTCACCCCCCCAAAAGATTCCTTGTACCCCCTGTGCAATCAATCAATCTCCCTCCACCCCTGAGCCCCAAGCAACCAGTAATCTGCTTTCTGTCACTGTAGATTAGTTTGCATTAGTTTTGCCTTTTTTGGAATTTTACATCAATGGAATCACGCAGTCTGTGATTTCTGTGTCTAGTGCATAATCACCCGATTGTTTCTCCTTAGATCTATTAACATGGAGAATTATGCTGATGGATTTTTTCCTAATATCAAGTCATACTTAGATTCCCAGAACACGTCACATTATATTATTTTTTAATGGGTCATTAATTGTGTTTGACAACATTTTATTTCACTTTATTTGGGATTTTTGTGTGTGTATTTATAAATAAGATTGATTTGCAGGGTTTTTGGTGTGTTACCAGGTTTAGGTATTTTACTTTTGCTTCATAAAAATGTTTTTGGAAAATTTCCTGTTTTATTTACTTATTTAATTATGCTCTGAACAATTTAAACAGCATCCTAGGATTATCTGTCTTGAAAATGTGTAGACTTCCCCTGCAAAATCGTACTGACCTTGATGCTGCTTTGTGGAAATTTCTTTCATAAATTTCTCTATTTGTTGTATGGAAATTGGTGTGCTTAAACTTTCTATCTCTAATGGCATCAATTTTTGTAAATTTTATGTTTTAGAAGTTGGTCATGTTATCTAAGTGCTCATATTTATTTGCATGGTTCTCTAAAGCAGTCTCACTGGTAAGTTTTTCTCCTCTGGGTAATAATTTCTCCCTCTAATTTCATAATTTCTCTCCTCTCTCTCTCCTCCCCTTCCCCCATTTCCCTCCTTTCTTCTTCTTCCTCTTCTTCCTTTTTGCATTTTTTCATTCTCCCTTTTTCTCTTAAGTTAGCTAGTAGTTTGCCTATTTGGTGGATCTTTTCTTAAGTACCGGCGGGGGTATGTATTCATTAGTGCTAAGCATGTTGGTGATAAACCTGCCTGCTGTTGTATCTCAATTACCAAGCCTCTCACTCACTGGGGACGGCAGTGGTGGCTGTCCTCTCAGGCAGGGTTGACGGCAGGGAACGCTGCTTCGGAACTGAGCTCCCTAGTGTTGATGTGATAATGGCATTCAGAACGGCAGAGACCAGGTGGCAGCACTTTACCACGAGAGTTGGTAGTATTTTGTGTCTCCCAATTATGCTGTAAGCACAGGTTCTGAGTATTTTTATTTCCTTCTTTCTCCTTTTTGTTAAACTGCATGATTTCTGGAGGATTCTTAGAGAGATTTGGACTCAGGCAGCTGCTGATAGCCCATGGGGACTGCAAATGTTACTTGTAATAGTAAAATGTTGACGGTGTTTGCAGAGGGCGCTGTGGGTAACCTAACTGCGTCTCTCACTCTTCCCACTTCAGTGAACTTGACCCCACTTCCAACTGCCAATATCTGTACTTCTTTGCCTGCAGGCTTTCTTTTGCTGCTTGACTACAGTTTTCCACTCACATGGCAGTTGGAAATGCTAGGGAACTCATGCTCTCTACCCCAGAGCAGCTCTAACCAGTGACTGGTGAGACTTTGGGTATGAATCCCCCAGCTCCCGCATGTCTTGGGTGAGATAACTCCCCAAGGTGTGTAGTTTACACTAGCTCCCAGAGTCTCTCCAGCAGGATTAAGCCCAGAATTAAGCCTGATAACACACCCCTTTATTGGCCACCCTCCCTTCCTTGTCTCACTGCCCCGCATCCCTACCAGTGTTCTCCTTCACCTCCCAAATAAACTCCTTGCCCTCAGATTCTTGTCTGGGGTCTGCTTCTGGGGAAACCTAAAGTAAGTTAGAATTCCTTTGAAATTGAGAATAAGTTAAGAATGCCTGCTATTCTGTTTCTATTGAACACTGTACTGTAGGTCCTGAATTGGAGTGGGCAACTCCGAGTGTATGGTGAATAGAAGACATGAAAGTTGGGGGTGGAGAGAGGGAGGTGATTCCTTAGGAGAAAGTGTCTCACACTTCCTGGAAGCAGTTTCATGGTAGCAGGGCTCAGAAGGGAGGTTGGCTTTGAGTTCGAATTACTACTATTAATCACCATAGGTTTTAATGTGCAAATCATGCCTTAGTGTTTTCAAAGCACTCTTTACATCTTCAGCCTCATTTGATTCTCATAACAGCATCATTATTAAATTCCCGCTTGATCACATAATACATGCCAAGCACTGTGCTAAGAAACTTACATGCATTGGCTCCTGTCATTCTCTCAACGACTCTCTGAAGTTAGTCATTTCATAGATGAGAAAACTGAAGCTTGGCAAGTTTAATTAAATTTCCCTTGGTCACAGAGCTAGTAAGAACAGGGACTCAAATACTGAGCTGGGCAGAAGGCAAACTCCTGCACCCCAGCCAGTCTCTGGATTCCTCCACCTTGTGGTCGCTGTGCACTTTAGGGAAAGTGGAAATTCAAATCACACTCTGGTTTCTGGGGTGGGTCTGTCAGACTGGCCCAAGTGTTAGCTCATTCCATCCTTTCACCATGATATCACTAGAGATGTGAAGACTCAGAAGTTGGAGCACACGCCCAGCCTCCATGGCCCGGAGACCTGCTCAAGGGATGGGCAGGCGACCTTTCCCACCAAAACCACCAGGCCAAGGTATGTGAGGCCTGTGCCCTGTCCACACTGCACATGTCTGGTAGACAGAGCAATTGGGAAGGAAATGAGTTTTAGGGCTATAGGTAGGAGCTGTCAGAAGTCCTATGAATAGAATGAAGACAGGGCCTGTCTGATTTCAGCCAGAAGCAACCCCATGATCCATTAGTGATGTCTGCAAAGGGAGGGGAGTGGGAAGCACACCTTCTATTTGCTATCCCCAACTTAATCTTTGTCTTCTAGGGGCAAGCTCCAAGAGAAACTGCCACTGTTTTTCCCTAGGGTGAGAGTCCTTCATGGATTTTGGGCCTCTTCTCTTCTTCCCTGGGCCCTTTCACCCTTTTCTCTTCACCTTTGACTCCTGGCTTCCCTCCCCTCAGAGCCCAGTGACCAAGGTGAACAGGGAGCAATGCTTGAACTCTGAAGTGGTTTCAGAGGCCCTGAACCAAGAGGTGACCAACCCCAGCAAGGCCTTGCTGTGTGTGTTTTGGTGAGGGGGGCTGGCCTTGTCCAGGAAGGCTGAGCCAGCCAAGAGTCTGTTTAAAGAGGGAGGCAAGGTGAAGGAAGGGACAGGTGTTGGCTGATAAGGAATGACAGGACTCCACTGAGCCTGATGGAGAACCTTCAGGAAGAGAGGGCCTGGAGGATAGGAAAGAACAGCGCTTTCAGTACAGACAAAGCCAGCCCAATCCTGGCTCTGTCGCTGCCCAGCTGTGACCTTGGACACATTATCCAAGCCCTTCAAGTCCCTTCTTCCACAGCTGTGAAATGGGGATGGTAGTCATGGTGACCCTCAGGGATTGATGTAAGAATTAAAGACAACTGTATGAAAAACGCCTTGGCTGCCAGTGGTTGCTGGATTCTAAGGGAGATTCTTCCTTTTGCCCACTGGAGGGTGCCCCCACAAGCATCTTTACACAGACACCTTTACACAGATTGCAGAAATGTGAGATACAGGGGCTGCGGGTCTCCAGTGGCCTGGTGTTCTGTAAGATCAAGCACAGACACAGAGCTCGAAGGACCTGCAGAAATCTACTTCAGAACTTGTCTAACTTAAAAAGTATATACACAAGCCCTGTTTTTCTAAGAAAATCTTCAGTATGACATGACCCTAATCCTCCCCTCACCCACCCATCCGTATGTATTATACGTACATACATAAAGATTTTGTCCTAAAATGAAGTGGGAGAGACGTAGCCAGAGCACCTTACATTCAGCCTCCCCCTTGCTCTTCTCTTGGTGTCGAGGAATTCACCTGAGTAAAGCTTTCAGGCATCTCCTTGGGACCCTTAAGTTCTTTGGCGCCAGGAGAGAAAATCTCCCATCTAATAGATATCTACCCGTCTTTACAGATGAGAAACTGAATGGGCAGGTGTGGAGCAGAACTAGACCAAGTGTCCTGACTCCCAGCCGTCCCTCTGCACTGCCCACACCCTTCCTCCCAGGGACCCTGGTAGAGGTTGGGCTGCTTCACACCTCAGACTTTTTTATTCAAGGATTGCCTGAGGAGGTGACTACTTGAACTTTAACCTAAAGGACACAAAGAAACAGCCAGGGGGAGAGCTGGAGGAAGAGTCCGGAAGGCGGGGAGAAGCAAATACAGTCGCCCTTAGGTGTGATGGTAGAACTTTCAGGGCAATGGACAGTATGGCCTGTGGCAGGAGAGGAGCTTGGAGATGAGGCCCAGGACTACTCAAGGTTTTTTTTTTCAAACATTTTTTTATTGAGTTATAGTCATTGTACAATGCTGTGTCAAAGTCCAGTGTAGAGCACAATTTTTCAGTTATACATGAACATACATATATTCATTGTCACATTTTTTTTCGCTGTGAGCTCAAGGTTTATAATCTACAGACAGCCTCTGGGTTTGATTCAAAATGCAGTGGGAAATCATCAGGGGATTTTAAAGGAAAGAACAGGAAAATATGATAAATATTTTCTAAAGTTACACTGATGCTGATGGAAAAATAGATTATGAAATGGACAAGAAGAGAAGCAAGTAGACATTTTTGGGGCTACTGAGTTATCCAGACAGGATCTGTTGGTACCTCAGACTAAGATCGGGGCAGCGTTGCTGAGAAGCTCCACCTGGGCTCTGTCTGGAGGCGGCCTGCTCCTCAGAGGCACTCCAGCCCTTCACCCCTTTCAGAGACACTAGTCCCATCCCTGTCACCATGGCAGCAGAGCTTCCTTAGCTCGTATTGGCTGCTGGACCACATTATCGGTCCTGTGACTGACCCTGTGATGAGGACTGGTTACCATGGTTCTATCAAGTATGTAAACAAGGAGCTGCCAGTCTCCTCCAGGCTCAGGGGACGAACCAGCCCTGTGTCTAACAGAAAATCTGTGGTAGGAGATGGGACTAGAGACGGGGGCCAGGGGAGGGCCTGCAGTCTGACAGTTCCTGAGCCACTAGTCTCAGGGCCTATTCAGATCAAGACTGCTATTGAGATTCCTTCTGAATTTGGTTGAGGTGGGGTGGGTGAGGGAGTAGCAACACCTACCTCATTGCATTCACTGAAAATTGCTAGTTTCTTCCCATTTTAGGGTGTTCTTGAGCTGTTCCCTACTCTGAGTCACAACCTTGCAGCTGATTAAGGCCTCAGGGGAAGCCTCCCATCCTCCACACCTTCCCTGGTGCTTTCCAGAAGGGCAATTTCAGGCTGATCCAAATATGGGTTATTAAAGCCAATTTCCAAGCAAACTCTTTCTACAGACTTGTCTAGAAGTAGGATGGGCGGGGCTTGGACCTGACCAGAGTCTCAGAGGTGAGAGAAGTGGGATCCGAACACAGGGGAGCTTGGGGTATGGAGGACAGAGAGCACAGCCCCTGGTTGCCCTGCAGGCCTGGTTTCAGATCCCTTCCTCCTCCCACAGCCCATTTCTAAGGCAGGTTAGAGGCAAGGTGGAATTGCAGCCAGAGCAGCAGCCATCCCTACTCATAGCCTTCAGATGTTTCTCCTTGGTCTTCCTTCCATTTGTGGAAGGAAAATGTTCTCTCCAGAGCCCAAGTCTGAAAGGCCTGGTATGTTGCTCTGCCTTTTGAGGTTCACGGTATCCTCTGAGCATTGGGGTCCCCTACAGAGAAGTCATGCCAGTCCTGGCCCCAAGAAACCACACAGAGAATAATGCAGCTAAAGGCTATGCACATTTAACAGGTTGATATCTGTGGCCAGTTTGCCCTGGGAGGCAGGAAATTAGTCACCATTGCTCAACACAGCCGAACTCCAGCTGTCGCGTGTTCCAGGATTTACATTTCTCAAAGCACCTCACACTCAGTTCATTTGATCCTTGCAAATAGGAGCACATGGAAAAGTATCAAGACCACTGTCTTAATCTGTTTGGGCTGCTATAACAAAATACCATAAACGTGGTGGCTTGTAAACAACAGAAATTTATTTCTCATAATTCTAGAGGCTGGGAAGACCAAGATTAAAGCCCTGGCAGATTAGGTGTCTGGTGAGGGCCTGCTTCTTGGCTCATAGATGGCACCATCTTGCTGTAACTTCACATGGTGGAAGGGTGAGAGCTCTCTCTAGGGCGCCTTTTATAAGGGCACTAATTTCATTCATGGGGGCTTCATCCTCATGACCTAATCACTCCCAAAGTCCCCACCTCCAAATACTATCACCTTGGGGGTTAGGATTTCAACATATAAATTTGGGGGGATATAAACATTCAGACCATAGCATCCACCCACTTATAGAGCCCAGAGAAATTAAGAGACACTCCTCTGGTAATACAGACTTCATCATGCTGCCAGTACATGTCCCCTTCCCCATAACCTTGCATCTAAGGACATAGCTAAATATAATACTCATCATATTTACTATCTCTAGTTCTTATTAGTGAGGTTGACCCCTACCACCCATCTTACTTTTTCCCATCATGTGTTTACTTTGCCTGGCCACTGGGATAAATGGTTCCTGCCTCAAGGCAATTGAAGACTAGCGAGGGAAGTAAATCATAGATATAACACATTTATGCAATAGATACTTATTGAACACATGTGTAATTGACCCCATAGGATCCCTGCTTTGTGTCTCCTACCCAGTCTCTGAGCTCATAAGCAGCTGGACAGTGTCTGCATGTGCTGACACCTTCCCACCTCAAGCCATGGGATTTCTCATCCAGTGGATTCTCTGGAATGCCTGGAAACTTGCCTACTTATGCTCAAGACAGTCTTGAATTATCTGGGATTTAACACCCTCAGAGGCAGCCCTCAAACAGGTAAGGTCTTAGTTTAGTAGTAAATGTCCCAACATATCCTGTTCTTGTTGGAGTCAATCTGAGACAATTTCTACAGATGCTCAGGTGTCTCCAGCAGGGTATACTCCCAGTTTCTTACTGTGAAGGATAACTTTCTATGTCAGTTTGCCTGGGTTAAGGGATGCCCACATAGCTGGTAGAGCATTATTTCTGAGTGTATCTGTGATGATATCTCTGGAAGAGATTAACATTTGAAACAGCAGATTGAGTAAAGAAGATCACCAATGCAGATGGGCATTATTCAATCCGCAGAGGACCTGAATAGAATAAAAAAGTGGAAGAAGGGCAATTTGCTCTCTCTACTTGCGCTGAGATAGCCATCTTTCCCTGCTCCTGGACATCAGTGCCTCTGGTTCTTGGGCCTTTGGACCCAGACTGAATTACAGCACCAGCTCTCCTGGTTCTGTGCTTGCAGGTGGCAGAATACGGGACTTCTCAACCTCCACAATTGTGTGCTTGACCTTTCCTTCCTTATTTTGAATTATTGAAACAGTTTTAAGTGTTCTAGTTTAATGTATCAATTGTGGTTTTTACTATCTTTCTATAGTTTTTTATGTGGTTGCTCTGAGGATCAGAGTATACATAAGTTTTCACAGTCTACTTATAATCACTGTTTCACCATTTCAAGTGGAATGGTAGAAATCTCACCAGCATACAGTTCCCATTACTCTCCCACAATTCTGTTGTAGTTGTCAACCAGAATCAGTAACATCTTTATACATTGAAGCCTTTATCAGACAATGTTATAATTCTTGCTTCCAACCATCATACATGTTTTAAATGATTCTAGAGGAAACAAATAGTATACAATACTCATCCAGATATTTCCCACTTCTATTGTTCCTCCTTCATCCTGACATTTCAAGTTTCCTTCAGATACTGTTTCCCTTTATCCGAAGAACTTCCTTCAGCAATTCTTGTAGCGCAGGTATGCTTGCAATTAATTAATTTTTCTTCATCTTAATTTCACTTTCATTCCTGAAGTGTATTTTACTGGATATAAAATCCTGGGTTAACAGCTCATTTCTTCACCGCTCAAAATATGTTATTACACTTCCTTCTGGGCCCCATGGTTTATAATGAAAAATCCACTGTCATTTGGATTATAGTTCTCCTTTAAGTGATGTGCTATTTTTCCTCTCTGGATTTTTTCAAGATTTTTTTCTTTGTTTTTAGTTTTTAGATGTCTGCCTATGATGTATCAGGACACGGATTTTTTTCAGGTTTATCCTGTTTGGAATTCACTGAACTTATTGACTCTATAAATTCATGATTTTGACAAATTTGGGAAGTTTTCAGCCATGATTTCTTCAAGTTTTTTTTTTCTTAATATACTACCTTTTTCCTCCTCTCCTTCAGGGACTCCAGCAACATGAATGTTAGACTCTGTGTATTCTCCCACAGGTCTATGAGGCTCTGCTAACTTCCCCCCCCCCCAATATTTTGTCTCTGTTGTTCTGATTGCATCATGTCTATTGATCCATCTTTAAGTTAACTAACACTTTCCTTTGTCATTCTTATTCTGTTGTTGAACTTACCTAGTGAATTTTTATTTTTGTTATTGTATTTTCCATTTCTATATAGCACATTAGAAGAACAAACAGAACAGCTAGTAGGAGGAGATGTGATTGGAGAAGTAAGCTCAAACAACAAGTTTATACTGTATAGCACAGGGAACCATATTCAATATCTTGTAGTAACTTATGGTGAAAAAGAATATTAAAGTGAATATATGTATGTTCCTATGTGACTGAAGTATTGTGCTGTACACCAGATATTGACACAACATTGTAAACTGACTATACTTCAATAAAAAAATATTAAAAAAAAAAAGTAATCCCAGAACTGACCACATAGAGTCTTGCAGGTAATAGTAAAGAGTCTAGATCTTACACAGAGGACAGAAGAAGATCATTAGGGCTTTTAAGGAAATGAGTAGAATAATAATGCAAAAATTTTAAAGACCAGCTTAGTACTGTTGGAGAATGTATTGACAGAGGGCAAGAGTGGAACAGACAGATCTGTTAGGAAGTATTATTTTGGTCCAGGGAATACTGCAGTAGTTTGAACTGGGCAACCACACAGAGCCGAGAACCTCCAGCTGGCCATGGACTTTACCCAGAGGAGCCTGAGCCTCAAGGGGAATGCTCTCCAAGGAAACAGCTTCTGACTTCTGTCACCATGGCAACTGTGCTTCATTTGCCCAGAATGGTTGCTGGGGTGACACATCAGCACTGAGTGACTGATCACCACAATAAGAACTGGTTACCATGGTATAAAGTCTGCAAACAAGAAGCTGCCATTCTTCTCCAGGTTAGAGTTCTTGACTAGCTATAAATCTAAGAGAAAATCAGGAGCTGGAGAGAAGATCAGGGCCAGAGAGCCAAGGGGAGGCCAGCTGTGGGGCAGTTGCTGAGTCATTTTGCCTCAGGACTTGCCCAAATCAAGACAGCTATTAGAGGGGAAAGGGGAGTTTACATTGTAGAGAGGGAGTACTCCAGCACATATACACACAAATTACAAATTCCACATTTCCTTCCATTTTAGGGCTTCTTTGAACTGTTTCCTTCTCCAAGCAAAACTTTGTAGCTGACTGAAGCATCGCTATCCTCCACCCACTGCACTGCCATTTAGAGGGGCAGGTCTAAGACAACTTGCTTCCGAATTTTTAAAGTGGGTTTTGGTCAAAATCCTTCTTGTGGGCTTGTCTGATGGCAGGAAATGTGGGCCCTAATAATTAAAACACAAAAAAGTAATGCTTAGAGGGAAAATATAGATTTACTTGCGTTTATTGTAAAGAAAAAAAAATTGAGTCAATGATCTAAGCTACTAACTCAAGAAGCTAGAAAAAGATAAGCAAAACTCAAAGAAAATAGAAGGAGATAATAGTAAAGAATGGACATCAAAAAAATGGGTAAACAATAGAGAAAAACCAATAAAACCAAAAGTCAGTTCTTTAAAAAGATCAATAGCATTTGTAAATCGCTAGCTACACTGATGAAGAAAAAGAGAGGAAAAATATGAAGTATCAAAATCACGAATTTAAAAAGTGAAATCACTTCAAATTTCTACAGCCATTAAAATGATAAATATTATGAATATCTTTATGCTAACAAATGTGATAACTTAAATGTTAGAGACAAATTTCTTGAAAAATTCAAGTTTCCAAAACAGACATGAAAAGAAATAGAACAACTGAATAGCTAAAGAGATTGAAATTGTAATAAAACTTTCTCACAAAGAAACTCCAGGCCCAAAGAGGTGAGACGTATAGCTCAGTGGTAGAGCCCATGCTTGGCATGCATGAGGTCTTGGATTCAATCCCCAGTGCCTCCATTAATGGGGGGAAAAAAGAATCTCCAGGCCCATACACTCAAACAAGTAATATCAATCATACAGAAACTCTTTCAGAACATAACAAAAGAGGAATGCTTTCTGACTGATTTTATGAGGTCAGGATAATCAAACATTTGGAAGAAAGCATAGGAGAAAAATCTTTGTGAATTTGGGATAGGTAAACATTTCTAAGAACACAGAAAGCATTAGTGATAAAAAATAAAATCAATAAATTGGACTTCCTCAAAATTAAAATACTTTGCTCTTCAAAAACACTATTAAGAAAATTAAAATTAAGTGCTCAGAATTGGGGAAAATATCCATAAAGCATTAACCTGTTAAAGAAGTTGTAACCAGAAGTACTAGAGAATTATGTCAATTATGGAATAGTAAATATTTTTAAACAATTGTGTTCATTTTCAATTGCTGCTGTAACAAATCACCTCAAATCTAGTGGCTTGAACAACACAAATTTGTTATCTTACAGTTCTGAAAGTCATAAGCCTAAAATCAATATCAAAATGTCAGCAGGGCTGTGCTCCTTCTAGGGGCTTAAAGGGAGAATATATTTCCTTGTCTTTTTCAGCTTCTAGAGGTTGTTTGCATTCCCTGGCTTGAGGCCCCTTTCTCGTACCACTCCAACCTCTTGCTTCCAATATTATAACTCTGACTACTGATTGTGACCCCTCTACTTCTCTTTTCTAAAGACTTTGTGATTATATTGGGCATACCAGAAAATCCAAGAAACTCCCCATCTGAAGTGAACCACATTCTAAGTTTAATCACACCTGCAAAATCCCTTTTACCATGTGAAGTAACATATTCACAGGTTCTAGAGATTTGAATGTGGACATCTGTGGGAGCCGTTATTCAGCCTAAAACAGATATCATAATGCTATTGTGATTATGCAGAAAATTCATTCATTCTAAAAGATGTATATTGAATTTTTTAGGTGTGAAATGTCATGATGTCTGTAAATTACTTTCAAATACTTCAGCAAGAAAAAGAAGCAATTGTGACAAAATCTTATTAATTGTTAAATCTGAGTGGTAAATATATTAATGTTCATTTGAGTCTTCTCTCTTTTTATATTTGAAAATGTTCATAATAAAATTTTAAGCTTAATAAAAAAAAGATTGAAATGTCAGTCTAGAGTTTAGGAATCCTGTAACGAAATTACAGTGGAAGCAAGGGATCAGTTAGTTAGCTAGTTATTACAATAGCTCTGTTAAAAAGAGTACAGTGGTTTGATCCCAGGCTATGGCAGTGGATGTGGAGAAGTAGATGGATGTGCTTATTCTTAGCAGGTCAAACCCATGATTGCTGAAGGGTTTTAGATGGGTGAGGGCAAAGTTAGCATCAAGATAATAAAAATAGACTAGATTCATTGAGTGCCGGCTACCCAGTTGCTGTTCATTTTTAATCCTCACAGCAAACCTATGAGTTAGGTACAAATCGCACCTGCGTTTCACATGCAGTCCATTTCTCCAACCTTGGGACTGGGAGTAGAGGCAGTAGTCCTTGGCATACGATTTATGTAAAAAAGGAGTGGGTTCCTGGGGATGGGGTGTGGTGGGATGGTTGTGGGGGCGGTAGGGGAAGTAGGGGCTGAATAGGAGTCCGCAGGGGCAGGGCCCGCCAGTGATTGGCCCAGATGCCAAGGGAGGGTTGTGCAGATCCCGTTTCGCTAGCGGGTGGGAAGCCACAGCCCCGCTCAGTCCCTCAGGCAGCTGTCCCTACCTTCTCTGCGACTTAGGTGGGGAGCCAGCGCGCCAAGCCCAGGAGGATGCAGCGCCTGCTGTGGCCTGGGGGCTCCCGGGGGCTCTGGCTGCTCCTCTGTTTCCTGCTTCTGAACAGCCGCCCAGGGGGCTGCAGCGACATTGGTGGCCACGGTCAGGAGGAAACCTGGGGGGTGCGGGCAAGGCTAGAGAGCGATTCTGAGCGAAGCACGCTGGGATGGGGGAGCTCAAGGTTTGGAACTTAAGAGGAAAGTAATGTGTTTAGGGGTGAAAATAGATGAATGTAGAGAGCATCTCGCCCAAAGAGGCGCAGGCTTGGAGTGGGGCTCGGCATAGGGGCTCTGCGACTCAGAGGACTCAGGGAAGCCCACTCAGGGGAAGACTGGGGATTTGGGAAGAGGACGGGGAAACATGCATTGGGGGAAGTAAAACTGGCCTGTGAGGCCGCAAGAAAAGCAAGACGAGCCAAGGGGCCAGGGAAAAGATGCCTATGGCTGAGGGGTAGGCAGGGGACTAGAATCTCTAGACTGCAGGAGCAGGGACCGCGGGTTATCGGAGTCCTGGCTCCGAAGAGAAGGCTGGGCCGAGGGATGAGCCAAGGCTTCTTTATAAGCCCCCCAGAGCCTGGTGTCAGCGATCCAATTTCTGCTAAGAAGTGGAAGGCTAGGCCGGGGTAGAAGAGGATGGAGAGAGAAACAGTCCATCCTTTTTCCATCCCCTTCACTCTGAGCCAGCCAGGTAGACCATCGCTGACTCATGTCTGAGCTGCCAGAGACCGACTGCGCAGACTCAGGGATTCCAGCGCCTGGCGCGTGGGGCAGACGGCGCAAACTCAGAGCCTAACGCCAACTTTCCTCCCCCGATCTGTGGGGTTTAGATGCCAATGCAGAGGACTCCCGAAGAACTGTGGGAGGAGGCCTGATGTCAAGCGACAGGAAGCAAGGCGTGGGGAGCGGGTGGGGGTTGGTTGTGAGGACGATCAAGCCTTGTGGGAATGCCCAGCTCTCTTCACCGCTCAAAGTCGCCCCCATGTCAGGCTTTGGCCATCACTCAGCACCGCGGACAGCGCCAGGAGCCCTGTGGGTCTGACCCAGGGTGTCCAGTTCACTGCTTTTCCTATCCGTTCTGGGAGTGCTGCCTCAGAGAACAATCTCTCCTTCCAGAAGCTCTTTTCCTTCTCAACAGGGTGCTGGAGGTTCTGGTCCTTCCTAAAGCCAGGAAATTAATATTAGGATCCATTTGACTGGGGAGAATTCGCAGTCCATAATGACTTGTGGTAATTCCACTATAGGGAAAACAAACAAACAAACAGACTCCAGTCCTACCCACCTACCTGGAATAAGGAAAGTGTGTATAGCATTAGGGATTATCTCCATCTCCTTTCCTTCCCTTATGCAGTCTGCCAAACTGTGGCTTTCAGAACAAGGATCCAGACACTCAAACCCTATACATACCATACTTTTTTTCCTTTAAGGATTCCAGGCCTCCTCTGTAATCCCCTCCAGGCTTCAAAGACTTCCCTGAATGCAATTTGCCTGTTTTCCATGCCCTGCCTGTTCACCTGATTATCCATTTCATGTGTGTAGCTTTCTGAGTCTCTGCTTATCTTAACCTCCACAGGATGCTCTTTGCCTGTAAGCTTGGTTCTTATTGGAAGTTGGTGCCAAAGATGAATGAGATTCAGGGGCTGAAGAACAGGGAGAGTGGTGATGGGGAGGGAAATATGAAAAGAAGGAGGACTTGAAATTAGGAGGGGGTCTGATGAGGGGGACAGAGACCAGTGAACCCAGGGATGTTAGTGGGAGGAAGCTGCTTTCCTTCAACTGGGATTTGTAAGTCTTCTGGCCAGGCTCCTTTCTCACACCACTATTTTGCTCTTAGATGGTCAGAGCCAAGTGGGAGTGGGGCAGCTCTGGTCCCTCCAAGGATTTACTACCCCAGTCTTCCAGCGCTTGCAAGTTTTCTTCCAGCAGATTGTGCCTCAAGGTGAGTAAAAGGTGAAGAGAGTCTGGGACCTGGTCAGATACAAGGGTAGGTAATAATGAGGGGCTTTTTATCTGAGAACAGGTTTTCTTCCCCAGATATCTCTTCTTGAAACTTTTCTGTCATGCTTACCTCCTGGAGGACCAGGTGGGACCAGAGTAAGTGTGGAGCTGGAAGGACAGGCTGTTTGCACTTGAACATCCTGGAAGAACCCAGTAGAGGCTTCTAGAAGAAGCCCTTGGAAGATGTCAGCATCCAACTCCTTGAGACTAGCCCCAACCCCAACCACAGGCACTATCTGAGATTTTACAGAGACAGGAATCCTTAAATTCTCAGCCAGAACACACACACACACACACACACACACACACACACACACACACTTCAGCTTCTGAGTAGGAAGCAGAGCAGATTATAGGACAAATAGAAGGGAGGGATGAAGGGAGTGAGGAGCCTCTTGAAGACAAATGGCCAACCCTTCCTTATAGCAGAGTTGCATGAATGAGAGAAGAGTCAGATAGGAAATGCAGCTTGAGTTCATTGTACTACTACCACTACGAATGTCTATCATGTTTATAATGCCTTAGAGCAGCGGTTCTCAAAGTGCATCCCTGGACCAGTAGCAGCATCACCAGGAGACTTGTTAGAAATGCTAATTCTTGAGCGTCATCTCAGACCTCTTGAATCAGAAACTCTAGGAGTGAGGAACAACAATCTGTGTTTTAACAAGCTTTTTGGGAGATTCTGATGCACCCTAAAGTTTGGAAATCACTGTCTTAGTTTTCTCAGCAATTTTTATATCCCTAATCTCATTTAATCCTCACAATAGCATCAAATGAATCAGCAAAAAGAGTATAGTCTTAATCCTAACTGAACATTTATTACATGCCAGGAACTGTGCTATGCAACTTTTATATGTCATCTCATTTAATTCTCTCCACAAATTGTGATCTTTTATCTACCTGAGGGAGAGGGGGAGTGTTGATCTCACTCTGGTCCCTGGAGTGGGCCAGTTAGAACATCCCCGGTGTTAATTCACCACATCTTTTCACCCTGCAGGTTTGTTCTGGAAGGATGACATGACCCAGAATGTGATGACCCAGAAGATGGGACACATTAGCAAACTCCATCCCCAGGATCCATGTGTGAGGGTTGGACAGGCAGCCTTTCCCACCAGAACCACTGGGATGAGGTATGTGAGGCCTATGGTCAGTCCATGCTGTCTGACTGACAGACAGAGCAAGGAGGGAGCAGGCATTAATGCAGGTAAGAGCTGCCAGGAGCACTATGAGAATGATTCAGAGGTCCTGTCTGTGATCTGCAGGAAACAGTTCCATGAGCCATTAGTAATGTCTGCAAAGGGAGAGGAGGCGGGTGCTAACAAGCCTAGGTCCCATTTATCATCCCCATGTCTTTTAGGGGCAAGCAAGAGGAGAAACTTCGACTCTTATTCCCCAAGGTGAGACCCATGTGTCTTCTCAAGACATGAATCCTGACTTTGGGTCCCATCTCTTTCCCTCAGGGGCTCTGCCACCTTTTTCTGTCTCCTTCTTGATTCCTGTCTTCCTTCTTCACAGAGCCCAATGGCCAAGGTGAACAAGGATCAGTGCTTTACCTCCAGAGTGGTTTCAAAGGCCTTGAAACAAGAGGTGGCCAACCCTGTCAAGGTGAGGGCTCACTTTTTCTTGGGAGGCTAGAATCACCAAAGACTTCTTTAAATGAGGGAGGCAGGTGTGAAGGAGGGAATGGGCATTGGGATGTGAACAAAAAAGCTGAAGAAAATATCTTTCCCAATTGAATGGTACCCAGATTTTCCTGTCTCTCAGACCACCTTTGGGTGTCCAAATAAGAGGTTGAGGGGCATGATGCAGGTGCTGAGAGCCTCTAAGGGTGAAATGATCTATAGTATCATGAAAAACAATTGAGTTTAAAATAGGCATGCAAAATTGAAGGGTTTCACAATTAAGTAAAAGGTCCCTCTTTTCTCCATACACTCCTCTGTATATAGCAAGTGATAGTGAAGTTACTTTGGATGAATGGAAGAGGTAGCCCAGAGGCCTTTGCATTCAGCACCTCCCTGCCTTGCTCTACTCTGTGGCCTGAGTGAGCATCCCAAGGTTCTGCATTATCTCTTTGGGATGCTTGAACACTTCAGAATTCGACTGAAAACACTCATATAGCCCTCCCATCTATCTTTATAGATAAGACATTGGGGCCCAGGCTGGTCAAGCAGCTTACTCAAGGCTTCATAGCAGGTTCATGGCAGAGCAAAGACTGGACCCAGGTGTCCTGATTCTCAGCCCTTTCCCCTGCAAAGCCTCTACCCTTCCTCTCAGGGACTGCAGCAGGGGTTGGGCTGTCCCACATACCAGACTCTTCAACATGGACAAGTCTTTTTTTGGACTAAGGCCTAAATTACAAGAAGGTGCCAGCCAGAGGACAATATAAAGGAAGGGCATCCAAGGCAGAGAGCACCATACTGACAAATGCCCTGAGACAAAGATCCATAGTATGTCTGAGGGACAGATGGAAAAGTCAGTGGTAGAGAATTAGGTTAGAGAATGTAGGACTGGGGTTGACCACACAAGGACTCATAGATCATGGTGGAAGGTTTGGATTTTATTCCAAGTGTGGTGGCAAGTCGATGGGGAAATTTTAAGGAAAGGGATATCATAATGTGATATGATTTGAAAAGACCACTCTAGTGATATTGGGGGATGGATTGTGAGAAAACTAAGAGTGAAAACTAAGAGGCCTATAAGGAGCTGATCATCCTGGTACAAGGGAGACTGAGGTGGCTTGGACTGGAATGGTGGCAGTGGAGTCGGCACCTCCAGCTGGCCGTGCACTCCATCCAGAGGCATCCTGCTTCTCTGGGGCTTCCAGCCCCTTATGCTCTCCTAGGAAACCTGTTCTCACTCCCATAAGATGGCAGCTGGGCTTCCTAAGCCTGGATCGGCTGCTGGGTCGGAGCACACAGAGCTAAGTGAAGACCACCTTTGGGAGACTTGTTGGTGTGGTGCTTTCAAGAAAACAAACAAGATACTGCCATGCTTCTCCAGCCTGAGCCCAAGGGAAAATCACAGGATGAGAACCCTATGAATTCCATGTGGGAGCAAGGGGACAAGCACTCAATCGATGGACTGAGTTACTGTGGGCTTACTTAAATCAGGCTGTTACTGAAGCATTTTGGAACGAGTAGGTGAGGGAGGGGCCACCTTCCCACATACTGATTCCAATCCTTTGTTTCTTGTTTTAGGGCTTCTTTGAGTCACCCTCCACTGTAGGCCACAACCTTGTCGCTGACTGAGACCTCGTGCAAGCCTCTCTGCCCCAGTGCCCTCCCCATTGCCCTCCAGGGAGGTAGTTCCAGGATGAATCTCCAACATTAAAGTGGCTTTCATGCAAACTCTCTGTGACTTGCCCTGAGGCAGGATGGGTGGGGTTTGGACCTGGCTAGAGTCCTCTAAGTGAGAGAGGCAGGACCTGAACAGGGGGTGGGGTGAGAAGAACACAGCGCCTTGGTATTGCTCAAAGGCTGCTTTCTGTCCTGTTTTCCTTCCTGAAGTAGGGAAAGTGAGGGTGGGACCATAGCTAGAAAGGCTAGCCTTCTCTGCCCACATCTGATGATGCTCTATGATCCAGTTGCCCACCCATCCTTCCATGTCAGACTTGCTTGGATGGTGCTGTTCTATGAGGGTCTCCACCTCCAGCATTACAGCCCCTGCCAAGGCTCTCCCATTCTTTGTGCTTCCAAGAATCAACATAAAAGTGCTGTAATCAAAGTGTACGCACATTAAATGTTTTGCTGACTCTTGCTAGTTTGCTCCTGGTAGCTTAAAATTTTTAAAAGGAGTGAGTAATCTGATCACTTGTGATCAGCCAAATACCAGAATGTCCTATCCGCAGAGCTTTATACTTCCCAAGACACTCTCATACTCATTGGACATTCACAGGTACATGAAAATGGGCAAATATCTAGATTTTGTTTCTCTAAGAAATTGGGACTTGGCCACACACCACATCCATTTAAACAACCCAGAGAAATTAAGTGACTAGTTCTTGATGGCACAGATTCTTTGTCATGCTGCTGTTCTTGCCCTCTCTACTTATCAACTATGTCAAAATGCATAAGGCAAAAACTGATAGAACTGACAGGAGAAATAGAAAAATTCACCTTTATAATTAGAGACTTCAGCACTCCTCTGTCAGTAATTGACAGATCAAGCAGACAGAAGATCAGAAAGGATATAGATGACCTCAACAGAACAATCATTCAATCTGATCTAATTGATGGTTAGAATATACCATCCAACAACAGCAGAATGCAAATTCTTCTCAAGCTCACATGGAACATTCATCAAGATAGACCATCATAAAACACACCCCAACAAATTTAAAAGAAGAGAAATCACACAGAATACATTCTTAGACCATAATGAAGTTAAACTAGAAATCAATAACAGAAAGATAGCTGGAAAAATCCCCAAATATATGGAAAACAACACCTTTCTAAATAACCCATGGGCCAAAGAAGAAATTGCAAGAGAAATTTTAAAATATTTTGAAGTAAACAAAAATGAAAATACAATTTGTGGCATGCAGTGAAAGCAGTGCTTTGAAGAAAATTTATAGCAATGAATGCATACATTATAAAGTAAGAATGACCTAAAATCAATACACTAAGTTCACACTTTAGGAAACTAGAGAAAGAAGAGCAATTTAAGCTTAAAGGCAGCAGAAGAAAATAAACAATAAAAATTAGAGCAGAAATCAGTAAAATTGAAAATAGGAAAAGATAGAAATTAATAAAACTCAAAATTGGTTCTTTGAAAAGAAAAAGAATTAATAGAAATTCTAAAACTTAAAAATGTGAGAACCAAAAATTTAGTTGAATAGGTTTAATAGCAGATTAGAGACAGCTGAAATAGAATTGGTGTACCAGAAGACAGGTCAGAAGAAATTTAGCCTTTCCCTCCAAAAAACACAAAGAGGCAAAGGATGGAAAATAAAGGGAAAAGGGTAAGAAACCAAGAGGATATAGTGAGTAGAGTCACCATTTATTTAATTGGCATCCTAGAAAGAAGAGAGAGAATAGGGCATAAGCAGTATTTAAAGAGATTGTAGCCAGAAAATTTCCAAAACTGTTGAAAGATATCAATGAACAGATTCAAGACTACCAAGTCTCAAGCAAAATACTAAAAGACAAAAAACTAAAACTAAAACTAACAGAAAACTGACATTTCAGGAAAACAAAGCCAAAGAGAAAAATCTTATAAGCAGCTGTGAATGTGTGGAGAAGATTATTTTCAAGGGAGCAACATTTAGCCTCATAATTAACTCCACAACAGCAACAAAAGAAGCCAGAAGATAGAGAAATAACATTTTAAATGTGTTGAAAGAAAGTAACTGTCATTCTAGAATTCTGTAACTGACAATTACCCTTCAAAATGAAAGAGTTCCACATCTGCTTGGGATGTAGGAAGCCCAAAAGATAAACACTCCCATTCTAACAACAAGAAAATAGCTGGTTCAACTACAGAATCACAACTTTTCTTGAGTGCATCAGAGAGCTGAGGTCACAGAGAGCTGATTTCTTTCAGGGCAGATGTAGATAGAAACTTTCAGGTTCCTTATAAGAAATTTGAGCTGGAAATTTAAGCCCTGAGCTAATAATTTTTTTGTCAAGTCTCCAGAACATGTAGAAGCAACCAACCCACACCACAACACTCCTTATTTCCCTAAAATATTCTACAGCAATAAACTTTTGGTCATCTAAAGTCTTGTCTTCTATAGGCACTTGATTATAAGTATCTACAGGCAATAATGTGAGGAATTATCTTGCCACTGCATGTCATGGACTGCCAATATCCCCTCTACCACTGGAAACAGTCATTAATGCTTTTATATCTAATAGAGCAGAAAACCAATAACAGAAAACCATCAGAGAACACATCCTTAAGATTCTGTTTCTTTGGAATCACTATCAGTACCAAATTCTTATCAGTCAGGGTTCAATCAGAGAAGCAGATTCACTAGGGATTGTAGCAGCTGTGTTTAAAGTAACTTTTTTCCCCCTCTCATTTCTTTTCCCTGCTACTTTATATCAGGAGCACTGATATTGACAATGCTTTAGATTTCATATGAGAGTATGTCTGAATTAAGGGATGTGTGCATCACTTGTCATAAGGGTACAAAGTTTTCATTCAAACAAAACACAAGGATGGAAGCTAGAATTAAGGTAGATGGTCACCATTTTCCCACCCATATTTATGTTGCATCATTCTTCATCCTGCTCTATGTCTCCAAGTTGATGTCTTTGGATTGCATAAACCAGAGGACTTTGCTCACTGACTTCCGGTTAAGTTTAGACAATAGTAGGTATTTGCAAGAGTTTAGAGGCCAAAAAAGGAGAGAGGCCAAGATGAGTATTCCTCTGGCTCCCTCCCTAACAGCTGTGACTTCACAAAGGTCTATATTCCTTTACCTGTCCACACCTTTATAAATAGTTACTTTGTTAAACTCTTCTTATTTACTCGGATTGGCCATCTGTTTCAGGCCAAGTTCAAGACAATAGACTGTACACAGATCAACAAAAAGTAAACTGGAATATAGGTCAAAAGATAAGGTAGAATCATAGAAGGTACCACAAGAAAGTTTAACACAAATTTACTTGGAATCCCAGAAAGAAAGGAACAAGTAAATGGGACAGAGTCAATATTTAGAGATAATGTCTGAGAATGTTTCAAAACTGATGAAAGGCATGAGCCCATGTAGTCAAGAAGCCCTTTGAATATCAAAGAGAATAAATAAAAAGAAATTCTCCCCTAGTCACAGCCTAGTGAAACTGTGGATAAAGGCAAGTTATCTACAAAGGAATAACAATTATACTGACAGATAATCTCTCAAAAAATAAAAAATAAAAAGGAGGGAGAAGGGGATCAGATGAGCAATAACTTAAGTTTGCCCCTATATTCTACTCTCCACCAATTTTTACCCAGTTTTCTGTCCCAAGAGGCTGACCTGTGTGGACTACTTCAATGAGTTCCCTGTTCCTCTGGATTCTGGATGGTTTAGGACAAAGGTAATACTTAGAAGCAGATCAGAGGGAGGGAATGAGGAGAATGAAGAGAGACTATCTATTTCCACAGCTTCTTCCCTGTGAGAAGGTACAGGCTGTCTGCCTCCCCTGGCACATATGTGCAACAGGAAACATGTACAAGAGTATATATGTATATATTTATATACGTGTGTGTGTGTATATATACGTATACATATACATATATATATGTGTGTATATATATATACAATCACACCATTCATGATAACCCAAGACTGGAGATAATCTAAAATCAATGTTTATTAGTTTTTCTTTACAGTTTTATAACCTATGCATGCATCCTTAGGTTATAAAATCATAAAGAAAAGCAAGGAAACATTGTCAAGTAGAGAATGGATAATGGTTACCTTTGGGAAGAGGTTATGACTAGGGGACAAAATAATGCTTCCAGGATGTTAGAAATGTTCAATTTCTGGACCTGGGTTACATGGGTGTTCATTTGGTGATAATTTATTGAGCTATTCATTTTTGTTTTATGCATTTTCTGCTTTTCATATTACACAATTTACAAAGTTTTAAAAAAGGAAATAAATAGGGTGAAGTGATAAAGATGGCAGGGAGAATTGTGGAAGGTGCAGAGACGACTTTCCTGAGTACGCCTTATTATATAGGTTTGACTTTTGAACAACATTTTACATATTCAAGAAATAGAAGTATATAAAAATAAAAAGCAAATTATAATATTAAAAATTAACAAACCAAATTATATATTGAATTGGTAAAAATGACTACACAAACAAAAGAATTATTTCAAATGACATTAGACACAGTATTTTGATGGTATACCCTTAGGGGTACATGGTGTATATATGGTATAACCCTTAGGGGTTATAAGGACAAAATAAACTATGCAAAGTCTTAAACGTATTCACATTTATTTTATTAGTAGAATAGTATTTAGTAGAATAATATTTGAATTATTATTTGTAAATTATTGTGTGCATATTGTAGGATTAAACATGTAAGTGGTGTTAATGTTATTAGAAACCAAATTTTTCAGTGTAGTAAAGAGATACAAATATAAAATTAAGAGTTCAGTAAAAGTTACAGCTAAATTTTAACTAGAAATATCAGCATGAGAGTGTGTGTATCTTACTGTCCTAGCTCTGTGCACTGAAAGGACCTGGAGGCACCATCAATCACCTCAATAGCCATTATCACCCCTGAAACCCTTATTACGGTCTCTAAAAGCAGTTCTTACTAAAAGCTACCAAGTCTCTTTGGAGGAATGGCTGCTTCTATGACTAAGGCAAGGAATAAAAAAGATTAACCTGGTACGTACTGAAATGATAGAAAGCAAGGGAGCTTTTGGTAATTAATAGAGTATTTCAAAAAGAAACAAGAGCCAGTTTAAAGGAGCTTTCACTTACTTCAGGGTAATCTGAACATCAAAAGAATAATTACTGTGATTGCCCAATACACATTGAATATATAATAATCCATACTTTCATAGTAATGCTCAGAAAGTCATAAATAATTTTTTTAAAAAACTTATTTGCCATTCTTGGAGGTAACTATTACACTGACTCATTAATCTGTAACTTAATAGTTAAAGAGAAGAAATGAAGAATGTATGCTACCTTTCCAGTTGGAATTGTATTTCAAAGTAACTAAGCCCAGTTGGTGAGAGAGTGCTCTTCTTTATGAAATAATATCAGCTAACAAATGTTAAAGGAATGATAGAATTAGAAAAATCACCATTTTAGTCAAGGATCATCAATGAATGGCATACTGATATGTGAAAAGTTATTGGGGAACTAGATATTCTCAGAATGCTAAAATATCTTCCATGGATTACATACTTATGGTCACAAGAGGAAAACATCACTTTATGATAGACCCCTGGCTGTCTCTGTCTTAAACCAGTGATTAATTTCAGCATCACTAAATAGTGGGACAGCCAGACATTATGCACTTCCTGAAACCATGCAATTGGAGACATACGGTATCACCTGTAAAATTTTTGCTTTAAATTTTTTTACCTGATCCAATCAAGACTTTAAATATAACTTCCTTTTTTTTCAGGAAATACAGGGGATATACAGAATATATACAGTGGAAATACAGGCTATATACAGGGGAAATACAGGGAAACATATCACAAGCAAATAGTCAGACAAATTCAGAAGGTGGAGAGTTGTAAACAAAAACTGGCCTGGTCTCTTCTGCAAGAAGATGTCAAAAATGGAGGTGGGAGTTTAGGAGGGGAGGAGCACTCTTTAGGCTAATTTAAAGAGAATTAAGAAACATAACTAAATGCAATGGTGATCTTTGATTGACTCCTATTTTGAAAAAAACAGCTGAAAAGGGGGCACTTTGGGAAACAATTTGAGATCTCTGAATAGGAACTGAGCATTAAACGATATTCAGGAATTACTATAAATTTTGTTAGGTGTCAATGGCATTTTGGTTATGTGGGAAATATCCTTGTCTCTTGGAGATGCATATTGAAATATTTAGAAGGAAAATATAATGTCTATTATTTACTTTTAAATACTAAAAAGATGCAAATATGGCAAAACAATAACTGTTAAGTCTAAATGATGAGTGTATGAGGATTTACTAGGCACTACTATTTTCTTTTTCTTTTCCTTTTTTTTTTTTTGGATTTTGGAAATTTTTTACTGAAAAGCAAGAGTAAAGTGATAAGTTTTGAACTTTAGAAATTCCATTCCCGAGTTTATTGGGTGACAAAAATGGAAGCAAAAGGCTAGTTGGTTGATTACTGCAATAGTCATCATGTAAGAGTACAGTGGTTTGCATAGGATAGCGAGTATGGAGAGAAGTGGACTGATGGGAGATAATATTTTGTAGGTAGAAACCATGAGGTTGTTGATAGACTCGAGGTGGAAGAAGGCGAAGGAAAGGAGAGTCGAGGCTAATCACATAGGCGAGTATGTATCAATTGTTTAGTATATACCAATGCAATGGTTGTTCTAAGTGAGCTTCATGAGTTTAACTCCCGTAATCTTCACAACCACCTTGTGAGGTAGGTAGTATTGGCACCTTCATTTTACACATCAGGAAATTTGGGCTCAGAGAGGTTAAGCAACTTGCCCAAAGTTATACACTTGGAAGGTGGCATTGCTGGAACTGTAATCCAAACACACAAACACGTAACCATTGCTGCTCTTTACAGGACATCGATTGCATTGAGATGCGAAATAGTACATATTCTATTCATTTTTAAGCTCTTCTCTTAAAATTTTTACTATCCGGCTCATTTCTTTCCTGGCCCCCACCCAACTGTCATCCTTTTCGCCAACCGTGCGCCTGAGTGATGGAGGTAGTAGTCCTTGGGGAGCAGCATACGTCAAGATAAGGTCAAGTGGGAATTCTAGTGAGGCGCCTACTGTTTGGTGTAGGAGGCTGGGGTGGGTAGGACCGCGGCTAAGACAGTGCTCTTACGCCACGTATGACGCAAATTAGCGCAAGTGCTGGGGGTGGAGGTGTCGTCACCACATACCCGGGGTTGGCGGAGCTGCTGCGAGAGGGGCGTGTAGACCCCGCCTCGGTGGGTGGGGAGTGGCAGGCCCCGCCTCGGCCCCTTTGGCAGGCTCCGGCCGGCGTCGCTGCGGCTCTGGCAGCGGAGCGAGAGCCCGGAGCCTGGAAAGATGCGGCGCCCGCGGCGGCCTGGAGGTCCCGGGGGATCTGGGGGTCTCCGGGTGCTCCTCTGCCTGCTGCTGCTGGGCAGCCGCCCGGGAGGCTGCAACGCCATTAGTGCCCACGGTCAGAAGGGAACGGGGGTTGGGGGGAGGGGAGGGGAGGGGAGGATGGTGCCGGGAGCAAAACTCAGTGGGGGATGTGGAGGGCAAGTGCCAGGAAGGTAGGAATCTTAGGTAGAATGTATGTGTGGAGTGGGGTAGGGGAGGCACTGAGAGATGAGGAAGACGAGAGGGCGTCTTAGAGGAAAGGGGCGTAGGCCTGGAGGTGGGGCTGGGAACACGGGGGCGGGACCTAAGAGAAGCGGGCTCAGGGGAAGATTGCGGTTATGGGAGAAGGAATGGGGGTGCATATGGACAGAGGGACCTATAGAGACAGGATACAATACCACGGGAGAAGCCAGTCGCTCCAAGGCGCCAAAAAGTGGCGATTGGCGCTGAAGGATGGAGGGGTGGAGGGAGGGAGAGGGAACCCTGATCTCTGGGCAGTAGAAGTAGGGGCCGTGAGCTTTGGGGTCCCAGCTTTCAGTAGAAGATCAGGCCGAGGGAGGATCCAGGGTTTCTCTTCAAGCCTAGAGAGGCCGATAGCTATAATCTGATCTCCGGATAAGAGGGGTACAGCTGGGGGAGGGGCAGAAGAGAGTGAAGAGGGAAGGGTCGTCTCCCGTCCCCCTCCCCACAGCCAGGCCTGGTGCTGACTCACATCTTAGAGGACAGAGACAGTCAGCGCTGACTCACGGGCAGGGGGAGGGTGGGAGCGGGGGGCGTGTGGGGGAAGGGGCGCAGCCTCGCCGTCTGGCGCTCTCCTTCCCCACCCGGCTTGGAGGCCAATACAAGGTACTTCCTGTGGCGCTGCGAGTTGGTAAGGTGGAAGATGAAGACTGGAATGGCGCAGAGGTCGGGTCCCTTGGCGACTCCTCACCCTGTCACCCTTCCCTCCCCCCATAACTGCTTCCAGGCAAGCCCTCAGCGGCACCAAGCTCAGAGCTTCAGCACCGCGAACAGCGCCAGCGGCATTGGGGCCACGGACCGCAGGGACAGTGTGGGGAGCACTGCCTTACCCCACCCTTACCCCTTTCCCCTAAAAGGGGAAGTGTGCTAAGGTTTCCATCTCTTCCGAGTCCCGGGCCATCATAAGATGCTTTTGGTGATTTGGGAAGGAAAGTCCCTTTTTTCTCAGAACTTGGCAAAAAGCTCTCCCACAGTAATTCTATGAGAGTAGAATATATGATTCTCTACTTTCACTACCCCCATGCACCTGGAGGGCTTCTTCTCCTCGTTACTTAGTTAAGCAACTGAAGATTTTAGGGGAAGAATCCAGACTTGCAAATCTTTAAAATCCAAAGCCAGGTCCTGTGCTTTCTTCTCTTAAGAATTCTAGGCCTCTTCTCACCTCTCCTCCCAGCTTAAAGTCTTCCTTAGAATGAAAGAATGAATCCCCTCTGCTTCCCCCTTTCCTAGCCTGTCCATCCATCTGACCATTCTGTGTGTGCGTGTGTGTGTGTCTGAGCCTATGCTCACCTGTCCTCCACAGGCTGTCTGTTTGACCGCAGGCTCTGCTCTCACCTGGAAGTCTGTATTCAGGGTAAGGCCCAGACACAGGATATACAAGATGGGGGGTGTGTGGTAGGGTACACAGTAAGAAAGAAGTGGGGAGTGGGAGGCCTGGAAGGGAGAAGGGGAATTGGGTTTGAGGAGAAAAGGGACTGGCCTGGAGGAGCAGAGCTCTCTGAAGCCAAGAGAAGAGTTAGACGGAGTGCTGTCTATTTGCAACATGGGCTTTGGAAGGCCTCTTGGAAGCCCCTTGTGACATGACTTTTTTGCTCTTAGATGGCTTGTTTGGACAGTGCCAGGTGGGAGTGGGGCAAGCCCGGCCCCTTCTGCAAGTCACTTCCCCAGTTCTTCAACGCTTACAAGGTGTGCTCCGACAGCTCATGTCCCAAGGTGAGGTCTAGGTGCACTGGAGGAGAGAGACTGAAACTTCATTAGATAAGGGTGGGGAAGTGAGGGGCCACCTGACTCAAAGGTTTCTCTCATGGAGCATTCCTATTACAGCCACTCTAGCGCCTCACCTTCCCAGGCCTTGCTGGAGGAGACAGGAGTGGGGGTGGAACCCTAGAGATAGGCTTTTCACATGTAGACTCTCTGGAGGAATCCAAAGGAGGTTTTTAGAAGAAGCCACTGGAACAGACCAGCATCCATCTCTTTAGGACCAGCCTAATCTCTAGAACTGACTGAGTGCTCCAGAAACATGAGTTCTGGAGTCCTCAGCCAGAACAGCCCACTCATCTAATTCACTCATTCAACCAGTATTTATTGGGTACTTCTGTGTGGCCAACATAGTTTTAGGTGCTTGGGATGTAGCAAGGAGTAAAACAGACAAAGATCTCTGCCTCCTGGGGTTTACATTCAGGGGTGAAGGGAGGGAATACATTATATAAATTAGAAAATATATAGTGTATTAAAAGGTAATAAGTATCATGGGAAAAAAAATACTATAGTAAGATAAAAGAATCATAAATAGTGAGGTAGGAAGCTGCAGGATTAAATTGAGTGGTCAAGATGGAACTTACTGAGACTATGAAATTTAAATAAAGACATCAAGGAGGTGAGGGTGTTTTCCAGAAGGTTATCTAGTGGAAGAGTGTTTAAGGTGGCCAGAGAGCTAGAACATGCTCCCTAAGGTAGGAGAATGACTTTGAGGAACACCATGGAGAACACCTTTACAGTGTGGCTGTAGAGGAGTGATGGAGAAGCAGAGTAGAAGATGCAGTCAGGTAGGTGAAGAAGAAGGATTTTCCTCTAGGATTTTATAAGAGAATGTGTGGACATTGGCATTACTCTGAGTAAAAGAGGAAGCCATCACAAGATTTGAGCATAGGGGTGCATGATCTCACTTCTACTTTAAAAGGATCACTCTTGCTGCTGTGTTAAGAACAGAGTGTAGGGAGTCAAGGGTAGAAACAGAACACTAAACATTAAAAGCTACCACAATAACTCATATAAGTGAAGAATAGGTGTGGATGAGGGTGGTTGCAGGGAGGTAATGAGAAATGACAGGATTCTGCCTATATTTTTAAGGTAGTGAGCATGATTTCATGAAATATTGGATAGAGCCATGAAAGAAAGGGAGGAATCAAGGATGACACTCAGGTTTTATTGCCTGAACAACTGAGTTGATGGACATGTCATTAACTCTGCTGAAGGATCAACTGGGGGTAAGGGGTGTTCAGTTTTGAATGTTCTTAGTTTAAGATAGCCATTCAAATAGAATGGGAAGTTGAGTACATAATCTTGGGTTTAGAAAGAGAAAAGTCTGGAGTGGAGATATAAATTTGGAATTCTTTGATATATAGATGGTAATTAAAACCTTGAGATGGATGAAATAATCAAAGGATTGAATGTTTACGAAGAAGAGCCCTAGAGAATTCTAATATTAAGAGGATGAGGAGAAGGAGTATAACTATCAAGGGAGACTGAGAAGGAGAAGCCAGTGAGGTAGGAGGAAAAACAAGAGTGTTTGGTGTCCTGGAAGCCAAGAGAAAGTGTATCAAGGAGGAAGGAGTGACCAAACAGTGTCAAATGATGTGGTAGGTTAAATCAGATGAGATCTGAGAATTGACCACTGAATTTAGATATACGGAAGCCCCTGGTGATCTTGGTGAAAGCAGTTTTAGTAGAATAGTTGGAAATAAAATCCTGGGTAGGGTGGATTAAGAGAGAATGGGAGGAGAGGAATTGGATATAGCCAGTATAGGTAACACTTTCAAAGAGTCTTGCTGCAAAGAAAATCAAAGACAGGGTGATAGATGGAGGGGAATGTAGGATCAAGCAGAATTTTTATAAGATGGAAGACATTGCATCATGTTTGTGTGCTAATGGGAATAATTCAGTAGAGAACAGGAGAAAATGATGATGTAGGAAAAAGGGGAGGATTGGGGGGGAGATTTTTCTGAGTAGGTGGTACGGATGAAATCTAGTGCTCAAGTGGAGGAACTGGCCTTATACAGGAACACAGAGATTTCATCTAATGCTAATAGGCAAAAAGGCTGGTATGGATGCTAGTAGACCCCAGGGTATGAATTAAGAACAGTACAGATTATTAACCCAGAAGCAGAGGAAAAGGAATAGGGAAGTGGGTGTGGAGAGTGGGAGATTATTTCTTTAGAATAGGTGACTGACCTTTCCTGAGAGCAGAGTTGCATTGAGGGAAGCAGCCAAACAGATCTGCCTCAGCATAAGATGGTGGTGACGAATGTTTAAAACAAGTGTATAGTACTTTGGAGTTTTCCAAGCACTTCAATTTCCCTGATTGCATTTAATCTTTACTACAGATCCATAAAGTATGTATTATTCTTATTTTACATATAAAGAAAACAAAGGTTCAGGGCCCAAAAAAAGAAGAAGATGAATAATAATTATGATGATGATAATAATAGCAGTTATGGAAAGCACACTATGTATCAGGTACTATTCTAACTATTTAATGTTGTGTTATTTATCACAACAATCTTAGCAGGTTATAAACCACCATTTTTCAGATGAAAGAACTGAGGCTCAGACAGGTTCAGCCAAGGTCACACAATTAGTAAGTGGCAGAGGATTTAAACCAAGTCTCACTCCCAAATCTATACCTGAGGGTGGGAAAAGGACAGCTCAGATCACCCACTGAGTCTCCAAACTCCCTCCACTGCTCTTCTGCTCTGCCAAATTCAGTACACTGCAAGGTAGGGGGTGCAGTTTTTATCTGCACTGGTCCCTGTTACTGGGCTCTCAGACTGTCCCAAGCCAACCATCTTACCCTATCCTGCTCCCTGGCAGGACTGTCCTGGCACGATGACCTCACCCAGTATGTGATCTCCCAGGAGATGGAACGCATTCCCAGGCTTCGCCCCCCAGAGCCCCATCCAAGGGACAGGTATGCATCCTTTCTCATCATCTCTAGCATGACAAGGCTGCTGGGTCTGATGGACAGAGGGACGTGGGCACGAAGCAGGCTGGGGCATGGGTAAAAGAGGTTCTGGAGTGGTCATCTGACATGTTCACTTGCCCAACATAAGCTGAGTTCATCCCTGGGGACCCAGCTAAACAGGGACATTAAAAGATGTTTTGAAACATTTGGACATTTGGAATTTTAAAAGAAGCATCAAAGTAGTCATCATGAAACAAATTAGAATTTTGTTGGACCTAAGTTGTTTAATGTTCAGTTTGATTACTATGTGGAATTGTATATGGTAGGAGGTACCATCATCTTTTTGTGGTTAGGGTCTCTGAAGGCATCATTCAGACCCTGTAAAGCAGAGGAAAGTAAATGAGGGCTTGGGGCTCAAATGATAATACCAAATAAAGAAGGCACAGTGGGGCTGGGGGAGCAGAGTGAGGGGGCACAGTACTGAATGTCTGAACGTGTACTTGGAGACCCAGGTGCGGGGACATGCACACCGGGACAGTGAGGCAAGCTGCAGCCAGAGTTGGTCTAGAGAGGTTCCTGGCTGCCTTTCCCTGCTACTGTTCTCCCTTTCTCTGTCCCGTAGCCTCACGCTTCATCAGTTCCGCCACTGTGTTTCAGGGACCCAGGCATGCTTACCAGGGAGGCAATGACCTCTGCTCCAGGCTTGGCCCTCTGGCCTTCCCCATGATACTCCCTCCTTTCCTGAGGCTACCTCATCTCTTACGAAGTCAGGCTCACCCTAAGCTAAGCCTGCCTGGCCCCTTCTCTCTGTCTCGTAGGCTCTGCCCCACACAACCAACACACACACATACACAAACACACACACACACTTTGCTTTCCTCCCCAGATCTGGCTTGGTGCCCAGGAGACCTGGTCCCACTGGGGAGCTGCTTTTACAGGGCATCCCCACTGGCTCTGCTCCTGCTCCCCAGCACCGGCTTCCTCGACCTCCAGTAGGTGGGGGCGGAGCTGGGGCGGGCTCCTCCCTGTCCCCTCTGCAAGCTGAGCTGCTGCCCCCTCTCTTGGAGCATCTGCTGCTGCCCCCACAGCCCCCACACCCTGCCCTGAGTTATGAAACTGCCCTGCTGCAGCCCTACCTATTCCATCAGGTGAGCCCGAGACACTGGCCCCACCTCAACCCCCGTGTCCTCTGTCCCTGACATCCGCTCTTATCCCAGTCTCTTGTTTCCCACAGTTTGGCTCCCGCGATGGCTCCCGGGGCTCAGAGAGCTCCTCAGGGATGGTCAGTGTTGGCCCCCTGCCCAAGGCTGAACCCTCTGCCCTCTTCAGCAGAACTGCCTCCAAAGGCATGTTCGGGTCTCACCCTGGCCTCTCCTATGGGGACCCTCCAGGGCCTCCACCTGCTCAGCTTTTCCAGGAGTCAAGGCTACTATACCTGGCCCAGGAGCCACAAGTGCCCAGCAGGGCCAGGGCACCAAGGCTGCCAGAGCAAGGGGGCAGCAGCCAGGCGGAGGACTCCTCAGAGGGCTATGAGGAGGAAGGACTAGAGGGCCACAGGGAGAAGCCTCCTTCCCAAGCAGAGCAGCCAGGTAACAGAGTGCTCAGCATCCACTCCCTGCCTCTGGGGCTGCTTCCTGGGGGGTGCGAAGTGGGGGTCCTTCCTGACTATCCATGCATTTGTTAATTTGTCCTTAAAGTCATTCATGCATTTAACTAATGTCTGCTGACAACCTGAACTATGCCAGGCACTAGGTAGGCAGTGGGGATATGGTGAGGGGTGAAGCTGACATGACTCTTCTTCAGCTGGGGAATCAAGAAGTCCTTCCTGAGCCTGAAGCTTGGTCTTGGTGCCAGGAAATTCTTTCCTCCTAAGTATAGACAAGGATGGGAAGGGGAGGGCATCAGTGTCCTGGTGTTTGAGAAGAAACTCTCACATGTGCTGGCCCCCTAACTCCCAAATGCACCCCCAAGTTCATCTCCATACCAGGCCTAAGCTCTGTGTCTGGTTCCCAGCAGATGTGATTCTGCAGAGACTGGCAGCCGTGCTGGCGGGCTATGGGGTGGAGCTGCGTCAGCTGACCCCTGAGCAGCTCTCCACCCTCTCGACCTTGCTGCAGCTGCTGCCCAAGGGCGCAGGACGAAATCTGGGTGAGTGTCCAGGCAGAGTGACCAGCAATGACCAACCGCATGGAAGCCTCTAACCTCACTTCTCTAGAACAAAGGAAGCGGCCTAGAGGGGAAGGGCCAAGGCCAGGGGAGGGAGTTCTTTTGAGGCACAGAGTCATCCTTGTCCCAAGGGCAGGGAGCAGAGTTTGGGGTGATGAGCTGAGGAATTAGAGCAGGAAAGGACTGGAAGATGGAAGTAATAGAAAAAGAAGCCAACAGTGGGTATGAGCCAAGATCAGAAGCAGGGAGAAGGCTGGGTGGGAGATAATGAGGAGCTAAGGAGGGGTATGGCCAATGCAAAGGAGAAGCCAATAATTGATGGGAAGAGGGAGGACTGAACAAAGAATAGCTTTGAGAAGTGTGGCCAATAACAGAGGGAGGAATTGATAAAACAATGAATTATAAGGCAGAAGCACACAGGCATGAGGCTGCGCTTAGGATGAGACCAACGACAGGGTCTTGGTCACTGACTGTGAGGAAACAGGCCACAACTGATGTAACAGGCCTTTTCTCCCACCTGCACTGTGTGGACCTTGGCCTTGGCCCTTTGCCCAGAGTCTTGTTTTTCCTGTCTCTGCAGGAGGGGTTGTAAACGTTGGAGCTGACATCAAGAAAGTAAGTTTGTGGCACCTCCCTGACCCACACGTGCCCCACAGCAGCAAACCCCCTTGGCTGAAAGCTAAACCTCACGATCAGGACCCAGAATCTGTATCCTCCAAGCCCCCATTTTGGAGGGAACCATGGCCTAGCAGCTGCAAGGCGTTGTCTGAGGTCTCACCTCAAGTTGAAGGCAGAGCGGGGATGAGAAGCCAGAATTCTTGATTGACTGCTTTTTTTACGACAGTCAGTTTAGACCACGCTCTGAGGATCCCTAGGGGAAGGGGGAGTTGCAAGCAGGCAGGCTCCTGACGCCCTGCAGCTTGAGGCGCTCTGTTTCACGTGTTGGAATTCTAAGATTTTGTGGCTCAACAAAAGTCTGCAAACCATAGCTTGCCTGTTCATCTTCTATCCTCACCCCCACATTCCCTGCTCTGGAATTTCTCCTCACTCCATCCCCATCTTGTGGATGATTACTGATCATGAATAATCACTCATTCATTCATTCATTCATCCACTGGGCTCACTTTCCTGGATGCCCTCTGTACCCAACACTGACCTGGGCCTAGGGATAGGAAGAGGAAAAAGTCCTAAGTGCCACGGTGGGAGACAACGGTCCAGGGTGTGGACCCCCCTCCCCTAAGCCCCTCCACTGTCCAGAACCACACCTCTATCCTCTCTTCTAAACAGACAATGGAGGAGCAGGTGCAGGGTGTAGACGCAGTGGAGCCTCCGCCCCCCACCCCTTCCCTGCCTGGATCCCCCACTGCCGGCCCCACCTCCAATAAAGCCCAGCAGGAACTGAGCTCTGGATCCTCTGAGCCTCCAAAAGCTGCCGACCCCCCTGCCACACATGTCCTACTGGAGAAGAAAAGTCCACTGGGCCAGAGCCAGCCCACAGCAGCAGGGCAGCCCTCCACTCAGCCATCAGCAGAGGAATACGGCTACATTGTCACTGACCAGAAGTAAGGGCTCCAGCCTGGGGCAACCTCCCCAGTCCCTTGGGGGTTGGGCTGGCCTTTCTGGCTGGAAGCAGAGGGCAGAAGTCCAGAGATGTGAACCAACAGGAGGTGGGGTGGGCTGCTCTGCAACCTTGGAGGTGGCTCTGCACTCCTGGAGGTTGTTTCAAGAAAGTGGCCAAGAGGGTCGTCACTTTTCTTCATCTCCCTGCTCCCCACCTCCAGGCCCCTGAGTCTGGCTGCAGGAGTAAAGCTGCTGGAGATCCTGGCTGAGCATGTGCACATGTCCTCGGGGAGCTTTATCAACATCAGGTGGGGCTGGTGGGCTGGGGCAGCAGGGATCTAGAAGGTCGCTTGAAGAGGGAGATGGCTGTAGGGGCTCAGAGTAGGAGGGGAAGACAAGTCCCAGGTTGGGTCAAAGATGTTTCCAGCTTCATTGAAGGTACAACCATACCTACCCCTGCTGTTGGCTCAATCCAATAGCTCTCCAGCCTCAAGCATCCCTGTATGGCATCTCTGATTGGTTTCAGCCCCGGTCTCTAATGGGGAGAGGGCCAGAGCAGACCCTCTGAATTTGGGGTCTGTGGTGGGTCAGGTGGTAACATACCTCCTGTTCGGCAGTGTTGTGGGACCAGCCCTTACCTTCCGCATCCGGCACAATGAACAGAACCTGTCTTTGGCTGATGTGACCCAGCAAGCTGGTAAATACTTCCTGGCCCCAGCCCTAGTAGGACATACCCAGGCCTGTGGCTGATGCTCCCCTTGAAATATTCCCAGCCCACATGGGCCCTCCCTGCCACCTGGTGTAGCATGACATGTGGTGGAGACCACATGTGGCTGGAGA
The DNA here is from genome assembly GCF_048564905.1 of Vicugna pacos. Lineage (NCBI taxonomy): Eukaryota > Metazoa > Chordata > Mammalia > Artiodactyla > Camelidae > Vicugna > Vicugna pacos. The sequence goes on along the minus strand of NC_132991.1, from coordinate 80,328,634 downwards.
GAATCTTACCTCTGTCTTCCTTGCAGGGCTGGTGAAGTCTGAACTGGAAGCACAGACAGGGCTCCAGATCTTGCAGACAGGAGTGGGACAGGTATGTGCTAACTGGAGAATCATTCAGAGCCCCAGAGGGCTGACATTGCCTACAAGAGATGAAGGCAAACTTAACAGGAGAACAGGAGCTGAAATACATATGGCTTTGCCAAAGCTGCCCTCCCCCATGCAGTTTTCTTTCTGACCAGCAGATGGCCTCAGGGGTTCCTGCAGAACCAGCCCTTGCTTGGAAGAACTGTCCAAGATGGCCGGCCATGGGGCTCCGCAGATGTTCTAGAGCCAAGTCTCAAATTCCAAGGGAAAACCTAACACAGGAAGGGCATTAAACTCAAAATATGTTTCTATTCTGCATCCAACACTGATGCTTCACATTCTACTATTTGATCCTTTGGGTCTCTTTGTACTTCTCTACATCCATTTTTTAAATACAAAAACTCCTAGGGAGGGTGACCCACTAAGTCTCTGGCAGTGCAGTGTGGTTGAGGTGGTCCAGTGAGGACTGAGAAGCAGGATCTTGGATCTGTCTGAGTCCTTCTGCCTGTACGACCATGGCCATGCCCTCCCAGCTTTGCCCCAGGAGATGTCCTAGCAGGGAGTGTGATGTGGAACAGGGGTAAGGCGCAGCTCCTAAGTCTCTCCCTGCCACTACCCCCCCCTTGATTCTAGCCTTGTTCCCACAGAGGGAGGAGGCGGCCGCTGTCCTTCCTCGACCAGCCCACAGCACCTCTCCCATGCGCTCTGTGCTGCTTACTCTGGTGGCCCTGGCAGGTGTGGCCGGGCTGCTTGTGGCTCTGGCAGTGGCCCTGTGTATGCGGCAGCATGCGCGGCAGCGGGACAAGGAGCGCCTGGCTGCTCTGGGACCCGAGGGGGCCCATGGTGACACAACTTTTGAGTACCAGGTATGAAGCCCCAGAAGCTTGTTGGTAAGAGGGAATGGAAGGGGCCTGGGAATCTGGGTCTCACGTGGGATGAGGTTTGGGAGTTGGAAAGGAGTGAGCACCCATCCCTGGGAATGTCCAGGTAGAGGCTGGAGAAGCCATGGTGAGGGTTGTGGGGGCATTTGGAATAGATGGAGTTGGAAGCAGATATTTCTTCCCAGTGCTACAGTTCTGGGGTCTAGGATTCTACTCTGTAATATCTGAGGTTGATGTAGGCACCACCCAAGCAGAACAGCCCCCAAAAGGATGAGAGCCAGGGCAGAAGACCCTACCTCAGATGAGATATGTTTCATTCAAAATCAATCAAGGACAAGCCTAGGGACTCTGTTGAATTAAGCCCAGGACTCTTATTGAAAAGTCTTCAGGGGACCTTGGACCCTGCCTGATTCTTCCTCTGCAGGACCTGTGCCGCCAGCATATGGCCACAAAGTCCTTATTCAGCCGAGCAGAGGGTCCACCGGAGCCTTCTCGGGTGAGCAGCGTGTCCTCGCAGTTCAGCGATGCGGCTCAGGCTAGCCCCAGCTCCCACAGCAGCACACCGTCCTGGTGTGAGGAGCCTGCCCAGGCAAACATGGACATCTCCACAGGACACATGATTCTGGTCAGGACAGGGTGTGGGTCCAGAGAGGGTGAGAGAACAGGATGGTGGGAGGGGCCGGGCTGGCAGTAGGGGCCAGAGCCAGGCTGCGGTGCCCCTGCAGGCATACATGGAGGACCACCTGCGCAACCGGGACCGCTTGGCCAAGGAGTGGCAGGCCCTGTGTGCCTACCAGGCGGAGCCCAACACCTGTGCTACCGCCCAGGGGGAGGGCAACATCAAAAAGAACCGCCACCCTGACTTCCTGCCCTGTGAGTGAGTCCTTCTGGCCCACCTGGCCCAGCCCTGGAGGGCTTGGGGGAGGGGCTGGGCTCCTGGCTCAGGCTGAGCAGCAGAGGTGCCAGGACTCCAATGACTGGAGGGGCCTCTGGGATGGGATATGGGGTCTGTGCAGATGACCACGCGCGCATCAAGCTGAAGGTGGAAAGCAGCCCTTCTCGGAGTGACTACATCAATGCTAGCCCCATTGTGAGTGCCCCCCCCAGCCTCTTCCCCATTTTCATCCTGCCCCCATAGACTCCATTTCCTGGTGGTGACGACCACCCTACCTGAGGCCCTGAAACTGTGGGTCTGATATCCTAGCATGGAAACAGGGGCTCTCAGGCTACCCCAGACCCTGGCCCACTCCCTTTGACCAAGCCTCCCCATAGCAGCATTTCCCATTCTGGCTCATGATGTGTCTTTCCTGCCCCTAGATTGAGCACGACCCACGGATGCCAGCCTACATAGCCACACAGGGCCCGCTGTCACATACCATCGCAGACTTCTGGCAGGTGGGCTTCTGGAGGAGGCCTTCTCCAGGGACCAGGGTTTCTTCTAGATAGCCAGGAACAGCCAGGTCCTGAGAAGGTTAAAATGGAGCTTACCTGGGTCTCTGTCCCTAGATGGTGTGGGAGAGTGGCTGCACTGTCATCGTCATGCTGACCCCGCTGGTGGAGGATGGTGTCAAGCAGTGTGACCGCTATTGGCCAGATGAAGGCTCCTCTCTCTACCATGTGTATGAGGTCAGCAAGACCCCACAGCCAGGAGACAATGGGAGTGGGAAAGGTGGATGGTGCACCACTCATACATGTGTGAATATATGTGTATATAAACATGCATGTGAGCCCACATGTATATTCACATACATGCATGCATATATATGTGTGTGTGCCCAGTCGGGCCAAAAAGCATTTGTAGGGACCTAATCTATGACGAAAGATTCATTTGTGAAACTATAAAACCATCGAAACTGAGGTAAGAAGCCAAGAGTCAAGAATACAGTAGATGAGACTGGGAAGATAAGGATACTCAAAGACCAAGATTGAGCCCTACTTTTATTGAGCCTAACTGAGACCTGAGTTTCCTGGAGGCCAAAGCAAAGAAAGAAATGCCATCAGTCACATATGTTGCTTATGTAAAAGAAACAAACTGTTTCATTAGGAGAGAAGATAGGTAGGGGAGAACTGCGCAGAGGCAAAGCAGGGGAAGGAACAACATTCCTGACAAATGAGAGGTGACCCCCACTATAAAACAAGAGACAAGAGCACAACAGAAGCTTCTCATCACCAGATGAGCACTGGATGGCAGTTTTTCACCATCAGATGAGCACTCAACAGTCTTTTTTTTTTTGAAGTTTTAAAAATTGGTCTTGCTTGTGGTTAAAGGAATCAAATAAATTACAGAATTTTATCAAAGTTTATGGTATGTGTAGCACAGACACTTTGCTAGACTCTGTGCAGAAGAGGAAGGAGAAACTCCAACTTCAAGAAGCAAGCAAGCAAGCAAGCAAGAAAGAAAGAAAGAAGGAGGCTTACAATAGTTGTATCTAGATGGAAAAGCCACCAATTGTCCTGAGCAGTCGACACAGACAGCTAGGGTTCTTGGGGACAGCTGGGAGAGTGGGGCAGGCTGTTGGGTAAGCTTCCTGGAGGACTGAGAATTTGACTGGCCCGGGAGGCTGGGAGGATTTGGAGAAGCGGAGGAGCGTGCACTCAGACGCAGAGGCCCGGCCGCGCTCAGGCCCGCGCCCCCTGTTTCGCAGGTAAACTTGGTGTCAGAGCACATCTGGTGCGAGGACTTCCTGGTGCGGAGCTTCTACCTGAAGAACGTGCAGACCCAGGAGACGCGCACGCTCACGCAGTTCCACTTCCTCAGCTGGCCGGCAGAGGGCACCCCGGCCTCCACCCGGCCCCTCCTGGACTTCCGCAGGTGAGCACCCCGGGCGCCTGCAAGGAGCTGGAGGGCAACGGCCTGGCGCCTCCTGGGCGGTGGGCGGCCCCAAAGGAGGCTCGAGGAGCCAGGGAGAGAGCAGCACAGGAGTAGAGGGCCGGGAGCTGGGCTGTGCCACGATCCCTCAGCCCATCATCTCCTGGGGCCCCGAGTCATGTGGCGGGCCCTTTACCCTGTCCTGAAGCCTTGGCCTCTGATCATCCAGTGCCCCTTCCAGACGCCCCCAAACCAGGACTGGCTCTGACCTCCTAGCGGAACCTTCCAGATACCGCTGCCCACCCAAACCAGGACTGACACTCTGTCTTGCTGTGCCCATCTCTCTGCCAATGTGGTCCAGCTCCATTTCTGCTCTGTCTCTGCTGGCCTGCTGTCTCCTTCCTCTCTCTTGCCCTCTTTTTCTCCCTGCCTCTCCAGGTCCAGCTTTCTTCATAACCTTCTTCCCTCCAAGAAGCGCTCACTTGATTTCTAGCTCCCTCCCTCACTCCTTCTCTCCTGCTACTTGGCCCCTCCTGTCTGTTTCCTCCTGTCTTGTGCTCCCAGGCCTCCAGCAGTCTCTGTGTCTGCTGTCCCCTCACCATCTCTCACTCCCTCCTGTCATCTCCCCTTCTTTAGCCCTCTCTCTTTGCCTCTTTTTTTTATTTCTCTCCTTCTGTCTTTCCTTCTTTTTCCCTCCCTGCCCTCTTCTCTCTGCCCCACCCTCCCTCTCCCCCTCACCTCTTTCTCTATCACTCATCTCACTCTTCCCCTCCATCCACATCTCCCCTTCTCTGCACCTCTCCCTGTTCCAGCTCCTACTTCCTTTTTCTCCACCTCCCTCCCATCTCTGCCTGTTTCCTTCTGCTTCTCCTTGTCTCTGTCTCCCACTCTGTCTCTCTGCATGTCTCTGTCTCCCCCTCCCTCTGTCTCCCTTCTCTGTCCCCTCCTTCCTCTCTCTCTCTCTCACAGCTGCCAGTGTCATTTTTGTGATCTGCAGCTAGTATTCTCACTCCAGTTGCATAGTCACAAAAGTGATCATTGGCAGGTGTGGCCGCTGCATGGACGGGACAATGAGGACGTGTGGGCCCAGGGACCACCCTCAAGGCTGCTGGGATTGCTGGGAGCTGGGGGGACTCAGGGAAGGGACAAATACTATCAAAGGGAGTGTGGGAGGTTCTCTGGTTTCTTGGGGACTCAGTGGAACTAGGTGGGGGCTGAGACAGGAAGCTAACTAAGGGACGTACCTTATCCTAACGCTGAAACAGGACCAGGCCAGGCCTCTGGCATCAGGCCTCTGGCATCTCTGCCTTCCCCCTCCCCAGACAGGTGGCTGAGAAGCCTGCTGCCACAAGCCGGGGCCTCCCCCACACTGTGGCCTTCTGCTGCTTCTCTGCTCCTTGCCAAGCTGGCCTGAGGTCTCTAGGCGCTGGGGAGAGAGCAGAGAAGCAGAGCTGGGGGGTACCTGGGGACAGTTTCTGAGCCTCAGGACAATGGTATCAAACAGGGGTCCCTGGGGCCTGAGGCACAGGCTTCTCAAAAGTAACACCAGGGGTATCATAGCTATTTTCTGTTTTCCACATTAAAAAAATCCTTATAGAAGTAGTGCATGGACCTGTTTTCAGGCTGCACAGGTAAGCGAAAAGTTATATTTCTTTGCTTTAGGCTGAAATTATGTAAACTCAGTTGACATTAGACACCCAGAAAAATTAATTGCTGCTTAATAAATACAGTTTGGTGAAGGTCCACTTAAGAGAAGGCAAAATAACATTTTATGTCCTAAAAAGTGACTCCGAGCAAGTTCCTTGACCTCCATCTGTTTCCTTACCTGTGAAATGAGGATGATGACCCAGACTTTAGGGGGTTGTTACAAAAGCCAATAGGATAAAGTCTATAAAATCTAGTTTAAGCACATAGCAAGGGCTCTATTAATTCTAAATACTGTTTATTATTATTATTATTAAATGATTGGGAACTACTGTGTGACTTCTATTCAACTCCAGCCCTGATATACTAGCCAATGTGCTAGAAAAATCACGTGGTCTGTAAAACCATTCAGAGTCACCTGGCCCCTGCAGGTCTGGGGGAGCCAGACCGGAGGACCACCAAGTTACAAGTTTCCCCTGAAACACTCTAATAACACCTAAGATGGTCCTCCCTCATCCTTGCCTACTGCAGGGTATCAGGATTCTGCAAGTGCCTCTCAAAGCAGGAACATCATAAGGCACAAAGGGCAGATTAGACTGGGTCACTGAGATGGGGAGAAACCCCCTGCTCCTTGCTGATCTGTGGTCAGGGTAGCAGAGTCTGAGGTCCAGGTGGACCCCAAGTCTGAGTATGACCCAACCACAGAGCACCTGTGCTGAGGTAAGACTTACCCAGGGAGACAGCAGCAGTATAATATTCAAAGCTGAGGGGTTGTCCTTCCTTGGCCAGAGGAAAGTTGTGCTGGGGCTGCCTGACTTCACTGCTGGTGAGGACCACAAGGAGCCTGAGTGGCAAGAGGAATGGCTTGAGCAGCTGTAGGGGCAGAGCATGGATGTGGCAAGACTGACACCCTTGAAGTCACCAGAAAGCCTATCCTCCCTGGACTTTTGGCAGAGGTGGCTGTTAATATTATTATGTGTTCTTAATAGTACTACTGTTAATGAGCATCTACTGTATGCCAGATCTTTCACAAGTTCTTTAAATGGATTATCTCATGGAATCACAGTAAGAACCCTAAGAAGGAGATTACTATTCTTATCATCCCCATTTTGCAGGTAGGAAAACTGAGGCTCAAAGAGGTTAAATCATTTGTTCCAGGTGCACATAGCTCATAAGTGACAAGGCCAGCCCAGTGCCACCCCTACCATCTCTGGTTCTTTGCCTCCAGCCCTGACTCCTCTCTCCAGCCCTCTTCCTTCCTCTGCCCTGGGCATGTGGGGAGAAAAGGAAGAAAGAAAGGCCCACAGGTGTGGGTTTCAGTTCCCCTTTCCCTCTCCTGGTGATCCCTGGCCTCATACCCATTTCTTGTTGCAGGAAAGTGAACAAGTGCTACCGGGGCCGCTCCTGCCCCATCATTGTGCACTGCAGGTGCGTGCAGAGGGGCTGGGGGCTGGGGTGGGGATGGAGGTGACAGCACAGCTCAGGCCAGGGGGGCCTGAGGTGGGGCATTCCTGCTACCCGCCCGCTTTCTGGTCCTACTGCCTGTGCGCATCTCCCATGCACACTGCCTGCCTGTCGCCTTGATGCCAGCAAACTACAGCCCATGGGCCAAATTCAGCACGCCATGTGGTTTTTGTTTTTCTAATGGTCCATGAGCTAAGAATGATGTTTACATTTTTAAATAGTTGAAGAAAAAGCAACGTGTGACAGAGACTATATGTGAAAATATTTCCCATCTTGCCATTTACATAAAAAGTTTGCTGAATAAAAGCCTGGCCAGAGGTTGGAAAAAGCTATTCCTATTCTCTCCTGCTGCCTCCCCCTCTGGGTGGACCCAGGGCTCTCCTTTACGGTTGGCCACTGCCCAAGAGACACCCCATGGGTCACAGGCTCCCCACTTGAGGCCCAATTCCCAGGACCCAGGAGTTATGATGGTTCCTTCATCCTCGACTCACTCATGCCCCACCCCTAGGCTAACCCTAAAAGCTCTGCCAGTGTCCCCCCAACCCCAAGCCTCCATGTCTCCTCCACCCCCCCTCCTTTCTGCTGGGTCCCAAGCTCAGCCTGTCCCCGTCTGTTTCAGTGATGGTGCGGGGAGGACTGGCACCTACATCCTCATTGACATGGTACTGAACCGCATGGCGAAAGGTGAGGAACGACCCCACTGTGCCTGGAGCCCAGCCCCCGATTAAAGTCTCCCCAGCCCTCAGGGTCACAAGAGTTCATGGAGGGCAGGTTGTCACACCGCCAGGTGTTGTCCAATCCTCCAAGCCCCCCACCCCAGGATCCCCAAGGCTTTCTGGGTTCTACCCTCCTCTGGACACCCTTTGAGCAGCCCCGTGCCCCGCCCCCCACCCCAGGAGTAAAGGAGATTGACATTGCTGCCACCCTGGAGCACGTCCGCGACCAACGGCCTGGCCTTGTCCGTTCTAAGGTGACTGTTCCTCCCTGTCCCCACCCCAGCCACCACACTTCCCCAGGGAACCCAGCAGCAGCCTGCCTCTCCTGCCTGCCTCCATACCTCCCCCAGCAGGGCTCCCACCTCCTGCAAGTGGCCTCCCAAATGCCTCCCTGGGGCAGGAGCAGAGGCCAGGCCTCCCTGTGACCCTCTTCCCCCTGCCCCTCCCCAGGACCAGTTTGAATTTGCTCTGACAGCTGTGGCGGAGGAGGTGAATGCCATCCTCAAGGCCCTGCCCCAGTGAGACCCCTGGAGCCCCTTACTGGGCAGCCAGCCTCTGCCCCCTCTTTGCCTGTGTGAGCATCTGTCTATGTACTCACTCCTCCCCCTACCCCTCACCTCGGTCCCTCTTGGGCATGTCCAGTCCTTCCAAGAGGAGTGTATAAGGAAGGGGAAGCAGGACGGGGAGACTTGCCCGGCTTCTGGCATGGGGGAGCTGGCAGCCGGCCAGGAGGAGAGGAAAGTCATGGGCAGCAATTCCACCCAGAACCTCCTCCTGCCTGAGTTCCCTGGCCCCCATTTCCCGCCACTCTGGAAGCTCTGAATATGTCTGTGGACAGCCCCCATCCTCCAGTGTGGATGGAACGGGGCAGGGGGGCTCTATGCCCCGCTCTTCCTGCTTTCCCAGCCCCTGCTGTCCTGCCTCCCCAACCCACACTCTGGCCCCTACCCTTCCTGTCCCTTCCTCCCCACCCCGCCCTTCCACCACATGCCACTCAACTCTCCCCCTCTGGCACAAGAGAACATTTCTAGAAAAATCTACTTTTGTATCAATGTGAATAAAGTTAGTGTGTCGTGTGTGCAGCTGCAACTCAGACTCCTACGCAGTTCTGTCTGCTCTGCTTCCAGACTCCAGCCCTGGGCTCAGTCCGGAGCCGGGCCCTGCTGCGTTTCTCAGGAGATGCAGAGAGGGTGATGGGAGAGCCAGGCTGCGGACTCAGGCTCTCCAAGGTTAGAATGGTAGCTAATAACAATTAGGCAGTAGCTTTTTATGCTGTGCTCCCTGTGTGTCTGGCAGTCTCCAGGGTGTTCTACAGACATGAACTTGTTTAATTTTCATGACGATGCTACCAGTTAGTTATTAACTCCATTTTACAGACTGCAGCACAGAACTTGCCTGAGATACCACCAGTACGACTAGTAAGTGTTGGAGTTAGGATTCGAACTCAGGTATGCTTAACCTCTTGACCACCCTGCCTGTCAGTTCTTTCGTAGCTGCTTTGTGTCCTTGGGCCTTAGGAACGTGGTGCAGGACTGAGGTTAAGAGTGAAGGAGGTGATGCAGGCAAAGTGCCTGCCACATCGTAAGCAAAAGTAGCTAAACTCTGATAAAGACTCACAGACCAAGCCTGTGAGATGTCACTACAGTCATTCACCTGGGGGCAAGGGGCACTTTCTTCCTTTCTCTCCCATCCCCCAGAACTCTCCACCCTGTGTGGCCCTAAAGGAGCTCTCATCTTTGAGGCAGGAGTTATCCTTGGACAAAGGTGGTAGATGGAGAAATGAGGCAGAAGGAGTCTTAGGCCTGGAGCTACTTGGGGGTTAGGACCACTTAACCTTGCCAAGGCTCAGTCCCCTCATGAAAAATGGGCAAGTACCACCTGTCCTGCGCGGGGAGCTAAAGGACCAGTGAGCAGGCTTCAGGCCTCCAAGCCTCACCTGTGCTCTGCAGATGCTCAGCACCAATGCTGTCATCTCAGAGGCCAGAAGTGGGCAGAACAGCCATTTTACAAACTCCCAGCAGATTCTCTCAAGATAGAGGCTGGAAATTTCTCTTTCAGGGCATGCTGCTTCGAGAAAAATACAATATTAGGTCCTTTGGCGGTTCTGAAGGCCAGTGCCAGATTGCAAGAGAGAGTCGGCAGGGAGCCACCTGCCCTGCTCGACCATGGAAACATACCTGTCCATGGCTGGGAGGCCATCTCTGCGGGGGTCTGGAGAGAGAAGATGGGGAGGTACCTGGCTGCCTCTCCCTGGGCCTTGATGAGTTTGGAGCCTGGACCCTGTGTAGGGCAGACAGGTATGACTCCATGTGGGAGAGGCAGGCCTCTGACACTGGACACTGGCCTTAAGTGAAGGAAACTTGTGAAAGGGCTGAGTCTTCAGGCCTTGGGAGGTTTTTATAGGTTTTCACTACGTGTTCCCAGCTTTTTGTTGTCCCGATGCTTTCAGTCAAGTCGTAACTCAGCCTGGTCCAAGCTGTGCTGCAGAGTACTGGGTGGTGGGTCCCTGCATAAGGGGAACAACAGCCGCCTGAAGAAAGCCAGCTGTGGGGCCCAGGAGGTGAGGGCAAAAGAACATGAGCATTTTGAGGGACATACTGAGGGAGGACTGCTTGGTCTGCCGTCAGCTGGGAAGGCTTGCAACCTTTGGATGTCTGGGCAGTAAAGGGAGGTGTGTCACCCACTGGTCCCATGGGGTCCCTCCCGGACCACCCTGGAAAGGAAGAACACAGGAACATGGCACACCACCCAGCTTTCAAAATTCAGCTTTATTGACTTCCAGTGTTTCCCTCTTGGTCTGAGCTCAGCCCAGCTGGCTTTGAGAGGTCTCTGGGACTCAACGACACTGAGGCTGGCAACACCCTGGCTCCACCACTCCCCTCCCTGGCCACCAGGCTCCCCACACAGGGAGGAGGAGAGGCAGCTTCTGTGGTGTTGGAGAGAAAGAATAGGCAGCAGGGTCAGAGGCCAAAGAAGCCATACAAGCAGCAACATGCCTGGAGCACCCATCACACGCTAGTTCCAGCCACACACGTGCGTGCACGTGCGTATACACACACACACACACACACACACACACACACACACACACAGACAAACACTGGAGGGCTAGGGAAGCCTTCCCTTCCAAGCTCTCTGCCAGCCCATACCCACTATCCTTCTGAGACCACACCCGGCTTAGTTGATCTGCCTGGCTCAATCTTGGACCACAGGACTGCCCACAGGAAAAGAGCCTCTCCCAGATGCTGCAGGGCCTTGATTTATACACTCTAACCCCGGCACTAGCAAGAGGTGTCAGGGAAGCAAAGCTCAGACCATTACCCCTTCATCCACATTCTTGCCACCCCTGCCAGGGACAAATCAAATGACGAGATCTCCCCATCTCACAGTGAGTGACAGGCTGACCAGGGCAGGAACTACATGTCCCAAGATGCACAGCTCTGTAACCACATACCACTTCCCCCAAGCAGGATCTATCAGATAGGAGGCAGGGTGCGTTGCATTCTGGGACTTGTAGTCCCTAAGCGACAGCACCAAACACCCAGGGAAGCGTTTACAGGCTAAGACTACCTCCCACCCGGCCCCCACCCACCACCCAGGCCCGGCTCTACGCTCAGCACGGGTGAGGGAGAGGAATGGAGGGTCCCCTCCCAGTGCACAGGGTTGGGCGCTGTCCTGTTGGAACTGTGCAGCGACTCTGGGTCCAGGACATCCAGCTCAGAACACATCTGGGGAGAGAGCAGGGGCGGGTGACAGGAGAGAGGGTCAGCAGCAAGCCGTGGAGGATGGAGCTGAGCATGCAGACCTGGGCTAGCCCTGTGGCCTCTCCCTGAGCCCTGATGCATGGTGCAGGAGGACAGGGTATGGTCCCCTCCTAGGCCTCCCTCCTGGGGAACCCTGGCCTTATCCCCCCTCTTCAGGGTTAGCCAGCCTCACCTCTGGCTAGTCCCAAGGCCCGGGGCAGGCTGAGGCAGCAAGAGGAAGGGAGGAGGAGTGGGCTCCGGTTCCGAATCTGGATGGCTGAGAGGCTCCCGCCCCACCCAGCTAGCCTCCCCGGAAGACCTTATGGCCCTACCGGCCACAGCATCTTCCTCGCCACAAAGAGGCCTCTGGGGGAAGGAAGAAGGGAGTCCCAGCCAGACGGCAGTGAAAGCAAGCGATGTGGCCCACAGGGAATTGCAGAGAGAAGAGTGCAAGGGAGAAGCAGCAGCACCAGGAGGGAAGCGACAGACACGTCAGAGCTCAACACTGCGCAGAAACCAGGGTGGGGGTGTCTGCAGCCGGACAAGGGGAGTCGTAGCTGCCAACTCTGGCTCAGAGAACCTCAGGCCAAGTCCTCCTTCCTTAATATCATCAGCAACATAGATGGCAGAAGACCAGGGCACAAAAAGCCTGACCCAAGCCACTAATGCCCCTTAGAAACTCCCCTTCTAATAAGAGTAAGCACATCCTGACTCCTCAGGCCCTCTGGCTGCCCTGTGACCCCCCCCACCCTCCACCCTGGGCTTCACCAGGGACCTATCAGCCATGGGCTGAGCACAGCAAATCCCAAGTCCACGCTGGAGGTGTGTGGACCTGGGAGGGAGCGTGGAGGCAGAGGTGCGGGGAGGCGCCTGTAACTCAGGTCACGCCCCTCTCTGCTCGCCTGATAGTGAGCAGGACCCCTGGTCACCCTGAATCAGGGTGGGTTGGGCCTGGTGATCAGAGGATGAGGCAGCGAGAGGCCTTCTCCTCTGGAGATGGGCTGGGTTTGGCTGTGTCACCCCTTGCACCCTCAGGGGTCCCCACTGTGCCCGGATCTTGGTTCTGAGCCTTGGGCTGCCCCTGCCGTCGTCGCTGTGCCCCCCGCCCACCTGCTGGTTTCTTCCCAGCTGCCTCCATCTCTGATAGGCTGTAGGCCATGGCAAGCTGTAGGTCCTCATCATCCTCAGAGAGGTCGCTGTCGGGGGAACGTGAGGCAGGGGTCTGCCGGACCTGCGTGGCCCCAGACCTGGAGGCGACAGACTGTTGCTGCTCGCGACGGCTCAGCTCCAAGCCCAGTGCCAGGTCGTCTGGGATACCTGCAGGAGTCACGGTTGTCATGCGGCCCTCTGACCCAGGCCCTGGGAATCCTGCCAGGCTGCCTCACATAGCAGCGACTCTGACACCTTACAGCCCTTCCTTTGGAACTAGCTTGCAAGTGCTTTGGGCAAGTTACTTAACCTCCCTAAGGATCCCTTTCCTCATCTGTAAAATGGGAATGATGAAAGTGCCTACATTCTCAAAGTCTTCTAATCATTAAATAAGATAGCCCGTGAAAAGCCCTTAACACACAGCTCCCAGAGTTGGCGGTCATGAAATGGTAGCCATGGTGACTGTCTTATACCGCGTGGTGTTGAGGGAAGATGAGTTCAGCTCCAGGGATCTCATGTCCCGAGTTTCATTCCTGGCTTTACCCTTTACTAAGTAGGACAAAGCCCTGCGCCTGGGGCTACTTAGGCGTTAGGGCCATTTAGCTGTACTGAGGCTGTCTCTTCAAACAAAAAAGAGGGCAAATACCAACTTCCCTGCTTTGCTCCCCTCCCTGCCAGCCCCTAGCTGTTTTAAGAATACAGGGGTTGTGGAATGTGCAAGTGCTTTCAAAACAGTCAAGTGCTCTTAGAACTCTGGGCACCCCACTTGTGACTATGGTGATTAGCTGGCCCTCTGAGACTCTGCAACCCTCTGTCCCAACCCCCTTCTCCGGGATCCCCACCTCCGACCCTGCCAGCCTGGCCTGTGGCCATCATGCCCTCCCTGCCCCAGGGGAGTTCAGAGAGGAGCAGTTCGGGGAAGGGATTTTGGGGTCTGGGGCGGGGGCTTCCTGCCAGGGACTGGGTGGCAGAGCCACTCCTCACCATTGATTGTGACAGACTTCAGCTGCCCGTCCTCTTCCACTTCCACCCGCTCCTGCCCGTTCTCCATGATTCTGTGGGAGACAGCATGGTTCATTCAGTGGGCATGTCTCAGTCTTGTGGGTGCCTGTCCAGGCTCTGGGACGCTGCAGTAGACACGATGGACTGGGCTCTGCTCTTGAAGACCTGCCTCTGTAGTCATACTCAGCGCCCCCTATACCTTCACCCCCACACACCTCCACACCTCCACCTGGTATGGCCCCAGGAGCTCTCACCTGCGTGTTGTGATACGGTGTCCTTGGACAAAGGTGGTAGATGTAGAAACAGAGCGAAAAGCACCAGCCCCAGGACTGAAGGAGAAAGACGAGGAGGAGAAATCTGGCATCGGGACAAAGGAGGAGGGGGGGTAGGGGGAGAGGATGTTAGACGGAGGCTGTACCCAGCAGGCAGGAGGGAGTCACAGTGGGCCAGGAACCTTTGTGGGGTCTCCTCACAGAGCTGCTCGGAGGCAGGGCTCCTGGTACACAGGAGGGAAGGCTTGGGAATGCAACGAGCTGAGGCAAAGGGCTCCATGTCTCCGAATGCTTGTAAATATGGGAAGGGACAGCACTTACCAGAGTGCCCAGGGAAGGAGGAAGAGAAGGCGAAAAAAGGGCCCGAGTGTCGGGCACCCCGGTTCTGAAGCTCTGAGAAGGGGCCCAGGTCATCTGCAAGGAGTAAGCAGATGAACCATCACCTAGTGAAAAGCCAGCCCTAGAATGTGGGATCCCTGCTTTTAAGTCTCGAAATAGAAGACGCTAAGCAACTGGGTCCATTTCTGATTTTTTTCTTTTTTGCTTGGACTGAGTGACAAACTAAATTCCTTTGCAGTATCATATATGAAAAAGTTCCCTGTTCAATTCTGTCTACCATAAAGAATAAAGGAAGGAAAGGGGAAGGGCAAGAGGGAGGGAGGACAAGTAGCTCCTTCAGTTAGGCAGATAAGCCTGGTGTGATGTCAGCCAGACACGGCTATGAGTCCCGGCTCAGCCATTTGCTCTGTGACGCTAAGCAAATTATTTGAACGTTGTTTCAATTTTCTCGTCTGTAAATAGGGATAAAATTATCTACCCTACAGGGTTCATACTAATTCTAAAAAGTGGTATCCGTTGTTTGTAATAGCATTATTGCTGTCCCATGATGCTCTGCATCTTGCTTCCCTGGCTGTCACTGTGGAGGTCTAACAATGAATTATTGTTGTTATCATTTAATAAGGCGAGTCTCCAAAGTGTCACGACAGGGTCACGCGGGTTCTGGCATGTGGAAGGTTCTGTCCCAGCGCTCACTGGATCCACCCCCACAAAATCTTCTGTCCCTGAAATTCGGCTTCCTTCTCAGCTTCCCACCTAAGGGCATCCCAGCTGAGGGAGGGCGGGCCTGGAGGGAGAAAAGTCAAGCTTGTCACAGGCCTCCTGAGTCCACTCACCAAAGAGCTCCGCAAAAGGGTCTCCACTCCCAAAGAACTCCCGGAAGACCTCCTCAGGGCTGCGGAAGGTGAAGGTGAAGCCAGGCGCACCACCACCAGCTTCCGCCCGAGATGGGCCAGTTCCTGGAGGAGAGGCAGGATAAGGAGGGTGCTTACAGTGTGTACCTCGTCCTGAGCCAGGATCCCACCTAAGGCACAGAGAGTCCAGGAGACTCGAGAGCGAGAGTGCGCATCCATTGCAAGACTCTGCTCTCCCCCTCCTCCCTGACCCACTTCCATCCCTGGGCCCCGCTGCTCCACCTACCTGCCCCAGTCAGCCCTTCCCGGCCATAGCGGTCGTAGATCTCCCGCTTATGCTCTGGAAAGAGAGATGAGGTCATTTCTCCCTCCTTCTGGGATGACAGCCTCCCCTGCCAGGCTAGGACCCTCAGAGGACTATCCAGAGATTGACACTTGGGGGGCAGCAGTATGCACAGAGGACACAAGCTATAGGTTTTAGCAGCAGCTCAGTCCTTCCCATAGTGGCTTCTTCTCATCTGTAAAATGGACAGAGTAACAGCACCCATCTCACAGTTCCAAGGATTAAATGAGATAATCCACCTAAACTGCTTAGCACTGTGCCCGATACATAGCAAGCATTTAATAAATGTTAGTTAATTCATACTATGTTATTATTAAGCAGAGCCTACCTTAAATGTCACAGAGAGAATTTCCATGACTACCTAACAAAAAATGGTTATTCACTATCCTTATCATGTCACCCTGCTACATTCGTTCCTTTGGAATACTCTTGTCTATGCATTACTTGGTTAACGTGAGTCTTCCCTGATCAGACAGCAATAAACCTACCAGGACCAGGACAGTGCCTGTTTGTCCTCCATTGTTCCTCAGTACCCAACGATGGCTCAGCACCGTAACACTGAATGAATATTTTTTGGATGAATGAATGAAAAACCTGAAGTCATATTCCTTGAGCAAATTACTTCACCTCGCTCAGCCACAGTCTCCTTGCCTGAAAAATGGGGATGATAAATCCTGCCTGACAGAAAGGCTGTAAGGATTCATGAAGGTTACACCCACCAATGCCTGACACTGAGGAGACTTGGCACACCTTGGTTACCTGCCCTGCTTCCTTCCCCATGTCAGGACCCATGCTGCAACTACCAGACCCAGGGGAGCAGACACTGAGACAGGGGATCAGGGATCAGAATAAAAAGGTACTCAGCACACAGTAGGTGCTCCTCTGAATTGAAGCAAAAGGAAAAAACAATCCCAGAGTCACTGTGAGAGGGGGGCACTTAAATGTCAGGTAAGAAAAGGAGGAGACTGAGGTGGTGGCAGCATGGCTTTGGGAAGGAGTGTGATGGGTCATGAAGTAGGGGTGACAGATGGCCTGCCCTGACCCTGACTCTGGCCCTTACTGTCAGACAGCACTTCATATGCCTCGGCCACCTCCTTGAACTTCTTCTCAGCAAACTCTTTATTATCTGGATTCTTGTCTGGGTGCCACTGTAGAGCCTTCCTCCGATACCTGCAGGAAGTGGGTTCAGAGGAAAAGGTCAGGGGACAAACACAGGCACTTCCTACCAGAGAATAGAACAACCTATTTTCTGTTAGCCCAACATACCTCTTTAACCACTCAGATCTCCATCCATCCCAGCTGCTAGGGCTGCCTCTGTAGCAATGTTTTAACAGAGTCCCTATCTCTCCCCTCTGCAGCAAGTGCTGGGAATACATGCTTAGATTATAATGTGAGGGTGAGAAAGCCCCAGACTTAACCCCTCCCTAGGGCTCACGGGGGCTGGGGCTGCAAAAGATGTGGGTACATGTGGCCATGGAGGATACTAAGGCACTGGTCCCTCCTGGTCACAGTGCTTGAGCATCTTTGCACTGCATCCTGAGAAAGCCTACACCTAGAGGCTGGGGGTTGGGGTAGGAGTGAAGGAGAGGAGAGGGGATAGGAGGGTACACGGGAAAAGAACTGACAGTGCAGCTCCCAGCAGAACTTCAAGCTATAGACTTTCTCCTACTTATCCAGGGGTCTCCTTTCTCCCTACAGGGGTCACTCTTCTGAGGGAGGTCCCCAATCTTTCTAATGACCTAGTTCCCTTGGCATTGTCTCTGAAGGGCCCCAAGGTGGTTGGAGGAGAGTGAGGGAGGGTGAGTGGCTTTCTGATGCACAGCGGAGGCACTTACGCCTTTTTGATGTCATCAGCAGTCGCACTTCGCGGCACGTCTAGGATCTCGTAGTAGGATGCCATGGCAACTCGTTAGTCTTCAGGTGGGTCTCCTTAGGGCTGCGGTAGAGAAGGAAGAGTCAGGCCGAAAGAGCTGCGAGCTTCTCCCTGGGGCTGGAGCCCCCCAGGGCGGAGGGGGGGTCTCTCCCACAGGGCAGCGGAGCCCGCTGGGCTCTGCTGGCTGTCGGTGACTAGGCTCCCTCAGGCAGCCTTATCGGCCCGTGCAGGCCAGTGCCTCGGGCTATCTCGGGGCGCAGGGCCGGAGCGCCCTATTGCAGCCCTTAAACTCCAGCGGCCCGGTCCAGGGCTCCCTAGTCTGTTCGGGGGCCCCTGCCCGCACCTCCTCCGCCTGGAGTCCCTGGCCTCCTGCAGCGCCCCGCCCCTGCCCCCCGCCGGGAACCGTCTGGCACCGGCTGCCCGGCTCGCGGCTGCTGCGTAGGACGCGGCCGGCCCAGCTGTGCGCGCAAGCATGCGTCAGCGACACGGAAACTACTAGAGACCCAGAGGAGGCCGGCTCAGCCTGTCACCTGGGGGGTGGGGGGTGGGGGGGGTGCTGCTGCAGGGGCTGCCGGGAGATAGGGGCGGAGCCGGCTATTTTGGGCTTGCACCAGCGCAACGTCATCCCCAGATGGGACCTGGGAGACAGCAGCAGCCTCCATCCAAGCGTGATGCACTCGCCGGCAAACAAGCCACCCGCTCCCTGGCCCCTCTGTGGTTTTCCTATAGACAGGCTTCATGACCGATGGTTACTCACCCGAAGACAATCACCACCTCATGGACTCACAGACTCCCCTGTGGGTCCAAACCCTCCTCTCTTCTTCAGATCCCTGCTCCAGCTCCAGGTCCTCAAAAGAAGCTGCCCAGACTTTCCTGAGTAGGTCCGACCGGCCTCTCATAGCATCTCGAGGCATCCTTCCTCACACTTGTCAGAGCAACAAATTGCCATTTATTTGTTTGATTATTTGATTGACATTCACCTCCACCACTAGGATGTAAATTCTGTAGGACAGAGATTGTGTCTTTTTTTCACTAGAATATTAGGACAGTAGTGGGTTTCAAAAATATCTATTGGATGATTAAATAATGAACAGATGGCAATATGTTAACAGTTTTGACACATTTTGGGGAGGTGGGGTTAAAGAGAAAAAGGAAAAACAAAACAAAACCAAAAAGGAATAGAAAATTCCCCAGATTTGACGTTTTTCTTTCTAAACTGATTCTGAGTTAACCTCTTCCACCTCAAAGTGATCCCTGGGTTCAGGCCTCATGGGAAATTTAGAGAACTTTCCAGAACTGTTTCCTGCTTGATATCTGGGCCAATCCATAAGCATTAGCTGAGCATCGTCTTTATTGTAGATGCTGCCAGGATGTAAAAAGAAGACTATGGCCCAATCCCTGCCTTCACAGAGCTGCAACTTGGTAAGATACCAGCCCATCAGTATAGCACACTGGGAAACCCCAAGGCTTTGGAAACAGACAGACCTGGGTTTGCAACCTGGTACTACCGTGTGACAGGAAAACCTCTGAGGACTCAGTTTTTCCTCCCTAAATACAGGTAATGCCTAAGGCTGTTTGAAAATCAAATGAGGTGTGCTACATAGTAGGTCTTAGTACAAATCCTCTCTGGCATCATGACTGCCCCAAGCAATAATGATTATGCAAATACAGCAGAGTGTTTCAGGCTGGGTGACCCAGAAATGCTTCACCAAAAGGAAAGGCTTGAGACAGACATGAGACAAGAGCGTGGTATGAGTTTGTCCAGTTTTCCTAGCTGCTTGCAGTCTAGGAGCCTCTTACCTACCTACATCTGGCAAATTCCCATTGCGTAGGCTTTGATGGGAGGCAGGCCACTACCTGCCACAAAATCCAACCCTCGCTTTCCCAGACATCCTAGCTCTAAGGGGGGCAGGCAAAAGCTGGACATTCTGCCAGCTGAAAGCTCCAACTGGGATTTTGAATCTGGAGCAAGTCAGAGAGAAGCTGGGGCAGTTGAGAATTCATTTCTGCAGTGGTGGCAGCAGAGCCAGCAGCGGCCTCTACTGTCTGGAGGAGGAAATGTCAGCCTCAGTGCCTGAGTGGGAAGAGGCCCCACTGCAGTGGGTGGAGGGGACAGGGGTTTTTTAGGCCCTGACCTTGACTGTGGTGCTGGTTGCCCAGCTTCTCATGGTATCTACCTGTTTGTGGAGCCTTGCTTGACAGCCCTCATATTGATTCTGTATGCTAACCAGGATCTCTCCAACTTGAGTGTGTGTGTTTCCTTTTCTTTTTTTATTTTGCCAGAGTTAGTTTCTGCTGTTTCCAACAGAAGTCCTGACTGACCTTGGTATAAGATGAAAAATAGGTTAGGTTGGGTCACTCCTAAATCTTCTAAATCTCTATCTTTTGTCTTATTTCTCTTATCTCAACAGACATTGGTCTAGCACCTACCATGTATGTGGTATTAAGAATAGGAATACAAAGAGGTTTAAGTTATAGTCCCTGTACCCAGGGAGATGAAAATCACATTGGGACACAGACAAAGGAACAAGTGAAAGAAATTAGATGGAACACATCTAACAAACAAAGGGTTAATTCCCTTTGTTCACAAAGAATTCCAATAAATTCATAAAAGACAAACAATGACATTTTTTTTTAAATGGGCAAAGGGCACAGAAGAGACGATACTGGCTTTTAAACATCAGAAGATGCTCAGTCTCACTCATAGGAAAAGAATTATAAAAGAAAGCTACAACAAAATACTTTCACTCACTGGGTGATTGACAAAGATCAAAAAAAAGTTTAATATGTTGCATGGGCAAGGCTGTGGGCACAGACATTCTCATATATTGGTAGTGGGAGGGGTAATTTGGATACAGCTTCTAAAGAGAGCAATATGGAGTATATCAAAATTAAAGATGCATAGCCTTTGACCTAGTAATGCCAATTCTAATAATTCATGGTTGTACATGGATGCAAAGAAGTAGGTACAAATGTTGCAGGATTCTTTTCAATACCGAAGGATTAGACACAATCTACATACCCAATAATAGCAGACTGGTTAAATAAGCAATGGTACATTATAGAATGGAATACTATACTGTCACCAAAAATATGGAGGCATATGTATATGTAATGATACGGACTGTCTTCTAGATTTATTGTTAACCGAAAGATGTAAAAGGGTATTTAAATATGTGTGGACACATTAGTTTCTTCATAGATGTCTGGAAGAAAACACTAACCAAAAAGTGAACAATGGTGGCTGCCAAGAGAGGAACAAATGAAGGGGACTTATTTTCACTGCAGAGATTTATTTTTGCTCTTTGTAAACCTCTTTGATCCCTTTTGAATTCCAAAGCATGTGCACATAATAACTGGTCAAATACATACATAATCTTTTAAAAGCTAGCTAGGGGAATAGGATATCAGCAAGAAATTAAATGTTACGGTCCAAGGCAGTCCATGCCTAGTACTAAGTGAGTGATGGAGACAGCCAGTAGGGGCGAGAATCTAGAGGTAGGAGAGGTCTCCAGGGCTGGATAGGTCTGGGTAACTGTGACCTAAGCTGGGAAGAATGGCAACATTGAGGCAAGCAGGGGGAGGTGGCGTCCCTGAAGGAGGCAATGCAGCTTTGGAGGCAGGCGTGTTCCTGACACATCAGAGGCGAGGGAATAAATGTACTGGGTGGAATCCAAGGTTGGGGAACTGTCTCTTCCATCTGCCTGCAGGAGGTAATTGTACCCTGGCTTTAGAAGCATCAGAGATGAAAGCATTCCCCTGCACCAAGGGAGTCCCCAGGAACCAGGCTGGGTGGTGCTTCCAGCTGCTCCATGGAGATCTGGTTTGTCACCTCCCGACACCCACACCCAGTCCAACCTAGGCCTGCCAGTGCTTGCCCAGAGTTACTAGCTGAGAGGAGATGGCCAACCAGCTGCCCAGGGTGGGTTGGCTGGTACAATACTCAGGAGGGGAGCCTGGTGACGTCTGTGGATACCCAGCCATCTTGGCAGGTGGAGACCTCACATCCCTCAGAGACCTCCCTCTTGGCTTCTCCCAAGCCCTCCCCTCACCTCCTTCGAGATGTCAGTGGAGGATGGTGCTATCAGAGGATACTGACAGCCTCAAAACTTGGCCCCAAAGACACCTCTGCCCTTGTTCAGTGTCAGAAGCTGGGTCCCTGCACCCCGTCTCACACACACACCCTCCGCTACAGTGCCTGGGCAGGGGAGTGTCAGGCACCACCCTGTCCCTGCCTTCAAGGCACCTGAGTCACTGTCTGAGCACTGGGGACCTGGAAGACCCAGAAGACATGGCACCTTGAAGGGTGCCTGGACCTGCTGCGGGCAGGAGGGGAGGACACCTGAGAAAGAGAAGGGCAACAACATAAGCTTTGACTCAGGCTGACTGAGGTTTAAATTCTGACTCTTCCACTTAACTGGCTGAGTAACTTTGTGCAAGTCACATGACTTCTCTGAGCCTCAGTCTCCCCATCGATAACATGGGAATTCACTACACAAGTCTATTTAATAACTATTGAGAATCTACTATGTGTCGGGCAGCACTGTGGGTGCTGAGTGTAGAGCAAGCCTTGTTCCCGCGGAGTGTCTAGCCCAGTGGGTGTCATAACTGTATTTACCTCAGAATTAAACAAGATAATATGGACGCAGGGCCTTGTAGACAGTATGTGCTCAACAAATGACAGCAATGTCTTGTGGTTTGAAAGGCTCCCAAAATAATCCCTCTTCCTTCCCCGAGTTTGAAGCCAGTTGAGAGAAAGACATAGGACTGAGATTTGAAAGTCAGCTGTTTTAGAGAAACAAACAAACAAACAAACAAACAAACAAACAAATTAGAGGATATAGCCTAGCTATTCAGCCAAAATGGGCTCTGAAATAGAATAGTTAAATTATCCATCTACCCCAACAACACATACACTTATACACACAATTGCAGGCCTCTGTCTTCCAGGAGCTTCCCCTGTCAGCCAGAATCCCCACTGAGGCATTGAGAATACTTGCTCTCTCTGGGCAAATCATTGAAAAATAGACGGAGGAGGCTGCTGGGCTGGGTGTGCCCATTTTCTCCCCTAAATGCCCCGCTATCCTGTTGCCTCCACTCCATCCTCTACTTACAAAATACTTGTTGAGATGAATGACAGGGACAGGAGAGGGGGACCAGATGGGGAAATGGAGGAGTCACTCCATTTCCAGTTTTACCTGAGGGCCATCCTGTGCTAGACCCAGGTACGGGTGTGTGCCGGTATGTGTTTTATTTGCCTCTTTTCTCTGAGATCCACGCCCCACCTTCCCTGCCTGGCTTTGTATATCACAGGCTGCACCTCCTTTTTCCTAGGCTCCCTCTTACCAACTAGCTGCTGTCAAGGTTCAGCCAATGGGAACCACTGACTGGAGATTCAGGAGGGGAGGAAGGGAGAAGCCAGGATATTTCTCCCCTTCTACCAAAGTCAGAGGGAACTCAGGCAGTGCTGTGTCTCCTCCATGGCTCTGAACCCTGCCAAATGCCCCTCCTTCCTTGGCCCTCTTGCTCTCTTTGGTTAGTTCCACTGTGGCTCCAACTCCCACCTAGCCACCCCACCTCCTAGGCTCTGGCATCATCATCTCATCCCTTGATTCCTCCAGTCCTAAGGTGATAGCAGCTTCCTGATGTTGCTGACTTTTGGGTTTCCGTCACAGCATCCAGTCCTGGGAATGGGACACTACAGGAAAGACAGAGGCCAGGGCAACAGTGAGCATTGCATCTCTCTGGGGCTGGGGGTAGGGTGGGGATTGCCCTAATTCCAGCACCTCCAGTGGTTAAACCATTCCTCCAGCACAACAGGCGCTACAGAAAATCCACATACAAGGATTTTAGGGGCAGCCATCTGGTTGCAAGTGGGGGCTTAAAGCTGTACATGTGGCATAGGTTTAAAGAAAGGTCATTTGTCTTTATCAAAAAGTGGTGGGTGTGATGGAGTTTACAGGGACGTAAGTCCCCCACCCCTGACTCCCAGCCATTTCCCCATTGTTGCTGCCACTGTGCCACTGCTCTGCCTTAATGCTGGCATCCTGACTCTACACACAAACCTCCTACCTGAAGGACAGGAGGGTGGGCTGGTGAGCACCAGCTACATCAACTACTCTAAAGGCACCATTTCAGATCCCCTGGCTTCACCAGGCTCTTGTGGCAGCCCTGTGCAACTCACACCAGGTTTTGTACATGGACAATTTAACAGTGCCTTACCTTCTGCCCCAGGGTTTCTCTGTTGACCCTGTAGCCCCAAGTGTGTGCAACCTGGAAGTGCAGGTGAGTTAATATCTGATGGGGTCAAGGTGTAACCAATGGAAGAATGGAGCCAGTGTGTAAGTTCCCCACCCTCACCTCCTCTCCTGCCCACTCTCCCAAGGAATGATTCTGAGATGCCATTTGTCCAGCTACATCTTCTCTAGGGTGACTTCTCCTTCCTTCTCTGCTTTTACCTGCCTTGGCTCCCATTCTGCTCCCTGGAATTGCACTGTGTAATGAAATCTGAAGTCAGATTTGCTTTCTGGGGAACCAGGGTAAGATACAGCCTTCCTATCTCTTACAAAGGAAAAGCCCTCCCCCCTCCAATGGTTTTTCCCAAGAGAAAAAGACATTTGTGAGACAGTAAGGCCACAGAACTTTATTTAGGACAGACAAGAGGATTCCCTTAGTATTCATCTCCTTCTTCCTCTTCTCCCTCCCCCTCCACACTATCCATGCCCACCTCCTCGTAATCCTTCTCCAGGGCAGCCATATCCTCCCGGGCCTCGGAGAACTCACCCTCCTCCATGCCCTCGCCCACATACCAGTGCACAAACGCCCTCTTGGCATACATCAGGTCGAACTTGTGGTCCAGGCGGGCCCAGGCCTCGGCAATGGCAGTCGTGTTGCTCAGCATGCACACGGCTCGCTGCACCTTGGCCAGGTCACCCCCAGGCACCACAGTGGGTGGCTGGTAGTTGATACCAACCTTGAAGCCTGTGGGGCACCAGTCCACGAACTGGATGGTACGCTTGGTCTTGATGGTAGCGATGGCGGCATTGACATCCTTGGGTACCACATCTCCACGGTACAGCAGGCAACAGGCCATGTACTTGCCATGACGGGGATCACACTTCACCATCTGGTTGGCAGGCTCAAAGCAGGCATTGGTGATCTCTGCCACTGACAGCTGCTCGTGGTAGGCCTTCTCTGCAGAGATGACTGGCGCATAGGTGGCCAGGGGGAAGTGGATGCGAGGGTAGGGCACCAGGTTGGTCTGGAACTCTGTCAGGTCCACGTTGAGGGCTCCGTCGAAGCGCAGGGAGGCTGTGATGGAGGAGACGATCTGACCGATGAGGCGGTTGAGGTTGGTGTAGGTGGGGCGCTCGATGTCCAGGTTGCGGCGGCAGATGTCATAGATGGCTTCGTTGTCCACCATGAAGGCACAGTCTGAGTGCTCCAGGGTGGTGTGGGTGGTCAGGATGGAGTTGTAGGGCTCGACCACAGCTGTGGACACCTGCGGGGCTGGGTAGATGGAGAATTCCAGCTTGGATTTCTTGCCATAGTCAACAGAAAGCCGCTCCATCAGGAGTGAGGTGAAGCCAGAGCCGGTGCCCCCTCCAAAGCTGTGGAAGATGAGGAATCCTTGGAGTCCTGTGCACTGGTCAGCCTAGATAGTGAAGGCAGAGAGAGTGTGGGATATGAAGCACAGCTGAAAAACAGGGAAGAACCAGCTTGTGCTGCTTCAGATTTCCCCAAAAGTTTCATAAAATCCTTGGAAGACTTCTTTTCTGAGATCAACAACCCAGGAACCTGATCCCCATCCTTGCTGGAGGCTGAAGTCGATCAGAGAGCCTTGGGCCGGCATTGTTTGGATCCCTGTTTTTCACAGGGCCTCCTGCCTACATCCCTACAATACAAAGGGATATTCTGGGAATGTTTATGGGCTCCCATAGCTTAGGAGAGCAGCCTATAAACAGGTTTGCACTCATGGCCACTCTGCCCAGCATCAGGCCAGCCGCTGTAGGAGAGAAAGAGGACACCCAGCTCCAGGCTGGAGCCCACACTCTGCCTCCCCTCCACACCAGTCCTGATTCTCTGTCTTTAAGACTTGTCCAGGAGGCTCTCCCAAGGATGGAAGTTGCCCTTCCTGATCTGGTCTTCAGACCGCTTCACAACAGGAATTCAGATTCCCTCTTCCCCAGCCCTCAGCTCTTCTCTCACCAGTTTCCGGATCCGGTCCAGCACCAGATCGATGAGCTCCTTTCCGATGGTGTAGTGACCTCGGGCATAGTTATTGGCAGCATCTTCCTTGCCAGTGATGAGTTGCTCTGGATGGAAGAGCTGGCGGTACGTGCCCGTCCGAACTTCATCTAGAGTGAGCAGAGTTTTAGGCCCCCTTCCCCTTACATCCTGGCTCCCAGAGCCCCAGGATACCCAAAAGGGGTGCAGCCAACAGTACCAAGTCCTACCCTAGAGGAACCCCATTCAGACTGCTGCTATTGCCCTTTAAGTTCTTCAGTGAGGAGGAAAGAGATGTGAAATGATCTTGAGACTTTGCAGCTGAGTGACAGCAGATCAAGAATTCTAACTGGCTTCAGGAACTGGGAACCACAAACTCAGTGCTCTCCAGTTAAGGAGAAGGACTTGCTGTGGTACCTGGGACAAGGCCATGGCAGGGCTGATCATCACTCACCGATCACAGTGGGCTCCAGATCCACAAACACTGCCCGGGGCACATGTTTTCCAGCCCCAGTTTCACTAAAGAAGGTGTTGAAGGAGTCATCCCCTCCCCCGATGGTCTTGTCGCTGGGCATCTGCCCATCTGGTTGGATCCCATGTTCCAAGCAGTAGAGCTCCCAGCAGGCATTGCCAATCTGCACGCCGGCCTGCCCCACGTGGACTGAGATGCACTCACGCTGAGTGGGCAAAGGGCAGAGAGAAGCGTATAGTGTCTGGATATGATTCCTGCCTTCCTTCCTTGAGTGGTTCTCTGGCTAAGAGCAAAAGTGCCTGGACTCTGCTCTCTTGGACCCACCTCCCTTGTCTAAGCATTTACTGGTGGTAAATTGAGGACCAAGAGGCACTGGCTCCTGGAACTGTGCCAAAACCCTCAGGGGAAGCAGAAGATGTAGCTGGTTCTGATTATAGAGTCTTGCTCAGTGACTAAGTGCTTTGAGGAACATTGAGGGGCTCAGATCAGTCTGACAGAGCAGAATAGTCAACCCACCCACGTCCAGAAAGAAATTAGGAGCCAGTGGTGAGGGAGGCAAGATCCAAGTGAAGTTTCAGGGGTCAGCGATAAGGAAGAGGTTCAGAAAAGGAGAAAGGACTCTGGATTCATGTTACAGCTAGAAATGCCAGTGAGGAAGGGAAAGTGGGCCTGGAGTGGCTGTGCACCTGCTGTTCTTTCCTCTCAGGTGTGCGTGGTTCTGGAGTGGAGTGGGGCTGGGAAGAAAGTTCTTCCCAACATGATTCAAGGATAGTAGCCAAAGAACTCTTGGCCCCTGAAGCAGGACTGGGATAACCTGCTTAGTCCTAGAGAAGAGGAAGCACGTTGCCCTTCCTGGGAAGCCCCGTGAACATCAAAAAGACTTGACCCTCTTGCTTTCATCATTTGTTGAGCCTCAACTATGTGTCTGATGTTGTGTGGACACTGGGGATACATACACATAATACCCTGTTCCTGCGCTTAAGAAACTCTCTATCTAGGGAAAGGAGAGTTTCATATGTTAACAGACATGTGACAGTGTGGTAAGTGGGATCCCAGAGTGTGTCTCCCTGCTCTGCTTGAGAAGTATTTATGGCAGACCTTAAAAACAAAACGAACACATCCATCAAATTTCCCCCAAACTCTAAGGCTTAACCATGTGGAGAAATGTGAATTCTCACACAGCTGGTAGCAGCCTAAAGTGATGTATCTCTTTAGGAGAGTGATTTGGCAATATCAGGAAAGAAGAAGATGCTCTTGCTCTAGAGAAATTCTCACACAGGGAACCAAGAAAACATGTGCAAGAACAGTCACAGCACTGTAGCAACAGAAGCCAGTTAAATGTCCTCCTCCAACAGGAGAAAATGGATCAAAAATGATCTGGAAGTAGAAGTGGATGAATACAAGAAAGAATCTTAACTAAAAAGATTCTTATCAAAAAAAAAGCCTATTAAGAATACTCATACGATGCCATTTACATAAATCTTTAACTTATAAAATGATACTATGCATCATTTACAGATACATTTTTGTATTTGCTATAAAAATAAAGAAAGCACAGGAAAATATTAACATTCAGTTTGGAATAATGGTTCTCTCTGGTAGAGGAGGGAGATGACTGCAATCGGAAAAAGATTCTACTTTTAAGAAATAGAAAGTGTTTAAGGCTGGGTAGCAGGTATTCATTATATTATCCTTTATACTTTTTTGCATGTCTGAAATATTTCATAATTTTTAATGTGGATGCTTTCCCCATAAATTTAATACTTCACTGACTTTGTAAATATGACAAAAGGGCCTTGACTTCTTTGGATTTTTAGATGACTGGGATTAATACATAAACCATCTGTATCCCAGCCCCATTACTTCTCTACTTGACTTGAGCAAGAGTCTTATCCTCTCTGTGGGTGTCCTTTCCCCTGAAATGGGGTGATAACAAGAGGTTCCTCCTAGAATTACTCTGAGGATTAAACGAAAGAATGTATGCAAGTTGCCTGACTCACTGCATGACACACAGTAAGATGCTCCATTCCTGTTGGGTCGCCTAACAAATTCCCCATCCCCCAAGCCCTAGTGTTATAGTAAGAGAAAGGGATTTAAGGACAAAGGGCTCCAGAAATTCCCAAGTCCAGGAGAGAGGGCTGACTCGGCTCACCAATCACCTAGCGAGGTCAGCCCACCACTGCACCTCAGAGCCTGCCCAGGCTCTGTGTACAAAGTCAGACACCATCCTGGGCCCCACAACTGCTGGCCCACCAGGGCGTCTCTGACCTGGGGTATGCCTCAGATGCTGGAAACAATGCCCCTTATTCTGGGTTTGGGCAAATAACTCAGCCCCTGCAATCACACAGACTTGGCCTCAAACCCCCATCCCTCTAGGATCTTGGATAAGTTTCTTCACCTCAGTTGCTCTGATTCCCTTTTCTGGACTATGAAAATAGTATAATCTCATACGCAGCAGGCTTTGTCATTAGGTTGTTTAGTTCCATATATTAAGCATTAATTAGGCACCAGGCACTGTGCTAAGGGCTGCACTTACATTATCTCATTTAATCTTCACGACAACCCCCTTAGGTAGGTGTTTCTGTTACCCCATTTTACAGATGAAGAAACTGACTCTCTGGTCAAGCAACTGGCTCAAGGTCATGAGTAAAACCAGGAACATTCAGAGAGGGGACAGCCTGGCTGCAACCATGCTCATAACCGCTCTTCTTTCCTGCCTGGTGGCAAAACAGGTAAAGATATCAGATGAGCCCCCCGCACAACCAGCTCTCAATAGTTGGGAGCACCCTCCTCCTCCTCCCCTCCTCCCTCTCCCCAGTGATATGTAACTGAAATAAGGGGGTCAAACCAAGGCACAGCAGAAGAACAGGGCTATGAAGTCGTGTCCCTACAGCTGGGAGGTGGAACCAGAGGCCAATAGGGGCCCAAGGTTTGCAGGAAAGCACCTGCACTTTCTGCTCCTGTCCTGCTCACCCTACTCTCCCTACCCCTAAATTCAGAGCCCTTCAGTAGCTCTAGGCTCAGACCCATATCTTAGTTACCATCACATGTCCTTCTCCACCCCCTGAATATTCCCCCACATACCAGTACATTTGGGGGGGGCTACATTCACATCTGGAAGTCTCTGTCCCTCTCCCCCACCTCACTTGCCCACACACTGTAGTCTCATGAACATCTGGACCCATGGGACCCTCGTTATCATGCTTGGCCCTCACCCCTGCTCACCATTCTGCCTGGCTGGGGGCTGGCTGGAGTCTGTCTGTCTGTCTGTCAGCTGCGAGATGGAAGGCAGGGACAGGTCTGTGAGGGACCCACAGCCGCAGGCCTCCTTATACTCTCTGGCTTGTTCTCAGGGAGGGAATGTTGTTAGAAACGGCCCCAGGAGGGCAGGCCTGTTGACTTGGTTCCCAGGCAGCAGGCAAGCACTGGGCCCGGGCCTGGGTCCAAGCAGGGGAGCAAGGTGGGGCGGGCAGAGGAGGGGCCTGCTGGAAGCTCCACGCATCCAGGCCCCAGGGCAAAAGGTGTCTGTTGCTCAGCCTCACAACCCTGCTTCCTGGAGGCACAGCTTGGCCCTCGCAGGTGGGAGAGGATTTAGAAATCAAGCCTCCTGAGCTCTAGCACCACCCCCACCCCCAGTGTGGGTGAGGATTGGAAGTAAAGGTGGGCATGGGGTGCTAAGGAGAGTCTGCTGTGAACCAGAAATAATGAGTCCTCGGGCAAGAGATCGACAGGAGGCCTCCTGGGTGGAAACTCAGAATATCATAGAACAGCGGAAACTAGAGATCAGCTTTAGCCCCATCTTCTTTTGCCTCAGTCTTCTCGTCTGTATTGTGAGATTAAACAAGATAAACTTTCTTAGGTGCTTAGTCTAGAATTGATGTTGTTCTCCATGGGCAAAACAAGATGCTGAGCAGAGGCTCAGGGCTTTACTAAGTGTGTCTCCCTGTTCCAGTGCAGGTCTTTGCTGGTCTAGCCTGGCCTTATTTTCTCACAGAAGGAGTCGTCTTCTGGCCTTAGAAAAAATTATGAGATAAAACTGTTACCTTCTCACATTTGTATCCTGCTGTGTAGTTCTTCAGGCAGCATCACCCCTTATCTCCTCTGAGTCCCTCAACAATTTTGTGAGGTAGGCAAGGCAGGGCCTCCACTCTCAGAGGAAGAAAAGGAAATGGAAGCCTCTTGTGTCTTGCCCAAGGTCACATGGGTGTTCATTAGCAGTGAAATTAAGATTCTTTTGGGACTCAGGTTTGGTGCTTCTCTCCTTTCCACATGGCAGAGTTTTTACAGTGTCTCCTCCTCCTCTTGTGCCTTTATTTCAGTCCTTCCCATCTTAACTTCTGTGGTCAGTTGTGCTCACTCCCTTGCATACCCCTCCACTCCCTTGCCTCCCTCTAGTTTCAGCTTCCTCATGTGACTAAATCACAACCCTGGTTAAATCCATTTCTTCACCAATTGTGCATGCATTGACCCAGTTAAACAGTGGCAGTAGAAAATCCCAGGACCATACTGACTGATCTGACTTCAAATGCATGACCACTAACCTCAAAGTGCCCCTAATGCTACCTGGAAACCACATTACATCTCTTTAGTCACACTTCCAGCGAACAGCCATGACCAGAAATAGAAATGCCAGGTTTAGCAAATAAAAGAAGTTTATCTAACAGTCCTATCCAGGAAGTAGTTGCTAATGTGAATTTTTTTCAGTCACTGTGGCAAATGGTGAGAGAGTTATTTTGAAGTTGGGGCTTTTTCAGAGCCTTTCTCATCACAGTATACCAAGGTGTGACCCAGAATTTCAAGATGGTTAACTCTGGTTTGAGCTATGGACTGAAGTCTTCTCTCTCCTACCTGAAACTAAGAGACCAAGATCCCCAGAGAGAAGACACAGTCAACCAACACTGCAAAGGTAAGGAAGCTCAGTTTACACTGGGTTGATCCATGAAGTCATAGACCTCAAGAATTACAATTCATATGGATGGATTTGGGGCCCAAAAGTCTCCTGCTAGCACTTCAACTTCTCCCAACTGATCTTCAAAGTTGGGCATCTCAGAGTCAACACAGACAACGCCAATTCTGGAAAGAAAATTATCCTCAAGGCAGGCAGAGGCAGGGGTCTTATGTAAAACAGAGTAACAAGACGGAGATTTTTGACAGCATATTAATGTATTTAAGTTATAAAATGAGAGGTAGTCAATACTCTTCATTCCTTCAATAAATACTTATCGAGTGTCTGCTATGTGCCAAGCACTGTTCCAGGTGCCAGAGATACAGTGGTGGACAAAAAGTGGTGGTTTTAAGGGGTTTACATTTTCATAGGAAGACATAATAACTAAACAAACAGTAATTTCGGGTAGTAATGAACACACAAAGAAAACAAAACAAGATAATGGCACAGAAAGAGATGGGGGGCTACCATTGAGAGGAAGCCGCTCTTGAAGAAGGTGATGTTTGAATGGAATGACAAGGAGTCAGCCACGGCAAGGTCTGGATCTTAGTGCTCCAGGCAGAGAGAATTTTGAATGCAAAGCAGCAAGCCTGGCTGTTCAGGGAAGCTGAGGATGGAGGGAGGGAGGGAGCCATGCAAGATGAGATCATGTAAAGGGGCCTGGGAGGAGAATGGCTTTTATTACATGTGCAGTGGGAGAGTTTTAAGCAAGTGTCATTGCCTACTTTGTGTTCTGTTTTAGAGAGATTATTGCAGTTGCTATGTGGAGAATGCCTTATAGGGGTTTAAGAGTAGGAGCAGGAAGCTAGTGAGGAAGTTAGGGAAGGCATCCTGAAAGGAGGGGATGGTGGCCTGGACTAGAGGGGGGATAGGGGAAGTAGCTGGGTTTGAAGTAGTTTAATAAGACATGCTAATGTAGGGTGTGCAGACCCACCCAATAGCCTTACCTGATCCCTGCCTCCATTTCTTCTTTGCTGGCATGGTCCTGATTTGGTATAATTATTCACCCTTCCACTTGTTCAAGGAAGATGGCCTTTCCCCAGACCTAGGGGTGAGTCTAGGTTAGTCTGAACCATTCGTGGTAATTCCATTCACTCCCTCCAGTGACTGGTTTAGGCATGGAGCCAGTGAGATATAAGGGAAAGTCTGCTAGGGTGCTTTAAGGAAAGGCTTTTCTCCCTGATAAAAAAAGATGCGAGAGGAAACCCTCTTTTCCTGCCTCAGGATGGTGTCATATTAGGGTATGATACTTGGAGTTGCTGCAGCCATCTTATGATCAGGAGAGAAGATGTCACCAGCCCATTGAGGATGCCAGAGCAGAAAGCTGGAAATACCAGACCTATTGATGACATCACCGAATCAAGCTTGGAACCGCCCTACACTTAGATTTCTTGCAGGATAATAAATATCCCCATTGTTTAAGCTGTTGGTTTTTAGGCTTTCCGTTACTTGAAGCCAAAACATTCTAACTAATAAAAGAGGGGAAGAAAAGAGGGAAAGAAAGAAATGCAGGGTGATTCTAGGTTTTTAACTTAAGCACTTGGGTGAAAGGTGATACTGTTTACTCAGGCTCAGAAGCCTAGGACAGAAGCAGGTTTGACAGGGAGTGTGATGAGGGTAGTATATTGAGAGTTCTACTTTGAGTGTGTTATCTTGAGATGTCTAATGGGGCTTTCAAGGTATGATGTCAAGAAGGCAAATAGTCATGTGAGCCTGAATTCAGAAGAAAGGTCCAAAATGGAGGTATACATTTGAGAGTTCTCAGCATATAGGTGATATGTCTTTCTTTTTCTTCTATTCTTGCATTACAGTCTGGAAATGTATATACTCTAGGTACCCTTTTTTGGATAACCCTAGTAATGTTATAATCACTTTTTATTAGGGACATTTAAAAATATACCCCAAAGCAGAGATAATATAATAAAACCCAATATACTCATTACCCACCTTCAACAATTGCTCCTCCAGGGAGAAAAACACGTGAAGAAAAGAGGGAGCCTGGGACTGAGCACCCTTTAGAGATAAGCCATCAAAGACCACAATGAATGAGTGGCAAGGAAAAAACCAGAAGAGGGGGCATCATCGAAGCCAAGAAAGAAGTGTTTCAACTATGAAACACTATGAAGTAAGGATCAACTGTGTCAAACACTGTTGAGTGGCTGAGAAAGATGAAGAAAGAGAGGTGTGACCTTTGGCTTTGGCAAGATGGAGGTCACTAGAAACCCTTGCAAGAACATCTCAGTGGAGCATGTGAAGCAAGCCTCAGTGAACAGTGGGGAGGAGAGAAGACACGGAGATATCCCTTTGGAA
Organism: Vicugna pacos; assembly: GCF_048564905.1. Classification (NCBI taxonomy): domain Eukaryota; kingdom Metazoa; phylum Chordata; class Mammalia; order Artiodactyla; family Camelidae; genus Vicugna; species Vicugna pacos. Next base: position 80,295,511 of record NC_132991.1, on the reverse strand, counting down.
AGATGCTTCTGTGAGAAGAAGGACAGCTGGTAGATGGAATCAGTAAAGACATTTTAAACTTTGAGGACCTTGCTGCACAGCTCCAAGATGGAGGTGAGGCTCTGAGAAGAGGTTAGAAAAGATGGAGCGAGCAATGAGCAAGGAGAAGAGGGAGAGAGATCCAAAGAGAGAGTGGACACTCATGTAGGGTAGATGAGCTAAGCAATGAACTAAGCATTGGGAACAGTGAAGAAGTGCCTCATATCATCTTCTAGATTCTGTACATGTATGTGAATGTCTAACAATTTTCTATCTGGTAACGTGGACTATTACCTGTACACCTAGCCAGAGCTTATGGCCCCAATTCAGGAGATCTGTATTTATCCTGAGGAGATACATACACACTCATAGTCATGCACGTACATGCACGAGCATGCACATTCAAACACACTTGCACCATCAGAAGCAGAATCTATATTCCATCAACACACCTTGGGCAGTTTTCCCTGCACCCTCTCTTCTCCATTTCCCCTTCCAGAACACCTGCTCGGGGATTGTGAATTCCTTGCTACAGGGGCCAGGGTAACATAAATATATGATGTTGGTTGAGCATATGATATTAAATGGCAACAGGCATTGGTCTTCTGTGTCAGGGAGACTCAGAATGGTGAGGACTGGGTGAACTGAAGCAGCTTGTTGCCCATCCTAAGAGGTAGCCACCACTTGGTACATTTGTTGCTACATTGGTTTCCTATCCTGGCTGTAACAAATTGCTACAAACTTAGTAGCTTAAAACAACACAAGTTTGTTATCTTACAGTTCTGGAGATCAGAAGTCCAAAATAGGTCTTAAGGGGATTGTAATATTATGATTTATAAGAAAAATATATATTTGGTTACTTAGATGACCAAAATGTATTTCTTATATATTATTTGGTCTTTGTCCACCCCTCCTGGCTCACAGTTCCCAAAACCCTTAGTATTTCCCAAGTGTTGGCAGTGATCAAAACTTGTCTTTTCTTATGTTAATGAGGTGACTTTTGGACCCACCTAAGGATGGGGGCTGCTTGCCAGTGGAGCCAACCCAGTGATTAGAGGGGCAGATCCACTATCCCCTTCCAACCTCCTTGGAGGGGAGGGGTCTGGAAATTGAGTTCAATCACCAATGTTCAGTGATCTAATCAATCATCCCTACATAATGAAGCTTCCATTAAAAACTCAAAAGGATGTGGTTCAGAGAACTTCCAGGTTGGTGAACACATGGAGGTGATGGGAGGCTGGCATGCCTAGAGAGGGCATGGAAGCTCTGCACCATTTCTCCATACCTTTCCCTATGCATCTCTTCCATCTGACTGCTCCTAACTTATATCCTTTTATAATAAACCAGTGATCTAGTAGGTAAAATGTTCCCTGAACTCTGTGAGCCTCTCTAGCAAATTAATTGAACCCAAGGAGGAGGTGGTGGTAACCTCTAATTCATAGCCAGTCAGTCAGAAGTACAGGTAACAAGAGGAGAGTGTAAAGCTCAGTGATAGAGCACATGCTCAGCATGCACAGCATCCTGGGTTCAATTCCCAGTACCTCCATTAAATAAATAAATACATAAATACATAAACAAACAAACAACACTAAGTACCCCCTGACAAGACAAAACAAAACAAAAAGAAGTACAAGTGGCAACCTGAACTTGCAACTGGCATCTGAAGTGGAGGGTAGGGGTGGGAGGACAGTCTTGTAGAACTGAACCCCTAACCTGTGGAATCTGATGCTAGCTCCTGGCAGAAAGCTGTATTCTCGAACACCCTGTTGGTGTCTCAGAACTGCTTGGTGGTGTGGTGGGGGAGCCCCACCCCATTGGAACTGGAAAACTATTTAGGGATAAACTCAAGGTGTTGGCAGGGTTGCCTTCTTTCTAAAGACTCTAGGGGAGAATCTGTTCCTTGCCTTTTCCATCAAGAGGCTGTCCACATTCCTTGACTCATGACCTCCTTCCATCCTGAAAGCCATCAATCTGACCTCTCCTTCCTTGACTCTGACTCTCCTGCCTCACTCTTCCATTTGTAGGGACCCTTGTGATTATATTGGGCCTACCCACAAAATCTAGTATAATCTCCCCATCTCAAGATCTTTATCTTAATCACATCTGCAAAGTCTTTTGCCATGTAAGGTAACACGGTCACTGGTTCCAGGGATTAGGATGTGGACATCTTTAGGAAGTTATTATTCTGCCTATCACAGCTTCTAAATGGGAATGCAGGCCTACTATAGCCAGATTTTCCAGTTCTTCTCAAGATAAACTAGAAATCTGGATTTTTACATGACTGTGCAGAAAAGAATTAACGTAACAGGCCTGAGACTGCTATCCTTAGAAAGGCCTGCTCACAAGGTTGGTCTTTTGCTGACATCTGGAACTTGGCTCTCAGAGTGTTCCCAGTCAGCAGCTAATGGATAAAGATGGTTTGCTGTGCCTAGACTGTATGTAAATGATATGATTTATGCTAAATGCCTGCTTTTCTTCTGGGAGTCTGGAATTTTGGTATGTGCAAGGCAGAGGTCCCTGTGTGACCAGCTCCCACTAAAAACCTTGCGTGCTGAGTCTCTAATGGGCTTCCTAGGGCAGAAACACTGCAGGGAAATGTTGCTCCATTTTCATTTTGGAGGAAGAGTACATTGTGTGCGCCTTTATGGGAGGGAGAGGGCATATAGCCCCTTAGCCTCTGCTTGTGTGTTTTTCCTTTATTATCCAGCTGTGTATTGTTCCTCTATCACTGTAAAAGACCTTAGCTGTGAGTCCATCTAGCAAATCTCCTAATATGGGGGGTGGTCTTGGGAATGCCCCAAACAAAGACAATTCCTGATTTTTTCCATATTCTAAACTCAATGGGGGTTAAAACTGTGAGGGCCAACAAAACATTTCTGAGAGGGAATTTGGCCTCCAGGCTGCTAATTTGCAACTTCTGGTTTCCTAGGTTTCTCCTCTAATTTTAGCCCCATCTTTGTAGTGAAACAATTCATCTGACACACACTTTGCAAATGTTTACCATGTGCTAAGCACCATACTACAAACTAGGGACCCAAAAATGGGTAAGACACAATGCTTACCTTCAACAAAGTCGCCATCTAGTAAGATGGACATGTATATGAGTAACTGCAGCATCGTGTGCTACATACACTAAAATAAATGCAGAAAATGCTCTAAGAGTCCAGACAGCTATGCACTATGCATGCTAAGCATGTGCTCCACCATTAAGCTATATCCCCTGCCCCACAGTGCTTTGCTGTGTATGTACACATCTCTCAGTACACATCATCTGATCCTCACAGTCCAAAGTTATTATCCCAGTTTTACAAAGGAAGAAGCTGAACCTGAAGGGCAAAGAGGTTTAGAGTTTGGCCTGAGATAGCTCAAGTCTCCTAAAATACTCATTCTGCTGGGGTTGGGATGCACAAGGGAAAAAGAGGACCAAGGAAGCTTGCAAGAGGCCATATGTTCTGTAATCACCAGGGCTCCTTATTCTGTAGAGACCATGACCCCAGTTTCCAAAGCAGCCTCACTATATGCCGTTGCCAGTTTTGTTTTTTTAAATAAATGTCTTGTTCTCCCAACCATATGACAAGTCTACTGGAAAAAGAGAACTTGTCATATTTCATTGTATTCCTTTCCCTGCCTTGCCTAAGAAAGGTGTCAATTAGCTATTTCATTAACAGAAAGTTGTTCATTAATAGTTATTTTATCCCATTGTGTTGTATTGTCAGGCAGCCCTGGCCCTAGAAAACACGATGGTAGGAGAGGCATGTGAATCTTCCAAGCGACTAGCCTGGGAGACAGGTTTCTTAAGACCATGACAATAGGCACATAAGGCACTTCTGACGATTTCCCAGTGAAAGGAGACAGCTAGAAAGCGCAACACATGTCAGGTAAAGCAGAAGTAGGTTGAAAAGCCCATTCTTGCAAGAAAAGGAAATAAAATGTAGAATGAAGGAACAGCTTCAGCTGAGGCCTCTGCCTGAATGCTGAGGGCATTGAGATGCAGGTCGCAGATCCTGCCTGTGGCTTAGGGACCAAGGGGATGGGAAAGTCAAAATTAGCCATGATGTCAGAATCTCCATTTTCTTTTTTCTTCTTCAGAGTCAGCAAACACTATAATACTTCACAATGCTTTCAGGGTGGAATCACTGTCTCCTTTTCACCGGTGAAGATACCAAAAATTCAGTGAGTTTAAGTCACTTGCCCAAGGTCATATAGGGTAGTGAGAATGCGAATCCAGGCCTTGAGGGCTTCAGTCCAGAGCTCTGCGGTTCTGGCAGCAGGAAAGCGAGCAGGCGGCGGCGGCAAGGGCCTGCTAATTGTGACGGTGCTGATGACGGGACCACTAACCGGCGGGCAGCCGGCGAGCAGGAACAGATTTTGTGAGTGAGCCCTCGAAGACAGACTGTGGGGCTCAGCTCTGTGGAGCAGCCTAAGGGATGGGCACCCTGGGGCTCAGGTTGTGCAGCTCTCTGTCCTCGGCCGCCCACCGGAGTTGGCGAAGGCCAGCCGTACCGGCCGGGGACAAGCAGGCCGCATGCGGTTATAAGGGGTTCCCAGGGTGTGGGCCGGAGCCAGGCAGCCGGCCAGAGCCTCCAGGGAGGCGCGGCGGGGAGGGCACCAGCGAACCGGAGCCAGGCAGCCAGCCAGAGCTTCCAGGGAGGCGCGGAGGGGAGGGCACCAGCGAAGGCTGGCTGCAGCCACTTTGGAAAAACAGCCTCTACAGCACCCGGCCTAAGTCAGAACACCTGAGCGACAAGTGCCCCCATGACGCAGGTGCAGGCAGACACGCCCTGGCACCGCGCCCTGGGTCCCAACAGCGGAGCTCAGGAGCCCTGAGTGTCAGCTCAAAACCGGGAGCGAAGGGTTAAAGATCCCATCGCTACTTCTAACCCACGTCCGACAGGTGAGGGACGCAGGCACGTCCGGGGGAGGGGACTCTCCCTGGCCCCACCTCTCCCAGCAACCTACCCTTCGGGGGCGTGGCCTCTGGGCCGCACAGCACCTAGTGGGCGGTCGGATCGCACAGGCCCGCCCCCCCCCCGCATATAAGAGCGGTGCGGCACTGCAGCTAGCGCAGTTCTCACTGAGACCCGTCACCCGGACTCTACGTGAGACCCACCGCCCGGACTCACCATGGTGAGTGCCGCCCTGCCGGCATCAGTCCGATCCTCTAATTGCCCCTCTCCTTCGGGGATCCTCCCTCCCAACATGCTCGGTGTCCTCCATCCAGAGTTCCAGGTCTCGAGGAAGTGTGTGTGTGGCGGGGATGGGGGGCTTACATCCCCCCAACCCCCTCCCGGTGTCTTCGGCTGAGCCGCGATGTCCACTTTTGGAGGCTGAGGAGTGGGGTGGGATTCGTCACTAGTAGAGACGCGTCCTCCTGGAATCCCCTCCTGCTCCACCAAGCATTTGCGCCCCAACCCTCCTGAGGGGAGTCACGCGGTCCCGCGCTCAGTCCTTTCCGCCAGCGAGGGAGACCCGTTTGGTTGCCCTCCACCTTTAGCCTCCCCCTCACTCCCGTGTCCCTGGAACTGACTGAACACGTGCTTAGTGCAAGAAGGTGGGAGGGGGTCAGATTACTTGGTCCAGCATCCTCTTTTTCTTCGACTGCGTGTGCATCCCTCCTAACCACAGCGCCTCACCATGACTCAGCACCCCGCTTCTGAGCTTGGAGGGGTGGCGAGAATGGGGTACGGCCTCGTGAAGCGAGCCAGACCCTCTCCAACAGGAGCCCGAGTGCGCGGACGGGCAGAGACAGCTGGAGCTGAGCGAGAGCGCGCGGGCAGAGGCCAGGTTGGGGGGAGGGGAAAGAGGTGTGTGTAGAGGAGTGGTATTTATAGCCCAGGGACGGGGGCCGAAATCCAATCCTCGCTTTCCGCTTGGATGTAACTGGAAAGAATCTAGAAGTGGGGAGAATGCTGGGCCAGGATACAGGATGGCGCTCAATCTGTCCAGGGCAAGGCGGGTTACCTCTGGGGCCTCCCCGTAGGTTCCGCTTCCTTCTCTGAGTATTTGCAAACCGTCACCCCGCCATTTCGGTGTCGAAAAGGGAGGCTAAGCCGGCCTGCGCTGCACCACTTTGGCTCTTCAGAGGTTAATTTTTCAGACTGGCAGGGATGAGCCTAGTTCCCCAGTGCTCACAACCCTTATTGCAGGTGCCTGCCGTCTTTGCTCTCTGCTATTTTGGGGAGGGCTCCGCAGTGGATGAAGGTGGTGAAGACACCTAGAGGGTGGGAGTGGAGATGGGAAGAGCAGCCAGATGGGATTGATCCCCAGAGCCAGATGGGATTTAAAGTTGGGGGGAGGGCATCCTGATGGCCAGTGTGGTCAGTCAATGCCAGACTGAAAGGCTGAGACACTTCTGCAGCCCACAAGAATGAAAGGGGGAGAGGGTTATATGAAATTGTAGTTGCTCTTCCTCAAAGCAAAGAATCAAGTGGGGGACCTCAAGCTATAAATTCATAGCTCTGGAAATCCTTCTGTTCCTTCTCAGGCTTTTGAGAAGCTGGTTTGTGGGAGTAGGGATTGGGAACAGCTGAAAAATCACTTGCCCTTCTCTCAGTTACTGCAGTGTCTGCCTGTCTCTTATGCACTTGCCCTCTCTGTCCTCCCCAAGTGTCCTATGAATGTGGCAGGGTCATGTGGAGCCATAGTTCTTACTTGACACGGTCCCCACGGAGAAGTAAGCTGAGGGATTGGTCTGCCCTCCTGGGTGTCTCCAGTTGGAAAGTCGTATGCAGGGGAGCCTGGGCAGGGTGCCAGCCTCTTCTGACCTCTGCCCAGCCCCAAGCCTCCACTTTGCCAACTGAGTCATCCTAGCTAGTAAGTGTTAGGGTGGGAGAGAGGCTCATGAGATAAGGACTTATGTATGTGGGGCTTATGCTGTGTCCCCTCTCTTTATTCCTCAGCGTGAATGCATTTCAGTCCATGTGGGGCAGGCAGGTGTCCAGATGGGCAATGCCTGCTGGGAGCTCTACTGTCTGGAACATGGGATTCAGCCGGATGGGCAGATGCCCAGTGACAAGACCATCGGTGGAGGGGATGACTCCTTCACCACCTTCTTCTGTGAAACTGGCGCTGGAAAGCATGTGCCCCGGGCAGTTTTTGTGGATTTGGAGCCCACTGTAATTGGTGAGAAGAGGAGGTGGAATTTAGGGGAATGTAAAGTGACTCTAAGCTTCTTTCTGGAGATAAGGTGTCTAGATCTGACTTTCCTGGCCCTGAGAACCCCTTACCCTGCTGGAAGCTAAAGAAGGCAAGCTGATCACAGGCTGGCCTAGGCAGCAGGTCTGGGTTTCTCTCATACATTGTATCTCAGGCAGGCAGAAGGATGAGCTCTTCCATATATCTGACCACGGCTACCAGGCTTGGGGAGGGAGGTCCATGCTGAACACACACAGCCTTGTAGTTCATGCCCTAATGATGTGGTTTATGCCCTTCCAGATGAGATCCGAAATGGCCCATATCGGCAGCTCTTCCACCCAGAGCAGCTCATCACTGGGAAAGAGGATGCCGCTAACAACTATGCCCGTGGTCACTATACCATTGGCAAAGAAATCATTGACCCAGTACTGGACCGGATCCGCAAGCTGGTGAGAATCTGGGATGGAAGGGAGAAAGCTTTTGAGATGATGGTAATGGTCAGGAACATCTTTTTTTCAGATCTATTTCAAGGGGTCATCTCTAGTAGTACATGTCCCAGAGCATGCTGTGGCTATGGAATACTCATTGCCTTTGCCCTGACTCCTGAGATATTTTAGGCTTTTATGGAGCCAGAGATGAGAGTTCCTCAGGCCCCTCCCCTACCTATATTGCTCTTTTCTTTCTTGCCTTTCAGTCTGACCAGTGCACAGGACTTCAGGGCTTCCTGGTGTTCCACAGCTTTGGAGGGGGCACCGGCTCTGGCTTCACCTCACTCCTGATGGAGCGGCTTTCTGTTGACTATGGCAAGAAATCCAAGCTGGAATTCTCCATCTACCCAGCCCCGCAGGTGTCCACAGCTGTGGTCGAGCCCTACAACTCCATCCTGACCACCCACACCACCCTGGAGCACTCAGACTGTGCCTTCATGGTGGACAACGAAGCCATCTATGACATCTGCCGCCGCAACCTGGACATCGAGCGCCCCACCTACACCAACCTCAACCGCCTCATCAGCCAAATCGTCTCCTCCATCACAGCCTCCCTGCGCTTCGACGGAGCCCTCAACGTGGACCTGACAGAGTTCCAGACCAACCTGGTGCCCTACCCTCGCATCCACTTCCCCCTGGCCACCTATGCGCCAGTCATCTCTGCAGAGAAGGCCTACCACGAGCAGCTGTCAGTGGCAGAGATCACCAATGCCTGCTTTGAGCCTGCCAACCAGATGGTGAAGTGTGATCCCCGTCATGGCAAGTACATGGCCTGTTGCCTGCTGTACCGTGGAGATGTGGTACCCAAGGATGTCAATGCTGCCATTGCTGCCATCAAGACCAAGCGCAGTATTCAGTTCGTGGACTGGTGCCCCACAGGCTTCAAGGTTGGTATCAACTACCAGCCACCCACTGTGGTGCCTGGGGGTGACCTGGCCAAGGTGCAGCGAGCCGTGTGCATGCTGAGCAACACGACTGCCATTGCCGAGGCCTGGGCCCGCCTGGACCACAAGTTCGACCTGATGTATGCCAAGAGGGCGTTTGTGCACTGGTATGTGGGCGAGGGCATGGAGGAAGGTGAGTTCTCCGAGGCCCGGGAGGATATGGCTGCCCTGGAGAAGGATTACGAGGAAGTAGGCATCGATTCCTATGAGGATGAGGATGAGGGAGAAGAATAGAACAGCTGCCTGGAGCCTACTCACTATGTTTATTGCAAAATCCTTTCGAAATAAACAGTCTCCTTGCACGGTTTCTTGTCCCCTCTGTGAGTGCGTAAGCTTCTGCTGCCTTCCCTATTTGTGCTGCTGCTGCTGCTGCTGCTGCTGCTTCTGCTGCTGCCCTCACTATTTGCTGCTCATGACCTTCTTCCCTTCCATGGCTGAAGGTGAGACCTGCCAAGGGACCCTCGCCACGCCCAGGAAACATGACCCCATGTATGATCCGAGGGGCAACCAGGATAGGGGGGAGATGAGGACTGAATCTTGGACCTGTCCAGCTGTTAAAGGACATGAGGCTTCACTTCCTTTCCAAGTAGGAGTTTAAGCCCAGCAGTTTCTGTATTTGAGTTAGACTGCTACCCTATTCTTCTTGCTGCTCTGCATTCACTGACTCTGGAAGCAATGCTTGGCCCAGGCATCTCTGTGTTATAAGGGCTTGGGAGTAGGGCTGAGCTGGCCCAGAGTTCCTGGGCAAGGAGCCTAGTCATATGCTTGGGGGATGGGAGGAAACACGGGTGATCTCCTGGAGTTGTTTGTGTCACTGCACCTCCCAGCAGCTTTGCAAAGCTTACTATCCGTCCCGCTGCTTTGCTGGGGCCTAGAGCAATGCCATTAAAAGTCAGGTCATCTCCCCTCTGTTTGTGCTTTCTTTCTGGCCTCAGCCTCTGTGCTAGCTGGTGGGAGCCTCCTACTAGGGCCTTGGGGAAAATTTCATCTTTGCTAATAGGCACCCCAGGACCCACACTGACGTCAGCATGTGGGGGTGGGCACAGTGGGGGGGAGGGGAAGCTTCAATCTCAGGAGCAGAAGATGCCAACCCTGCCCCTGCCTCCCCTCCCTGGTGATTCACGGACACAGTGCCCTTCCTGGGGGAACAGGTTTCAAGCTCAGCAAAGGCAGGGCCCCTGTTTACTCAGCAGAGTAGGCAGGAAGTGGCAGCTGGATACTGCCACACCACACTGGCCTCATTAACCATTAACCATTAGTCGTATGTGAACTACAACCATCTGGGAGAGACTCTGGGCCAAAATGGCTGCCACCTCCACTCCCCTTGCTCCTAGGCTGAGGCTGGAGACCTGTTATGCAGCTGTCTCAAAGCTTCCTCAGGCGTCTCCACCCAGAAGCCCTTGCCTGGCAAACCGGCTGGGCTGCTTTGACTAAGCCTCCCAGCCCTGGGAATGAGGGAAGGAAAGTAAGAGTTGAGTGTGCTTTTAGGGGGCCTTGGTCCCAATTCTTGGCATAGAAGCCAGCTCAAGCCAGAGCAGCTTTAAGTCTGTGACTAAGAAGACAGGAGAAGACTTGCCCACTGCCAACCAGCCAGATCCAAGGTAAGGACATGTGCCTCCATATGTAGGATGATGAAGTCACACTGTTCCTGGCTCTCTGCCAGTCCCTCTTCAATCTAGGCTCTGCCCTTGGAAATGGAAACCAGACTTCGGGCCCCATGCACCTCTTCTCTCACTCCAGGAACAATGAGATTAAGACCACACCAAACTGCTTTTGCTTTATTCTTCTATGAATACATTCTCCTGCTCCCAGATTTGGAGGCAGATCACGATGTAAGCTCAGCAGTCCTGCTCAGAGCCTTTACCAGATTCTATCAGTTTCCCTCTCCCCATTCCCACCCTTTCCCACTCCTACCCAGTCAGGCTGCCTTTCCAGTTGTTGCTCTTGGGGGTAAGAGAACAGAAGCAGAGACAGAATACTGAGCTGTCTCTACCCCCAGCTGCCCACAACTACAAGAGAGTTGTCCTGGATAGAATGGATGGGGATTCCACTGAGGGATGGGAATCCTTCCCAAGGCAGAGGGGACACCTCTATATGGTCACTGGTTTGTTCAGATTTGGGTAGTGTCCTGGCCCTGAGCTGGGGGCTGCAGTGCCTCCAACTGACTGAGAAGGAAAGGAATGTGAGGACGCTGCTGGGGGTCCACAGTCATCATTAGGGTCAGCAGCTGCCGCAAGGCTGAAGAATGCCTGTAGGAGGAGGAGGACAGGGTGACGAGAGCAGCTATGGCTCCAACCCTGCTAATGGCAGGGAGAAGCCTGAAGTGCTTGCTGCTCCTTTCCTTGCTCACCTGGGGCTCTGCGGGATGCTGAGCTGGTTCTGCACAGCAAGGGCCACACTGTCACCCTTCTGGAACACCATGTCATAAGGGCCTTCCCCAAACATCATGGCATATAGAACACAACCTAGGGACTGAGCATAACTTGGTTATTCATTGGAAGGGGACTAATGGAGGTGATAAGCTCTCCTCTTAATTCTGTAGTGAAAGGAGACTACAATAGCTAAAAAGAATATGCCAACCCCAGCCACATGACACCACCAGAGCCCGGAGAAAGTTAGCTGGAGGCCTCTGCAGCCCTGACACTTAGCTGTACTCACCCTGTTCAAAGGGTGGGGATTATACCACTTCCTGAGTAACTGTGTACAGTGTCAGTGACAGTTCCCAGGAAGGAAGTCAAGGGGGGATGGGGACATACATGGTTCCTGGGGCCCCATGCACTACAAACCAAAGGCCTGCTCCTCAACTCCACAGCAGGTACACAGTGGTATTCCTCCCCACCCAGATTCCCACCTACATGCTCCTCACCCAGACATCAGTTCGCTCATCGATGACACAGTGACTCTGCACGGAAAAAAGCTCCGGGGCTCGGTAAGAGATGGTGCACCGCTGGGCTGCCCAGTCCTGGAACAGTGGCCCCAGAGTTCAAAAGTGGGGCACAAATCATGGTCACATGACCAAATTGGGGAATGCACCAAAAGGGGTTGAGGATGGGGAACAGGTGGGCAAAGGAACCCAGAGACTCTTACCTGTAGGGTCAGAGCTTGGCGGGACCCCTCCACATGGATGTATGCTTGATTCATGGAACCCAAGTCCATTAAAACTGGCTGCCCCTCATCTCCAAGCAAGATATTGGTGGGCTTCAGGTCCCTGCAGGGAAGGAGAAATGACCCATGAGCATCTTTGAACAAGGAGGATGGAATCCTAGGGGTGCAAAAGAATCAAGGGAGCTGTTCCTTGGGAGGAAAGCAGAGACCTCCCATTTCTCTTGATGATGCTCTTCCTTTCTACCCATCAAGTACACAGGAGCCTCCCACTGACCTGTGGGCATAACCCTTGGCATGAATAGCCTCAAGGCCTCTGCAGACACCCAGCAGCAGCCGAAGGATTTGCTCTTCAGTCAAGAAGTTGCCTTTGTCCTTCAGCTTTTCTATCTCATTCCACAGTGTACCTCTCTGCAAAACAAGTTTCCCCACAGTTGATGATTTTTAAGCCTCTGCTCCCTAAGCCCGATCCTTTCCCTATGTCAAAGCCTATCAACCCTTTCACTACACATCCCACAGTCCCATCTGGATTCCCTAGACCCCAAATCTGAAGTACTCAAACCAGGACACAGCCTAAGTTTCCTAACGTGCTTGACTGCTTACACAGCCTTTGGAAGGTGGCTCTGTTGTAACCCCCTCCACAGCCAGGAAACTTTCTGACCTTAAAGAAGGGTAGCAGCAGCCAGGCCTCATGTTTAGTGCCTCGCTCCCTCAGACAATAAGCCACAAGGCGAAGAATGTTGGGGTGATGGAAGAGGCGATGCATGTCTGCTTCTCGTTGGGCCTCCTCTCGGTCCTGCTGCTCATGACACAGGATTCGCTTCAGGGCGTAGAACTGTCCATCATGTAACCCCTCCACTAGGTCCACATAGCTGAACCCACTGTGGGCCAAAGGGGTCAGTGAAGGACTATGGTCATCTCCCACACTGCTTGGACCCAGGGGAATTCCCTAGGGAGAAGGGAGGGGGCGTCTTTCCCATTCAGTAGCAACTATCCCACGGTGTGGCTCTAAAAGCCTGTAGATTAAATTTTGAGCTCAAGAGCAGGAACATAGTTATCTTTGAGGTCCTATGGTCATAACACAGTGCTATGCATATGACAGATGGTCAAGAAATATTAAACAAGTAATAGTCAACATTTATCAAGTGCTATGAGCCAGGCAGTAGGTAAGGCATTTAATATGCATCATCTCATTTCATCCTCACAGCCCAGCCAGTGAAGCATAATTAGTTTCAATAAGCAGATGAAGAAACTACGGTTTATAAAGGTCATACATGGTGTATCTAGGAGGCCTGGCTCCACAATCCACTTTCTTGACCACCACATAGATGGGCTCTGACAGGTGAGTTAAAGGCTAGGGATAAAACCTTCGTGCCCCTATCATGTGCAAACTGCTGTCCTTCAAAGACCATAACCTGGGGACTAGCTAAGTGATTTCCAAACACTCACCCCTCCCCCAGTTTCTGGATGAAGAGGTAGCGCTTATTGTCAATGATGACAGTTTCCCGAGAGCAAACACACAGCGCGTGGCCCATTGTGTCTCAGTCATCCTCCTCAAGGACGGTCGGAGGCTGCCAAAGGGTTCGTCCAGGTTGAGTGGTGTTTTTCAGGCAAGGCGCGGGGGGTCCAGCGGATCATGCTGGAAGGAAAAGAACGGCAGGGTCGCGGGCCGGGCACAATCCAGAAGCGCCCTGAAGTGCCAACGTGGAGCGTTCAGGCGCAGGTCTCGGAATTTAGACAAAAGAGCCCTGGCGACGCCGGCTCCAAAAAGGCTGGGGTCAGATGCCTCAAAGCCTTAGGCCCCGAGGCGACTCCCAGGCCTGTCCTTCCTTTGGGCGGCCCCCAATCCCACGCCCGTCAGGCCACAAAGGCAGGGCATGGGGTAGTTCCGGGGGCAGGTGCGAGGTCCCAGCTCACCCCTTGCAGATCCCACTCCCGGTCACGGTGCGAAGAGACCCAGGTGGGCCAGCCGGGACTCCTGATTGACCTGCTTAGGCTGGAAGGAAGCGCCAAGGACCGGAAGCCACATACGCGTCATCAGTCCGCGCCGGCGTAACGGTCCGCGGTATCCTAGCAACCGCTGGGCATCCGGGCGATGTTGCGGCGCGGAGCTGAGAGGCCAGGCGCGGGCTAGGCCTGGGGGAGGACGGGTCACAGGACCCGGGTGAGGGTTCCACACCTGGCCTTCGGTGGGGGTCAAGACGCAGGCACTTACGCCAAAGGAGGGCAAAGCCGGGCTCGGCCCGAGACCCCCAGGACCACCATCCCCCAATGCCGGAGGTAGGAGGCTTCATACCTCCGGCGAGCTGGGTGGCCGACTAAGGTCCAGCCTGGAAGGGAATGCTGAGAGGAGCGAGTGCTGGCGGCCTGGACCCCTAGAACTCTGATCAGTATAACCTTGAAGTCTCTGGCCTGTATCCCATTACTGTAGTCTCAGTAGTTGAGAGCTTAGGCTCTTGAACCAGACCGGGGTCTGAATCCTATCTTAATAACCTACTAGCTGTGTGACCTGGACAAGTTATTTAATCTCTCGGAGCTTCACTTTCCCTAATTGTAAAATAGGTATAATAGTACCTAAGGTTAAGTGCATGAATTGTGAGGCCAGACTGCCTTGTTCAAATCCCAGCTCTACTAAACTAGTTATGTGACCTTGGGCAGGCTACTTAATATTTCTATCTTTCAATCTTCTCATCAGTTAAGTGTGAATGATAGTCATCTACTTCACGGAGTTTTTTGAAGATTAAATGAGATGTAAAGTGCTTAGCACAGTATTTGACACACAGTCCTCAGTAGTGTCAATAAGCAGAAAGAATAATACTTATTATTACCCTGGCCCTCACATCCCAGGCTTGGGACTGTGAAAGCAGGAGTAATGGAAATTCACAAATTTCCAAGCCTTGGTAACAAGCAGTTGTCCCCGACGTCTCTTGCCCAGGCAGGCAGGCAGGGATAAATTGGAAAGGGGTGCACATCCAAAGACGATAGAATGGCCTAGATGGTCTCTTTTGTTGAAACAGGCCTCTCCAGGAAAAAGATCCCTCTTGTAACCTTGTCCCCCAAACCCCTTTCACAAACTGGGAGGTCTTCCTCTGGTTTCCCTTGGTTCTGGACTTGTCTTAGCCCCCTGATTCTGACATTCATCTAGATTTAACCTGCTATGCGCCAGGCCCTATGCTAGAAGCGGAGGAGTCAGGCTGGACAAGGCCCTCCCAACCTCAGTCTAGTAGAGGACTGCTTCTCAGTCTTGAATGTGCTTAAGAGCATCTGGAAGTCTTGTTAAAATACAAATTCTGATTCTATAGGTCTGAGGTAGGATCTGAGATTCTGCATTTCTAACAAGCTTCCAGGTGATGCTGATGAAGCTGGTTCGTGAACTGCCCTCTGAATAGCATGATGTAGAGGATTTTACAAACTAGTAGCGGGTGGCTGCAGGCTGGAGACAAAGTTCAGGCTAACTGCCTGGCAACTTGGGGTGGTCTCCGCCCACTTGCTCGCTGAGGTTCCCTCCCAGGAATCCACCACGTGACGACGGTCGGACCACCGTCCCTGACTGGAAGAGCTCTGAAAGCGTCATGGCTCCGAAGAAGCCGCTCTGCCTTCCCTCCCTACTGCTGCCACTCCTGACGCTGCTGCTGCTGCCCCAGGTAAGATGAGAGGATGGAACCAGCCGGCTGGGTGCCGTGAGACCGGGTCAGCTCTGGCAGAGGAGAGAATGAAAGTGAAACCCAAACATCGGGAAGGGCTAGTTCCATCTCCTCTGCTCTTGGCAGACGCTTACCCCCGACTCCAGACCCCTGCTGAGCACGGTCTCTCCCTTTGCAGGCAGATTCTCGGTCGTTCGTAGTGGATCGGGATCATGACAGATTCCTCCTGGACGGGGCCCCGTTCCGCTACGTGTCTGGCAGCCTGCACTACTTTCGGGTACCGCGGGTGCTTTGGGCGGATCGGCTTTTCAAGATGCGAATGAGTGGCCTCAACGCTATACAGTTGTAAGAAGTGCTCAGGAGACCCATGGAAGGGTGGGATTTACTCTTCTTACCACCCCCTTAAAAAGGGGATCGTGACAGGAAGACTGGCTTGGTATGAGAGGGGTTCTAGCCCCAGGGCCACTAAACCAAGGATGGGAAGGGGTGGGCATGGACCTCCTTCCAACAGCTTCCTGGAGATTCCCTGCAAGGCCTAAGACCTTAGGCCTCCCAGGCATCTCCACCTTGGGCCCTGTTAACCTCTTCCTTTCTCAGTTATGTGCCCTGGAACTACCATGAGCCAGAGCCTGGGGTTTATAACTTTAATGGCAGCCGCGACCTCTTTGCATTTCTGAGAGAAGCAACTTTAGCGAATCTGTTGGTCATACTGAGACCAGGACCTTACATCTGTGCAGAGTGGGACATGGTGAGTTAGTTGGAGAAAGGATAGAAGAACCCATTTGTGGTTCCCAGACTACTCCCATCTGCCCACACTCTAGGGCCACTTCCATCGCTATACTCAACTTCCTCTCTTCTTACCTCCCCTGCTCCACTCCCAGACAAGAAACCCACACACCTCTTTGTTGTGTTTGTCTCAGGGGGGTATCCCAGCCTGGTTGCTTCGAAATCCTAAAATTCACCTGAGAACCTCAGATCCAGGTGAGTTAAGACAAAAGACTTGACACAGAAAAAAGCAAACAACAAAGTGGGTCATTTGGGTGCCCTACCTAATTGGCCTTGTCACCTCCTTGACATCTACACTTCTCTCCATTGTTCACACTGGCTTCACTGCTGTTCTTCAAACCCACCAGGCATGCTCTTGTTTTGAGGCCTTTGCACGTGGTACTCCCTCTATCTTACTGTAGAATCACTTCAGTGAGGCCTTCCTTTTAGAGGTCATCTAAAACTTAAGCTCCCTCCTCCTCACCATTTTATATTCTCCTTCCCTGTTTTATTCTTTTCTCCTTGGCATTAACACATTGGGGAAGTGTGGGGGAAGGAAGGGTATAGCTCAGTGGTAGAGTGTGTGCTTAGCATGTACAAGGTCCTGTGTTCAATCCCTAATACCTCATTAAAAAAATAATAAATTAATTAATAAATCTAATTATTTTCCCACCAAAAAGATTTTTAAAAAACACTACATATTTAACCTATTTATTTAATTCATTGCCTCCCTCACTGGAAAGGAAATTCCACAAGGGCAGAGATTTTAGTCCATTTTCTTCCAGCTTGTATCCCTAACACCTAGAACAGTGCTCAGTGTAGTCAGCACCCATAAATATTTGTTGAACGACATTTAATGTATGCTTGGATTAAAGGAGGCAAGACAGCCCAGACCTTTATACAGAACACAAAAATGTAAAGTAATTACATGTTTTAAGAATACAAAAACTGCCTCTGAGATATCTTTCATGAAATCCACCTTTGAGAATTAGCTGTCTGCTAGGGATTGTCCTCAATGACAGAGATGCAGCAAATGAACCTGATAGACAAGTTCCTGCTCACTAGTTGGGGAGACCAACAGGAAACAATTATGGAAATAAATGCTGAATTATAATTTGTTAAGTGCTTGAAAGGGAAGTATGGGGTGATGTGAGAGTGTGTGACATGGGGATCTACCCTCATCTAGGCCATCAAAGGTTTTCTTGAGGAAGTGAAATATAAACTAAGACCTGAAGCCTGAGTTGGAGCTGTTTAGGTAAGGAGGGCGGGGAGAAAGTGTCAGGCAGAGGTTGTGTGTGAAGACCCTGAGGATGAGTCAAAACAAAAATCACCAGTAGGAGTTAAGAATTTTAGGGGGAGGGTGTAGCTCAGTGGTAGAGTGAGTGTTTAGCATGCATGAGATCTTGGGTTCAATTCCCAGTACCTCCATTAAAATAAATAAATAAACAAACCTAATCACCACCCCCCCAAACAAACAGAATTTTAGGCATGATGCCTAATATAATGATCTTTGATTTGAGACTTAAATCTCTTGGACTATCAGTTATATCAAGGTACAGATCAGACATTCTACACTTTTGTGAATTCCCATGCTACTTCGTAGCAATCTCAAGTATATACGATTACATAATGATCACTACACATGATGTGTTTATTTGAAAAAATGAATTTGCGAGGAACACTGCTTTGTTTCCTATGCTCAAATTTCATAACCATGTAAATATACAAGTGCTTAAGGTTGAGAGTTTCTTCTGACAAGTCACTGCTTCCCAGATGTAGTTGTAGGCAAGTGGGATGCAAAGTGCAGCTCAGAGTTCAAGCAGCACTGAAGTTGCTAGCACTGATGCTAAAGGTGGGGGCTGCGGAGGTGGCGGTGCCCTAATGAGCAGAGCACTGCCCCTTCCTTTAGACTTCCTTGCCGCAGTGGACTCCTGGTTCAAGGTCTTGCTGCCCAAGATATATCCATGGCTCTACCACAATGGGGGCAACATCATTAGCATTCAGGTACAAGTGGGAAGTTGGCTGGGTTAGGGGAAGGAGGTGCCTGTGACCTTAACCTTCACCTCAGAGCTGAGCGCCACTTTTCCTTTCCCCTGGTAGGTGGAGAATGAATATGGTAGCTACAGAGCCTGCGACATGAACTACATGAGGCACTTGGCTGGGCTCTTCCGTGCACTCCTTGGAGACAAGATCTTGCTCTTCACCACAGATGGGCCTGAAGGACTCAAATGTGGTTCCCTTCAGGGACTCTATACCACTGTAGATTTTGGTCCAGGTCTCCTGAGCAAGGGTTTGGAGTGAAGCCTAGGGAAGGGGTACCTGTTCCAAGTTGTTTATCTTTCACCTTTATCTTCTTTCTGCAGCTGACAACATGACCAAAACCTTTGCCCTGCTTCGGAAGTATGAACCCCATGGGCCACTGGTGAGGAGCCAGAGGGGAGGGCAATCTAAGAAAGAGTCAGTATGGGGAATGGGTTGAGCTCGGTTCCCATATTGCTCACAGCTCCTTTCACTTCGCACTCTAGGTGAACTCTGAGTACTACACAGGCTGGCTGGATTACTGGGGCCAGAACCACTCCACACGCTCCATTCCAGCGGTAACCAAAGGACTAGAGAACATGCTCAAGTTGGGAGCCAGTGTGAACATGTAACTGGAGACACTGGGGCAAGCATGAATCTGTAACTGGGTGTTGGGGATGAAAGTTAAGAGTCAGTGGGTCAGCTTTTACCTTTCCCCCAACTCTTCCCCACTTCAGGTACATGTTCCATGGAGGTACCAACTTTGGATACTGGAATGGTGAGTACAGATGGTCCCTGGGGTGGAAGCAGGGAGCCAGCAATCACCTGAGCCTAGGTGATTAGGATGTCTAGAAGCTTGATGTGGCTGCCACTGCCCCTTTTGATAGCAAAATTCTCTGCATGAATTTCTTTGCTTAGTGCCTATCATCCAAAAGATACAAAAAATGAATTAGTTAAATTGGTTTGACTCCAGGTGCTGATGAGAAGGGACGCTTTCTTCCAATTACTACCAGCTATGACTACGATGCACCCATATCTGAATCAGGAGACCCGACACCTAAGCTTTTTGCTATACGAAATGTCATCAGCAAGGTGCCCTTCCACTTCATTAAGTGCCAAAGGCTTTTATTAATTTGGAGGGAGGGAGTGCCCAAATCCCTAGGGTTTGTAAAGGGAGCCCATAAATCAGTGGTTATTGTCTGGGCCACAGAGCCCTTTGAGCATCCCGTGACAGCATTTCTCACCTACCTAAATGGGACTACCTGGGGAGATACACATATGTATATGCAAAATTACAGAATCCTCATGACCCCTGAAGCCCTTCCCTGGACCCCTGAAAAGGGTGTTGGAATGGGGGTTGTTTGTGTGGTTTTCCTATGGCTCTTGAGAGAATTTGGGCTCAGTTCCAGGAAATTCCCTTGGGACCTTTACCTCCCCCCAGCCCCAAGATGATGCTTGGACCTCTGACCCTACAGCTGGTAAGCTCCTCCTCCTCTTTTCTGATTCTACTCCTTTATTCTCTAAATAGCCCACCCTGTCCTGCTCTCTGCTCTGAAACTTCCCTCTTTCTGATGCTTTCCCTTATTTTAATAGGATGGGGATTTGCTGGCTTTCCTAGACCTCCTATGCCCCCAAGGGCCCATCCGTTCAATCTTGCCAATGACCTTTGAGGCTGTCAGGCAGGTAAAGCATAATCCCACATCCAGTGGGTATGGAACAACTGTACCAAAGGTTCCCTTAGCTGCCCATCTTCCCCAAGTATCCTTTCTTATCTCTCGGTACATCTTACTCATTCTTCCACACCCAGGACCATGGCTTTATGTTGTACCGTACCTATCTGATCCACACTGTTTCTAAGCCAACACAATTCTGGGTGCCAAACAATGGAGTTCATGACCGTGCCTACGTGATGGTGGATGGGGTGAGCACCTAATTCCAGGCTACCTTGTGAGCCCATTTCCTCTCCTCACCAGCACCCCTTAGCCTTGAGTTTCCTATACCTACCTTTTCCCATTGCCTGCTCACATCTGCATGGGGTCCAGGGATAAGGTGGGATGAGGAAGAGTCTGACTAAAGATAAGGTTCTGGAATGGATGTGTAACTGACAGAAGGGCTACATTCTCTCTGCCTTCTAAATGAGTGTCCTAATGTGGCTTCCTGGGTGGTGGCCATGAGCTAGATGCTGAGCCCCTTCCTCTCACAGATACTCCTATCCACAGGTGTTTCAGGGTGTTTTGGAGCGAAATATGAAACGCAACCTATTTCTGACGGGGAAAATGGGGGCCAAACTGGATGTCTTGCTGGAGAACATGGGGAGGCTCAGTTTTGGGTCTAACAGCAGTGACTTCAAGGTGAGCCAGCTTTGCCTGCCGCCTTGCCTCCATACTCTTTATTGACCAAATTCCCTTGGAAAGGTAGGGGCCTAATGGAAGATAAAGAGCTACATCCTTAGCGGCTTGTACAGAGCTGGACATGGCCACTAGTTGCAATCCCAGGGCTTGATTAGGGATAGCCTGGCCTTAGAACTTAGTGAATGATGAATTTTCATTTGCCTTCTCCACAGGGCCTATTAGAGCCACCAATTCTGGGGCAAACAGTCCTTACCCAGTGGCTGATGTTCCCTCTGAAGATTGATAATCTTATAAAGCGGTGGTTTCCCATCCAGTTGCTGAAAAGCTCACATCCTCAAACTCCCTCTGGCCCCACCTTCTACTCTACAGTCTTTCCAATTTTTGGTTCAAGCAGGGACACATTCCTCTTTCTACCAGGATGGACCAAGGTATTGCTGACAGTGGGCATGGGCATGGGGTTGGGGTGGAAGAGAGGAAAATCATGGAAGGAAGGAAGCAAAAATTGTTCCTCTGATTAGAAACCCAAAAGGGGATAATTCTACCCTCTTGAGAGCTGACCCTTTATTTTCCTCTCCTCCCTCCTCCCCAGGGCCAAGTCTGGATCAATGGGTTTAATTTGGGCCGCTACTGGACAAAGCGGGGACCACAACAGACCCTCTATGTGCCAAGACCTCTGCTGTTTCCTAGGGGAGCCCTCAACAAAATCACGTTACTAGAGCTAGAAAATGTGCCTCCCCATCCCCAAATCCAATTCCTGGATAGGCCTATCCTCAACAACACTTTGCATAAGACATACATCTATTCTCTCTCAGCTGATGTACAAAGTACTTCTGAACCAATGGAGTTAAGTGGGCACTGAAAGGTAACCCTTGTCCCTGGGACATGAAGTGGGCAGGATCCCTTGGTGCTAGCCACGGTGACCATAAGGAACCAAAGGCCACAAGCCTGAATGTAAGTACAAGTGCAGTTTCCTTGCCAAACTTTATTGTGATTATAAAGTTTCAGAGACAGCACCAGCTCCACATACTTCTGTGACCCTGACTTTGCCCTGGTTCCTAACTGGCCTTCACCCTAATCTTCTAAATATTCTCTGGTTTCATGGGGAAGAAGAAACCTAGGGCCAGTGTGAATGTGCCCTCTCGGCCTAGAGTTGGCCCCACGTGGAGCTATAAGAGATCAGGAAGAGGGCTTTCCAGCCTGACAGCGATGATCCCGGAGGCAGCGTGTGGAGCAGAACAAGAAGTCAAGGTAGTGAAAGGGAATGAGGCCTTGGAGGGATGTCCCACAACTCCAGCAGCGTCTGAACAAGAGAAAGAAAAATGTCTGGGCAGGTATCCCAGAAACCTTCCAATCTATGCTTTCTCCATCTCTCCTCCTGCCACTTCTGTTTTTACTTCAAAGGTTCCCAGAACTTCTCAAATCCCCTCAACAGCCTTTCTGAACACTGAGCAGGCACTCATTCTGCTTGTCCAGAATGGTCCCTGCTACATCATAGTCCACCCATCCCCACCCGCCCTCCTCTACATACTGAACATTGGTGATCGCAGGCTCAGGAATCTGAGGGGTAGGGGCTCCCAACTGGGCAGCTAGTCGGCGTTCTGCAGCCAGAGCTCTCTGAGGGGAAGAGAAGCTGTGTTAAGGACAAGGCCCC
Organism: Vicugna pacos; assembly: GCF_048564905.1. Lineage (NCBI taxonomy): Eukaryota > Metazoa > Chordata > Mammalia > Artiodactyla > Camelidae > Vicugna > Vicugna pacos. The sequence continues at coordinate 80,273,395 of NC_132991.1, read as the reverse complement.
AGTGCTGGAGAGGGTACCCACGAGGTGACAGCTGCACACTGAGGAAGGGATTAGTCTTCCGAGGAAGTCTTGCTGTGGAAGAAAGAACCTCCAGCCTCACCTTCTCGCGGTCGCTGAGGGCAGCAAACTGCCGCTGCTCTTCTTGCTCCCGCTTCTCCTGCTCCTGTTGCTTCCGCTGCTGTTCCTCCCGGTGCCGCCGGGCTGCCTTCTGCTCCCTTTTCCGGGCAGCGTGCCGTGCCTCCATTTCTGCTGTCAGTGGCCCTGGCACCTGGAGGATTTCCGGAAGGTGTAAGGTGAGACCTATACAAATGCTCCTTGGTAGAACTGTAAGAAAGTAGAAGGGAGCTAGCCAAGGTCTCTGATGCCTTCCCACTCTGCTCCTTCCTCTTCCAGCTGACCTGAGCCTTGCTATAATCATAAGCATCTGGATTCTTCTCCATGAACCTCCGGAACTCATTTCGTGTTGATTTGTCAGCTGCAACTGTATATGGAGGCCGGGCCCGGGAGTCCCTAGGTGCGAAAACCCAAAAAATGGGTTCAGTTTGCCTCCTTCATCTCCCAACATCACCCAGACTGACCGAGGGGAATACTGTCAATGTAACCCATGCCAAAGTTAGCCTCTAGATCGTCCTCTATATACCCCAGAAGGGATCAGCATGAGGACCCTTACTTACTGCACAGTGGGGTCCGCACCTGCCTCCAGCAGCAGGCGAACCACTGAGCCTCTCCCAGCTGCGGCTGCTGCGTGCAAGAGGGTAAAGCCACCGGAGCCCAAAGGGGCACTGAGCAGAGACAAAACTCCAGGGTCCACGGGGCTGGCAGCTAGCTGGAGCTTCAGCATCCCCATATCTCCTGCTCGGCAAGCAACTAGAAGCACATCCCAGAGCTCTGGCTGAGCGGGGGACTTGGCCTCATCATCTTGAGGTTGCTGGGGAAGAGGCATGTGTGCCCCAGCCTCCAGGTCTCGGTTTCTCTCCTTATTCCTTTTTTTCCTCCTCCGCTTGGGCAATATCTCAAACTCACGAAGATCCAGGGTCCCCAGTGTCAATTCTACTAGCTCCAGCTCCACCTGGGAGCCATCCTCTCCCTCTGACTCTGAACCTAGGGGAAAATTTGATACGTTAGATGTATTTAAAGAATAAGGAAGGGGTGGAAGGGTGTAGGCTGCCACAGATGCATAAGAATGTACATGATCCAGATCATCTTGAAATAAAACTGTTTGTATTTTTTCACCCAAGATAAAGGGACACAGCAAGAACTGGAGCCATTAGTATCATATGCAGAAATGAGGTGCTCAGCCCAGACAAGGACAGGCCCAGAAAAAGCTATGAAGGGACAAGAGTCCCTGGACAGTCCCATGACAGCCTTAGGGTGATACACAACAGAGGAAAGCACGGAGCAGTGACAGCCATGCAAGCCAACAGTCTGCAGCGAGGGAGGCAGCCCTTAGCCCAAAAGCAGAGCATCCAATAAAACAAGTAAATTATATACACAACACATATTCAAGCACTGATTTCATACTAAGATTCTGTAAATACTGGGGATACATCAGTGAACAAAAGAGTTAACGAGATCTGGAAAAGTCACCAAAGATGCCTCAGTGATTGCTACCACATACCTCATTATAGACAGATCTGTGTGTTATGTGTGTGATATGTAAAGGCACATCTATAAATAGGGAGGTGGGTAAGTGATGAGAGTAGGTAGGGGATTTGCCACTGCATTTCTAGGACAGACCCCCAGAGAGATGTGACAATTGCCAGATGGTGCTCAAACCGTGTTTGGGAGCTTCCTCATTCTGGCCGAGTGCAGGATTTTCATCACTGGGGACCTTTCTCTCTTCCTTGATAGCCTTCCTTTCTCTCACTGTCTGCCAGTGTGTCTGAGGTGAATCCAACCTGACTGTTTCCCGGGGGTCTTCTCCTGCCATAAAACAAAAGATGTTTTTCAAATTTAGCTGAGGAAAAGCTAGACCAGGTTTCCCTCAATGAAGATGTGACTGGACTGCAGTCTGAGGGCTAGAAAATGGTCTGGATGCACAAATGAGAACCTGGGGCTTGGGCTGGAAGGTACAGGAAGGGAGTCTGGGGATCTGGACTGAAAGACTCACCATGGACATGCAAGGCGGTCAGCTTATGGAGCACACGCTGTAGCTCTTTGAAGGTGGGTCTGCGGGTAGTGAGGGGGATATCCCAGAGTCTGGGATCCTCTCGTTGCAGGGGAGCCTCCTGGCCACCAAAGAACAAGGAACGGCCAGACCGGGGGGCACGAAGAAGTATCGTCCTAGCCTCCTCCAGTGCCTTAGCCCAGTCTGGCCCCGCCAGCAGGTCACGAACATCCTGGAGAAGGGACTAACTCAGCCTCTTCACTTGCTATTATTGAATCTCCAACCAAAAAATGACCCACAGATCACATATAGGGAGTGGGAAGTAGAAAATAACAGAGAGAGGAGGAAGAAGGAGAGGACTAAGACTCCTGGGGACCCACCCCTATTCTACTTTCATCTACCTCGAAATAATGAAGACTGGGAGGATACAGGAGTCGGCCTCCCTACATAATATTTAATCAGTTGAGAGGGAACAAGGGTGGATTAAAGGATCACCAGATCTGGGACACCTAACTCACCTTATACAGTGTGGCTTCATTGTAGCGCCTCAGGTTGGCTCCAGCAGAGCGAGGAGCCCTACCCTGGGCGTCCCGAAGCCCCTGAGCTGTGCCCCGCTTGGCCCGCACTGTGTAGCGATGAAAGGTTTTGTGTATCAACACTTCTCTTCTGCAGACAGCACAGACTCAGTACTGGAAACCAGCTGGTACTCCCAGGCTAACAGGATCCATTCCATCCTTAACCCAGGCAGCACCCTCTCACCCTTGGAAAACGGCACCAGCAAAGTGCCCAGCGGCAGCCATGAGCACCACGCTGGGGCCTCTATTTTGCAGGCTCTGGAGCAGAAGTTCTGGTTCTTCTAGGGGCAACTGGATGACAGAGAAGCAGCACAAACATATCTGGGGCACTTAGAGCAAAAAACAAGTGCTAGTGCTAAATGCTTCACATGTACTATCTGATTTAATGCAACCACCCTGTGCTTGTCTCAGTTTTACAAGTAAAACAATGTGACACTAACAGAGGTAGTCAAGATCAAGTGGTAGAACCACAGTTCAAACCTAGATCAGTCTGCTTCGAAACTTAATTCCATTATACTTGACCCTTCTAAGATTCAGGCCACTTCAATCCAAGACTGTGCTGTCAAGTGTGGTACCCACCCCCAACAGGAAGGAAGGAAGAAATAAGAAGTGGACTGTGCTAAGGGGATATCTAGGCTGAGTGTACGGCAGGCTGGTGTTGACCACACAACTTATGGTGGCACTTGCCTGGCGAGGGCCTAGGATGCAGCGATAGGCATAAACAAACTGGCCCTGGGCATTCTGGAAAAGAACTCGATGTGGGTGGAAGCCTTGGGGGCAGTTAGGCTTCTCAAACTCAGCCCTCTCCTCATCCGGTATCTGCAAGTTGTCCTCCCTGGCTGAGTCTGAATCTTCCGATCCTGAGATGCTGGAAAGATCTCCTGAGAACAACATGAGATATGCAGGTTTGGTGCCCCATCTTTGACCCTTCTTCAAGCTCCTAAACTAGGGTCTTCCTCCACTCCCATGGCCTATTCCTACACAGGTCTCCCACCAGTCATTACCTATGGAGCTCTGCTTTTCAAAATCCAGGGCAGACAGGAGAGGCTTGTCCTTGAGACGTTGCTTTAGGTTAAACCGATGCCAGTCGAGCTTATAATGTTCCCTCTAATGAGAGGCAAAGAGGGAAACACAATGTGGAAATATACCTCAGCCTGGCCTTTTATGGTACCCAAACCCTGTAATAAGAACTCCAGAAAGTATGACCAGGTAACACCAACTGCCTTAGTCAAAGCACAGACCTTTATTAATTAGAGACAAATTAATTGTCTACCTCTCTTCACCCACCACTATAGTTTTGCTTCCACCATTTAGCTCTGCACCTGGCCTTTTACCTGTTCCTGATGGTTCTGGAAGGTCTGGTCACAGGTTGAACAAAACAACTTCTCTGAAATATCCAGAGGACCCTGGAGTGGTTTTCTTTCTGGGCTTATTCTCTTCCCTGAACCTAAATAAGGGGAGGGTAAATAGAGATAGAAAGGGAGCCCATATCCATGGTACCTGGGATCACATTCGGTGTCTGATATACAAAACAGAGGACGATACAAAAGAAAGAGACACCCATGTCCTTGCCTTCGAGGAATATACAATCTAACAATCATAAAATAAACAGCACAGCAATCACTTTATACAATAAATATACTTCTGAAAGCATATGTATGTAAAATGAATATAAACCAAACATCATATGTAAATTAAGCAAAGAGATTGTTCAGATAAATCCTAGAAAATAATTTCTGGTAAGGTAAGATTATTTTTAACTGCAAAAAAACACTTCCCAAAAGCCAGCTCTTTAGCTTGTATATCCAACTTCAGTGTGCAGTTTGTTTCGGAAAAAAAAAAAAGTACAAAACCTCCCAGCCAAACTAAGGTTGTACAAGACCACGTTGTTTTATATTCAGTGAGAAGGAATGATTTGATTGGAAAACAGTTATGTTTTTACCATATCTAGGAATTTTGAAGTGTTTTCTCAGGCAGTAGTGTTAATGTGATGAGGTATAAGCAATGGCAAGAGATTTGTTTGGAGACAATTCAGGGGCCTATGCTGGAAATCCAGAGATTGAGTGAATTTTTTTTTTGACCAGAAAATAGAATTTAATTTTGCATGCACAAATGTTGCCATAAGAAGAAAAATACATACAAACGTTGGCTTAAAAGGGAAATAAGAAACTCTGCATTTGAGAGTTGAAGATTTTAACCCAGTAAAAGATGTCAACAAGGGCTCCTAAGCTGGGAAATACCATAAGGTGTTCCCTGGAGGAGCAATAAGCTCCAAAGATCCCCATCACGTCCCGCCCGGATTCACCCCAAACCTTCCTAGATACCTGGACAGGAAGTCTGCAGAGCCTGGGACAGAGCCTCCCCGGGAGCGTGGCTCACCAGGCGCAGGCCCTGAAGGATCGGAGCATCCGCGTTCAGGTCAAACAAGGAGACTGACACAGAAGCCTGAGCAGCAGCTGGGGCCGGCGACATGGTTGAGCAGAAATTACTCAGAAGCAGCTCCTGGAGCAGAAAGGCGTTTATGAAACAGAGCTCCTCAAAGCAAGATCCCACTGCCGTGGCTCCTGCCTGCGTGACTTGGTCTCCTCTAAACCGCAAGGCACCACGGCCCTCACCCTGGTACCAGGAATCAGTATGTGACCCCTAGCCCGCTCTCACCCCCCAGCTTCGGACCACACAAGAGTGAAGAGGGGGCGCATTCAGCAACCAAATCGAGTCCAACAGAGTTAAAATTACTAAGGTTCCTTAACCAACTGCTCCTCGTTACTCGTGCGATGAGTTCCAGCAATGACTAAACCGCGTGGACTCGCCCCCGTCCTCAGAAGCTGCACCAAAGGTCCCGGGGAGCTCAGCGGCACGGAAACCTTTAGTTCCAAGCGCGGATTTCTGCAACACCACAACAATCTCGTCACTACGGAGCAGCGAAGAGGACAAACGGCAGCGCCCGCACCTGAGCCCCGCCCCACGTAGAGCTCACTATTGGTCTTCTGACGGTCCAAGACCCGCCTCTAGCCTTTAGTCCCGCCCTGGACGTCGAGAATTGGCCGTCGTGTCTGCAACCCTATGTTTATTGGCCAGACTAACTGCGGGTGACAGTGAGTGGCAGACGCCGGGCCTAGCGCTCCTGTCTGGCCGAGCCCAGTGGAGCCGTCGGAGCCTGGAATCACCCAGGTCACCGTTCCTGAAGTGAAACGCGAGACCGGTTACCGAGATCCCACGGCCTGGGTCGGGCCTGCCCAGGGCTGCCCGCGGAGCCCTAAGTGAGCTCGCGGCGGGTAACGGGGGAAGGGGCGCTGCGGGCGGGGCGGAGGCGCGCAGCCGGAATGTTTTGATAGCGGGGGCGCGCGAGCGGCGGGGCCGCGCGCGAGCGGCGGGGCCGCGCGCGAGGTTGTCCGCTGTTGAGAACCGAGCCCTTGGCCTGGGGCCGGGCGATCCTGGGGTGCGCTGGGTTCGGGTCGTGGCAGCTGGGTGTAGGGAGGCAACTCAGCCCACCTAGGGTATCGGCTGTCGGACTGGCTCGATTCCTTCAACGTCTACAGGAACCCCTGAGCCCAGGCCCGGCTGGCAGAGGCAATATGGGCCCTGGGTCTACAGTGACCCAGTAAGTGGTGAGTTCCCTGAGGGCTTGGTCAGCTTCTTTGGACCCACGGTTCTCAGTAACCCTGGGAATCTCACCGGGGCCAGGCTGGGCGGTGCTCCACGGCCTCAGGGTCTGCACTGACTAGGTGAGTGCTACCTAGACCATGCCTGGCTCCAGGGACCAAGGGAACCGGCAGTTTGCCCAGGATCTGGGTCTACACTGACCCAGTCAGGACTTCCCATCCAGGAACTATGCCTGCCCATTCAGCCATTGGTGCTAGGGAAGCAAGGGAAGGGGTTGACCAGAAAGGTCCTCTTTGGAAAAGACTCTCTTCTTGGGTTTTGGGTTTGGGGCTTTGAGGGCCCTGAGAAGTCTGACTGATTTATGAGGCTGAGATAAGGCAATGGAGAAACAGTCCAGCCCTGTACTGACTCAGTCTCCACAGGTTCATTAAGCCACTTCTTGGGATTCTAGAGTTGAATGAGTGGCCATGTATAATACAACCAGAGGAAGTGTGCACAGCCCTAGACTGGAAGGGTGCCTTTTTCCCACTCAGCCTCCTTGCCCCATGCTTAGCCTCATCATAGTGGGGATGGATGGGTGGAGGGTGGTAGGGTTGGGTTTATTTCTATTCCCACTCCCCACTCTCTGGGGCCTGACACCTTCTTCTCCAGCAGCTGCAGAGCCAGGACATCAAGGGCTGGAGTGGAGCAGACACTGTCCATGGAGCTGGTAGGGCGATGTGCTTATCTCAAGCCTTTGTTTACAAAGTACTTCCAGACTGCTAGTCTCTTGGGAGACCAGGGTTTCTGTAGGAGGGGAGGGGGAGGGCCCCTTCTCTCCATTGAATAGAAGATGAAACAGACCCCCACCAAAGGGGCAGAGTCTGGCTTCAGGCCAGCAAGGCCTCAGTAGACACTCAGTAAAGACTCTGGGAATGACTCATTGGTCAGTGAAGGTCTCCCAAGCCCTGAGCTTGCTGCTGTCCTTGGGCTACCCCTCTTCCTCTGCCTTTGATCCAAGAATGGTAGTGCAGACCAAGCCCAAGGATTCTTTCTCACTCATTTCTGGTCTGGTAGGCAGGGGAGAAGACAAACAGCACCAGGGTCTGAACCTGGGTCTCTTCTTCCTCATTACTCACAGGTGGACAAGGTGGAGAGGGGGTGGTGGTGATGGCGCAGTTTGACACTGAATACCAGCGCCTAGAGGCCTCCTACAGCGATTCACCCCCCGGGGAGGAGGACCTGTTGGTGCATGTGCCTGAGGGGAGCAAGTGTGAGTTCTTGGACATGACAGCCAGAGCTGGGGGTTAGGGGGAGAGTTGGTGGAGGAACACCAGGGGAGCAAGAGGTTTACATTCCTTCAGGACTCTGACATCTCTGCTCCTGTGCCCACAGCACCTTGGCACCACATCGAAAATCTTGACCTCTTCTTCTCTCGAATATCCTTTGTGTCTCTGTTTTAGAGTTCTGGGACCTTTAGCCCCTCTCTGAGCCAGAACCCCTAATGGGATGTTGGTGTGGGTTTGGCTCTAATCCCTGGAAGGGGAGTGGGGCACATCTTGAGCCTGAAAGAGGCTGGAAAAATGGTGATCGTTATGAATAATCATACCCCACATTTACCAAGATCTATGTGCCTTATACTTTGTAGTATTAATTTATAAGGAACCTCTCTAAGGGTGATTCTCCTTTTTGATGGTATGTTAATAACCATAATGTCTTTTGACTTACTCTGTGTCAGTTCTGTTAAACGCTTTACATGCATTATCTCAAACCTCATAATCCTATGAGACACGTGCTATTATTCCCAATATACCACTGTAGACAAAAAGCTCAGAGAGGTTAAGTGACTTGGCCAAAGTCACAGTTTGAAAGTCATAGAGCCAGGACTTAAGCTCAGGTATGTGAGCACCAAAAGAGTACCTAAGTCTGTGCTCTTAATTGCTGTCTCTACCCACAACTTTTTCTTAACAAGTACACGTTTATAATCTACATCAGAAGAATGGCTTCACTTGTATGCTCATCGGGGAGATCTTTGAGCTCATGTAAGTATAAGAAGGAATGGATGATGTGGCAAAGAAATATGTCTCAGTGCTTCCTCTCTTTGAGTTCACCCCTGGCCCAAACTGCCAATGCAGCTCAGCTCCTGGCTCAAAACTTATAGTTTAAGGACTGGGTGTGTGGCACCACAATTTACAGCCTTATCTTTTTTATCTTCCTTATAAGGGAAGCTTTCTAAGTCTATCTTTTCCACAAAGAGAACTCAGACTTGATCATTTCATCAGAGCTCCGGTGGAATGGGCATGGCGCAGTCAGGAGGTCTCAGAGATGCCAGCCACTTACGTGAGAAAAACATCTCTGTTCTGCCTTGGTTGCACTCAGGCCTGCTGCTGAGTAGAGAGCCCTCTGAGGGGAAGGAACCATATGACTTTGCCAAAGGGGAAGGGGTTAAGAATAAGAAGAGTTCAAATCTGGGGAAAAAAAAAAAACATCTAATTACCAACACAAAAGGAAATCAGGGACTGGGGACCAGAGACTACCATCTAAGACCTTTGGAAGTGTCCTTAAGTGGTGGCAGAGATTACCATGTGATTGGAAAACAGGCTGATTCTTTGGTGTCTGAGGCTAAGAGCAAAAAATAGGAGCTGGCTTGGGTTGCCTGGGGCTGGAAGCAGCAAATTTCTTTTTCCCCCATTATTTCATTGGTATCTCTCTGACTCTCCCCATCTTCCCAACTCCCCAGGCAGTTCCTCTTTGTGGTTGCCTTCACCACCTTCCTGGTCAGCTGTGTGGACTACGACATCCTATTTGCCAACAAGATGGTGAACCACAGTCTTCACCCTGCTGAGCCCGTCAAGGTTACTCTGCCAGATGCCTTTCTGCCTGCCCAGGTCTGTAGTGCCAGGTAAGGGCTACAGGTCAGAGGCACCAGAGCCTGTAGTTTGGTCAGCACATGTGGAATGGAGTGGAGTGTGAGGCAGTAACATTCCCTAGAACACAGACCCAGGCTCAGCCTCCCTAAATCCTTCAGAACAGCAGCATGTCTGCCAAGACTCCTCAAGGGCCACTCCTCCTCCCCACCTTTTTCCCCACCAGGATTCAGGAAAATGGCTCCCTGATCACCATCCTGGTCATCGCTGCTGTCTTCTGGGTCCACCGGCTTATCAAGTTCATCTATAACATTTGCTGCTACTGGGAGATCCACTCCTTCTACCTGCATGCTCTGCGCATCCCCATGGTGAGACTGAGAAGTTCGGTAGTTAGCACCACAGCCCACGATGTCTTCTGCAGCCTGGGAAGGGTGGGGTGTATTCCTAGGCATCAGGTTTCCTCATCCATCCTTGGAGGTCAAGGACGCTTATAGGCTCCACTCAGTTAAGCACAGGACCCCTGAACCTCATAGCATATGCAGGGCAAGGGGCCAAGGCAACAACCTCACCTTCCATACCTTGTCTCTTCCCCACCTCAGTCTGCCCTTCCATACTGCACGTGGCAAGAAGTACAGGCCCGGATCGTGCAGACACAGAAAGAGCACCAGATCTGCATCCACAAGCGCGAGCTGACAGAGCTGGACATCTACCACCGCATTCTCCGTTTCCAGAACTACATGGTGGCGCTGGTTAACAAATCCCTCCTGCCCCTGCGCTTCCGCCTGCCCGGTCTCGGGGAGGTTGTCTTCTTCACCCGGGGCCTCAAGTACAACTTCGAGCTGATCCTCTTCTGGGGACCTGGCTCTCTGTTTCTCAATGAATGGAGCCTCAAGGCTGAGTACAAACGTGGGGGACAACGGCTCGAGCTGGCCCAGCGCCTCAGCAACCGCATCTTGTGGATTGGCATCGCCAACTTCCTGCTGTGCCCCCTCATCCTCATTTGGCAGATCCTCTATGCCTTTTTCAGTTATGCCGAGGTGCTGAAGCGGGAGCCAGGGGCCCTGGGGGCACGTTGCTGGTCACTCTATGGCCGCTGCTACCTCCGCCACTTCAACGAGCTGGAGCATGAGCTACAGTCCCGCCTCAACCGAGGCTACAAGCCTGCATCCAAGTACATGAATTGCTTCTTGTCACCTCTGCTGACACTGCTGGCCAAGAACTGCGCCTTCTTCGCTGGCTCCATCCTGGCTGTGCTTATTGCACTCACCATCTACGACGAAGATGTGTTGGCCGTGGAGCACGTCCTCACCACCGTCACGCTCCTGGGGGTCACCGTGACCGTGTGCAGGTGGGCCAGGGTGGCAGGTGGGAGCAAGCCGGCTAGCATTCCCGGGAAAAGGCTTATGTCTCACCATCACCCTGATCCCACTAGGTCCTTTATCCCGGACCAGCACATGGTGTTCTGCCCTGAGCAGCTGCTCCGCGTGATCCTCGCTCACATCCACTACATGCCTGACCACTGGCAGGGTAATGCCCACCGCTCGCAGACCCGGGACGAGTTTGCCCAGCTCTTCCAGTACAAGGCAGTGAGTGGAGTTGGAGTTAGGGCCTGCTAGAAACTGGCTGATAGCTCGGTGGCAAGGGCTGGGCTCCTTCCTGCTTTCTTGTGACCTGCTTTCTTGGCCCCTTCCTTTCTAGGTGTTCATCTTGGAGGAGTTACTGAGCCCCATTGTCACACCCCTCATCCTCATCTTCTGCCTGCGCCCACGGGCCCTGGAGATTATAGACTTCTTCCGCAATTTCACTGTGGAGGTCGTTGGTGTTGGAGATACCTGCTCCTTCGCTCAGATGGATGTTCGCCAGCATGGGCATCCCCAGGTATCAGGATAGGAGTTGAGCAGGTGGCCAGAGGCCATGCTGGCATATACAGTGTCTTTGGGTGAACTGCAAAACTGCACCCCTTCTGAGCCAACAAATCACAAAAAGGCAGCCCTGCCTCTGGAGAGCCCTGTACCAGGGCACACACTGCTTTGTAAACAGGAGCCTGGGCTGGATTATAGCCTTAAACCTGCACCCTTGGCCAAGCTCCCCTGAGAAAGGCACAAACCAAGCAGCTCAGTCGGCACGTGGCTATTCCTGGGGTGGGCAAGGGGCCCCTGGGCAAGATACAGCAGTGCATCATGGGCAGGGCCTCCTTGCCTAGCAGGAAAGGTACAAAAAGATTCCTGTAAAAGGACAGTCCTGCTCACTGCAGCCTCCCTTGTGCAGTGGCTATCCGGGGGACAGACAGAGGCCTCAGTGTACCAGCAAGCTGAAGATGGGAAGACAGAGTTGTCACTCATGCACTTTGCCATCACCAACCCTGGCTGGCAGCCACCACGTGAGAGCACAGCCTTCCTAGGCTTCCTCAAGGAGCAAGTTCAGCGGGATGGAGCAGCTGCTGGCCTTGCCCAAGGGGGTCTCCTCCCTGAAAATGCCCTCTTTACATCCATCCAGTCCTTACAGTCTGAGTCTGAGGTGCGTTCCTAGGGTCTGGGAGATGATGGGCAGAGTGGACTCCGGGAGCTGGGAGTTGAGGACTGGGCATGGGGTGGAAGAGCCTTCCCTGTCAGTTTCCTTCTGTCTGTTTAGTCTGTGCCACTAATGTGCAGAATCCTTGGGGACCTAGAGGCCTCCCTCTGCCCCGAGACTTCTATCCACCTCTTTGTTTCATAGCCACTGAGCCTTATTGCAAATGTGGTAGCTGGCTCATCCTGCCGGGGCCCCCCACTGCCCAGAGACCTGCAGGGCTCCAGGCACAGGGCTGAAGTCGCCTCTGCCTTGCGCTCCTTCTCCCCTCTGCAAACTGGTCAGGCTCCCACGGGCCGGGCTCCCAGCACCATGACAGGCTCTGGGTAAGTAGAAGTGGGCCATGATGGGAGGGCGTGGCAGTAGCCCCCAGCAACTTGTGTGGGTCTCAGAAATGTCGATGACTGCATGGTGATGCCTGCTGTCTGTCTGTGCTGGGAGGGACAGGGTAGATGCCAGGACCGCCAGCTCCGGGAGCAGCGTTTGGGAAGGACAGCTGCAGAGCCTAGTGTTGTCGGAATATGCATCGACAGAGATGAGCCTGCATGCCCTCTATATGCACCAGGTGAGTGGACAGGAAGGGGCAGGGCCATAGAACCAACGTGGCAGCTGAAAATAGAATAGAGGGTTTTAGATGTGGAGAAGCAAGACATGAGTTCAAATCCCTTCTCTGCCATTTAACCGCTCTGCAGTCTCCATTCCCACACATAGCTATCCTTTTTGGCCAAGCTTACTTTCCCCCGGGGCCTTTCCACACTTGTGGTTTCCCCTGCCAAGAATCCACTTCCCTGACATATCCATATGGCCCTCTCCTTCTCCCTCAAGTCTCTTCCTACTTATCCTGTGAGACCGTCCCTGGCCACCCTGGTAAAATCCTCCCTGGCCTACCCACCTGAATCTTCCTGTTCTTTTTGTCTCTCCATAGCACTTAACACCATCTGACCTTGTATTTTTTCCTTATTTGTTCACTGTCTGTCCTTCCCTACCTTCCCTAAGTATACAAGCCTCACAAGAGTTGGGAATTTTGTCTGTTTTGTTCACTGCTGTATTCCCAGCACCTAAAAGAGTGGCTGGCACTTAGATCTTCAACGAATTTGTTCTTGAATCAAATGACTAGGGAAAATGAGAGCCATTACAATCTATGAACAGGGTTGTTCCAGCGATCTGCTGAGAATTTAACCTATAAACATCATATGGCTGGTACACGTGTTATTATTAACATGATAAGCACCCTCAGTCAACGATTCTAGGTGAGATGGTATAAATGGGAACTGACTAATATGGTGGTGGGGGGCAGCTGTTTCAAACAAATATCCTTCTGTCTCCAACTAATAAATCCCCCACTTCTCAGCTCCACAAGCAGCAGGCCCAGGCTGAGCCTGAGCGGCACGTGTGGCACCGCCGGGAGAGTGATGAGAGTGGGGAGAGTGCTCCTGAAGAGGGGGGAGAGGGTGCCCGGGCCCCCCAGCCTATCCCTCGCTCTGCCAGCTATCCCTGTGCTACACCCCGGCCTGGAGCACCTGAGACCACTGCCCTGCAGGGTGGCTTCCAGAGGCGCTACGGAGGCATCACAGGTATCCAGAGGGTACAAGAAGGCACAGAGCCTTCAGAGAAGGATGGTTCTTCTGGGGACCTCTAGGGGAGGAAAGAAATTAGAGGGACCAGACCCAAGGAGACTGATCCCTCCCCTGCACTCCCATTCACCCCCAGCACCCCAGAACCATTCTCCTCAATCCTGTTTGTGTTCATTCTGAGAGTATTTACTGTGTCTTTAGACCCCGGCACAGTGCCCCGGGCACCCTCTCACTTCTCCCGGCTGCCCCTTGGAGGGTGGGCTGAAGATGGGCAGTCAGCATCGAGGCACCCGGAGCCCGTGCCTGAAGAGGGCTCAGAGGATGAGCTTCCCCCTCAGGTGCACAAGGTAAGGGCTCCCAGACCTGGAAACAACTGCCAGAAGTAGTAACTTCCAGGCTGAGGTCAAAGCTGCTTGTGTGAAAGGAGTTGGGAGTCCAGTGCAGAGATAAATCCCTCCAAAATACACTTCCCTTTTTCCCCTCACCTATTCTGAAATACAGGACTGGACATTTCCTTTGCTTACATCCCCAAGAATCAAGTTTTCCTTTTCCTTTATTTCCAGGCATCTGTTGTGTAAGCAGATAGCTGAAGACTATGTCCTCTAACAACCCTTTTCTCTCCACAGGTATAGACAAGGTGGAAGAAGGTCCCTATGCCCCAGGATGGAGGCCACCGTTGCCCTGCCATCCCATCCGCCCGCCATGGAGGGCTCCTCCGAGTGTTGCCTGGCTCCACGCGTGTGGTGTTTGTGTGTCTGTGCCTGGCCAAGGGAGGTGCCAACACTGGGCTCACCATAGCCCCAGGAGAGAGACTGGGGGCCTAGAAACCATGGCACACAGGACTCTAGCCTCATCCCCAGGACCCCCCTTGGCTCAGAGTGTGGTGCTAGAAACTGGTCCCCAGCCCAGCCCCAGTACTGCCACCTTTGCACCCACCCCTGCAAGTCTCCAGAGGACTGCCCACCACAGAAGCTGCCAAGCAGGGAGAACCTGTGCCAACTGTGGAGTGGGGAGGTTGGGCCTGGACCCTCAACCTCTGCAGCCTCCCTCCCCCCACCCTGAACAGATGAGCAGCTCAGGCTGTGGCCCTTACCTCACCCCCAGTTCTCTCCCAGTGCTGCAGCCTGCTCACCTCTCCCCTGCTTCCTGCACATCCCTGGCATGTGTGCCGCTTGCGCCTATTCTGTTCGCTTGCTCCCCTTCTGTTCAGCTTTTGCTTTGTGTTGGTGTGGAGGCTCTAGCTCCTAGCTCCTAGCTCCCAGCTCCCCTCACGATATCTTTTGACACTAAGAAGGAAGGTTTCTAAATCGCAGGTGCAGGATGGAAATTCTTTGCTCCTTTCTCCAACTTTTAGCATAAGCCCCGGGAGACTGAGGCCTTCTTGGGCCCCACTGCTGCTTATTGTATCCCCCACCACCTGCACATGGGGTGGACAGGGCTGGAGTGTGCCCTCAGCTGTTTATCTCCCAGCAAGAGAGTTCTGGTCTGCATCCCGCTGTCCCCTAGAGGGGGATGGAGGGGCGACGGAACGGCTTTGCCCTAGGCTTTGGGCCGCCGCATTGCATGCTGGGACTCAGCTCCTTTCTCCGCCCCACCCCTCACTCAGCCCTGGTCCGCTGCGGGAGAGAGGTGAACGACACATCCCGAGCTCAGCGGAATGGGGTGGGGACCGTGTACAGCTTGACAACCCTTAATAAAGAAGGGACGTTGACCAGGTCGCAGCTTGTTGTCTCACGCGGCTAGATAAGCGGAGATGGGTGTTGTGATCCACCCAGGTGGGTAGGGACCGGGTTCGCCCCGTGGGAAAGCTGGCCTATGTGGGAACTCAGATATACCGACCTAGTCGGAGAGCGGAAGGGCAGCTTCTGATCCGTAGAGGTCAAGGACTCCGGCAGGACGTGCGGTCAGATTTCCCGCCCTGAACACGTGACCGTGCCGGCTCAGCCGATCTATTTTGCCTTCCTCTGCGTGCACTATTTTCCCCGCCCCTTCGGAGACATTCGGCCAATGGGGACCCTGGATAGGGGCGGGGGGGCAGCCTTGGAGGACGGGGCTGCTGCGGAAGGGAACGGCTGGAGTCAGATACTGAACATTCCCGTGAGCTCCTACTTGGCCCGGAGATCCCCGGCCGCGAGCGTGGGGCGGGCGGCCGAGACGGCGTGAGTGCGTGACGGCGGCGCGTGCGCGAAGAGAGTGGGTGGTGTGGTGGGGTCCACGTGCGTCCCTGTCCCACGACCCTCGCGGCATAGCCCTGAGGCTCCATGACCCAAGACATCTGAGATTCCGCGCCCCACCCCGAGCGGCCGGTCCAGTTCTCACGTCTCACAGTCCCCGCAGCCTTGGCGGGCGGCCACACATTGCCATGGTGACTGTGGGCAACTACTGCGAGGCCGAAGGACCCGCGGGTCCGGCCTGGGTGAAGGGTGGCCTGAGTCCCTGCTTCTTTTTCACGTTCATGCCCTCGACGCTGATGGGCCTAGGGGCTCTGGCCTTGGTGCTGGCTCTTCCTCGCAAGCGTCGGGAACGGCCTGGTGGCGCCGACGCGCTGTCCTGGGCTGCTGGCCCTCGCGTCGCTCCCTATGTGCTGCAGCTGCTTCTGGCCACACTTCAGGTGGCGCTGCCCCTAGCCAGCCTGGTTGGCCGAGTGGGCACTGCCCAGGGTGCCCCACTGCCAGGCTACCTATTGTTGGCTTCTGTATTTGGGACTATGGCCAGCGCCTGTGGCCTGGGACTGCTCGTGGTGGAACGGAACCAGGCACGGCAGAAGCTAGCAATGGGCATCTGGATAAAGTTCACCCACAGCCCGGCTCTCCTGCTCCTCTGGACTGTAGCTTTTGCAGCCGAAAACTTGGCCCTGGTTTCTTGGAACAGCCCACAATGGTGGTGGGCAAGGGAGGACTTGAGCCAGCAGGTGAGGGACCTCTTGGGGGGAGGGGAAGCAAGGGTAGCAGGGGCTGAGAACTGCATGTCTGGTCACACTGGCTCCATGGTTTTGAATGCCTCTAAGGAAGGGAAGAAAGGAGGGGCCTGCGCTGCTGGGAGCTGATAGCCAGCTGGTGGGGAGTGGCTGTGCTGAGTCACTGTGGATTTTTTTTAAAGCCTGGTAAATGCTGGGCCCCTGAGGAGGACTTGGGTGTGTGCCCTACACCAGTCCTCAGCCCTGTCATAAGTAGTAACAATGGGATTTTTGCCCTTATTGATATTCATGTGTTTAATTCTAGGTTCAGTTTAGCCTGTGGGTGCTGCGGTATGGAATCTCTGGAGGGCTTTTTGTCCTGGGGCTCTGGGCCCCAGGACTTCGTCCCCAGTGTTACACCTTGCGGGTCAATGAAGAGGATCAAGATGTAGAGAGGAGCCAGGTACACCTTAATTTTTGAACGTTAGGGTCTATTTTAATTGCATTCCCTGTCATCATTTCTTCCCACCATAATAAACTACGTCTTTCACAAATCTCAGTTTGTGTGCCCTGTTAGCATTTCTGACCTCATCAGGGATCACTTGTGGGTCTAAGTTACCTGGGAGCTGTAATCCCATATGTGTTCCCTTTGGGGTTTCTGGCTAGTGCACATCTTTTTCATTTCTGAGTTCCCCTCCCCTATGTGATTCACCATCCTAGGTTCGGTCAACAGGGAGGCCATCGCAGTCTACCTGGAAAGACCTTGGCAGAAAGCTCCGCCTACTGAGTGGCTACCTGTGGCCCCGGGGGAGCCCGGCCCTGCAGCTTATTGTGCTCATCTGCCTAGGGCTCATGGGGTTGGAGCGGGGACTGAACCTGTTGGTCCCCATCTTCTATAGGGACATAGGTGAGGGGGAGGAGTGTCAGCTCAATCCTTCATTGGCCTGGGAGGGGTGGTTGCTAACCTAGCTGGGAGCTGGGTGGTTAGAAAGACACTGTGGCTGGTGTCTGGGGCAGTTTCTCCCCAAGAGGGTCCTAGGGGTCCTAAGTGGGCTTGGACTCCTTTTTTCCATAGTGAACTTGCTGACTGAGAAGGCACCTTGGCGCTCCCTGGCCTGGACTGTCACCATCTATGTCTTCCTTAAGTTCCTCCAGGGGGGTGGCACCGGCAGTACAGGTATGAGGTACTCTGCTCTTACCGTGGTTGGTGTTAGCCCCTCTTCCTCCTCCCACAGGCCTCCCTATCCCAGGCCCCTTGGTGCTCTCCAACCTTTCACGTCTTGCTGCTGGGCTGATGTCCCTGGGCCCCTCAGCCCTACCCAGGCCTCCCCTGGCTCCCCCCAGGCTTCGTGAGCAACCTGCGCACGTTCCTGTGGATCCGGGTGCAGCAGTTCACCTCGCGGCGGGTGGAGCTGCACCTCTTCTCCCACCTGCACCAGCTCTCCCTGCGCTGGCACCTGGGACGCCGCACGGGGGAGGTGCTGCGGATTGTGGATCGGGGCACGGCCAGTGTCACAGGGCTGCTCAGGTGCCAAGGCAGTGGAAAGGAAGTGAGGGAGGGCAGGGCTGGAGAAGCAGGGGTGGAGGGGCTGTCAGAAGAACTGACCCAGCTTGAGGAGCTGTACCTCCATCCTCCATTTTTTTTTTGTAATTATGAGATTAACATGCACATGCTCTCATAATAATTCAAATGAAGGAGACAGCAAATTGCTTTTGAATTCCGCTCACTTCTCCAGAGGTTCCCATTCCATTTAGTATGTTGAGTTCTGCTTTTTGGATTTTTTTACATATATGTGGGCAGATTCCCAGAACTAATATGGTATTGTGGAGGTTTTTCCTAAAGCAAATGGCCTCATGACATAGGAGTCATTCTCAGAATTGTTTAATTATCAGAATGTTAGGGAGGTGTATTCTCATCCATGCATGAAGACCTTTTTCATTTGTTACAATTAATCTAGAGCATTCTGTAGTTTAGGCATGTTATGGTGTATTTAGCCCTCTACCTCTTAAGGGGCATTTAGCTTGATTCCAGTCTGTTGTAGTTGAAAACAAAACACTACACTGAAACCCCTAGCTAGAGTTCCTGGCTCCAAGCACTTAAGCCTTTCTTTGTTGCTTGGCTTTGCCTCCTAGCTACCTGGTGTTCAACATCATCCCCACACTGGCCGACATCACCATTGGCATCATCTACTTCAGCATGTTCTTCAACGCCTGGTTTGGCCTCATTGTGTTCCTGTGCATGAGTCTTTACCTGGGTGAGTGCACCTGGGGAAAACTATCTCTGCATACTGTTCTCAGACTCTCTTGGGCATGAGCCCTGCCCCAACTCAGGTGACCCAGCTTTGGGAGGCTGTAGATCAGTGGACTTGAATAGGCTTCTGCTGCTCCCCAATGTGACAGGTGAGCCTCATCTGCCAAGGGAACCTCAGCTCACCCTGGGTGGAGGGCCGGGGAAGGACATCCTAGTCACATTTGGGCCCTGTGGTGAATGCAGGTGAAGAAGGAACCTCATTCTTGTAACAGGATTCAGCTTGCCTTCATTTGTTCACCAAAACCATTTTCACACAGGTTTTGTGGAGGCTGCAAAGATGTCTTGGACATAGCCCCTTCCCTCAGGGAACTTAAGGCTCCCTCCCTTCGGAATCTGGGTCTCTGAGCTGTAGCACAGCGTTAGTGTGTGTGTGGCAGGCAGCAGACATGCATGTATGGTCTCTGCTTTTGGAAGTGATGTCTTGCCCTCTTCTCCCTCTGCCTCACTCCTGTCACTCTCTAGCCCTGACCATTGTGGTCACTGAGTGGAGAGCGAAGTTCCGACGTGCTATGAACACACAGGAGAATGCTACCCGGGCACGAGCTGTGGACTCTTTGCTGAACTTTGAGACGGTAACAGAGGCTTTGGTGGTGGTGGTGGTGGTGGTGGTGTGAGGCATGGAGTTGTGGAGGAGTGGAACTGGGACAATCAGGGCTGACGAGCTGAGGGGTGCGAGGTGTGCTGTTTACAATTAGGAAGGAGGGGCAGGGAATCTGGAGCTGAATGCTGTGGCTGAGTGGAATAGCGATGGTTTGAATTCATCAGGTGAAGTATTACAACGCGGAGAGTCATGAAGTGGATCGCTATCGAGAGGCCATCATCAAATATCAGGTGAGGATGCTAGCTTGAGGTCGACTGAGAGCAATGGCCTGGCCATGTGGAATTGCTAGGGCCGAGAGGGGTAAACTTTGGGCTGTGAGGTTGAAGGTGCCTGGGCCCAGGTTAGGATTTGGTGTATGTGAAATTCTTTCCTCCCATGTCATTTGCATCAGGGTTTGGAGTGGAAGTCAAACGCTTCACTGGTTTTACTAAATCAGACCCAGAACCTGGTGATTGGACTTGGGCTCCTCGCTGGCTCCCTGCTTTGTGCTTACTTTGTCAGTGAGCAGAAGTTACAGGTGAGGGAATTGTGGGAAACAGCACAGGGAAGAGGGACCCTGGGTCTTTGTCTTGGCCACCAGGTTCCTGGGTGGGAAGCGGGAGGGTGACAGCCCACAGGCCTCCAGTGACTCTATCTCTTCCCTGGATGTCCACAGGTCGGAGACTTTGTCCTGTTTGGCACCTACATCATCCAGCTGTACATGCCCCTCAACTGGTTTGGCACCTACTACAGGTAACCTGACCCCGGCCCTCACCTGTCCGGGGTGCTTGCTGTTTCCCCAGCTCCTCAGAGGAGCTCCAAGCAGCACTCTTCTTGCAGGATGATCCAGACCAACTTCATCGACATGGAGAACATGTTTGACCTGCTGAAAGAGGAGATAGAAGTGAGGAGAAAGGAGTGGGGTTTGTAGGGAGCGGGAGTCTGTGTGGTGCTTCTTGTGCCTGGACAATACCAGGCCTGGAATGGCACACATTGGTGGCACTCTAACAGGTGAAGGACCTTCCTGGAGCAGGGCCCCTTCACTTTCAGAGGGGCCAGATTGAGTTTGAAAATGTACACTTCAGCTACACCGATGGGTGAGCCTCTCCCCTTTGGCTACCCCACAGCCCCATTTTCCAGTGTCATTTACATACTGCCTTCCTGCCCCTCATCCCTGCTTCTCAGGTCACCACTACCCGGGAAGAGAGCCTGAGCAGGGGTCCCAGTAGTAGCTCTAGTGTTGGAGGGGGCCCCGGGGAGTGCAGCAGGCCTGCTGACCATGCCCATCCTTCCTTGCAGGCGGGAGACCCTGAAGGATGTGTCCTTTACTGTGATGCCTGGACAGACACTGGCCCTGGTGAGAGAAGACCCAGCTAGTTGGCCCAGCCTCCTTGAGCTTCCCTTATTCCAGGGCCCATGGTAGCTTGGGATGTAGGCTGTAGAGTCAGAGAGCCCTGTCATGCCAGGTCACTGGATTGAATGTTTGTGGCAGTCTCCTATGGACATTGGTGGCCTCTTGGAGAGAAAGCCTTAAAAGTCAGCAGGACTGAGAATGTTTCCCTTGTTCCTCATGTAATAGGTGGGCCCATCAGGAGCAGGGAAGAGCACAGTTTTGCGCCTGCTGTTTCGTTTCTATGACATCAGCTCTGGCTGCATCCGAATAGATGGGCAGGACATTTCACAGGTAAGGATGCTTGGGAGAAGACTGTTATCTAGGAGCCTGTGTGTGAAAGGATGGCAGATGCTGGGCCTCCAGGAAGTGGAGGAGGAGATGCCAGGAGACCTCAGACTTTTTAGCATCATGTGACCTACATAAGGAAATTAGTCATGAGAATGATTTATAAGGTGCAGTATAGGGTACAAAGGTCTCCAGCAATCCAGGGAAGCAGGGAGAGAACATGTATTTTCTCTTTATCGATGGGGAAACAGACTCAGAGAGATTGAGTTGCCCACAATGATGGTTCAGGGAGGTGGAGGCAGGTTTCTTATGCAGGGCCTCTTATTCCATGTGCTTCCCACCAGCCCATCCTACTTTTCAGGCCTGGTGGGATCTCACAGGCCAGAGCATATGGTCTTTTGGCCCCAGGTGACCCAGATCTCTCTCCGGTCTCATATTGGAGTTGTGCCCCAGGACACTGTCCTCTTTAATGACACCATTGCCAACAATATCCGCTATGGCCGTGTCACTGCCGGAAACGATGAAGTGAAGGCTGCTGCCCAGGCTGCAGGCATCCACAACACCATCATGGCTTTCCCGGAAGGTAGGCTCCTCTGCGGAGTCCCTCCCCTGCCCAGTTTAGTCCCATTATCCTCTCTGACTTCTGTTCCATCCCTCCCTTGCCCATCTGGTCACAGAAACCAAGCTTATTACGTGTGACTTAAGGGAGGTGGGCATTATCCACAGGATACGAGACACAGGTGGGTGAGCGGGGACTGAAGCTGAGTGGTGGGGAGAAGCAGCGTGTTGCCATTGCTCGCACCATTCTCAAGGCTCCAGACATCATTCTGCTGGACGAGGTGAGGGCCCTGGGCAGCCTTCTCCTGTCCTTCCTTGCCCGTGTCCCAGCTGTTCCTGCTGGGCCCTGTTTTCCTTCTAGCAGGGCTATCAGAAGCCCATGTTTCATAAAAACATCTTACAGTTCTCAAACACAAGGTTCTTTTTGATGCCCAAGGCCTTGGCCAGCAGCTTGCATCCTCCTCCCACTGGGGATTTGGGTGGCAGGGGCAGTTTTACCCAATCCCTCTCTATAGGCAACATCTGCACTGGATACATCTAACGAGAGAGCCATCCAGGCTTCTCTGGCCAAAGTCTGCGCCAACCGCACCACCATCATAGTGGCACACAGGTACAGGTGGGCAGCAGGCAGCGGGAGCCCACTTTGGCTGTGTGGTAGGTAACCGATCTCTGACTTCTCAGGCTCTCAACTGTGGTCAGTGCTGACCAGATCCTGGTCATCAAGGATGGCTGCATTGTGGAGAGAGGACGGTAAGGGACACAGCAGAATGAACAAGGCAGGGCCTCTGACTTTTCACCAGGAAAAAGTTGTGCGGTTTCTTGAAGGATCTCCCTCACCAGTCCTGTCACCTCACAGGCTGGTGGCAAGGACTCTTGGGGTAAAACTGAAAGCTGGGACTTACATTTTTCTTCTTGCCCCAGGCACGAAGCCCTGTTGTCCCGAGGCGGGGTATATGCTGACATGTGGCAGCTGCAGCAGCAGGGACAGGAAGAGGCCTCTGAAGACACCAAGCCGGAGACCAAGGAATGGTGACAAAAGTTGTGGATACTTCCCTCCCAAAGGATTGCTCCAAGGGAAGTACATTGTATACCTCTTCCCTGCCATATTTCATCCTGGTCTTGGTGCTAGCTATAATGAAGGAAAGGGGCCTTTCAGAAAAGGACTTTTTGGGGAAATAAAAGTGTGGACTGTGCTAGGATCACAGTGAGTTTGTGGTGTGGGGATTGCAGTGGGCCTCTACCCTTAGGTCAGGTAAGCATTCTTGACAGGACTCTTTCATTTTTGGTCGGAGAGGAGAAAGAAACACCCCTTTGATGTCTTACTGACTGCCAAGATCCTTTATTCTTTCTAGGCCCCTCCCTGCCCCCTATACGTGAGGTCAACCCCAGTATACAGGAGATGACAAGATGCAGGGGTCTAAGTGGGGCCTGGCCAGGGAATAGTTCAGAGTTGCTCTCTCCCGTGCAGCTGGACAGGCCAGCAGAGCCATCTGTAGGCTCAGCTCTGCAAGCTGTTTCTCCTGATGCTCCCTGGAGGTGGCCTCCATGTCACTCCTCCTCATCTTCAGTCCAGGCTGCTCCGGGCCTCCTCTCCCTGTGGACCCTAGAGGTGCGAGGGCCACAGTCCTCCTCAGCTGAGCCTCCCTCCCCAAGCCCAAGGCCCTAGCACAGGTTGCAGTTGGACGGCTTCAAGCTGCGGCTTTGAGCCTGGAGCAAGGAGAGGGAAGGAGAGGAAGACAGGGTGCAACGTCAAGAAAATGAGGGGGACAGTCCTCCCTACAGAGCTCAGCATGGGCTGGAGTCACATTGAAAATAAAAGGATAAACATCATTCCAAACCACTCAGAAGAACACCCCCACCCCCTGAAAATCCCCGTTTCTACCCCGTCCCCATACCTGCTGCTGTCGGTATTCTGCCTCACTGGCTGATAGTGCTTGTGCTAAAGCTAAGTCTTCTTCCTCCTGAGAACTGGGAGAGAGGAACGGCTTAAACTGGATGACAGTATCTAAAATGTGAGCATCTCATCTGTTACGCATCACTGTGCTGAGCACTTCTGAGTATACCTCAATTTTCATAGCAACCTTACTAGGTAAGTATTAGTGTTGTCCCCACTTTATAGAGGACGTTATGACCCTAATGGGTTAAAGAACTTGTCAAAGGGTCATATAGTTCAAAAACTTAATTTTGAGCCCAGGTTCCTAACTATTATCATGCATTGGGGCAGAGTGGTCCTACGTACCTCTCTCCAGAGTCCTTGCCCACATCCCACCCTCTTTCACCAGAGAGTAGGTACCTTGGGACCTGGGGTTTGGTCTCTGCCAGGGACAGTTCGAGGGCTCGCTGCAGAGCCTCATCCTCACTCTGCAAAAGGGAAAATAAGACCAGTTGCCTTGGACTTCACTCTCACTGAGTTTGCTTTTGTCAATCTGACCTCTGCCCAACTCACCAAGCCATTTTGCAAAGCAATCACTGGAGGGGCTGTCCGAGATGGAGACTGAGTTGTGGCTCTATGGCAGACATTCAAGAGGCTGAGGTCAGAGATGTGAATGGAAAAAGGGGAGAGGAGAAACAGGCAGGCCTACCTGCTGGCAGAGGGAGATGAAGGCAAGGTCTGATTTGGGCTGGGGTTGGTCTTTGTAGAAGAAGCTAGGCTTTGTGCTCTGGAGATGGCGGCAAGTCTGTAGAAGAGACACTCGTGGCATGCCTCCAGGTGCAGCTTGCAAGTTTCCCCCCAGGCCTGACCCAGGAAGTTAGGAGAGAAGCTCCTCCAAAAGGTCTGGAAAACATGCACTTGGAAAGGAAATAAGACTGCCGTAGCTAAAGGGGACAGGTTGAAGCTTCCCAACTATAATGATAGAAGTTGAGTCAGTTCTAAAAGGATGGAGTGGCCCCAAAGGCAAGTAAAGGGCCCTGTTGCAGTTACCCTGCCCTACTGGTTGGGTGCCCCTCCCCAGAGCAATCATGGTCCAGTGGGTGACGGTGCTTGATGCAGAAGTTTCGGGTACAGCGCTCGCAGGTCAGTTTCATCATTTCCCTCTGCCGGCAGCCAGAGCGTTCACACTTATTGGTGAAGATCTGAGATGGAGTAGGAAGAATTGTCTTTTCTGAGACTCTGATTCCCCTTAAACTCCATCGTAACAGTTGTTCAGATTTCCAGGCATTTGCAGTCCCAGCTGACCATGGTTAACCCCTCCAATGCTTACCTTACGTTTTTGCTGGGCTGGATCAGAGCGACAGTCTCGGTCAATGTGCTCCCCAACAGCGCGGTCAGGGGGCTCCCCTCTGGCCACAGGTACAGGCACATTACAGAGTGGGCATACAGGTACCTGGATATCCTGTGGTTAGGGAGCAAGGGTCGGTTTGTGGCCTACTCTCAGTCCAACCAAATCTCTGGTCCTGAAAGAACCTTCCTGAAAGACCCTGGATAAGCCCCCGACATAAACGCAAAAGGAAACACAATGTTCCCTGCACTGAGCCTCAGAAAGAAAAAGAGAGAGAGAGAGAGGAAATGAGCTGCAGAGGGATTCCAGAGATTCTGCAGGCATCCTCCACGCGCCCCCTTTCGCCCTCAGACGCCCCCTCACCTTTTGGTAGGCAGATCCACAGTGATGCTGGGCGTAGGCTACATGGTCTGCGCAAAAGATGCCCGAGCAGGCGTCGCACTTGAGCGGCAGAAAATCTGCAGGAAGCAGGTCGGATTGCAGGTCCAGCGTGACCTCGACATCGTTCCCGCTCACTCAAGCCTTCCACTCAGGGGAGGGAAAAACGCCACCGTAATGGCAACAAACTGTATCCTTGCCCTAGCCCGTCATCTCAGCCACGCCCCCAACTTCGAGCCCCGCCCTTCTCTGGCAAGTCCAGTCCAGGAGCCCACCCTTCCTACAACCTGCAGTTCCAAGCCCCTCTCGGCCTGGCTCCGCCCCCCCCGCATGCTCCGCCCCTCACCCCCTCACCCAAACGCTGACAGCTCGGCTCGGAACAGTGAGCCCCGAGGTCCGGAAACTCCATCGCGGGGCCGGGCAGGGCCTGCTGGGAGAGGAAGCGATGCTGAGTTCCTCTAGGACTCCCGCTCCGGGTCCGGACCGCGACCCCGCAATCTAGGGGACCCCTTGCCCCGCCTCTCCCCGGCCGGGCCCGAGTTACCCGAGCCTCAGCGCCTCCCGGGCCGCAGCTCCCACTCCTCCCCTCCCACTCCTCCCCTGGCGCACGCGGCCGCGCTGACGTCATCGCGCAGGGCGAGCACGTCCTGCGAAGTCTCCGGGCGGCGAAGGGAGGCACCCGGGAGAAGCCGAGCCCCGCCCCACCTTGGTCCGGAAGGTTCGGAGCTGGATGGCTCTGGGTGAGTAGCTGGCCCTCACACGGGTTGGTGATCTTCGGCGCGGGCCAAGCTCCACGAAGGGCGAAAGGGCCGGCGAAGGACATAAGATACAGTGGAAGGCTAGGGTGGCTTGGGGTCTTCACAATTGAGTCCTACGCCCGCTTCTCACTCTACACCCTCTCCCTAGCTATTTGTTCACGGCCACTGCAGTGCTTACTCTCCGTAAGCTGATGACTCCCTTATGTATCTGAAGGATGCATTTCTCTCCAGAGCTGTAGCTCATGCAGGTTTATTTTCGATGTCCTTTCTGTAGGACTTCTCTGACCCTCCCCAGTTTGAGCTAAGCGCACTCCCTTTGTGGGCTTCCTGCTTCTGTTCTAGCACCCTGTCACCGTATTGTGATCAGCTGTTCCTTCACTCCCCCATGTAAATATACTGGGCAGTCAGGGACCGCATCTCCCTTGCCTTGTGTGAGGCCCCAGCTCCTGGCATCGTGCCTGAAACTGTGTGGTTTTCAGACTTCATTGTGAATCCGAATCACCTGTTGGGTGCTGGTTTAAAATGCAGATTCCTGAGCAGGATGGAGGTGGGTGGTGGCTTCTGATTCAGTAGGAAGCATACCAGAATTCTGACACGGGTTATCCATGTATTACACTTTGAAAAACACAAGCCTAGAATATTCTGAGTACTTATTAAATGTTTCTTGAATGAAGCTAGAGAGTTACTGGATTGATGTCCTGCTTTGCCTTAGGGAGCCCCAGGTTGAGACCTACTTGAGCACGTTTTGCTTCCCACATGCCCCTCTGTCCCCTCATGCATAGGCTTGTTTGCACCCTTACCTTCCCATAAGTTTGGGAAGGACAGATAAACAGGTGAAATAGACTTAGAGTTGAACAGTGTTCTCCAAAATGTAGAAATAACCATGCTGCAATTGGAAATGAGGAGCCTTCTCTTCTCCCTCTGTCCCTCCAACTTTTGGGTCTGTTTCCCTCTGTATCTGAGCCTTACATCCTTACAGCTCTAAGGCTAGTGGAAATTAAAGCCATTTTTTCCTGGTTCTTCAAGTAGAAGGCCTAATGTCATCTCTGACCGTGCCCTATTGCCTTGACTTGGATCATCTACCAAACCCTGACCTGTGGTATATGATGTTCTGATGGGCCAGGCCTGCATCTCATGTTCGGAGGATGGGAGTCAGCTCCACCTAAAGTGAAAATCACCAAGCTGACTTGGGCAATCCTTCCAGAAAACCCAGGAGAATCCATGCAATTCCTTCCTTCATTCAACAATATACTGAATGTCCTCCCACATGCCTGTCACTGGATAATACATGCAAAGACTGGGAAGTACAGGGCAATATGGCAGTACATTTCAGTTACCCCCATTCTTAAGTTGACGAGTGTTATTCAAGCCAAAACCTGGAGGGTGAGTAGATATTGAATAGGTGAAGATCAAGGGAGAAAGGAATGGGGTGGAAGGAGATGGTATTCCAAGCAGAGGAAACAGCAGAGACGAAGACCTGGAGATAAGCAGGAACAAGATCCTTTAGATGAGCTTTTAAAAGCTTGCAACATCTGGATCTTAGGGTGTAAGAGGCAGCTTGGCAGGAGATAAAGATGGAGAGAGGGGTCAAATCACCTCAGGTTGTAGAGGCCACTTTAGTATTGAGAATTTTAACAAATATAATGAGAAACTATAGACAGCTTTAAGCAGAGGAGTAATATGATCAGATTTGTATTTTGGGAAAGTCACTCTTCTTTTAGAGTGGAGAACAGATTGGAAGAAGGGACACCAGGTAGAAGGCTGTTGCTGTAATTGAGGCAAAAAAAGAAAAGAAAAGAAATTCTATTTCCTAAGCAAGCATGAAGTATTCAGGAAAATTTTTTAAAGAAAAATCCTGACCTTATCTGCAGGAAACACCCTGACCTACCTTTATGCAAAAGTTCAGCCAAATATTCAGTTAGTGTATGGAACACCTTTGGCCAATCCTTTGGAAAATTCTGGCAGCTGCTTCTTTCAACCCATCCTCACACCCTAGGGTAGGCTCTGGGCAGCCATGTTTCTGTCCTTGCCAAAGATGACTGGTCCGGGAGTAGTCATCTGACCCATGTTGGGTATCTAAGTTTGTGTTCCCCCAAAAGCATAACCTGAGACAAGGATTTGGATGTAGATAATTCACGTAGGAGGTAATCCTAGCCAGAGTTAAGAGAGTAGGAAGGAGAGGGACAGGGAAGGAAGGAAAACCAGTAGGTTACTACTGTGGTAATAGGAGCTCAGTTCCACTGGGAACCCTAGGAGGAAGTATATAAAATACACCTCAGAATTATCCTTCTAAAAGGACAGGAGGCTGGGCTGACTCCTGTCTTCCATAAGTTGGGTGTTACTGCTGAGGATAAGTCCTCCACGTCTAACTTGCACAGCCAACCTGCCCCTGTATGTCAGTGAAGGAGAACAGATATTTGGGGGACAACTAGTGTCACAAAGTGAAATAAAGGAAGACTTTCATGATATTTGAGCCATCCTGAGCTTGAAGTAATGAAGCAGGTGGTGGGTCACTTAAAGGCACACAGCAGCCAAGATTGTGTAGCTCAAGGGGTCTGAGGATGAGAACAACAGAATCAAGCACCACTCAGTCTCCTGTTGTAGACCACTCTATTGGTTGTCTTACCCAAGAGCCATTCCCCTGCTCCCTCCTTGAAGACAAAACCCTGATTTTAATCATCCTTTTCCAAGCAGTTGTGTTTTGCATGGGTCCCCTTGCAGCCCCCAGTATGTCTTAAATGGTCTAAGTCAGTTTTTCAAACTTTTAAAATATTACCCACATTAGAACTACGTTTTATAACCCAACACACATACATACCTGATACTTGACCTTATTATGTTTGATATACTTTGGTATTCTATTACATTTCATTTTTTTAAAATGCTACTTACCATACACTACTTTGATTTCCATCCCACCATCCCATTAAGGGGCTACAAACTTCAGTTTGGGAAAAAACCAAACTTCCCTTAGCTAACTAAACTTCCCTCATTCCCCTTTGTTAAGGCATGTAAAACAATTTGTATCTGAAAGAAAAATTTATCCCAAACTTTAAAAAAAGACAAAATGATGATCATTCTTTATTTTTTTTAAGTTTTTTTGGGGGGGTAGTAATTAGATATTTATTTGTTTGTTTGTTTTAATGAAGATACTGGGAGATTGAACTAAGGACCTCGTGCATGCTAAGCATGCACTCTATCACTGAGCTATACTCTCCCCCATCATTCTTTTTTAAATATAATGCTTGAGTTTTCCTAATAAGCCAACTTGACCTTCATCTGATACTCTTGGGAATGCAACTGTTCTTACAGTCTATTTGACTAGCAATCCACTACTGATAAAAGCATAGTGTTTACAGTTCTGCAATATGAACCTGTAGAAAATTGACAAGATGTTTTTCCTATATAGTCATGAAGAAATTAACCCAAAAGGTGTTATTTTTTAGCCCTGTGGAATGTTACTCAGTTTTGTATCTAACCTAGCAATTTTTTTTAATTTATTGGTATGTATACATTTCTTTCCTGAAAACATTCAAAACCAACTTTAGGTATTCTTTACCAGTTCCCTCATTAATTATTTAAATAATTTAAATTATTTAAATAAAACTTTTATATGTGCAGATAGTCTATTTATTTCTACTCTGGACATTACCTGTGACATCTAGCACTCAGGCAGCCATTTTGTGACTATGGTGGAGCCTAGCCGAGAAGACAAGTCAACATGCTGAAGATGGCAGAGAAGAAAAGATTCAGGGTCATTGATAAGTTAACCAACCCCCCAGGATACCACATCTGGCCTCTGGTTAGCAATCTACATTTTGCAAACCAAAGCTTCCTTTGTGATACATCTATTGTGGCAGCTCATATTAATAAAAATGAACACTTGATTCACCCATTTGGAACTTTTTGTTGGTGTATTGTCTACATATGGTGGTGGCTGTGGTGGTAGCCGTGGAAGAATCACTGAGCTTCCCAGTCACTTTAGAGATCTTCCCCTCAAGGCTCTGGAAAGACTCCTGATATAGTGATACTATATTTTGTGCTTTAATATCCTGTTTACTTGTTTTTAATTTTAAATGACTTCCAGGGCTGTGTAAATACTTATTTTGTTTTAATATATAACTGTCTGATATTAAATAATTTTTTTCATGTTAAACTATAATCATTTGGTTTTAAGAATTTTATTTACTAATTATTTTTCTCTCTACATTGATGGCTTTAGAACTGTCTGCTTCCAGTTTTTGGAGCCTTGTTTGGAATAGACTAAACAAAGATAAATGCTGCCTCTCTCCCTACTCCCACTTCACAGATGTTCAGATAACCAAAGGCTTAGAGAACCCTAAAAATAAAATCTTTGGAGCGCTCTCTTGAGAGAGATTTTGTGTGTGTGTGTGTGTGGTGGGGGAAGGTAATTAGGTTTGTTTATTTACTTATTTTCTTTTATTTATTTTTTTTTGCAGGGGGAGTAATTAGGTTTTTATTTACCTGTTTTCTTTAATGGAGGTACTGGGGATTGAACCCAGGACCTCATGCATGCTAAGCATGTGCTCTACCACTGACCTATAACCTCCCCCTCCTTATTCTTCTTAATGGAGGTACTAGAGATTGATGCAGCTCTATCACTGAGCTATACTCAAACCTCCATGGGCCAGAATGTTTTAATTGCCATGACAGACTTGCTTCAGAGACCACAAGAGAAAATGAAGCCCTCACAGCCTTTCTGTTCTCAGGTAAAACTTTTCCTGATGGGTTATAGTCCAGATTAAGCTGTCCATGCTGATCAGCAGCCCAGGAGCTTTCCAAGATTTATAAAGGATGATGAACATGCCAAAGCCACCTCTTCCTAATACAGGGTATGGATGTATATTCCTTGTTCCCAGAATAAAGGATAACATTGAGAGAAATCCAATAACACTTGCCACATTGAACAAGCTGTGTCAGAAGATATCAAGTAACAATTGAGCATGGCTTAAATCTCTTTTATTATAGACCAACAAAGCACATGCAGACCTGCTAAGCAGCTTTGTGCTTCAGCTGTCGTAGCTGAGCTGCAGCCTCCCACAGGAACAGCAGAAATCAGCTCCTCTATGAATCAGCAGGTGGAGTTACTGCCAGATGCCTCTTACTTCAGCTGCAGCCAGTTTCAAGCAGACAAGGTTAAAGTGAGGATGTCAGCAAGGGTATCTCGGGCCTAATTCTCGAATATTAGTTCAATGGTATATGTTTAGTGGTTTTCCTCCTCCTCAGTTGACTCTCGGAGAAACAGTGCACACTAGGGAAAGATAAACTGTTTTGCTGACTGTCCTGTGCTACCATTAGTCACATCTTAGTTATTTAAATCTCCCATGGAAATCTTTTGTAGTAAATACTATGTATTCCTATTTTGCAGATAAGAAAACTGAAGTTGAGAGAGATGAAGTTATTTTCTTATAGAGATGGGATCTGGACCCAGGTTTTTGCATTGTCTGAAGTCCCGTGTTCTTTCATTATACAGTGTTGTCTCCCCTAGATGGACTCTGTAACCTCCTTAACAACTGAAAAGAAGGATCTTAAGTAGTAGTTTTCTCAGACTGTGGAAAATCCTAACTCTGTCCATGGGTTATCAATAATCAAACACTTTATCAGAGCAATGTACATAATTAAATATCTAAGTGAGATAACCAGGATGGGGAAGCTCTTTGATTGGAACTGACTTCAGACCCCAGGACATTAAGAGACCAGCATAGCTCTCTGCCTTCGCTGAGGTCTGCCTTGCTTTCTCAGGTATGTGATGCATAATCTTTGCAACAATACTCGGTCACTTGTCATTAAGTGCCCTAGATCTTCTGTGAATTAATTATAGACTCATAGTTTAGACACATAGTTCAAATTTCTATGATTTTATAGGTTACAGAGTGATTTCACATATATTTGATTCCATCCACTAAATATTGACCAGGTCTTATCAGACCTTATACTAGGCCCTGGGCATAGAGGTGAGTAACTCATGGTCTCTACCACCTAGTTGTTCAATGTCTAATAGTAAAGATACATAAAGAACTAATTCAAAGTGAAAAGTGGCCTAGTACAATGGCTTTCAAACTTATTCAACCTTGACCCACAGTACAAAATGTATCTTACATGCCAGTATATAAATATAAAATAAATGTTATTTAAGGACCGCTAAATTGATTTTATGACCCACTGATTTCATGACCCTCAGTTTGGAAACCATGCTCTAATGGATGTATGTATAGAGCTATAGCTACACAGTAAAGGGAGCCAGTAATGCCTGGAAGTGAGTTTGGGGAGAGACAGTGAGAGCTCTCCAGGCAGACAAGATGCCAAAGGTATTCCAGCCACAGGAAGGGCATCGGAGAGCATTACAAATGTTACAGATTATCGCAGGTAGAGTACAGAGGAAGACTGAGTGCACAAGAGGCTAGGAAGGTGGAAAAAGGACTTTCTGTTAAATATAGTAGATTAAACACACATTTTGTTTGCTCCCTTCTCAAACTCCACTAAAATAACAATAAAATAAAGAGAACGGAAGAAGAAAGACTTCATGGAGATAGGACAAAAATACTTTGGAAGATGGAAAGCTAAAGGAAGAGGGATGACTAGGGATCTGAGAAAGCTGAAACCTAAGTGCTAAATGACAAGGAATGAGCCAGTTTGGATTGTAGAGCCTTAGAAAGGCTCTGGATGGGAAGCAGCAAGTACCTCTGAAGGTGCGATGGAAGGATGAGGCTGAAAACAGAAGGATGAATTTAAAATCTATATAAGGAGCTGTTGTATTCCCAGATTCCTCCTCTAACCTGAGCAGCCAGGTGATTGGCCTTGTTCCACCCCAAAAGAAGGCAGGGGCATTCTCTCTAGAAAGAGTGAACTGGAGGGACCCTGGACTTAGGGAGAGGAGGTGAAACCACAGCCTATCCCACCTGGCTTCTAGAGCACAGGTGGCCAAGTTTATATTTCCCAGGCTGGAGATTGCTGAGTTCTTCTCCAGGGAAACTGACCAGCTTAAAACAAAAGATCCATGGATATTGGCATTTGGGGATTCCCAACTAAATGGCTCTCTGCCAAGTCACCCTACAGGGAAGATGCCAACCAATCAGTCTTAC
Source organism: Vicugna pacos (assembly GCF_048564905.1). Lineage (NCBI taxonomy): Eukaryota > Metazoa > Chordata > Mammalia > Artiodactyla > Camelidae > Vicugna > Vicugna pacos. Next base: position 80,240,639 of record NC_132991.1, on the reverse strand, counting down.
CTGCGTCTAGAGAGCAGTCATTTGGCCTTTAAGAGTATGTTGGAGCAAGCTAGGTTTGCAGGAAGTCTCCATCTTGAAAGACAGACCAAGATAAAGAAACAAATGTAAAGGGACAATACAGGGAACATAAAAACATAATTAATGTACCTATATTTATAATAATATAATGACTACTATAACATATTCATAATGATTAGTACAGTATCTTCAGAGAGTGGATTTTCCGCTAACACATAAGAGCAAGAAACTATAAAAAGGGATATTCAGAACACAAAGTGCTTAGACATAAAAAATATAATCACAGAAATTAAAAATTCAGAAGAATGGTTGCAGTGTAAAAGTGAGAAAATATTTTAGAAAGCAGAACAAAAAAAGATAAATACATAGAAAAATGGGAAAGAAAATATAACCCTGGTCATGAAGAATGAGTCAGAGTTGGCCAAGTGGAAAGTAGGGAACCGTGTTTCAGACTGAGAGAGACACAGGTGCAAAGGAAAGAGGCAAGAGAAAGACTTATAAACACCTGTGTGGTTGGACTATCAAATTAGAGGAGGAAATGGCTAGAGACATGAAGCTGAACAGCCAGGTAATTTTTGTATTATTTTAAATGTGTGCTTATCAACATTATATGGAGCTCATAAAACTAGGATTCAAACTCATGTCTTGATCTCTAATTTAGTATTCTTTCTGTGTAGCCAGAAGGCAGTATAATTTAGATCAACGGTTCTCAACTTTGGGCAATTTTGCCTCCAGGGGACATTTATGGGAGAGGGGGATTGTAGCGGGGAAGGTACTACTGGCATCTAAGGGGCAGAGGCCAAGGATCCTGCTAAACATCTGAAAATGAACAGAACAGCCCTTATTACTACCAACAGAATTATCTGGCTCAAAATGTCAATGGCGCATATAGTCGATAGTGGAGAAAGCCTAATTTAGATGAAATGTAAAACTGCAGCTCTTTTGAGTGAGTTCAAATCACAGTGCCAATCACATTTGCTGTTAGAGGCTGACAGATCAGAGCAAAAGGACTTCACTGGTATTTCAGTATTTATTTTACAGAAATAATAATTTATTTTTAAAGCCAAATGTTCAACATTTTAAAAGTAAAATTTCTTAATATCGTTGAAAGAAACACATATATACACACACAACTAAAAGTAAAAATGTAAGTTAAAAAATATGAATGTTAAATAAACATTATTATTTTAATATAAATTGTTAGCATATAAAATTAATAAAATGTTATTTTATTTATTTTTATTTTATTATTTTTATTGAAATATTGTTGGTTCACAATGTTTTAATTTCTGGTGTACAGCATAGTGATTCAGTTACATATATATTTCTTTTCATATTCTTTTCCATTATAGGCTATTACATGGTATTGAATGTAGTTCCCTGTGCTGTACAGTAGGACCTTGTTGTTTATCTGTTTCACATGTGGTAGTTAGTATCTGCAAATCCCAAACTCGCAATTTATTCCTCCACTCCCCACTTTCCCCTCGGTAATCATAAGTTTGTTTTCTATGTCTGTGAGTCTGTTTCTATTTTGTAAATATGTTCCTTTGTGTAATTGTTTTAGATTTCACATAGAAGTGAAAATATTATTTTAAAGTAAAAAACTAAACACCTATAAAAGTAAAATGTAATTATAAATAATGGAAAATAAAATTATTTGTTCCTTTTAAAAACAGTGATCTCTTAAAGAAGTATATAAAGATGTCATTGTTGTAAATGTATTTTTGGTGCCAGTTTTTCTAGCTGCTTGAAAAAGCTCTTTCTGGAGTTGTACTACTCAAAAGACTGTGAGGAGATGGCTATAAATCTAACTTCAAATATAGTTTCCTGACTCATTTCTTGTTCAAATAATCTCTTATTTGATAACTTGGAGATCTTTTTGAACAAATATTTTTGTTTCTCTAGGTGGATATGTTTTTTTTTCTTTTAATTTCTAGGAAGCTCTAGTTTTTGTTTCAAATGGAAAATTTCTTTTTTAAAGCCAGCATTTTATTTTATTTTATTTTTACTTTATTGTTTGTTTGTTTTTGGTGTGTGTGTGGGGAGGTAATTCGGTTTATTTATTTTTAGAGGAGGTACTGGGAATTGAACCCAGGACCTCGTGCATACTAAGCATGCACTCTACCGCTTGAGCTATGCTCTCCCACTACCCAGTGGAAAATTTCTGATTTGTACCCATCTTTAATTTCTTTTAATCTAGATTGAGATTTTGATGTAGGGGATCTATACTAATTTTAATATTGTCCTATTTCTAATTCTACTTATTCAAAAGCACTTTAAACAGTGTCTTTTGTTTTATTCTTGTAATTATTATTCTAAGAAAAAATTTACTCTTGTAATAGAAGTTTGTCCATTTGACAGTTTTGTCCCTCCTCTTGAAGTCTGTAGAAGGCAACAATGCTTTATAAATAAATGAACCTTTGTGTGTTCAAAATTTTAATGTGGCTATACCTCATTTATAAATGATTCAGAATTCAGATTTCTCTTTCCAATGTTGAAAGAACGTTTATTCCTCAACTAAAATTCTATTTTGGTACTTTAAGATATGAAGATATGTGAGAATAACAGAATAATGAAAAACAGTACTGTAATCACAACCAGCTTTGTAACTTTGAGCAAGCCATTTTACCTCACTAAGCCTCAGTTTCATCATTTGTAAAATAGGGAGGATGGGTTCCTACATCAAAGGGTGATAGTGAAGATTACAAAAAGGATACATGTAAAGCACTTAGATCTGACGGACATATACTAAATAATTGAACAAATGTATAGTATTTGTTGTTTAACTGTGTATATTGTTCATTATTACTAGAGTTGTTCATTTCCCATGTGTTGATACATTGTCTTTATTTTTTTATAATGTATAGATTGCCAGTCCAAATTCTTTAACATAATTTCCAGATAAACTTAGTGTAATGGTTTTAAAATACATCCATAGGAGGGAAGGTATAGCTCAAGTGGTAGAGTACATGCTTAGCATGCATGAGGTCCTGGGTTCAATCCCCTGTACCTCTTCTAAAAAGAAATAAGCCTAATTACCTCCCCTACCCTGCCAAAATAAAAAAAATTTTTAAATGCATCCATAAGATTTTTCTTTTCTTCCTAAAAGAGCATGGGCTGGACTCAGCAACTTGTTTCTTTTGGGGGGCAGAGATTCTTTTCTTTTTAATTGAAGTACAGTCAATTATAATGTGTCAATTTCTGGTGTACAGCACAACTTGTTTCTAATATATAGAATATGGTGGAAGTGATAGTGTGACTTTTCACACTAGGTCATAAAAAGCATTGTGACTTTCTTCTTGCTCTCTCTTGGATCACTTGCTCTAGGGAAGGAAGCTGTCATGTTGTGATGACACTCAAGCAGCCATAAGGAGAGGTTAGTGTGATGAGGAACAGAGGCCTCTTATCAACAGCAAGTGAGGAATTGAGACTTCTAGCTAAGTGCTGCATGAGGGTGCTATCTTGGAAGTAGATTCTCTGGCCCCAGTCAAGCCTTCAGATGACAGCAGCCCGCCTTGGCTGATACAAACTCATGGAGACTTTGAACCAGAACCACCCAGCTAAGCTGACCCCGGAGTCCTGATCCTCAGAAATAGCGTGAGATAATGTTTTTTGTTTTAGGCTGCTAAGTTTTGGAGTAATTTGTTATGCAGAAACAGATAATCAATGCACTTTGGTACTGACACTTGTTATTTATGTATAACACAAGTACAGAAATGTGTGCAGAATATTTACAAATTGGACAATCCCACATAACCAGCACCCAGATCAAGAAACAAAACAACCCCTAGGAAATCCTTCCAGTCACTGCTCCCTCATCCCCAAGAGTAGCCACTCACTTGACTGCTAACAATATAAATGCACTTTATATAAATGGAATCATACATCATTTATCCTTTGGCATCTAGTTCCTTTTACTCAATATTTTGTTTATTGAGATTCACCCTCAGCCATTCTACTTAGCAGTCTGAATATACTACAGTGTATTTACCATTGAATAGTAAACTTCTATGTGTTATATTTATCATATGTATTTTTTCCCATTTGGCCACATTTGCTTTATCATTCTCTCTATCTCTTTCCAAACGTACATCATATATTCACATACTTGTTCTTATTTAATTATTTATATTTCCCAATTATTTGATATACTTTGCAGAGAACATAGCCTTTCACTTCTAAAATCCTCAGAATGTGTCCTAAAAATAAGGATATTGTCTTATGTAACCAAGGTGAAGTGATCAAATTCAAGAAATTTGATCTTGATACAATTTTTAAATTTAATGTACAATCCATATTCAAATTTGTCACAATAGTAACTTTTTTTCCCTCAACTAGGATCCAATCCAAGATCACACCTTACATTTACTCTTTTTATACCTTACTCCTTACAGCCCGTCTCTTTGGTCTCTTTTTAAATCTTGAATAGTTCCTCAGCTTTTCATTATCTTTTATGAAATTGAAAGTTTTGAGGTGGAATCAACTCACTTTTTATACTTAAAAAAACCCCAGACTTTTTAAAACCTTATTTCATTTCTGCAGAATCACACTGTTTTCAAGCAAGCACTTATACATGTAATGGACTTTTCATCAAAATATTTAGTTAACTCTAAATCATTTGATAAAAATTGTTTTTGAAATAATATAGGATACTTTGATGCAATCGCAGAAGATCAAGACACTCTTATCTTAAACTCAGAAAAGTTTTTAGTTCCAAAACCAGCAAATATGAACCTCCAAATCTAGATCATTTTCATTGCCTTTAACCTAGTTCAGGAACAAAATGCTCCCAAGTCTATCTGCAGATTATTTCAATTTAGCCACCATCCATTCTAGAACAGTAACAAAGGCAAGAAATTTACTGTCAACAGATATATACCAATCACCAAAATCTATTTAAATTGGCTGCTTCAAAAGTTAGGACTGGTTAGTCTGGTATACAAGTTCAGTTTAGTCTAACATATATTTATTGAGCAGCCACTCTGTGCCAGGCACTGTGCTAGGCTCTGGGAATATTTGGACAATTAAGACATAGTCCCAACTCTCAAAAATAAGCAGTGTACTGTAAGAATACTGAATCACATGCTGTACGCATGAATATAATATTACAAATCAACTATACTTCAATTAAAAAAAAGAATAAGCAGTATAGTGAAAGCTATCCATCCAAATATACATATACCTATATACTCCACATACACCTATATACTCCACATACTGTACTTATATATGAAGATTCCATAGGACATGTGGAAAAACAGCACAAATAGGAGTGTACTGAGGGAGCAGGGGTGGAGGAGGGCAGTGCAGTTTAGCAGAGGGAAGGACAGGCTGTTGGGGTCTGATGCTGTAGCGCAAAGAACAAGACAGGGCAAGAGCAGATCTCAGGAGGCTTCTTAACCATATCTTCTTCTGGTAGGAGGAGACCTTTGATTAATATTAAATAGCAGAAAGGTCATCCGATTCGTATTTTTAAATAATTTAGCCACTTTGTTGGGCATGAGTTTCAGCGGGGGACAAGTGTGTGCGCAGGGAAACTTGCAGTGGGCCAGGTGAGAGATGAGGAGGCTGTGACAGAATCAGGGCTGTAATGGGGGTGAATCAAGAAATAATTAGGACATCAAACTAGCAGCAACTGTGAATTGACTAGGTGTGGGATGAGGGAGAAATAGGCTTTCAAGAGTTGGTGGTGACAACAAACAAGATAGAAAATACAGAAAAAGTCTATCTGTTAAGGGGAGTTGGGGGTGGAATGCAGAGTGGAGAGAGGCCATGTTGTTTTTGGTATGTTGAGCAGAAGGCACCCATGGGACATTCAAGTGGAGGTGCCTAGCTGGAAGTTCTGGGAAAGGAGCTAAGATTTAGGAGTCATCAGCATATGAGTGGAAACTAGATGGGTAAACCCATGAAACTGCCCAGGCAGAGAGTGAAGAAAAAGTGAGCCGGTGACAGACCTAATGGAAAACCAACATTTAAGGAAGCAGAAAGAAAACCAACATTTAAGGAAGCAGGAGGAGGATGTCCAAGAGACTTTAGTTGGACACTAAAAGCAAAACAATATGGTGATATATTGTCCTTGCATGATAGAAAAGTCTTAGACTGTCCTTGATCTTTGTATGTTTAAATCATTTATATCTGTTTTGCAATATTCCTTGACCAAAAGTAACAAATTCTGCCTACACTATTATTCTTCAAACTCTTCTCAAAGATTTCATTTCTGCCCTCTGAAGTCCTAAAGATAACCCTTCAAAGTTTGAAGACAAGCTAATGTGACTCAATTCAGCTTTCCCATCTTGGCTTAAAAATTCTCTGTTCCTCCACAGTTCCCCATATTCCCATATAATGACAATTTGCAGCCTTGATCTCTGGTGACCCTCTTCTGGGCACTGCAATTTGTCAACTTGTCCACAAGCATAGCAAGCCATCCTTTGGCACAATTTTAACTTGTGCACAGTATACTCTAGGTATTATCTTCTTTCCAGTAATGCAGCCTAAAATCAAGTTTATGAGCAGCAGCATTACACTATTACTGATTGAATGCATAGTTAACTGAAGTGGACTGCCCTCCCCCACCAAACATAAACATGTAACCAACTTGTTTCCCCCAGCCTGTTCTTCTGTACTTCTGTATTTGTTTAGCCTAATTGTAGGTTTCTGCTCATTTTTGCTCATTTTTCTTTCATTCATAAGAAAAGCTTTCCTCTGGTCTCTTTCATCATGGGGCAGGAAATGGCCAGGACACCTGATAATGAAAAATCATAGACAAACATATAACAACCATCAGATCAGGAAGAGTGTTCAGAATGGACTCTCATCAAACTCCAAACCTATGGTGAATGTTCTGAGCCAAATGCAGGCTTCTGGCTCTAACTTCAAACTGAAAGTTTAACAAGGAAAAGGATTAAAGGTGGGGCTTATGGTAGCCACTATCTTTCTCATTAATTCTACTTTTCTTGAATTGCTTGTTTGTTGATTAGAACTGTCTTTCCATTTTTTTCTGAAATTTCTAGATGATTACAAGATCATGCTCCTTCACTGGCACAAGACGGGGCCTTTGAAACCCTGAAAGGCAAACGTGAAACAAATGTAAAGGGAAGAGTTCTCACACCTAGGGGAGATCTGACACAGAACTCAACCTCAGAAAGTCAGGTAGCGTTTTGCCATGTGGTCATCTCCAGCTGAAGGCCGAGGACATGAACTCATAAAAAAGGCCATCTGCCCATTTCTGAGCTTTCCTCTAATGCTGTTCTTCCCCAAAGAGCAAGGATTGTTAAGAGACTACTCTGTGAAGCTGAGATAAGAGATTGGTTCTCTATAATTCACACGTCCTTGAGCATCTTCTTTTTTGTACCATTAATGGACAGGGCTTCCTGCCCCAGGGCAACTGCTGGAGCCAAAATGCTTGGGTTTGGATCCTGGCTCCACCAGGTACTAAGACCATGACCTTGGGGAAGTTAACCTGATTGTAAACATAGAGTTAATAACACTCTCTCTCAGGGTTGTGAGGAATATGAGTTATTATACATCACCTAGAGGAGTGCCAATCACATATCCTGCATTCAATTAGTGTTAAGACATCTCTTTATTGCTCCTTAGCCTGGAATCAGTTTTGATACAAGTATAGGTCCTGCTTGTTTGGTTCCTGAGTATATATATATAGACTAAGGTAGTTAATTATTAGCACATGGATGCGTAAGGACTTACGACAGTGTTAAGATTGTGGGTGACACTGTAGAAAACAATTGTTATGGTCCCAAATTTCTACTGATCGGGAAGCCAAAGCAATTTCCTCCTGCATACACTTTATTTGTACATACTAAATCTCACTAAGACTATCACACTGTCAGATACCATGGCTAAGGGCAGGTTAAGGCCGGCAGGGTAATCTTTGCTTCTGGTAAGGTACATCAACAGCCAGGAGCAACACTGGGGACAAGGAGGTAAGGGCAGAGCACAGAGTGTGGGAGACAGCTCACAGTGAGGCAGGTAGGCAGCAGCAGTTCTAGCCCATCAACTTTATTTTCCCAGTCAACACCTGCACACATGTTACTGTCCACTTCTCAACCCTGGTAGGGGGTCCCACCACACTTGGACCACAGCCCAGAGAAGCAGGTCTCTTCATTCCTCCCTAGGATAAGAAAGCCCCTCACCCCACAAGACAAAGCTCCTGCTCACTAATGTAGTGCTGGCGCATGTGCTGTGGGATCCTTTCTCTCATCCTGTATCATTAAAGGCCGGGATGAACTAGGGCAAGGGTGTGTGGAAATTACATGGGCTGCAGTGACCTAAGTGCATGACTACTGACCTGACCCACCACCCCAGGTTTCATCTGTACCTCCCAGACAGGAGCCTCCCTAAAGCTTAGCTGGGGCCTGCTGGGAAGGAGGAGCTGGCAGAGTGGGGATTCAGCTGCTAAGGACAGGACACAGCAGGGAAATAAAGCAGAGTGGAGCGTGAGATAGGAGAGAAAAAATGATAAAGTGCCTGAACTAAACAACCAAGTGGGACATGAGGACAGAGCAGCACAGGTCCCTGAGGATAGAAGGAAAAAGAAGGGAAAAACCACAAGGGCTTGGGGCATAGTGGAATGAGACTAGAGATGAGGCAGGGAGGCAAATGGGAAGGACTCCCCTAGCCCTGTTCACATCCACTAACCCAAATGTAAAACTATTTACAGACTTAAAACCAATCCCAGGTACTGTACCAGGCCCGGGGCAGCAGCAGGCAGGCAGGCAGGCAGGCAGGCAGAGGGTGAACTGGCTACGGTCAGACAGCCAGGTTCCCCACATATTGCTCCTCCCCATAGTAGTAGGGAAAGGAGGGAACAGTGACATCCCTGGCCAGGAAGCCCTACTGTGCCTGCAACTCCTTCCCCCATGGCTCATGGCTCTGCCATGGCCTGAGCCTCTTGGTCTGACTGTACCAGAGACAGGGTATTGGGCCCTAGGGGTGGAGGGGATGGAGCATCGGGGGGCTCTGGGGATGTCTCTGGCCCTAACCCCAGCTCTGCATTCAGCTGTTCCAGCTCCCCCTGATCCAGCAACTCGAAGTCCTCAGTGGTAAGTGCCTCTTCTTCCTCAGGGGCAGGCAGGGGCTGGGGTGAGTCCTGGGGAAGAGATGGGAGTACTGATGGGGAGGGGACTGGGTCACTTTCAGCAAGGCAAAGTAGGGGTGACAGGGTGCTGGGTAGAGCAGTGAGGTCACCACTCCCTGACTCCGGGCTCAATGTCTCCACTGGTCCTCCAGAGGAAAGCATCACTCCATCTGTGGGAGACCCTGCCCCATTGAAGTGCGTGTTCACAAAGTGAAGGGGGGATGAGAGCCGAAGCAAGGTTTCCTTGGATGCCACATCTTCCTCCTCCAAGTCCAGGTCTTGCCTTGAGAGGGCCTGAGGGGGGCCCAGCAAGTCTTCGGGAGGGGCCAGCTCTGTCTCCTCTCCCTCCCCCAGCTCCCGACTCAGGGCCTCCTCTGGCTCACTTGGCAGGCTCTGCTGGTCCAAATCTGTGCAGAAAACAAAGAGCCAGGAATGGGCCTGCAGTTCTGAGTAGCTGCAGCAGGCCAATCAGTTCAAGGAGAAGTCAGGACATGGAATGCTGGACCAGACCTTTCAAGAGCTTGGAGCAGAGTTAGAGGGTCAGGTCCCCAGAGAAAACATTTATGGGGGCAACCACCAGACAGCACAGCCAGCATCCCACAACAGGGAACAGGAAGACTGGGAGGGACCAAGGGTTGCCCATACCCTCTGATACATCAGTTAGTTGTGGAGTTGTTGCCCGGGATACAGAGAAGCCACCACTTTCCAAGATAGAAGCCTCTTCATCTGACAGCTCTGAGTCTGTAATGGCCAAAGCCAGGGCTGTTTTCTTCACATCCACCTGCAGGAAAACCAGGATGAACACAACAGGTGAGGGGATAAGAGAGCCCATTTTCCAGGAGCATCTCTGCCCCCACCAATGACTCCCACTCCCTTAAGAGGTGGCTGCTCTAAAGCAGGGCGATTCTCCCCCAGCCTTCTACTTGATCCCCCATCTCCCTTGGACCTCACCACAGGGGAGAAGCCAGCCAGTTCTGCTTCACTCTCACTCTCTGTCTCCGCCAGTGGCTCATCACCTCCAGGGGGTGCATTCTTCCCCTGCCGCTCTAGAGAAGCAAGAAGAGCAGGGCAGTGACCAAGCAGGGACAGTGGTGGGGACAACATGGCCAAGGCTCTGGAGAGCATCTAAATTCCAGGGAATTTCACAAGCCACAAGCCAAGGTCCTCCCCCACTCTCCACCCCTGCCCTCTCCTGGGTCATGGGATCCCCTTACTCCTCTTGTCGTGTTTGTGATGCAGGGCATCAGCTTCTGCCTTCATGCTGTAGTCCAGCTGCATGAGCAGGGGCTCCAAGCGAGTGTACATCCTTTGGATCAGCTCATGATAAACCACCAGGGGCCATAGCAGGATACTCAGCACTAGGGGTTAGAAAATCCACTCAGAGCTCCCTATGCCTATTTCCCAAGGACCCTCATTCAACTGATGCCTACATAGAAAAGCCTGAAGGAAGACTAAGTCCTTTCCTGAGACTGTGCCAGCCTCTTCCCACATCCACTGCCTTCCTCCCTAGATGACTCTTCCACTGTTACTAATACTACAGCAGCCCCTGAAGATCTCTATAAATGGCTAACTGAACAAGAGAATGCATGATCCTCCTCTTGAGTCAGTCCAGGGAAAGAAGACAAAGAGAGAACTTTCGAAAGGGCAGAGGTCAGACCCTACTCACAGACAATGTAGGAAATCATAATCCCCGGAACATAGTGTCCCAGCACAGCCAACACAGCACAGCCAGAGCAGACGCGAGCACAAAACTGCAGAGAAGAGCACAGGGTCTAAGAGGAACTGTAGGCTGAGGTAGGCACCCTGCTCATCTGGGTAAGAAATATTGCTGATCAATTGGTGGAAGGAGGGGTATGCCCTCCAGGAATGTGGTGTTCCAGTTTAATCAACAGGATGCCCAAGACCATCAATTCAGGAAGTCTGCAACAGACACTGCCAAACACCTAAAATTTAAACTTGTCTGCCTTGGCAAGAAACAGTGTCAGAACATCAGAAGCATATTCTATCTCCTGTACCAGGCTACTACCTGTAAACGTTGCCTCAGGAAGGCACCAGGCCTCATTTTCAGCCTCCAGCCAGGGAGTTCACACTACTCCTCCCCTTCCCCCCACCTCTATTTCTCCACAGTGTAGAGAACTGTTGTGTGACACGGGGGAGGTTACCTGAGCTGGATTCTGCCTCTTGTACTGCAGCAGCTCCTGCAGGTGAATCTGGAAGGTGAGCCAGCTCTCAGCCAGGTATCTGCACAACTCGGGCACACTGAGCAGGTGCGGCCGGGCGCCTGACCCCGCACCCTCACTGGGGAGACATGATATGACCCCTGGAGGCCTCAGACACCAGCTTGCTAGGCACTCAAATCCCTCTGAGAAAGCCAATGAGATCTTTAGTCTAAGGAAGGGACAACCCCACCTCCCAAAGGGAGGCTGTCCTGGTCCTAGGAAGCAAAGCCCAGTGCTCCCAACCCTCTGCCCCGAAAGGAGCAGGCATGCAAACATCTATGCAAGGACCTGGGACCAAACTTGTTATCAGTGCATTCACTATGCTGGAGTCTGTGCCTGCAAAAGCTGCAGTGTTGCCCTGACCGTGGTGGTGACACTGGCCCCAGAACAAGACAGGGTTTGGACATTTGTCTTCAAAGGGTGGCCTGCACTCACCTGTCAGAGTGTGGCTCCTCTGGGGATGATGCTGTAGAGAGAGGAGGGACACAAGTTATTAAGTGGCAGAGCTCCAGAAAACACTCCCCAAGGCAGAAATAAGTGCCCTTCCTCTGCAGTCCCAGGGTGCTTTCTTTAAATGCCATTTTCAGAAAATGTTACATTGTTACTGTCATTTATACACGTCCCCTTCTTTACACTTAACCTTTCTCAACAACAGGCATCACATCTTATTCATGTTTATATTCCAAACAACCCATGACAGCCCAGCACCTAGTTGCTCCAAAATATCTATTAGGTAAAGGTGTGAATAACAAGTAAAACACAGTATGAACTAATATTCCTGCAAATCCTATCATTGTGAAGCCCTACCATAAGCAGGTAACGTGTATTAACTCATTTATTCTCCACCTTCTTATGAAGCAAGTTCTATAGTCTCTGTTTCATAGATGAAGAAACAGACAAGGAGATCGAATGACTTTTACAAGGTCACGTACATGGTAAATGGGAGAGCAGGCTGTGGAACCCAGGCAATCTGGCTGCAGAGTCCACAATCTTAACTACTCCACTCACAATAACATTAATTCCGAGAAAAAGGAAATTCTCTATTTCCTAACTAGGGGGAAATTGTGGTGCTTGGGAGGCAGGTGGCCTGCTGTACATTTCCCTCACCATTCAACCCAGTCAGGGGGGTCAGGCGCAAAACAAGTGCACAATGGGGCTTGCTAAATGAATGAAGTAACACTGACCTGAGATGTCAGGGAGGAAGCGAGGCGGCCAGAGGTCCAGCAAAAAATAAGCCAAAAGTGAGATGCTGAGTAGGAAGAAGGGCCGTAGGTTGGACGAAGACAGCAACCTTAGGGAGAGACAGGCACCTCAGCGGTGAGTGGGTGACAGAGGCTCCTACATCCATCGCAAAAGGTGGAAAAGCGCCCACTGATGGGGGAATGGGAACCTCCAGGCCTAACTCATTCGACACCTGAAGACAGGAATGGGGCAACCCAGGCGGACAACAGCCTTTAAAAACCGGGAGATGGATCAGTCCTCCAGAGCGAGCGTGAGCCCCAGAAAGGCAAATGGTACTCGGGACCCTCCCGCCCCCGCTCTCCCGCGCAGCCCGGCCCCGCCCCCTCCTCCGCGGCCGTTACCAGAAGAGGCCGTTGAGCGCAGCTGCCGTGACCAAGCTGTGAAGCGGCTTCTCCCACACCAGCAGCCGCTGCGCTGCCGCCAGCACCGCCTCCCAGCCGCGGAGCCGCAACCACAGCGTCGTGGCCAGGCGTCCCACCGCCTCAGCCGTGGCTGCCTCCTCCTCCGCCTCACCGGTGGCCTCACCCATGCCTAGGCTCAAACCCAGGCCCAGCCCGAGGCTCAGGCCCAGCCCTGGCCCCCCACCTGCGCCGGTGTTACCACCGCCACCGCCACTCGCCATAGCCCCGCCGCAGCCGCTGCCCGAGCCCGCGAGGAGCCAGGGCTGCGCGGCCGCCGCCGGGGGCGCGTCAGGCGGAAGGGGGCGCACGCCGCGGAGAGGGCCGCGGAGGCAGCGGACGGCCGTCACGTGACGGCGGAGCGACGGGCCCGTCACGTGATGCGCCCTACCCGCCGGGATAGGGCGGCCCGCGCCTGCGCGCAGGCGGCTGCTGGTGATCTTGCTCCAACGCAGGTGCGTGTTTTGGCTGCGCTGGGCGGTGCTTGCTTTTTCCTGACAGGACTGTAGCCCTGCGATTCCCCACCCCAGCCGGTTTTCTTCTCCCTAGGTAGGCAGGGCGGTTAGGGAGGCTGGTCCTGGCCCGGTGTTTCTGTTGTGATGCGGCCCGAAGGGGCAGGAAATGGGCTCCCAGATACCCAGAATCCCCCGGAGGATTTGCTTCTACTCTGGAAGGGCGGCGGCCGTCCCATTACTCAATTCTTGACGTACTGGTCCTTCCAGGTCCCTCCCCTTAGCGAATAAACAAACACCAGCGCGTGACTCGACAGACTCAAAAAAAACTACTTCACCTACTCCGAAAAGTTTCCTTCCCATCTCTTTATGTAAATTCTTCCACCTGCACTCATTAGAATGCCTTCTAATCCCTTGCCCAAGCAAGAGAGTGGGGTGTGGGAGTGAATTTAAAAATAAAACCCCGTTTAGGTGCTGTTGTTTGGGGTACATGTTAACACCATTTATTGAGATTTACCAACGTTAACAAGCGCTTTATATTCCCTTGAGATCATTTAATCGCTGCAGTAACCCCACAAAATACGTATTTAATTAGGTCCAAAAGTCCAAGCTGTACCAAAAGGAGACTATACAGTAAAAAGTAAGTGTCCCTGCCACCTTCTACACAATTCACCACTGTTAAGTTTCTTGTGTACTCTTTCCGAAGCTTTTTATCTACGTTACTCTGTGTATATGTCTCCTCTTAAAAAAAAAAAGATTGGGAGCAACTCGCTGTCCCGCGTCTATGTTTATTTACATTAGCATCTATATCGGTACGAAAAGGCCAGCCGATCTCGTTCATCCTCAGTGTGCTACGGTGCCCTAGGAACAGTCCCGATTTCTCAGACGAAGGCACGCTAGGGCTCAGCGATGTGACTCGCCCGGGCTCAGTGCGACCAGGAATTCTAGCCCAGCTTCTTCTTGGCGTTTGGGACCCGTGGCTTGGCCCAGAGGGCAGCAGGAAGTGCTGGGCGCTGACTCGCCAGCGACACCCCCGCTGCTTGTAAACGCGGGACAGACGCGCTGCGCGGTAAAGACACCGAACGCGTCCTGCAGCCGGGTCTCCTCTACTCCGTGAGGTGAGCGTCCGGACCCTGGAGCTCCACGCCCGGAGCCCAGAGCCCCGCCCGGGGCGGAACAGGAAGAGGCTCCCGCCTGCCCGGGCCCCGCCTGCGAGCGCTGGGGCGAGTGGAGGGGGGCTACACCGGCGAGGGCGGCGGCCCGCGCGAGGAAGGCCAGCGGGCAGGTGGACAGGCGGTTAGGGACAGCTCCGCGGCCCCCTTACAACTCGTTCCCTTCCCTTACTCCTTCGCAGGGTGGTGGCTGGCGGCGCGATGGACCTGGCCGGGCTCCTGCTGGACGAAGAAGGCACTTTCTCCCTCACCGGCTTTCAGGACTTCACGGTGAGAGCGCGGTCCGCCCCCTCCCCGGCCTCCCCGCTCTAGGAACGGGGACCCCGGGAGCTCCCTCAGGGCCCGAGTAGGGCTGTGAGCTCGCCTGATGGCTCTGCCGGGAAACCAGGCTGTATCCGCAGGAGCCGTGCCTACTCGAGGCCCTGGCTGCTTGGGCCCCGAGGGAGAGCCGCGGGATACAGGAATGGGGTTAGGGGTGGCCAACCAGCGCCCTTCTCGGAGAACCTCTCCCGGGGAGTCCTCAGTGGAGGACAGTTCGTCCCCCTGTGGACTGACTGCCATTAGCAAACAACTCAGAGAATGCAGGGCTGGGTGAGGCACGGGCCTTACTATCAGTGAGGCAGGCCTGCCGCCCCCACACCCCTCTTCTAGCCCGGAGCCTTGATCTCCATCATACCCTTCCCTGCCCTTCGCCCTCCGTTACCCTCCTGCTCTGTTTCAGTTCCTCCCAGGACACCAGAAGTTGAGTGCCCGTATCCGAAGGAGACTCTACTATGGCTGGGACTGGGAAACTGACTGTAGCCTGGAGGAACTCTCCAGCCCTGTGGCAGGTTAGTGTTGTGTGGCTGAGCAAGTGAGAAGCCTGGAAATGGGATTGTCAGCCGTCACCAAAATGAGTCTAAGTGTACCCTATGAGTTACACTGTTTCTTCATAGCTAGTGCATTGGTACCGGTGTTAAGGACTGGGTTTGTATTTCACTTTTTTTAAATGAACCTAAATGAGTAGGAAACATTGTTGTCTTATAAATCTCTATTACGCTTGATCTGTATACCAGAAACTTAACTTCCCAAGGATATCCATCATCTGTTTCCCATATAAACAAGGTATTTGTTTATCTTTTCAAATGAAATAGAGTGGAGAACAAATCTAGACAATTTCAGGTGACAGGAAAATAAGACTTCCTGCTTAAAATTCGAACTTGGAATGGGCTTTTTATTCAGCGTGGGAGAATTTGATCTCTATTTTGTTACTGTGATTCTGTCCCCAAGACCCCACTCAGATAATGTAGATCTGGGTCTTCTGCTGATAGCAGTGGGGGCCACTGTGAGGGAGTTGTTTACTCACTCTGCTTTCCTTCTGCCCCCCTGCAGACATTGCTGTGGAACTGCTCCAGAAGGCAGCCCCCAGTCCTATTCGTCGGCTCCAGAAGAAATATGTAGCCCATGTGTCCCGGTGAGCCTGCAGTTGAGGGAGACAGAATGAGAGTGGGCCTTAGAGAGAGGGGAATGGTTATCTTTAAAGAGAAGTTGTAAAGGTACAGGGATGAGCATCATAAGAGTTACAAGAGCTGACAGACCCTTGGGTTTAATTACTGATCTTTTCTGCTACCCAGGGAGGCATGTATCTCCCCATGTGCTATGATGCTAGCTCTGGTGTACATTGAGCGGCTCCGGCATCGAAACCCAGACTACCTACAGCACGTATCATCCTCTGACTTGTTCCTGATCTCCATGGTAAGATGCCCCCTTCCCTCCATCTCCCTGGTGAGCCAGGAGCCAAATGTGAGCTCTACTGATACCACCTCTGGCTCCTTTGCAGATGGTGGCCAGTAAGTACCTCTATGATGAAGGGGAGGAGGAGGAGGTCTTCAACGATGAATGGGGAGCTGCTGGGGGTGTGGCCGTGCCCACTCTCAATGCCCTGGAGAGGGGCTTCCTGAATGCCATGGTGAGTAGCTGTTCTCTCTCTTGCTCTGTTTCCCTGGCCCATCTTTATGTTCCTTTCATCTTTTGTCTGTTCTCTCCCAACCTACTGTTGTCTCTTCATTTCTCTTTCTCCTTGTTCTCCTTGTGTCTTTCCTTGTTAGTGTCTTTCTTTCTAGCTTTTCTGGACTAAGCACAGCTTTTGGAGGTTCCTGACATGGTGAGGTCAAAAATGGAGACTTCTCCACCCCCACCCATTCCTCCAGGCCGGACAGGGTACACTCTGAGTTAGAGCTTATCTTACTGGGCTCTGATTATTTGTTACCAAACTTTCTCTGTGCTTAGATTCTGAGCTCCCTATAGGCACGGACCATTCCTAGGATTATTTTTTCCCTTTACCCTTAATGGAGGATACAGATATGCAGTGATTAACTAAGTTAGATAAAAGCTTTTGGAACAGTGTCTGGCATATGGTAAGTAAGTGTTACCCACAGTAGTGATTGTAGTTGCTACCATGGCTCTGGTTATTAGCTGGCCGTGGCTCGTATCGAGCCTGGTTTGGTTCCCTACTCTTCCTGCCCACAGGATTGGCGTCTCTACACTGACCCTCGGGAGATCTTTGAGGTGCTGAGCTGGCTGGAGAGCTGGTAGGTTCTAGGACTTGGGAAGAGGGGCTCAAGGGATTTGAGGGCTGAGGCCTAAGCCATACGAGCTAGATGGAGATGAGGGTCTGTGTAACTGGGGGGAGAGAGAAGACAGGAAAGAGGACCACCCAAGGTAGTAGTTCCCAAACCTGTCTGCTGCCCTCTTTGTAATCACCTCCGGAAGAGTGAGAGAAGTTCATTTGAAAGACAGATCTTGGTCTCACCCTCAGCTTCTGGATCAACAGGTAGCCTAGGAATCTGTACATTTAACAAGTTGCCCAGTGTTTCCTGGTGGGTCCTGAGGGGAAAGAGGGGTGCCAGTAGGCCAGCTGTGGGAGAACTGCAGACCCTCTCTATCTTTCATCCCCTTCTTACAGCGTGGCTGAGCAGCAGGGGCGGCGGCGGGGCTGGTACACCTACACAGACCTGTGTGTGCTGCTGGAGCAGCCCGCCTGGCAGCTGGCTCTGGGATCCCTCTGCCAGCAGCTGGCAAAGGTGAGGAGGAGGCAGGAAGGATCGGGGGCTTGAGCTGGCTGGTGTGTGGGGTGGGATGATGGAAAACAAATGCAGAAAGGCTCAGAAGCCCTCGATGGGGTTTGCGAGTAGTTAGTGACAAAGAACTCTAACTTGAACACAAGTGTTCCGAGATAAGGGGTGGGTGTGTTAAAGACAGGAGTAGGTTTGGGGGAAAGGGATTTAGCTCTGACCTATCTTACCCCCTCTCCTGCAGCTGTCCTGCCTGTTAGCTATGGCATATGTGAGCAGTGTGGCCCTGGCTGTGGCATCGATGGCTGTAATACACCAGTCCTTGGGGCTGTCCTGCAGTCCCCCGCCTGGCCCCCCAGACCTTGGACTAGCCACCAGGTGCCTTTTGGAACCCTGCATACCTTCTCCTGTGCCACAGTGCCTGCCATCTCCTGCTAACATCTCCAGCTGCCTGGAAGGCGACGTAGGGCTGCACTCACTCTGGGGAAGTCTTCTGGCTTCACTGACTCCCCAGCCATTGCCTCCCCCAGATCCTCCTGCACCTCCCACTCTTCTCCATAACTGCCCCCTTTGCCAGAAGCTCCAGAAAGACTTCCCAGCCTGCCGTGCCTGCCACCACCTCAACCATACTGTCCCCACCGGGCCCCCCAGCCCATGGTACCACTCCCATGGCCTGGCTCCACCCTGGCCTTGGAGCCCAATGCCCCCTCTGCTCCCGCAGCCCCAGCAGTGTTCCCTTTTCAGCATCATGGAACTGGCCCGCCTCAAGTCTTTCATTTTCCCTGGCTAGGTAGGGTTCTGAGGAACACAGTAAGAGGATTTGGGAGTCCCTGAGAACCTGGAGGAGCAGAGCTTGATCTGGGTCCTTGGCTGGTCCCCTGTCCTCCTGGGTGATGGAGCTTAAGAGGGTCATAGGGCAGAGGGACTGAAGGTCATTTGCTCTCCTAGACCTCCGTGGCCAGCTGCTTGGCCAGAGCAGTGATGGTGCCAGGGAAGGCTTCAGCTTGCTGACTGGGGCATGTCACAGGTGGGCAGGGGAGAGGCCCCCATCTCTCTGTCACCCCTGGTCTCCTAGACTTTTGCTTTTGAGTTTCCTAGGATGGGGCAAGGGAGGGAGGAAGCTTTGACCAGGGTCTGTGTGATGTCCCTGAGGCAAGAGAGGCAGGGACTGATAGGGCCAAGGTGGGAGCTGCTGAGGGAAGGCAGGGTGAGGTGGGAAACCCTCTCCACACCTGTCTCTGGGACGAAGTCTAGAGGAGCCAGGGGCTGCTGGGACCTCAACGCTGAGGGTTTGCCGTCTTGTCTTCCAACCTTCTCTTCTTAGTCCCCTGCTCCTGAGCTTCCCTCTCTTCCTGTTCCTCTCCTGGTGTTCTCTTCACAGGCTTCTCTGGCCACTTCTTTGTATCTGGGGTTTTCATGCTTTTGTAGAACTAAGGTTTCAATAAACAGTTTCGGTTGCATGGCCTGGACTCTTCCTTCTGCGGCAACCCTCGAAGAGCTTTCCCCCATATCTGCCTTCTCAGCCTCCCTACTTCCTGGCACCGTCATCTTGCAACTCATTCTCTCTGAGCCCCACTCCAGAGTGTCCCTGTTGTTTGATGGTCATAGGTTCCCATTTCAAACTCCCTCTTCATCCCTGCTCCCAGCACCCTTGACCCTGCTCTTAGCACTGCTCGGCTTGGGTGCGGTGGTGAGTGTCCCATGACCATTGGTAGCCCTGTCTGTAGGAAGTTCTGAGTGAGCACCATCTTTGTGGATCCTGAAGCACATCTCATGGACAGAGGCCAAGCCGAGAATCCAGCAGAGCCCCATGAGCTCCTTGAGGGCAAGCCCAAGGACACCTTATCTCTATCCTGACTTCCTTTCTGGTCTGACACATGGTTCCAGTCAGTGTTGCTAAAGAGAATACCGAGATTGAGTTATCATTGGAAGAAGGAAAACTGAGCAGCTAGCTGGACTGTGGGTATTTGGAACCACCTACTGTGACCCACAGCAGGGGTGGTACTGCCCCCTAGCGGGTATTTTGGAAATTTACAGGGCATTTTTGATTTGAAGGGGTGGGACTTACTGACATTAAGTTTGCCTGCGCAGGATGTCACACATCCTGAATTGCTCAGGAACCCCTCTTTTATGAAGAATTCCCAAGACAACTTTTGAATAATCAGATGGACATTATGTATATGAAAAGCCTGTTTATATTTATCTGAGCCTAGAACTATCCAACTTTTTACATGTGAACACAGAATAATTTTTGCACATTTGGAAAAAGAGTTTGCCAGGAATGCACCTCTGTGTAAATTAAAACTATACTTTGCTTTTTTCATCACTTTACCAAGAACTTGTTCACTATTTTGGAACATCAGGTTACCAATGGCAGCACATGTGTCATCAGGAAAGCACTAACATCAGTTAGTATTGTAGTTATCACATCCATGGTGATGCTACATATGGGGGTGGGCACTGGGCTACTTCATTATCTTCTGGTTTATCTGGGCCCAAGCTTTCATATAATAAGGACATGACTGTATGGAATATTTGTACATACTTGTCATTATGCAGTATTTATTTTTAAAGTTGGTGTATTTTTTTTTTAATTTTCATATGTCTGCACCTCAACTTTGTGGCTTAGTCATGTAAGTAGAACTATTCCGGTGATCATTGCTGCACTGTACATAGTATGTTTTAAAAGTAAAGGGAATTCCAGTTGAAAAAAAAAAAAGGCAAATTAGTCCTGTAATGAACACCAACTAATGCAAAACTCAAATTCATTCTGGTGATGGGATTTAACACTTTAAGTAAAACATTTTCTTTACCAAAAAAATGTATAACTCTGTCTACTCTGGTTTTAAGGATACTATGACTTCTTCAAAAAGTACTGAGTGATATATCTCTATTTTTCAATGAGTATTATAAAAACTGTCAGTATTCAATAGAATATGTAATAAATTCATAATTACACTTGGAAAACAATTATTATAAATGTCTTGTTTTTCCTTTATATTGCAGTGTTATTACAGATTTCTTTTTTTCTCCTTTATACCACAGTGAGGACTTTATATGGTGTTGTGGTCACTGTTGTCATACATGATGTAGGGATATTTCCTTTTGAGGTTGACCAGGGGGGTGACCCTAAAATGGTTGAAAACCATGATGTAATGGTGATGGTTCCAAATGGCAGTAGTGAGGAGGGCATATAGTGTGTAAAATCTCCCCAGGCTATTTTAGTGGCTTCTGTCCCACTGCTCCTGTCCCAGAACAGGGGATGTAGAAGGACATTCTTGGGGGGGAGGGGTCCAGAACTTGGCTCCCCAGTTAATGGGTGATGGAATTTGCACAAGAGCTGGGCAAAGGTGAAAGGGCCGTGTCCTACCCTAAATCCCTTGTCCCTTCCTTTGTTCCGCTTCGTTGACACCCCTGGCCCCTCCCTACTCCAGGCAGCTAACTTCACTCAAACTCTGACCTCTTACTCTCACTACTTAACTCTGGCCCAGGGCAGCCAAGACAAAAGGCAGGGCAGCATGAGCCGATCACCCCACCACGCCACACAACTCCGATCCCTTGGCTCTCACGGTACCCTGGTTCCCCTGCCTCGGCAGCCTGCTCTCCAGAACTCCTCCTCTCACTCTCGGGCCTCTCTGTGTGGGCCTCCTCCCTGGGGCCTCAGCTGTCTTCTGGCTCTGCAGGTAGGAGGTGGAAGTGTAGGAGTTGGTGCTGGCTGAAGAGGGTGTTTGGAGAGAATAGGTGTGGCATGAGAAATCCTCTGGAAATGGGTATTTCTGCCTATTTCTGAAGACCTTGCCTCCCCATCCCTCCACCTGCAGCATATCTTGGTCCTGACTTCTCTGCTCTGTGCCTCCCACCTGCTCCTGCTTCGAAGTCTCCCTCCAGAACGACTCTCTTACTCCCCTGCCCAGCTCCTGGCCTCCAGCCTCTTTTCATGTGGCATGTCTACCGCCCTGCAAGCTTGGATGGGCAGCAGGTGAGGGGAACTCTGTGGAGAGGAAGCACAGGCTTGGCAGGGTCCCAGGTGATAGGAGAAGCTTGGGGAGTCTTTTTGGATGTCACGTGTTTCCAGACCTGCTGGGGCTGCTGTTCCTACAGGCTTCCTCTTGTCCAGGCTCCATCCTTAGAGTTTCTTATCCCTGCTCTGGTGCTGACCAGCCAGAAGCGAACTCTGACCATCCAGACACCTGGAAACTGTGAGCACAGAGAAAGGGCATAGGGTGAGGGTGGGGTTGGGTGCTACACTGAGCACACAGGTGTAAGTGGATGTAGAGATTGGGCAATTATGGGTGTTAGGCACTGTGGGGAGTTGGACCTGTGCCATGCAACAGCTAGAACTGTAGAGCAATCGGTCTCCACCCCCTTTACCTCTCTCCTCTCCATTCCAACTTCTCCCAGCCTCCCTTGTGCTGCGCCCGTGTAGGGGGCCTGGCTGCCATGGCCTGGAGCCCTGGAACACTTCCCTCCGAGAGGTGAGTGCCTGGGGGTAGGGGGCTAAAAGTGGTGCCGGGATTGGGGGAGGCTCTTGTTTCCATTTTTCAGGGACTGGGATGTTCTGGGGGAAGGAGCTGGGGAAGGAACCCCTCCTGGGATTAGTTAAGAAGTCCAGGCTGAGGTCAACTCGATGGAGCCAAATGTTTTCTCTTTGTCCTCTTTGTCCTCTTCTCTACTCCACCAGGTGTCCGGGGCCGTGGTGATATCTGGGCTGCTGCAGGGCACACTGGGGCTGTTGGGGGGTCCTGGCCACTTGTTCTCCTACTGTGGGCCCCTGGTGCTGGCCCCCAGCCTGGTTGTGGCAGGGCTGTCTGCCCACAGGGAGGTGGCCCTGTTCTGCTCTGCTCACTGGGGCCTGGCATTGCTGTACGTAAGTCCTGAGAGTCGTAGGGTGGTGATGGGTGGGGTGTGCGGGAGCCGCGGGGTTGGGGGAGGGCAGGGCTGCCGGCTCTACCAGATTCAGCAGTGGTCTGAGCAGAGACAACACTTTGTGGATTTGGAATCCAGACTTTTGCTGGATTCATTTGGTCACCCTGACTTTCACACTGTATCCTGCTGACTCCCAAGATGCCCTCCTTCCCCCTCTCTGAGGGGCTTTCTTCTCTGGGACCCCCTTTTATTGTATTCTGCCCCTCCCACCTCCATTTCCCCCCTTAGGCTTCCTGCTTCCTCTTGCTGCTAAAGCACCTTCCCTCTCCTAGGCTTATCCTGCTCATGGTGGTCTGTTCTCAGCACCTGGGCTCCTGCCCGTTACCCCCAGGTCTCTGGAGGCCAGCTTCAACCTCTTCAACCCACACTCGCATCCCTGCCTTCAGGCTCCTCTCGGTATGTGGGGGTCTCTGCAGGGGCAGTTGAGGTTAGAAGGGCTGGCATGGATGCTCACTCCGCACCTTACCTTTTAGCTTCTGACCACTCCTCCCAGGCTGGCTTGGAAGGTTCTGGGGGAGGCGCTCTTTTCCCTCTCAGTCTTGCCCTTTAGGTGCTGATCCCAGTGGCCTGTGTGTGGATTGTCTCTGCCCTTCTGGGTCTCAGCGTCATCCCCCTGGAGCTTTCTGCCCCCATCAAAGCACCATGGTTTTGGCTGCCTCACCCGGGTAGGTTTTCTCCTAGCCCTCCATCCTCTTACTCAAAGGTGTCTATTTCTTTGAATTCAAGATTTAATGAATTTCATTTGTGAGTTGAACCCTGGATTTTCTCAAAACACACAGAGGAGAAATTGCCAGTCCAGGGGGGCAATGCCAGCCCCTCACCACATATGTGATATTTAGTGTTGAGACATCTGTAAGCCCACTGCTTTGGGTCTATATTCGTTACCCAATTTACACATTTTTGTTAGCTGTCCCAACAGGTATTTGCATTGGTGACTCCTGTATAAAGGTTGCTTTTGTACATGAAATTTATATATGAAAATTGTATATGAAATTTGCTCATTCATAAATTTAATAATGGTCTATTGAGTGCTGACTGTGTGCTAGACACATGATAGGGGTTACAGTGATAAAAATGACACAGTACCTGCCCTCATGAAGCTTATAATCTGTGTGATGAAAGTTTATAATGCGGAATCTGACTTTATCAAGGAGGTCAGGAAAGGCATCTTGAGGAAGTGATCACTGAGCTGAGATGTGAGAGATGAGTAGGAGCTAACTGGGTAAAGGCATTGAGAGAAGAGCATGCTAGGTGGAGGGAACAGCAATATGCAAAGGCCCTATGGTAGCCAGCAGCCCAGCAAGTACAAGGTCCTGAAACAAGGCCAGTGTACCTGGAGTGAAGGAAGCAATGCAGAGGGAGGTAGGACATGAAGCTACAGAGAGAGGTAAGGGTCAGACCAAAGAGGACCTAGTAGACCACAGTAAATGGATGGGTCTTTAACCTGAGTTTGATGGGTTTTTTCCCAAGACATTATCTTCAAAGACAATGGGACTTTAGGATTCTTGTGTCATAGGCTGTTAGAGACAGGAGGATCTTCCAGACATGAGTCTGGCTCCAAGGCAGCTCTTTTTCCCTTCCCAGCTGAGTGGGACTGGCCGTTGCTAACACCCAGGGCTCTGGCGGCAGGAATCTCCATGGCCTTGGCAGCCTCCACCAGCTCCCTGGGCTGCTATGCCCTGTGTGGCCGGCTGCTTCATTTGGCTTCTCCACCTCCGCATGCCTGTAGCCGAGGCCTGAGCCTGGAGGGTCTGGGCAGTGTGCTGGCTGGGCTTTTGGGGAGCCCCATGGGCACTGCATCCAGCTTCCCCAATGTGGGCACAGTGAGTCTTCTCCAGGTACGTGGGGGTGTGGGTGTGGGAGCTGCAGGTGCAGGAGAGGGAATGGAACTCAGATGACTGATGGTCAGCTGTGGCCAGCACTCTGCCAGACACCTCACGTCAATGATCTCATTGAGGGAGGTGCCTAGAAGTGGTAAGGGGCTAGGAGTATGAGGAAGGCACTGAATCTCTACGGAGCTCCTTCTGTGCCTCAGGCACTGTACCAGGGCTGAGGTTCTAGAGAGAAACAAATTAGATGAAATCCCTGCTCTCTTGGGGACTGCAACAGAGAGAGGCAGACAATGTAAGAAGAAAAGTATAAAAGATAATTTCCAAGAGTGATAAGTGCTATTAAGAAAAGAAAGCAGCTTGCCAGTACCGGTGGTAGGGATGGCCCCCAGTATTCTGTGACACCTCTGCCTTGTTCTCCCGTTGCGACTGGCCATAGCTGCAGTGCACCAAGGGAGTGCAGCCTGCAATTAAAAAAAAAGAAAGAAAGTAAACAGAGCAGAGGGAGTGGGATAGTGGTTGAATATGGGAGACCCCTTTAGGTAGAGTGCTCAAGGATGCTTCTTGGGAGGGTGACATTTGAGTTGGGATCCGAATGATGAGGAGTTGGCCAGGTGAAAACCCTGAACAGTTGAGGAGGTGGCTGTATTTTCTGGTGTCTCTTCTTCACATAGGCTGGATCTCGGCGAGTGGCCCACTTGGTGGGGCTGCTCTGTGTGGGGTTTGGGCTCTCCCCGAGGCTGGCCCAGCTCCTCACCACCATCCCGCTGCCTGTGGTTGGTGAGTAGATGTATCAGCAGGACTGGTCTTGAACCAGTACCCCACAGGATGGCCCAACTTGTTGCTTGTAGTTGGTACCATTTTCTTTCTGAATAGCCTCCCTAATATATGGATATGAGTGTGTGTCAGCTGCCCTCATTTTTCAGCTACATCCTGGTCTCTTGACTGGCTTCTGGGCTCCTGGCAGAATCAAGCTTTTCGGTGGTCTCTGTCCATCATATCCTGCCCTGCCCTGCAATACTCTCTGCTGTGCTGCCCGGTCTCTCCCAACTCTTTGATTACTTCTGTGTGAGACAGGTGGGGTGCTGGGGGTGACCCACGCCGTGGTTCTGTCCACTGGATTCTCCAGCTTCCACGTGGCTGACATTGACTCTGGGCGGAATGTCTTCATTGTCGGTTTCTCCATCTTCATGGCCCTGCTGCTACCAAGATGGTTTCGGGAAGCTCCAGTCCTACTGAGCACAGGTGGGAGGAGGAGGGAGGGAAAGAGGAGTTGCTCAGCAGCAGGAAAGCAAGGGTTCAAGGCTTGAGGCTCTCTGGACTCCAGGCCCCACACCCTTCTCTGGGCTTGACTGTAAATAGTCCATCCATTTGTTTAGCAAATATTTATTGAACACCGTGCTAGTACCTTGGGATACAAAAATGCCTCCAGATGTTACAGTATCTAGTAAAAGAGATGAGATGTGTAGAAACAGAACTGGAAAGGTTCAGATAAAGAGCCATGGTGCTCAGTGGTGAGAGAGATGGCTTCTGTTGGAGATGATCCTGGTAAACTCATGGAGAAAGTAACATTTAGCTGGTCTTGAACGATGGTAAGATTTAGATATATTTGATAAGAAGGTCATTCCTGGTGGAGGAACCTCATAAACAAAGACAGAGAAGGAGGAAGTTACAGGATATGTCCTGGGAGCAGCAAATAACTTAGTTTGTTAGCTCAGCTTAGTAAATAGCAGTGGTTCTTAACTGAGGATGGTTTTGCCCCCAAGAGAACATTCGGCAATGTCTGGAGACTTTTTTGACTGTTCTAAACAGGGGAGAAGTGATTGTTACAGGCATTTAGTGGGTAGAAAGATGCTGCCAAACATCCTACAGTGCACAGGACAGCCCCCCTCAAACAGAAAATTATCTGGTCCAAAATGTCAGTAGTACTGAGGTTGAGGAACCCAGGCTAGAGAATGAAAGGTAAGAAGTAGGGGAAAAAAAGTTGGGGCTTTTAATTCCAAACTTTCCAGAGACAGGGAGCCTGTAACTATCAAAGCGTATCTGGAGGGCATGTGGATGCTCAGCAGATAGGGATTCTGTGGGAAGAATTTGGGAAGGGGATGCTCAGCAGAGGGACAAAACGGGGGCAGGTGGGACAATTCAGAAAGATCTGTCCTTAATCCAAGACTTAGGTTTAGGTTGGAAGTATAAGACCACTTGATTTTGCATAGGATCAGAGTTCTCCTCCTGCCTGACCCCAACCCCCTGTAGGCTGGAGCCCCTTGGATGTGTTACTGCGCTCACTGCTCACAGAGTCCATCTTCCTGGCGGGACTCTTAGGCTTTCTACTAGAGAACACCATTCCTGGTAAGTTGAGGCCAGGCTCCAGCAGACTAGGGAGTGGCCAGGAAGTCATCACTCCCTGGATTGGGCAGTGGCCTGACCATCCTCTCTTTTGCAGGCACATGGCTTGAACGAGGCCTAAGTCAAGGGCTGCCATCCCCTTTCACTGCCCAAGAGGCTCAGGTGCCTCAGAAGTCCAGGAAGAAGGCTGATCAAGAGTACGAGCTTCCTTTCCCCATTCAAAACCTGTGTCCCTGCATCCCCCAGCCCCTCCGTTGCCTCTGCCCACTGCCAGAAAACTCTGGGAATGAGGAAGGAGGGTCCTCTGAGCCAGGAGAGACAGCTGACTTGCTGCCTGGCTTTGAAGAGCAGTGCCAAGTCTAGCAGAGAAGAACTTAGGTCCCAGTAATTAGCAGGACTCCTACTTCTACCCTGGTTAGTTTAGACCTATCTCCCAGCTTGCTGGAAAGTCAGCTACCAGGCTCTACTTTCTCCTAGGAACAGGGCATGTGTATGTCTCACATGGGCCCACCTGAAGTCTCATTTCCCAATAGATGTGTTTGCTTTTCCTTCTCTTAATTAGGCCTAACTGTTCCAGAGCAGGGTCTTTGGTTTAGTGGGCCATGAACAAATGAGTGATATGCCTGTGAACTATCTATACTTGAACCCCAGCATTCACTTAACTGGTAATTATTGAGTGTCTCCCATGTGCAAGGTTCTAGAAATACAGATATGTATAAAACAGAGTCCCTATCCTCTCAAAGCACTTATGGTTTAAAAAGATATGTAATTACTAACTAAAATCCAAAGCAGAAGGCAGTCTTCAATAAAGATGAAAACAATGCTTTGGGAACAAACAGAAGAAACAATGAATTCTGATTAGGGATAGTGGGAAAGCCTTGACACTGAAGCAGCACTGAGGCTGGCCTTAACAAAAGGAATTTTGGTTGTGGAACATGGAAGGGGAGAATTTTTCAGGCTCAGATATCCAGCTCCAGCAAAATCATAAATTGTACAAAGCCCAAGATGAGTTGAAGGATTTCAAGCTTCTCTGTGGTGATGGAGCATAAGTATGGGGAGTGGATGGAGGGAGAAATCAGACAGGAGAGGTAAGGATGAGGTCAGACCATGGGATTTATGCCTGGGAGACTCATCTGTTTAAACAAATCAAGTGCTGGTGAGGACCCAAGAGATTATCTAGCGAAATTCAACCCCCTCGTTTTATTTAACAAAACAAAACAATAAAGAGGTTGGACAGGTAAGGAAGTGACTTTGAGTTTATCAACAAGTTGAAATCCGGGGCCCCTCTCCTGCACCCCATCTGGCGTTCTTTCTACTCTGCCAGCGCGACTCTAAGGAGTGCCACTACCCCTCCACCTTTCTACTGGGGGTCCTCCAGCCTCTCTTTTTGCTTTCTTGGCCACGGAGGACCTCCACCTCTCAGCGGTCTGGTAACCAGCTCCGAGGGCCCAGATGCCCTGCCCATGTGAGGCCTAGGCTCCGCCCCAGTGTCCCAAGATCCCGCCCCCGCGGTGGTGGGGAATGCCACTACTCTAGGCCTTTCGATTGGTGCGGGCGGGCCAGCCTGCTGCCGGGAGGGTGAGAGCTCTCGCGGCCGCTCACGGTAGGTGGGGTGGAGCTCGAATCAGGGCCGGGGCCGGGCGGCGAGGGGCTGCTCGGACTCTGAGGGCTGGCCCTCGCACGACCGCGTCTTCCCCGCAGCTTCCTCCCAAAAGGGTCCCGCGCGTGGCGGGGATTATGGGGCAGGCCTTCAGGGGCGGGCGGGGCTTCGGGACCGCGCGTGCGCAGCCCGCCTCCGGGCCGCGAGGCGGGGTTTGTGAGGCTGCGCGTGTACGCTCCGCTGGGTGCGACCGGGCAGCCGGTTGTCGGCTTTGTTGCTCCTTGAGGAGTCCCAAACCGCGCGTCGTGCAGCCTGTGCTATAAAAATGAAAATACGGACGGCGAAAGCCCTTCTAGCGAGGGCGAATGGGAACTGGACGCCAGGCGGGACTCCTGGGGTGGGTCTGTGGTAAACAGAACGAGGGCTCGTCCTCTCCTAGAGAGGCGGGGCGTGGCCCAGCCAGGATGGTCGCTGAGGCCTTGTTACCCCCTGCAGGATGGAGGAGGAACTGCGCGGGGAGGCTCATGGCTAAGGGGCGGGACGGTGCATACCGGTTTTAGGCAACCCCACTCCGCTATTGGCCCTCGGCGCTTCCCCTCCCTTCATTCAAGAATAATAAATGGGTGAATCTGGTTAATGTGAAGATTAAAGGGTCCTTGAAGAAAAAAGAAAAACGTGAGATACAGAGGCCTCAGAACAGGACGTGCGTGATGGGAGCAGCTAACGCCAGGTCTTGTGCTGAATTCCTCCGATGCGCTGCCAATGTGCAGCCTATGTGCTGGCCACATTTTAAACTCCTCCCCTGCCCACAAAGTGAAACACCGTACGGTTTGAGGATCCTGAGCTTCCAGGCTTTCCGAAGTACAAGCTAGGATAATCAGCCCAATTTTGGTGACTCTTAGAGTGCACACCATGGAGTTCCTGTAGGGGAGAGAAGGGCTTGACGACTTGCGGTTTGTGACCTTTGGCAATGTGGAACTCTGGTCCGGTGAAGACTAGTTTAAGCATTCCAGGATGGCCTCTTCCCAGTGGGAACATCAAGTGGCAAGTATGACTGAAATACCACCCTCCAAACACAAGCTTTTGAGGCTGCTGCAAAGAAAAAAAAAATATATTTTATATATATGTATTTTTTTTTACCTGTCTAGTGACTGTACAAAGTCTGTTACAAGGCCGTGATTCAAAAATGAGATGGTTGGAATAATAACGGCTTAGACTAAGTTGGAAGTGACTGGAAGAACAGAACTGTGTTGACCTATTTAATGAAATCCAAGGATTCCTATTGTTTATTTTCTAAGATCCGCCCTCTTCCCAACTTCACTTTTGTATTTATAGACTGAAATAATGAAGACAGTTATATCACATTTTTTTTTACCTGCAAGAAAAATGATAAAACTGCCTGTAAAGTAGCCATAGTTACTGAACATCTGCTAGGTTAAGGCTACACACACATACATATATACATTCATTTAGGGAATATATATATATATATTTTTTTTTTAGGAAATATATATATTTTAAAATTCTGAGAACTTCCAGAGTTTTGTTTTTAGATAATGATCAAATAATTTGAATTTCCTGCCCATGGCACTTATGACTTACGATGTTTTATAAAACAAGAACTATTCCTCCTCTTCCAGAAGTTCTAGGAAAGGATAGCATTGACATATTTATTAGGAATGTGATAAAGATGCAACAAGAATGGTTTAGGTTTCCACGTTGTTATATTATTAGAAAACAAGAACACTGTTCCCAATATGCTGAGGCTTAAATGTTATAGAAGAAGCAGAAATTTTATGTCCTCTAGGAATTTAATAGAGGGGGAAAACCCCTCCAAATTATAAATAGATTTTTAGTGGCCAAGAGGTAGTCAGGTTGATGCTCAGCTGGTTGGCAGGGGGCGGGGGGAGTGAGGGGGCGAAGTGGAGTGGGGAGAGAGGAGATAGAATGTAAATCTATGCCTTCTGTCTTATTAGGGAGGATTTTCACAAGACTTATTTGATATAGAACTGTCTGGGTGGTGATCCCCCAGGCCTACAGTACCCTGGCGGCACTTTGCTAAATTAAGATTCTCCTGCAGATGGAGGAACTGGAGCAAGGCCTGCTGATGCAGCCGTGGGCATGGCTACAGCTTGCTGAGAACTCCCTCTTGGCCAAGGCTTGTATCACCAAGCAGGGCTATGCCTTGCTGGTTTCAGATCTTCAACAGGTGTGGCACGAACAGGTGGACACTAGTGTGGTCAGCCAGCGAGCCAAGGTAAGTGTGAAGAGAAGTACTGCTGTGGGTGGC